>NC_060087.1:72156842-72781842 GCF_922984935.1 Meles meles
TTAAAAAATGTAGAGGTGGACAGACTTTGGGGAGGGGCAAGTGGCAGGTGTTTCAACCGGTCCCCTAAAGTGAACTAAATATCTACCAGAACACTCTGAGCACCCATGAAATCAGCCTGAGATGTAGGATTATACACTTCTGGATCTCTCTTGGGGCAGTAGACTCCAGTGGAGAGGTAAGTCAGTGTGGGACTGCTCAGACTGATATCGGAGATAAGCAGAAGGGGGAGGGAGCCACCTGAAGCGATCCACTGGAAAGTAATACCGCAATACGAGAGTGCCCTGTGATTGGGGACCAGCATTAACTTGGAGTCTGGTTAAAAGCACTCAAAAAGAGCAAAAGAGCTTAAGGGGCAATTGGTAGAATGGGGCAGTCATGAGCATGGGCCTAAGCCCATGGACCCAGGATGGCCACTGCCAGCAACCACCTATGCCAGAGAGAGTCTGGTGGGGCCTCCAGTCCATGGTCCCTGAGCCCCTGGCATTGCATGGCTTGCACTGCTGTTCAGCTGGACGCACTCCTCTCCCCGCATGAGGGAGTCTGGTGTGGGTGCCAGCCTGCGCTCTCTGGAACTACAGCCTTTTGCACTCTGCAAGCACTGCATGACTGGTGTCTGACCCAGTCCCTGCCCATGCCTGAGAGAGCTCCATACGAGCACTAGGTGGCAGTCACCTGCCAAGGGTCTGGACCTTCCCAGCCCAGACCTGAAGGAACTTGGTGCAATCTCTGGTCAGGATCCCTTGGTGCACCCAGCAGCATTGGCCTGGTCCCCAGACAGCAGTCCCAGCAAAAGCAATCCCTGGAAGTGGGCTCCTTGGACCAATATCGCTTGCAATTCTTGTGGCACAGGGGTGCAGAGACAAGCGGGCGCTTTGGATGACCCCTGAGACAGTGGCTGGGGGCCCATACACTGCCTGTGGGAGGTTGCACAGCTCAGCAGAGTTTGCAGAGGAAGAATCTGTGTGTTCTGGACCACCCAGAAGGGAACGGACTGAAGCTTCTCTCTGAGACAGAGGTCTGGGTACAGTTTGCTTTCCACTAAACCCCCCCAAAAGCCACAAAAAGCTGCCAAAGAACAAAAACCTCCAGATAAGAAAAGCATGAAAAACTGTTTTCTGCAGAGCCCAGCCCCTTGATTGGAGGCAAGACGATGCAACCCAAGCAAGAGTGACTGAAAAACAATGTGGCAGGCCCCTCCCCCAGAAGGAAAGCCAAAAGAATGAGAGGACAACCACCACAGGGTCCCCATAAAACTATAAAACCCCAACATTGGGAAAAAAACAATATATTAAGCTCCCAGCATTGCCCCCAAACCATTATATTTCATAGATACAACTCTTTTTTTAATTTCTTCTCACAATTCTTGATCTTTTAATTTCTCTAACCTACCTACCATTACAACCAGAAGGTTAATACAACATACTCCATAGCAACCTTTTAACTTGAGATTTTTCATACATATATCTGTATTTTTCTTTTCTTTTTTCTTTTTTTTAAATATATATGGGTATAAGCTTAAAGGTAATCCTTTTTCCCTATTCAGTCTTACCCCTATATGTACAACAGTTTTAATCTCCCATTATCTCTGGAATGTTGAGTGCTTTAACAAAGATAATAAGATACACCCAGGAAGAACTAAAATAACCTTCCTCGCCCACATCTAGGATTTATAACCACCCTCCCATCTTTTTCTTCTGTCAGTGTTTCTGTGTATTTGTTTTTGTTCTGGCATTATATAAATCTTAATCTTGGGTTTTTTGGTTTTTTTTTCTTTCCTCTCATTTACTTTTGCCAGTCTTTTTGTTTGTCAGTTTTTGTTTATATACCTTATAAATCTTACTTTTGGGGCTCATTCTGGTAAGCCCCAGACTTCTTTCTTTTTGATAGTGACTTCCGATTTCTCCAAAGCATTCCAGGATGCACCTTGCCTGGATCATGGTTGATATAATCAGATATAAATCCCCTCAACCACCTGTCACCAAAATGACTACCAGGAGGGACACCCAACAGAGGAAAAATTCAGGGACTGTGCCCTCTCCATTAGAACTATTGGATATGGACATAAACAGTATGTCAGAAAGAGAATTCTGAGTAACAATTATCCAGGCAATGCCTAGGTTGGAGAAAACCATTAGTGACAACATAGAATCTCTAAGGACAGAAGTGAGAGCCACCAGGGAAGAAGTTAAAAATGCTATCAATGAGATCCAATCTAATATAAATACTCTAACAGGTACGGTAACAGGGGCAGAAGATAGAATTAGTGATCTAGAGGACAACATGATAGAGAAAAAGGATCAGAAGGAGGGATGGAACAAACAGCTTAGAGGCCATGAAAATAGAATTAGGGAAATAAATGATGCCATGAAACGTACCAACGTCAGAATTATTGCATCCCTGAGGGGGTGGAGAAAGAGAGAAGACTAGAAGATATAGTTGAACAAATTCTGGATGAAAATTTTCCCAGTCTGGGGAATGGAACAAGCGTTCCTGTCCTAGAGGCAGAAAGAACACCCCCCAAGATCAATGAATCTGGAAAGACCTTGAAGCACTTAATTGTGAAACTGATGAATCATAATTTTAGACAAGAACTTCTGAGGGCAGCCAGGGGGAAGAGTTTCCTTACATACAGAGGAAGGTCTATCAGAATAACGTCAGACCTGTCCACAGAAACCTGGCAAGCCAGAAAGGGCTGGCAAGACTTATTCAGGGCACTAAATGAGAAGAGCATGCAGCCAAGAATACTTTATCCAGCAAGGTTGACATTCAAAATGGATGGAGAGATAAAGAGCTTCCAAGACCGGCAAGGTTTAAAAGAGTATGTGACCACCAAGCTGACACTACAAGAAATATTAAGGGGGGTTCTATAAAAGAAGAACGAACCCAAGAGTGACACAGAACAGAAATTTAGAGACAATCTATAGAAACAAGGACTTCACAGGCAACATGATGTCAATAAAAACATATCTTTCAATAATCATGCTCAATCATAAATGGCCTAAATGCTCCCATAAAATGGCACAGGGTTGCGGATTGGGTAAAACAAGAGGACCCGTCCATATACTGTCTACAAGAGACATGTTTGGAACCTAAAGATAGATCCAGACTGAAAGTGAAGGGATTGAGAAGCATTTTTCATGCCAACAGGCCTCAAAAGAAAGCTGGGGTAGTGATTCTTCTATCAGATAAATTAGATTTTAAAGTAAAGACTGTAGTCAGAGATACAGAAGGACACTACATCATTCTTAAAGGGTCTATCGACCAAGAAGTTTTAACAATTGTAAATATTTATGCCCCTAATATGGGAGCAGCCAACTACATAGGCCAACTGTTAATGAAAATAGTCATATTGATATGAATAAATTAATAGTAGGGGATCTTAACATGCAACTCTCAGTAACAGACAGATCATCCAAGCAAAAAATCAATAAAGAAACAAGAACTTTGAATGACACATTGGACCAGATGGTCCTCATAGATATATACAGAACATTCCACCCTAAAACAACAGAATACTCATTCTTCTCGAGTGCACATGGAACTTTCTCCAGAATAGACCACATACTGGGTCACAAATCAGGACTCAACCAATACCAAAAGATTGAGATTATTCCCCCCATATCCTCAGACCACAATGCTTTGAAACTTGAACTCAACCACAAGAAAAAGTTTGGAAGGGATTCAAACACTTGGAAGCTAAATACCACCCTGCTTAAGAATGTTTGGATCAACCAGGAAATCAAAGAAGAACTTAAACAATTAATGGAAACCATTGAGAATGAAGACATATCAGCCCAAAACCAAAGGGATATGGCAAAGGTGGTCCTAAGGGGGACATACATAAACCAAGCCTCACTCCAAAAAATTGAAAAATCCAGAATACAATAGCTCTCTTTATACCCTTAAAGAACTGGAAAATCAACAACAAATTAAGCCAAGCCCATGCACAAAAAGGGAAACAAACAAGAATAGAGCAGAGATCAATGAGATAGAAACTAGAGATACAGTAGAACACATCAATGAAACTAGAACCTGGTTTTTTGAAAAAATCAGTAAGATTGAAAAACCATTGGCCAAACTAATCCAATAAAAACAGAGAGGACCCAAATTAATAAAATTATGAATGAAAGGGGAGAGATTGCAAATAACACCAAGGGAATAGAAACAATCATCAGAAATTATTATCAACAGCTATGTGCCAATAAGTTAAGCAACCTGGAAGAAATGGATGCCTTCCTGGAAACCTATAAACTTCCAAAACTGAATCAGGAAGAAACTGACAACCTGAATATACCACTATCTAGTAATGAGGTTGAAGCAGTGACCAGAAACCTCCCCAAAAACAAGAGCCCAGGACCTGACGGATTCCCTGGAGAATTTTACCAAACATTCAAAGAAGAAATAATACCTATTCTCCTGAAGATGTTTCAAAAAATAGAAACAGAAGAAAAACTTCCAGTCTCTTTCTATGAAGCCAACATTACCCTGATCCCCAAACCAGGTGAAGACTCCACCAAAAAGGAGAATTTCAGACGAATATCCCTGATGAATATGGATGCCAAGATTCTCAACAACATCCTACCTAACAGGATCCAACAGTACATTAAAAAGATTATCCACCGTGACCTGGTGGGATTTATCCTTGGGATGCAAGGGTGGATCAACATTCGCAAATCAATGTGATAGAACAAATCAATAATAAGAGAAGAGAGAAGAATCACATGGTCCTCTCAATTGCTGCAAAAAAAAAAAAGCATTTGACATGATACAGCATCTGTTCCTGATTAAAATGCTTCAAGGTATAGGGATAGAGGGAACATTCCTCAGCTTCCTAAAATCTATCTATGAAAAACCCAGAGATAATATCATCTCAATGGGACAAAAAAGATGGAAGAGCATTCCATGCTCATGAATCAGGAAGTTAAACTTTGTTAAAATGTCTGTACTGCCTAGAACAAACTATACTTTCAGTGCCACTCAGATTGCCAATCCTAAAATTTGTACCTAACCAGAAGAGACCCCAAATTGCTAATGAAATGTTGAAAAAGAAAAATAAAACTAGGGGCATCACATTGCCTGATTTCAAGCTTTACTACATAGCTGTGATCACCAAGACAGCATGGTGCTGGCACAAAAACAGACACATAAACCAGTGGAACAGAGTAGAGAGCCCAGATATGGACCCTCAACTCTATGGTCAGCTAATCTTCAACAAAGCAGGAAAAAATATTCAGTGGAAAAAAAGATATTCTCTTCAATAAATGGTGCTGAGAAAATTAGACAGCTATGTATAGGAGAATGAAATTCGACCATTTTGTTACACCATACACAAAGATAAACTAAAAATGCATAAAAGACCTTAACATGAGTCAGGAGTCTATCAAAATCCTACAGGAGAACATAGGCGGTAACCTCTTTAACACTGGCCACAGCAACTTCTTTCAAGACAGGTCTCTAAAGGCAAGGGAAACAAGAGAAAAAATGAACTTTTGGGACTTCATCAAGATCAAAATCTTCTGCACAGCAAAGGAAATAGTCAAGAGGACAAAGAGGCAACCTACAGAATGGGAGAAGATATTCGCAAATGACCCTACAGATGAAGAGTTGATATCCAAAATCTATAAAGAACTCCTCAAACTCAACACACACAAAACAGATAATCACATCAAAAAATGGGCAGAAGGCATGAACAGACATTTCTCCAAAGAAGACCTACAAATGGCTAATGGACACATGAAAAAATGTTCATCATCAGTAGCCATCAGGGAGATTCATATCAAAACCACATTGAGATACCACCTGACACCAGTTAGAATGGCCAAAATTAACAAGACAGGAAACAAGTAGTGTAGGAGAGGATTGGAGAAAGGGGAACCCTCTTACACTGTTGGTGGGAATGCAAGTTGATGCAGCCACTTTGGAGAACAGTGTGGAGATTCCTTAAGAAAATTAAAAGAGAGCTACCCTATGACCCTGCAATTGCACTACTGGGTATTTATGCCAAACATACAGATGTACTGAAAAGAAGGGCCTTCTGTACCCCAATGTTCATAGCAGCAATGGCCACAGTCACCAAACTGTAGAAAGAGCCAAAATGCCCTTCAACAGACTAATGGATAAAGGAGATATAGTCCATATATACAATGGAATATTATGCCTCTATCAAAAAGGATGAATACCCAAATTTGTATCAACATGGACAGGACTGGAGGAGATAATGCTGAGTGAAATAAGTCAAGCAGAGAGTCAATTATTATAGGTTTCACATACTTGTGGAGCATAAGGAATAGCACTGAAGACACTGGGAGTTGGAGAGGTGAAGTGAGTTAGGGGAGCAGATAAACCATGAAAGACTGTGGACTCTGAGAAACAAACTGAAGGTTTTGGAGGGGAGGAGAGTAAGGTTTGGGTGAGCCAGGTGGTGGGTATTAAGGAGGGCATGTACTGCATGGAGTACTAGGTATGGTGCATAAACAATGAATCTTGGAGCACTAAAAAAAAAATTAAATTTTAAAAAATGTAGGGGTGCCTGGGTGGTTGAGTTGGTTGTGTATGACTCTTAATCTCAGCTCAGGTCTTGTCAGGGTTGTGAGTTCAAACCACATGTTGGGCTCCATGCCCATGTGGAGTCTACTTTTAAAAAATATATATATTTTGGGGGCACCTGGGTGGTTCAGTGGGTTAAAGCCTCTGCCTTCGGCTCAGGTCAGGGTCCCAGGGTCCTGGGATCAAGCCCCACATCAGGCTCTCTGCTCCGTGGAGAGCCTGCTTCCTCTTCTCTCTCCCTGCTTGCCTCTCTACCTACTTGTGATCTCTGTCAAAAATAAATAAATAAATAGTTATAATCTAACTCTTGAAATATTTTTAAACTTTTTTTTTCTTTAGAGAGTAAGAGAATCCTAAGCAGGCTCCATGCCCAGTGCAAGGCCAGACACAGGGCTTGATCTAATGACCCTGAGATCATGACCTGAGCCAAGATCAAGAATCAGATGCTTAACTGACTGGGCCACCCAGGCACCCCTCTTCAAATATTTTAAGGAGAATCAGAGGAAAGTGGAGGAGAAAAGCTATCCTTAAGAGGTTGTTTGAATATGAAACACTAAAAGGAAAAAAAATCAAGTACTAGAATAAAACAATTCAGGGTATATTTAAGAAATATTAATTATTAATTATTAAGAAATTTAATGTAATTTAAATCCTGCTCTTTCCCCAATTAATCTTCCTTTTAAACTGTCTAGTAACCCAACTAAATATTATTATAATCTTAACTTTTCTAGTCTCAGCAAATATCCCTGTTCCTGTACTAACATTCTGGGAAAGCCTCTCTCTTCAGAGTATGGTGGTAGTGAGGCAGGGGACTGATACTATAGCTGTGGCCCCAGAAAAAGCTCATATCCTCTTCTTCTTATTTGTATTCACTAATCTTACTAACTTTTAGTTATTTAGTTATTGTCTTTCTGAAATGTCCCCAGTTTAAAAGTAAACTGCGGCTCCAAAAGAGGAATGATAAGAGTCTTTTTCCACATCCAATCAAGAAATAATATTCCTGGAGAAAATGGAAAGTAAAGGTAAAGCTTTTAAGAAGAATATAATTCTGGGATGAACGCAGACCAAAAATGCTAACATGAAATTGAGAATTCAATTTACTTCAAGATTATTAGGAAATATTCAAGATAGCAGGAAGCAAAGTTAAAGGAAACATGTTTCCAGAAACTGAGTTTATGTTACTGGTGTTTGATGAGAGAATTCTCCTTCACTTGAACTTTGGAACTGGAAAAGACATAACAATAAACTATCTTCTGTAATATTATGGACTACTAATGGAAAATGTTATTACTCACCAAATGCTAGTGATTTTGAACCATATACTCTTAAAACACACTGCTCTTCTTCTACAAACCTACCTATTACAAAAAAATAGAGTTATCCATTATAGAAATGAAAAAAAAAAAGTGTTCTGCTTAAGTTGGCTCTGGGCTTTGTGCTATCATCACTTGTTTGGTGACGATATTCTCAACATTGTAATGGCTTTCAGTCAGTCGAAGTAAATAGAATTTTGGAAGATAAACTCAGAATTCAAAATGTTCTCAGAGAAATAGATAGAGGAATATTGAACTTAGTATCAAAAAACCAAAAACAGAGCAACAAACAAAAAAATCTTAGTTCAAGAGTCAAGTCTGTGCTTCTTAGTAACTTTCCAGCCTTAGGAAACTTAACCTCTTTGAGCCATAGTTTTCTCATGTGTAAAGTTGAGACAATAATACCTGTGCATCCTACTTCACAGATTTGTTGTGAGGGTTTATTCAAATGAAAGAAAGTATATAAAAAAGTACAAATGTAAGGGATTATTATATAGAGAGTGATAATGGTATCTGTAAGTGTAAAACAAGAACTAGCTAATTGATTAAGAATATGAAAAAAAATTGAATGGCCTTCTTAATCTTCTTAACCTCCTTCAGACCTCCCTTAAATGTTAATGATCCTTATGGTACCAGCCTTGCTTATCACCTCAAGGTACCCTTTCAACTGGGACTCTTATCCACTTGGCACTCCCCTACCCAGTACAAACTCTATTCTTAGCCATATGGAACTTATTTCACTTTCTGATTACAGACACTCTCTCTCTCCCTCTCTCATATTCAGGCAGCGTCTCTTCTTGTTATGCTTTTACTCACTTCTCAATGCCCAATTTCCAATTGCCTAGTTAATTCTTACTCATTATTCAAATCTCAAGGTAGACATAACTTTTTGCCGAAGACTTCAGATTCCCTTTAAACAAATTTACTCCTGTGAACTTCCTATTGAACCCCATTCTTTCTCTATACATTGCCAAAAGAAAACACCCACATCAGAACACCTGGGATATTATTAAAATGCAAACTCCAAGGATCCAACCTCCTGATGTTCTGATTCAGTGGGTCTGGTATAGAGACAGTCTGCAAGTTAACTAGCATCCCAAATGATTCTGATGCACACTAAATGTTAAAAGCCACATTCTTTCATAATACTCATCACCCTGGGTTAAAATTGTATATCTGTCTCTTCCCTCTAACCTGTAATGAGAGCAGGGACTATGTCTGTCTTGCTCATGATTTGTGTTTCCAGTGCCTGGTATACAGTAAGGACTCAATATGTGTTGAAACAAAGAAATAAATAAGTGACTATATGAAAGAAAGGAAGGGGAAAGAACAGGTCCCCTGAAGTGGGGAAAACAATGTGAATTCCGTGAGGCCCTTTGAACCTTACATATCAGTTACCACAAAGGGAGATGCTCTAAGAACACACACACTAAATAATAAACATTTACCAATTCCAAGATTCATTGTTGTAAAACCTGTCAAACATGAGTTACATAAATCTTTTAATGGAAATTGTAGATGATTTTTCAGAAACCAAAAAGGCACATTCACAACACAGCAGACTGTTAAATCTGGTTACTGCTGGAGAGTGGGATTGGGACAAGGGTAAGGGACTTGGGTTTTTATTTCATATACTTCTGTTTTGTTTGATTTTTTAAAAATAAGGAGCACATATTACCTTTGAAATTAAAAAAAATATATAAGAATTGCTTTAGAAAGGCAAAGGCTATGCTATTGACTCCATGATTTATCAAGATGCTGCTCTACAAAAATGCATTTGAATAGTTATTTATAATCCAGCTTTCTGTATGATACTTAGATATTTGGGACTGAATTGTAAATATTTAGTTTCAAACATTTGCCTTACTCTTTTCTTCTGTTACTTTTAAATACGGCTCCAGGGAATATCCTTTATATCATGGATTCAGTGGAAATGTCACACTAAACAGATATTAAGGCAATGTGGTAAGGAGCTGAGATTGAGGGAATTGGGGAGATGTTTAAGGGTTAAAAACTTAAACTAGTAGATAAATAAGTTCTGGAGATCTAATGCACAGCATAGTGATTATAGTCCACAATACTGTAACTTCAAAGTTTCTAAGACTACATTTTAATTGTTCTCAATACAAGAAAGAAATAATTATATGACATAATAGAGTAACACCACTGTAGTGATCATACTGCAATATATAACTTACACAATGTTATATGTCAGTTATGTCTCAATTTAAAAAAAAAAGCAGCAATGAGCTAGAGCAAAGAGCACTAGATTTGGAATCAAGCCATCTTCATGTTGAATCCTGGCACAGCCATTTAATAATGCTGTGATGTTAGAAAAGTTACTTAGTCTCTCTGAACTTCAGTTTCCTTCTCTTTAAAATGTACTAATAATACCTTCCTCACAAAACTGTTGTAAAGAACAAGTATGATATAGTAATGTTAGCTAACTGAACATAGTAAAAAATAAAAATAAATTTATAAAAGAACAAATATGAGTTTATGTGTAAAGTTTCTAGCATAGGACTGGGTATTCAGTAAATGCCAGCTTTCTTCTCCACTTTGTTCATTAAACAAATAATGTACTGAGCACTTATGTGCCAGACATCACTTCATGCATTGGAAATACACTGGCTCACAGAACCAGTGTGGTTCTTGCCCTCATGGAGCTAGAGTATGGTGGGGCAGGCAAACATTAAAATATATCTAATCATCTGTCTGAGAAAAACGTGTGATAAGTGCCATGAAGAAGAACCACAGAGTGTATGAGAGAGTATCACAGGGGTATTGAATTTGTTGGGTCTTCTTTTAATGTAAAAAAGTGGATACCTTAATTGGGAAGTGACATTAAAGTGAGTAGGTGTTGGCCAGGCAAAAAGTGAAGGCAGAAGCAAAAGAACTCTTCATTGGTTAAATCTGAAACATGTGTTTTTCCTTCCATTTGAAGGTAGGAAAATGTAGGAAAGTGTGTGTGTGTGTGTGTGTGTGTGTGTGTGTGCGTGTGTGTGTGTGTGTGTGTGTGTGTGTGTGTGTGTTGTGTCTAGGGAGAGGAGAAAAGAATTGGCCACTGGCTTATCTAAACAGGAGATATCACTTCTGAACTTGGCATACACTAGAATGTATCTTAAAGTCAGTCTGTAATGACCTATTGATAGATGATGATAGAGAGATGATAGATGATATATATGAAGTCAATGTAAGTACTGTGCTAGAGTGCAGAGGGTGCAAAAGGAGCAAGCAAGAGAACATCAGTCTCAAATTGAATGACCAAGTAAAGTTTTTTGGAGTGGATGAAAGCCTGAGCTGAGTTATAAGTGAGAAATAGGAGTTATTCATATTAAAGGAGAGTGGGGTGTATTTCCAGTAGTGAAAGAAGATTTTTGTCAATGTCTTGAGATAACAAAAAGCAAGGAGGATTCCATAAGATTGCAACTTGTTCAATGTAAGTGTGATGGAAGGAGCAGCAATAGATGAAGCTGAATATGTAAGCAGGAGCCAGATCTTAAAAAATATACTTGGTATGACTTTGCTTAGGAGTTTGATTTTATCCTGAAGGGATTGAGAGCCATCAAAGTATTTTATTTTAAGCAGGACAGTGACATAAGTGTTGTTTCAGAGATAGATCTAATGAAAGAAGGAAAGAGCCAAAATCAGTTGAGAGATTGTTACTTTAATCTATACTTTATTATTTTTATTTTTTGTTATGTTCAGGTAGACAGCATGTAGTACATCATTAGTTTTTTAAAAAAATTTTATTTATTTTTTAATTTCTTTTCAGTGTTCCAGAATTCATTGTTCATCATTAGTTGCTGATGTAGTGTTCAATGATTTATTAGTTGCATATAACACTCAGTGTTCATCACAGCCCATGCTCTGGTTATTACCCATCACCCAGCTACCCTATCGCCCCTCCCCTTGGAAACCCTCAGCTTGTTTCCCACAGTCCATAGTCTCTCATGTTTTGTCTCCCTCTCTGATTTTCGCCCCTTCAGTTTTCCCTTCCTTCCCCGATTGTCCTCCATGCTATTCCTTATGTTCCACACATGAGTGAAATACAATATGATAATTGTCTTTCTCTGCTTAACTTATTTCACTTAGCATAATCCCCTCCAGTTCCATCCATGTTGATGCAAAAGTTGGGTATTCATCATTTCTGATGCCTGAATAATATTCCATTGTATATATATACCACATCTTCTTTATCCTATTCATCTGTTGAAGGGCATCTCAGCTCAAAGATACAGATGTAGTGAAAAGAAGGGGCACATGCACCCCAATGTTCATAGTAGCAATGTCCATAATAATCTACACTTCAAAAAATGAAGTTCTGGGCGCCTGGGTGGCTCAGTGGGTTAAGCCGCTGCCTTCGGCTCAGGTCATGATCTCGGGGTCCTGGGATTGAGTCCCGCATCAGGCTCTCTGCTCAGTGGGGAGCCTGCTTCCCTCTCTCTCTCTCTCTGCCTGCCTCTCTATCTACTTGTGATCTCTCTCTGTCAAATAAAGAAATAAAATCTTTAAAAAAAAATAAATAAAAAAAATAAAAAATGAAGTTCTGAAATAAAGCTGCAGATGTACAGAGGAAAGAGGATACATTCAATAATTATTTAGGGGTAGACATGAGGGGACTTGGTTACTGACTACATGTGAGAACAGGAGAGATGGTAAAATATAGGAAGACCCCAGTTTGGGGCCTTTGTGAATAAATGGATAAGAATGCAGTTTTTGAGCACTGGGAATTATACACAACTAATGAATCATTGAACACTACATCAAAAACTATTGATGTACTGTATATGGTGGCTAACTGAACACATTATAAATAAGTAAATAAATACAGTTTAATGAAATGTGGCATATAGAGAGGGGAAGGAGCAGGCACAGAGGCAAAACTATGAGTTCAGTCATGCCAAATTTCAGGTACCTTGGAAATTTCCAAGCAGAGATGTTCAGTTAGCAGTTGGACTTCTGTGTTGGGAATAGATTTAGGCCTACTTTCAGAGAGTTGGTAATTGAGGACTATGAGTTTACTCAACAGAGAGTACAAAAAGTAAGATCAGAACCCCAGTGGTAGAGTCCTAAGAAGTACCATTGTATATGGACTAAACAGAAGAAGAGGAGCACCTGAAGAAGACTGAAATGAATTCTCTATAGAGGTATGGAGAAAGTCAGGGGGATAATGATATCACAGAAGCCAAGGGAACAGAGTGTCCAGAAGGGAGTAGTTACCAGTGTCAAATGTTGCACAGGAGATAAAGACTGAAAAGTAAGCACTGGATTTAGCAACATTCAGGTTATATATAATCTTATTGAGAACAGTTTGAATTTCAGTGAAATGAATGGAATGGAATCAATCTGTATTAGGCTGAGGAGTGGATAAGAAGTGCAGGAGTAGAAACAATGAATGAATATTATTCTTATAGCTAGCTGTGCTATGAAGAAGAGAGAAATAGTGATAACTGAAGGCACGATTGGCTTAACGGAGGGCTCTCTCCCTCTCCTTTTTTTTCTCTTCCTGCCTTCTTCCTTCTACTCTCATTCCCTCCCTCTTTCTCTCTTTCAAAAGATTTGATTATCTTTAAATGCTGATAGAAAGGAGCCAACATAAAGACAAACATAAAGAGGCCTGAGATTCAGGAGAAAGGGGATAATCAAGGAAGAGGGAATGTGAGGAAGCTGAAGAGGATGGGATCTAGAACACAAATGGAAGGATGGGAATGAAGGAGTTAAAGATGGAAGCCAGTGTAGAGAAGTTTTTATATGTGAAAGGTCAATGGCAAGAGTCAGGAAGCTAACGAGTCATCACATCATAACCTCAATTTTACCCTATGAAAATTGTTATTTCAGGTGATGAAAGTCTGGAATAGTAGATGAAGGTAATATTTAAAGGAGATGACTAGAGTTAAAAAGAATTCCTGGTTTGTCTGATGCTGGAGGCCATGTGTCATGCTCTTCACTTCTAGTTATTCTTTTTTTCTTGAAAGATTTTATTTATTTATTTGATGGTCAGAGATCACAAGTAGGCAGAGAGGCAGGCTGGGGGTGGCGGTGGACAGGCTCCCCGCTGAGCAGAGAGCCCGATGGATGCGGGGCTAGATCCCAGGGCCCTGGGATCATGACCTGAGCCAAAGGTAGAGGCCTTAACCCACTGAGCCATCCAGGCGCCCCATACTTATTCTTATATCCCATTTCTAATCCATTAGGAAATTCCGTCAGCTTTACATTCAAAATATATGCTAAATCCAACCACTTTTCTCTAACTCCACTACCACCACCCTAATCTGAGCCAATAGTATCTCTCTTTGATGATTGTAATAGCTCTCTCTGCCCACCCCCCAACCCCAGCTTCTCTCAAGGATTCTCTTTGCTTTTGTTTTCTACAGTTTTAATCTGATAATACCTACATGTAGAGTTTTTGGTATTTAGCTTGCTCAGTGTTCTCTGAGATTTCTGATCTATGGTTTGGTGTTTGTCATTAATTTTGGAAAATTCTCAGCTTCTACTACTTCAAAGTTCTTTTGCTCCTGTATCTATTTCTTCTCCTTCTGGTATTTCCATTACACATACGTTATGCCTTTTGTAGTTGCCCCATAGTTCTTGGGTGTTCTATTCTAGTTTTTTTTTTTCTCTTTGCATTTCAGTTTGGGAAGTTTCTACTGACATATTTTCCAGCTCAGATTTTTTTTCCTCAACCATGTCCAGTCTACTAATAAGCCCATTAAAAGTATTCTTCATTTCTGTTATGGTGTTTCGTTGTAGAATTTCATTTTGACACTCTGAGTATCCGTCTCTCTGCTTACATTGCCCATCTATTCTTGTGTTGTCTACTTCTTCCATTTGAAGCTCTAGCATATTGATCACGATTATTTTAAATTTCCAATCTGATAAATCCAGATTTTCTGCCATATTTGATTATGACTCTGATGTTCTGTTTGAGGTTTTCAGACTTCCCTCCCATCCCTGCTTTTGAGCATGCCTTGTAATTGTTTTAAACCAGACATGATGTATAAGGTGGGAGGAGCTGGAATAGATAGACTTTTAGTGTGAGGTATCATCTTTATCTGGAGCAAAACTGTATTTACCATTTCTGGAGTTGTTGGTGTCAGTGGCTAAAATGTCCTCTAATGTCCTTGTGTCCCCCCCACACACACATTGTGTTTGGATTTTCCTAGAGATCCTTAAATGGAGTCTTTGTCTCACAGCTCTCCTTATTGTAATCCTACTGTTGTTATACCACAGTCCTGTCTTAGTGACAGTAAGGTATTAGGGAGGGGAAGTGATCTATAATCTTGTAATCAATCTCATTTTGCTAATGGGCCTGAGTCCTTAGGCTGTAACCTTTAGAAGCACTTCATAGCCTTTTTTTTTCACCCCTTATATCTGAAAAAGGAAAACTCCAGGGGACTGGCATTGTCTAATTGCCTTTCCTATAAATCAGATAAGGCTCTGGTAAAGTACTTTTCTTTGAGAGCAGGACTTTGTTATTGAGAACAGAATACTCTGAGCATTTCAAAGTGGTTATTTTCTTCTAATCATATTTTAAAATGCTTACCTTTCCCCTCTTCCTGCCCCAAACACATGGGTTTTTCTCTGATCCTCGCTGTGAAAACTTGATGCGGCTCCTGAAGGTAAAATTAATGAAAGTGCACCCCAACGCCAAGACTGGACCCCAGAAGTTTTTTAATTCTCAAGTTTTCCCATGTTCAGCCTTCAGCAATTTTTCAGTTGTTATTTAAGTGTTCCTACCAGTTAGTGCCTCCATTAACTTCTGTACCAGGGAAACTAATCTGGACCATTACTCTTTATGTTCACCTGTTTCTCCAGTTTTAGGGGCAGTGGTTTGCCCTGTAACCTCAATTCTCTGACGGGTCTAAGAAATGTCACTGATCTTCAGTCTGTGTGGGTTTTTCCTTGCTGCAAGGAAGGGAGTGATGACTTTCAAGCTCTGCATGTGTTGAAGCTGAAATCCAAAGACTTTAATAGTGTTCAACTATCCCTTTGCTTCTACCTTTTCCCCTTGCAGCATTTTCTCCACACAGTGGCCAATGTGATCTTTTAAAACATAAGTTGTGTAATGTCACCTGTTTCCCTTGCTCAGAATACCCTTCTGCTAGAAATCCACATGACTCCATCCCTCAATTCCTTTAACTCTCTACCCAAATAGCACTTGCCTCCATGAAGCTTACCTTCCAGTTGAGGGAGACAGAAATAATCAACAAATAAGATGTGTATAATGTCAAATGGCTTTAAATATTATGCAGAAAATAATACAGGGAAGGATATTGGGGAGAGCTGGGATTGTGAATGTGATGCAAATTTAAAATAGGCTGGCCAGGGAAGACCTCACCTAAAACTCAGCATTTTATCAGAAACCTAAAAGAGTGAAAAAGTAAGATATTTGAATATCTGGAATTGGAGATTTCCAGTCTGAGAGAACAAGTACATAGTCCCAGAGAATAAGAGTGCCTAACATTCTGGGTTACCGTAAGGAGGCCAATGTAGTGGTTTAAACCTCAAAAAACAAGGAAGCAATTGGGAGATATGGTTAGATTAGATAGTGTCTTTAGGCTATGGTAAGACTGAAAGAAACTAAGGGGAAAGATTAAGTCTGAGATACTTGTTTAGAACCAAGTTGAAGTGTCTGGTAGGTTGTTGGATATACGAGTCTGGAGCTTAGAGTAGTTTGGAGTGGAGATAAAAATGTCAAAATCATTAGCCTGGAATGATATTAGATCAATGAAAGGTAACAGAGAAGAGAAGAGGTTTAGATTTAGTCCATGGCACTCCATTGCTTAGAAATTAACAGCCCAGCAGAGATGTCTCTGAAGAAATGGCCAGTAAAGTAAAAGGAAAAGCAAGAGAGATGTCCCAGAACCCAAGCGAAGAAAGTGTTTCAAGAAATAGAGAGTGAAACAAAACAAAACAAAGAAATAGTGAGCAACTGTGTCAAATAGGTAGGGTCAGGTGATCATGTAACTTGTAGTCTGAAGTGGGACTTCTGAGAGTGAAATAGAATGCTATTAATAATCATGTTCAGAGAATAGGTAAAAGCTAAAACTGTCCTGGGCAACCTGGGACATATGGTCACCAAGATAGGTCATGTATAATGAGGACTGAGAATTAGCCAATGGATTTAGCATCATGGTTATCATTGTTAGCATGACAGGAGCAATTTTAGTGGAATGGTGAAAAGAAGGCTTGATTGAAGTGAATTCGAGACAGAATGTGGAGAAGCTGGAGATAATAAGCCTAGACATCTCTGAGTTTTTTTGGTTTTAATGAGAATAAAGGAAAATAGGTGAAGGAAGATGTGGGGGTCAAGGATCTTTTTGTTCATTTTGGAAATGCATAACACAAGAGCATGTTTGTTGATGGGAATGATCCAATAAAGAAACAAAAATTCTAATGCACAAGAGAGAGGGAAGAATTAATGAGCAAAATCCTTGTAGGCAAGAAGAGATAAGAAACAATGTACAAGTTATTATCATTAAAAATGTTATTGTTGCTCTTATTGTTATTTTTATTCAATACACATGCTCTTAGGGTTGCCTGATTCACATGAATCTATTTCTACTGCTCCACATGGAAATTTTTAGCCCTTTACTAACCACCATTGTAACCAGCCTTGCCCTTTGATAAATCATAACTTGGAGATCAGAACTGAATCTTAATTCTATCAAAGAATAAGAATCCCTCAGTGTATGAGATGTTTTTAAAAGGAGAGGAGCCTAGCATTTGTGATAATGGCTAATACTTTAATAGCATCTGCCCTGCACCAAGCACGGCTCCAAATGCTTTTCATATATTGACTCATTTCATTATCACAATAACCCAGTGAAGTAGATGCTACTGTTATTCCCATTTTACAGATGGGGAAACTGAGAAACATAGTGAGTAAATGGAGGAGCCAAGTCATGAACCCCACTGTTGGGCTCTAAAGTTTGTGCACTTAATGCCACCACAATATTTTTCCTGTCTTCTGAGCAAGAATTCATTTAAGGCCTTGGTTTACTGAGATTAATTTAGTCTTCTAAGAAAGCAAGCTACGTTCCTTATTACAATGTCTTGGCGTATTTTCATAATTCTCAAAAAGACTTCTTAATCTCACTTTCTTATGGCTTATTATTTATGGATTTGCCTTTGTCCATAAACATGTAAAGAAACACCAAATATGCCTTTCTGAAAGCCAAGGATCTGAATTTAATTTACATTAAACTTATTATATTCTTTCTTTAAGAATCCCCAACTCCCCTTTATAAAGCAACTTTTTATTGAAGTATTGCATTCATAAAAATATATAAATCATAGGTTCACAGGCAGGTAATCTTTCACAAAGTGAGCATACCCATGTAAATAGTACCCAGATCAAGAACCAGAACATTATCCACACCCCAGGATTCCCCTCTTGCTCTCAGCCATTACTCTCCCAATGGTAACTACTGTTAGTTTTCTATGTTTTTTAACTTAAATCCAACCCACTTAAAAAATACATGCATACTGCCATTAACAATCTGTTTATTTCTTGCCTTTTGATGTTCTTGCTTTTGATGTTCTTTCCACTCATTCAAGGATGAAAGCTAAAATTATACCCTATTCACCTAAATGGCAATGATTTTGTTCTTCTAATTTTTAAATTTGAATTGAATTTTTCATAAAATTATAAATAATTACGATAATAGCTCTCACTTATCATGCACTTCTTGCATGCCAAGTAAGTGCTCTGTTACATTTTTGATCCTCAAAACAAGATTATGAAGAAGGTACTATTATTATCATTCCCTCTTTTCAAGAGGAAACTAAGGCTCAAAGAAGTTAGGTAACTTGCCCAAGGTCACACAGTTAGCAAAAGGCAGAACTAAGGTAACATTTTTGTTCTTTTGAAATAGTATGTTTGACCACATCTAGACCAAGCTGATATATTCCAACTATATAGATGAGCTCTTGTTATTGTAAGATTACTTTTACTGAATTATTTACATATATTTTATTAACATCTGATTATACTTTCATTGCAGGCTATAGTAAATTCCTATTATATAATTATTTTAAAATTTGGGACCCATTGTTAGCCTTCTTGGATTTAACTGAATCCTGTTTCTGAGATTAACAATTAAATCAGTAAATTGTGATTTAATCAGATTACCCTTCATAATGTGGGTAATGTGGGCAGGACTTATTCAATCATTTAAATGCCTAAATTGAACAAAAAGTCCAACCTCCTCAAGCAAGAGCAGTATAAAAGACTGTTCTCTGGTAGTCCAGCAGACTGCCTTGGAACTGAAATTGCACCATGGGTTCTCCTGGATCTGCAGCCTGCCAGCCTACACTGCAGATTTTGGATTTGCCAACCTCCATAATTATATGAACTTATATCATATATATACTTTAAAAAATAATTGTATCCTGTTTCATGCATCAGATTAATAGGTTTGTAATCATTACCCTCAAATTCTTAAAAAACCATTTTAGTTGATCTGTACTATTGTTTGTTTTCATTAACATGGTAAATTAGAATACTTTTGGCATCAAATATAGAAGATCTGATTAAATGTTGTTTAAACAATAGAAGTTTATTAATAAAACCCATATAACAGGAGAGATTAGGCACCACCAGGCTTGATTTGGTAGTTCAGTGAGGTCATCAAGTACCTAGATATTTCCCATCTTTTCACTCTGTAGCCTCTATTGTGTTAGGATGTCTCTACTCATGGTTTTAGGGTGACTGGAACTATTCTAAGCATCACATATTGATACAGCTGTATGCAAAGCAGAAAGAAAGAGGACTGCAAGAGAAGGGAAACTTTTTCTTTTTACCAGGGAGGAACATTTTCTGAGAAGCTCCACAGACTTCTCTATAAGTCCCATTAGTTAGAATTGTGCCACATGGCCACATCTAGCTGCAAAGTAGGCTGAAATAGCAGTAACTGGCATTTTCACCCTCTGTTGGGGGAAGAAAGGTTTTTGCCTACATAGAAGAAGGTGTGAGTTGGGCTAGGAAGGAACAATTTATTGTTGGAATTGCAGCCATCATCATGGGCCTCACGTAGATAATTTATAGCTTAATGTCTTAGAAAGGAGAGAGATGAAGAAGGGAGGTATGTATTTACTATGTCCATAGTAAATTGGATATGTTAACTGAAATGTTCCTTTCTCACAAGTTTTCTGCCACTGTGCTTCATAAGTCTCACCATATGGCAGGACTTTCTAATGGTCCACAGTGATTTTGTTCCATATTGGCTGAAAGTTTCAAGAAAGAAGATTTTGATTTAATAGAAAAAAGAATATTTCTAACAGAGCTGGCTACTTCCAGAGCATCTGAGTTTCCTCTCACCAGAATGTTTAAGCAGAGCACTTTAGTGACAATAGTAACCTATAAATTTTGAACCAAACACCCTGAGATTCATCTCAGGAGCCAGTGTAATTTTGTAGAGGAGATCCAGGCAGAAGTTATATAGAAAGACTCCATCTACTCTCAGTGATTCATAACCTTTTAAAAATCTTATTTCTTACTAAACATTTAAATAAGGACTTGGGTCTTACAATGACAGAAATAAACAAAAATTCCTATTTTTCAAAAGTGAGTATATATATTTTGTTAATATGATACCAATACCATTAATTACATATTTTACTGCTGTAAGTATTATAAAATAAAATCATTTTTAAAGTGAGATAGAATTGTTGTAAACAAAGAAATTATACTGGGTCAGGGTGATCTGAGTAGATAAAAAATGATCTATCTGTATTAACAGGTGACATAAAGGTTCAACATGGAACCTTCATGAAACTGAAGATTTCAGTTGCCAGAAAGGAGTAAAGAATAAAGTACATGTCCTCATATCAGGGAGATCATATGATAGTTGTCTTTCTCCGATTGACTTATTTCACTAAGCATGATACGCTCTAGTTCCATCCACGTCGTCGCAAATGGCAAGATTTCATTTCTTTTGATGGCTGCATAGTATTCCATTGTGTATATATACCACATCTTCTTTATCCATTCATCTGTTGATGGACATCTAGGTTCTTTCCATAGTCTGGCTATTGTAGACATTGCTGCTATAAACATTCGGGTACACGTGCCCCTTCGGGGGGAGGTGGGATTGGGAGAGGGGGAGCGGGCTATGGACATTGGGGAGGGGAGGCGAACCATAAGAGACTATGGACTCTGAAAAACAACCTGAGGGTTTTGAAGGGTCAGGGGTGGGAGGTTGGGGCAACCTGAGGGTTTTGAAGGGTCAGGGGTGGGAGATTGGGGGAACAGGTGGTGGGTAATGGGGAGGGCACGTTTTGCATGGAGCACTGGGTGTTGTGCAAAAAGAATGAATACTGTTACACTGAAAAAATAAATAAAATGAAAAAAATGAAAAAAAAAAGAATAAAGTACAATAATGGATAAATTATAAGCAGGAAATAGTACATAAAATACAGTTAACAGTAGATAGGGAAAATAGTAGATTTTGATATACACAGTGGATGCAAGGTTAACAACTTATCAAAATCACCTAGATGAAAAATATATAGTAGGTAGTATTGCAGAATGTGAACTGACATCCTGATAAATATGGACTTGAAGGGAAAGGAAGAGAAAGAGAGAGAGAAAAATATGAGGGAAGAAGGTTCCTAATAAAACCCTGGTGTCCCAGCTGGGTTACATCTTGTGTCTGTTGCTCTGCCTAATGCTTCCTTGTCTCCTATTTATTTTCTCTTCTAGCCGCTCTCCTTATTTCTGTTTCTCTCTTTCTGCTCTCTTCCAGTTTCTTTTTTTTTCCTGCTCTTTTTTTTTTCTCCTTGTCACTGATACCCAGTGATGTCCTCAGATCATTGCTTAGCAATCCTAACTGGCTTTAAGGTCAGAGATCTCCAACTTTGACAAAGCTGAACACTACATTTGTAACAGTATATTTCAACATGAGATTAAAAAAAATAATAATAAGACACTATAAAACCTAGTACAAAGATGAACAAATAGTTCTTCTAAGTAACAAATAGCTGTGAGTAAACTCAAACAGTAAACAACTGATAGTTAAGTCATGTGTGTTATATATAGAGAGACTATAGCTATGGGGAACCAACAAGTATGCAACCAAAAAATTAACTAGTAATTTACACAGGATGGGGGGGGAGTTCAAAATCCATGCTCACTTATCTCTTATTATAAACCATTCACAATCTCTGTTTACTTATCACCTCTCATAATTGAAGTAGACTTTGAGTGCCCTGGTTAGGACTGCTTATGAGTGCCCTGGTTAGGACTGCTTATGTTTCTGCCTCACTTTCACAAGGGTTTATAACATGTTTATGTTGACTAGGATTCTATTCATCTCCTGCTGTTTTCTGACTGTACATTTTGCACAACACAAGAAAATTTTAAATTACCTTATTTTCATTGGTTGAGGATGTGAAAAATTAATCAGATTTTAGAGAGAGAATCAAACCTGTGGTAGGTAGCCTAAGAGACTAGACTGTATTCCATGCAAAGTTCTGTTGTTAAAAATTCACAAACCTAAAAGTATCTGATTTTTTAAAGTGTTTATTTTTAAAATGGATAAATAATTGTTTTCACTTGTAGCTAATATATTTTTGTCTCTGATCTCTGAGATAAATACAGAAAACTCTATGGACTACCAACAAAAATATTTGTGTCAATATTACTGATTATTTTAGGCCACTTATATTTAAGACTTTGTCGTAATATAAAAAGGTACTTTATTTTTCAGAAAATTTTCGCTCTGCAATATGTTTAATACAACACGTACTTACTTGATATAATAAAAAAAAGAGTCCCCACAAAAGGAGAGAGATATCCAAATAAATAAATTATATAATCAAATAATCATATCTGTCTATAAAACATAGCCTAAAATATTTGGCAAGCCAAAAAGTACAATTATTTTTCAAAACATTGCCTGTCAAAAGCATATATGGCTTAAATTTCTCTTAAGTAACACCATTTGACCCACTAATTCTGGTGAGGGATTTTTATTATGTTGGATAGTTAGATGGTCAGTGGAGCATTTTGGTCAACTGAAGTTCTTTCCATATTCAAATATTTGAGTGGAACTGTTTTTAAAGTACTGTATAGTGTTTTCAATTAAAAATTCCTTTATGTTTTGTGATATCACTTTTATTTCTTTTAGATATGTTTATGTAACAACATCAGTGTGCTATATTTTATGTCAGAAAAAATATACTCTCCAAAGGGCAGTTTTCTTTTGGATTCTGTAGGCCTGATGTTTTCAGAAACATTTTCTTTTCTTACCTGCCTTAAGATACTCAGAAGTCTGAAACTTCCACAGTCTGAAATTTCACTTCATAGAATCTCTTTGTGTTTACAGAGGGTCAAAATAGTTACTCCATTCTTGGAATTACATTTTCTATGCATGTTTATGGGTCCTGTGACTCCTAATAAATTTTCCTACTCACTAATTTTCAAAATATAGAAAGTCTTTTCTCAGTCCAGATTGCTGGAAGGGATTCTGAAGCTATTATCATTGGCAGAATAACTCTCCAGTGTAATCTTTGAAATATGAAAAAAATCATTAAGTGTTAAGGCTGAGGTGCCTGCTACCCCTCAGTGGCCTACCCGTACTAATCTCTCTGTCTCAGCCTGGGCACTTTGAGAATGAAAAAAGAAGTATTAATAATTATTCCAGGACAACAGACATAAACTGGAACAGTCCTAGCAAACCAGGACATATGTTGACCCTATCTTTAGGGTCATATTGGTTTGTCTTCCATTAGCTAAAGATGATATTCAAATTCAGTCTGAAAGAACTTTGTTTTAAATGTTAGATATCCTTTGGTCTATAATGCTGCACTATTTGGTCTGTAATAGTCTATAATACTGACTATTAATTTTAAGTCATGCTATGAAAATCATCAAGTACAAAATACTAGAATGAAATCATGTTTGTGGATTATCTTGATTTATAGAGACTAGTACTTGAAAACATGATATTTGAACATTTAAAGTTATTTTCACTTCTGTTTTTTAAGATTCCTTAATATAAATAGTTTTTCTAACATGTAGAACTTTTCACATGTATATTAGCCAAGTATAAAACATTTTGTTTTGTATTGTTGAGGGATTTTTGAATGGTGTTATTTACAGCCAATTGTACATCTGTGACTGACTTTCATGATTCTCTAGGGACTGCAACAGATTTCTGTCCAGATCATATTGTTTGTGTATGCAAAGTTGGAGAGCTTTTTGCAAATAAGGGGTTATACATGCTGTAAAAGCAGATTAACCACAATGTATATTGTAAGTAATAATTCACTTTGTTTGTATTCTTTGCTATATTAGATGATGCAATACTTGTTTTAAAAGGCTGCTGACATATAGCATGGTTGTTTTAGATTTCCTAAAATATTTTAATTGACTGTTTTAAAAACAACATAATGTAAAACATTAACTGACCCAATTTATATTAACTTTAAAGGGATTAGCATCATTCAAAACTGCTTTCGTTAGACTTTTTACAGATAAGTTACATAATTCATAAATAAACTGTTTTACTGTTCTAAAAAAGAAAAATTTAAGGTGTGCCTCATATTATACAATAGCAATAATCCTGACATATTATGTGTGAATAAGGTTTTTTGTAAATCAAGAAATATTTTTAAAAGAATTTATTAATTATTTGAAAGACAGAGATCACAAGTAAGCAGAAAGGCCGGCAGAGAGAGGGGGAAGCAGGCTCCCTGCTGAGCAGAGAGCCCAATGTGGGGCTCGATCCCAGGACCCTGGGATCATGACCTGAGCCAAAGGCAGAGGCTTTAACCCACTGAGCCACCCAGACACCCCACTCAAGAAATATTTTAAATGCACTGTGACTCCCCCTTTTTGTTTCCAAGTTTATTCTTTTAGAAGAGTGCATTCTTTGATTAATAGTTAATATTTTTCTTTTAAAAGTTAGGCATTTTTTCCAGCAACCCTCTTTGGTACCCCCCCTTTGGAAGCTTTGTACTATCACTCAATAAACTTTGTTTCTGCTCACCCAAAAAACTAAATAAATAAATAAGTAAAAGTTGGGCATTTTTTCTACTTTTTTCTAACCACAAAAATAAGAGTAGTTGTGTCAAAAATGTGAAAAAGACGTAAGAAAACAGATAACAGAATAAAAAGGGTGAATATGTAATAAAAAAGAGAGGATAGGTGGGGAGGGAGCAATAATGAAAGGTTTTCCAGGACCCTTGCTGAACTTTGAAAACTGATAGTAAGAAAACCAGGAAAACCAGGTGTAGGGAAAGGGACCAGTCTGGGCAAAGGCACTGATATTTGAGAGAATTTTGTGCTTGCAGAAATATATATATTATAATATATTTTATACATAATATAATTATATATTTTATATGTAATATAAAATATAAAATTATATAAAATATATTATATTATATATTAATATATAATTTTATTTATATGATTATATTATATATAAAATATAATATATAAAAATATAATAATTATATAAGTAGTATAATATATTAATAATATATTATTAATATTATTATTCCAACTCCTAGTTGGAATTCCTAGTTGGAAGGAATTCTGGAGGCATTAATCAACATGTTGGCTAAAAGCCAATTACCCTTTCTCTATTTTCCTAATCCTTATAATAATTATTTGTCTCATTTGTTTTACAAGTCTTTACAACTGTTAACTGCCACATCACACAGACATTATACCTATTTTGAAATATTTTTCTCTGCCAAGTTAATTCAACTTATTTTACCTGTAGATCTCAATATGGAACAACTGCTCTGGATTTGGTGTGCCTTTCTACAGTCTTTCATAGCAACTCTATCCTTTCATTTGCTTAGGCCTGTTGAATTCTTTGAGTGTCTACCTGATGACAAGAGATCATCTTTACAACTAAATATAGTTATCACACAATTTGGGTCAGTTATTTTGATATATTGTTAATCAGAAGTAGGCACTAAAATCAGAATTAAAAATACTAAACTAAATGATGTAATCATTATTTTTTAGTTCTTAAAATATTTTAATGGCGGGGCATGTGGGTGGCTCAGTGGATTAAGCTGCTGACTTCGGCTCAGGTCATGATCTCAGGGTCCTGGGATTGAGCCCCGCATCAGGCTCTCTGCTCCACAGGGAGCCTGCTTCCTCCTCTCTCTCTGCCTGCCTCTCTGCCTACTTGTGATCTCTCTCTCTGGCAAATAAATAAATAAAATCTTTAAAAAATATATTTTAATGGCATTGCTGATGTTGTCTAAAGGTTCATATCTGCCACCACCACACACAGCCCTACAGGCAGATCTCTCTCACACACACATACACACTCACTTACATGTTCTGAATGTTTTATTTAAATAAAGAATAGAGGGACGCCTCGGTGGCTCAGTGGGTTAAAGCCTCTGCCTTCGGCTCAGGTCATGATCCCAGGGTCCTGGGATCGAGCTCCACATCGGGCTCTCTGCTCCGCGGGGAGCCTGCTTCCTCCTCTCTCTCTCTGCCTGCCTCTCTGCCTAGTTGTGATTTCTCTCTGTCAAATAAATAAAAAATAAATAAAAATAAAAAAATAAATAAAGAACAGACAAAAAACAAATTTAAAATATGTTTAAAGTTAGACAACTTAGTAAAATTTGTCAAACTAAGAACACATACCTGATATATGCCTCTAAAAATTTTCAGTCATATTTTATTTTGAATAACTAATTTTACATTGTTGCAAATAGAATAAAGTTCATTTAAGATAATTTTAGACATTCAATTTTAGATAAAAATTGAACTAACTCTCCTCCTCCACCTCCCTTACCCTTATCAAAATGAGCATCAGGGAGAAAGAGCTAAGATGGCAGAGTAGTAGGAGGACCCTAGGTTTGCCTTGTCCCTTGAACACAACTAGATAAATATGAAATCATTTGGCATATCCAAGAAATCAATATAAGAACTGACAGAACAAACTGCACAACTAGAGGGAGAGAAGAGGCCACATCATGGAAGGTAGGAGATGTGGAGACATGATTTGGGGGAGAAAAAAATCACAGGCGCTATGGAAGGGAGGGAGCCCTGTCTCAG
Organism: Meles meles; assembly: GCF_922984935.1. NCBI lineage: Eukaryota > Metazoa > Chordata > Mammalia > Carnivora > Mustelidae > Meles > Meles meles. The sequence goes on from NC_060087.1 coordinate 72,183,742, forward strand.
AGAGAGGTGAGAGGCATAGAGGGAGGAGTGCACAGGGGATCACACAAAGAAAACATTTCCTTAAAGCCATTCACTAGGAAAACAAGAGGGACTAATTTTCATGGATTCTTACAATGAGCAGGGCTCAATGACTGAAGTTTTAGAGGTCCACAGTGCTGCTGGTGTGGAGCCCCATGGGTACTGCAGTGCTCCTGTGGAGAAGGAAGGCAGATAGCTCAGAGGCAAAAGGTGAGATCTGAGGATACCCTGGGATGCACAGGGAGAGATGGTCCCCCTTCTTGGAATGTATCTAGGAGAGGTGAAATTGTCTCTCCAGGAACAAAGAAGCAGGTGGACACCATTTCCCTAACTCACCTCTCAGCATAGATACAGAGACACCTGCTGTGGGAAGCTAACCTGAACACTGACTCTTTGCTATGCTTTACTACAAACCCCATGTCTGTGCTTTGGTGCAACAGCCCTACTGGGACAAACTTACCCCCATCTCAGCATAGCAAGACCCTTCTGCAGAGGACCAGTGTGGATCCCTCCCATGCCAGGTCCCTAAAATTTGAAATTTTGAAACTCAGCCAGCCTGTCTGGAATAGAGCCCAAGGTGCACTGCTCCTGAGCAGACAGATGGCTGAGACACAGACAGCAAGAAAGCAGTGATCTAAGGGATGCTTGTGACACACAAGGGGAGATTGTTCACTCTTCTGGGAGGGCTTCCCGGACAGCAGTAGATGCAAACTCCCCTCTTCTGGGACTAGGATGCTGCCTGGCACCATTTCTTTTTCTTTTTTTTTAAAATATTTTATTTATTTGACAGAGAGAAATCACAACTAGGCAGAGAGGCAGGCAGAGAGAGGAGGAAGCAGGCTCCCTGAGGAGCCTAAACCACTGACAGCCTAAACCACTTACACCAAGCCCCGCCCACCCTGCACTCTCCTGGTGCTGCTTTTCCCAGGCAATTGTGTCTGAGAATTAGTGCAGTGGGACCCTCTGCCAGAAGACTAGCACCCCATACATGCACCATATCTACAGACCATAAAGTTCTGGAAAGCTTCGGCTCTAGAGGAGACAGGATCAGTCTTCTTTTAACAAGAAGACCAGAACACACATAATTAAAACACACCATATTCTGGCCAAGGTTCTAACACTTCCCATTGCAGGCAAGGAGAAACTCTGCAGAGGAATGACCTGATGGAAAGAGTAGCCAAAACAGCAGCAAAGTACACATACACCAGAGACACTTCCTTAAGCATTAGGCACTAGACAGTATATGACTTCTTCTTCTTAAAACCATCAATCTCACGAGCGTTAGTAACACACAGAAGAAGATAGAGTCCTAGAAAAAAATGCCAAGAGAAGGAATTCATCCCAAAAGAAATAAAAGAAAAGTTCTAGGACAAACATCTAATCAAAACAGATATAAGTAATATTCCTGATGGAGAATATAAAGCAACAATCAAAAGGATACTCACTGGGCTTGAGAAAAGCATGGAAGATGTCAGGGAGAATTTTACTGCTGAGATATAAGACTTTAAAAAAAAAGTTAGAAATTAAGAAGGCAATAATGGAGATTTAAAACAGATTGGATGTAATGACCACAAGGATGGAAGAAGTAGAAAAGGAATAAATGATACAGAGGATAAAATTATGGAAAATAATGATGCTGAAAAGAATAGGGAAAGAAAAATATTAGACCATGAATGTAGACTTAGGAAACTGAGCAATTCCATAAAGTGTAATAACATTCATAACAGAGGAGTCCCAGAAGAAGAGAGGGAGAAAGGGGCAGAAGGTTTATTTGAGGAAATTATAGCTGAAAACTTCCCTAAACTGGGGAAGGAAACAGACGTCCAAATCCAGGAAGCACAAAGAATTCCCACTAAAATCAGCAAAAGTAGGCCAGCACCAAGACTATCATGGTTAAATTTGCAAAATATAGAACTAAAGAAAATACCCTAAAAGTAACAAGACAAAAGAAGTCCCTAAACTGAAAGGGAAGACAAATAAGGTTAACAGCAGATGTCTCCACAGAAACTTTTCAGTCAAGAAGATGGCATGGTATATTCAATGTACTGAATGGGAAAAATCTGTAGCCCAGAGTACTCTATCCAGCAAGGCTATCATTAAGAATAGAAAGAGAGAAAAAGAGTTTCCAAGACAAAAACTTTAAAAGAGTTTGGAACCACTAACTAGCCCTGATAGAAATATCAAAGGGGACTCTGAGTGGAAAAGAAACACCAAAACTGATAAAGACTAGGAAGGAATAGAGAAAATCTATGGAAACAACAACAAAACAAGTAATAAAATGGCACTAAATTTATATCTACAAATAATTACTGTGAATGCAAGTGGACTAAATGGTCCAATCAAAAGACATGGGGTGTCAGAATGGCTTAAAAACAAAACAAAACAAAAACAAGGTCCATCGATATGCTGCCTATAAGAGAATCATTTTAGACCTAAAGACATCTGTGTATTGAGAGGGAATGGAGAACCATTTATCATGTAAATGGATGTCAAAAGAAAGCTGGAGTAGCAAAGCTTATATCAGACAGACTAAATTTTAAACCAAAGACTATAACAAGAGATGAAGAAGGGCACTATATAATAATAAAGGGGTCTATCCAACAAGAATATCTAACAATTGTAAATATGTATGCCCTCAAATTGGGTGCACCCAAATACAAAAAAAAAAAAAAAAAAAAAAAAAAAAACAAAACAAAACAGAAAGGAACTAATTGATAATAGTAAAATAATAGTAGAAGACTTTAATAACCCACTTAAAGCAATAGACAGATCATCTAAGCAGAAAATGAACAAGGAAACAATGGCTTTAAATGACACACTGGACCAAATGGACTTAACAAATATTTTCAGAACATTTCATCCCAAAGCAAGCAACAGAATATACATTCTTTTCCAGTGCTCATGGAATATTCTCTAGAATAGATCACATATTGGTTCACAAATGAGACCTCAACCAGTACCAAAAGACTGAGATCATACCATGCATATTTTCCAACTAAAAGATATGATACTTGAAGTCAAACACAAGAAAAAAATCAGAAAGACAACAAATACCTGGAGGTTAAAAAATATGCTATTAAAGTACGAATGGGTCAAGCAGGAAATCAAAGAAGAAATTAAAAAATACATAGAAGCAAATGAAAATGAAAACAAAAGAGTTCAAAATATTTGGGGTGCAGCAAAGGAGGTCCTAAGAAGGAAGTATATAACAATACATGCCTACCTCAAGAAGCAAGAAAAATACCAAATATGAAACCTAAACTTACACCTAAAGGACCTAAAAAAGAAAAAAAATGAAGCCTAAAGCCAGCAGAAGAAGGGAATAATAAATTATAGCAGGATAAATGATATAGAAACAGACAAAAAAAACCCCAGTAGAACAGATCAGTGAAATGAGAAATGGTGAAAAATATTAATAAAATTGATAAAACTCTAACCAGACTTTTCAAAAAGAAAAGAGATAAGACTAAAATAAATAAAATCACAAATGAGAGGAGAAATCACAATGAAGACCACAGAAATACACTAATTATAAGAGAATATTATGAAAAATTATATGGCAATGAATTGGACAATCTGAAAGAAATGGATAAATTCCTAGAAACACATAAACCACCAAAACTGAAACAGGAAGAAATAGAAAACTCAAACAGATAGATATCTGGCAAAGAAATTGAATCAGTAATCAAAAATCTCCCAATAAACAAAAGTCCTGGCCCAAATGGCTTAAAAGGTGAATTCTACCAAACATTTATGGAAGAGTTAATATATATTCTTCTGAAGTTGTTCCAAAGAATGCAAATGGAAGGAAAACTCCCAAACTCATTCTCCAAGGCCAGTATTACCTTGATTCTAAAACCAAAGATGCCACCAAAAAAGAGAACTCCAGGCCAATATCCCCGATGAGCATGGATGCAAAAATCCTCAACGAAATACCAGCAAACAAAATCAAATAGTACATTAAAAGAATCATTCACCATGATCACCTGAGATTTATTCCTGGGCTGCAAGAGTGGTTCAATATTTGCAAATCAGTCATCAACATGATACACCACATTAATAAAAGAAATGATGAGAACCATATGATCCTCTGGATATATGCAGAAAAAAGCATTTGACAAAATATTGTATCAATTCTTTTTTTTTATGTTTGGTTAGCCAACATATATTACATCATTAGTTTTTGATGTAGTGTTCAATGATTCATTAGTTGCATCAATTATTTTTTTTTAATTTTTTTTTTATTTGACAGAGAGAGATCACAAGTAGATAGAGAGGCAGGCAGAGAGAGAGGGAAACAGGCTCCCTGCTGAGCAGAGTGCCCGATGTGGGACTCGATCCCAGGACCCTGGGATCATGACCTGAGCTGAAGGCAGCGGCTTAACCCACTGAGCCACCCAGGCGCCCCAGTTGCATCAATTCTTGATAAAAACCCTCAACAAAGTAGGGGAGAGGGAACAAACCTCAACATTATAAATGTCATATACAACAAACCCATATCTAATAACACCCTCAATGGGGAAAACTGAAAGATTGTCCTCTACAGTCAGGAATGAGACAAGGATGTCCACTGTCACCATTACTATATAACATAGCACTGGAAGTCCTAGCCTCAGCAATCAGACAACAAAAAGAAGTTAAAGAATCCAAATTAGCAAGAAAGAAGTCAAATCTTCACTATTGCAAATGACATATTTCTCTATGTTGAAAATCTGAAAGACTCCACCAAAAAATTGCTGGAACTGATACACAAATTCAGTAAAGTTGCAAGATAGAAAATCAATGTACAAAAATCTGTTGCATTACTATACACCAATAATGAAGCAGCAGAAAGTGTAATCAAGGAATCAATCCCATTTACAATTGCACTAAAACTATAAGATACACAGAAATAAACCTAACAGAAGACTTAAAAGATCTGTACTCTGAAGACTATAGAAGACTTATGAAAGAAATTGAAGGGGGGATGTTTGGGTTGCTCAGTTGGTTTAGTACCCAACTCTTGATTTTGGCTGAGGTCATGATGTCACAGTTATGAGATCAAGTCCTGCATCTGATTCCACACTCAGTAGGGCGTCTGCTTCTATTGCTCTCCCTTTGCCCCTCCCCTGACTCTCTCTCTCTCTCTCTCTCCCTCATTCTCTCTCATATAAATAAATAAATCTTTCTTTAAAAGGAAATTGAAGATGAAACAAAGAAATGGAAAAACATGCCATGGTCATGGATTGGAAGAACAAATATTCTTAAAATATCTATACTACCCAAAGCAATCTACACATTTAATGCAATCCCTATCAAAATACAAACACCATTTTTTACAGAGCTAGATCAAACTATATTAAAATTTGTATGGAACCACAGAAAACTTTGAATAGTCAAAGCCATCTTAAAAAAAAAGCAAATCTGAGGTATCACAATTTTGGTCTTCAAGTGATATTACAAATATGTAGTGATTAAGATAGTATGGTACTGGCAGAAAAACAGACACATAGATCAATGGAACAGAACAAAAACTCACAAATGGACCTACAATTATATAGTCAACTAATCTTTGACAAAGCAGGAATAAGTATTCAATGGAAATAAGACAGTCTCTTCAACAAATGGTGTTGGAAAACAGGACAGCAATGTGTAGAAGAATGGAACCATACCGCTTTCTTACACCACACACAAAAATAAATTTAAAATAGATTAAAGACCTCAGTTTGAAGCAGGAAACCTTCAATACAGACAGTAAAACAGACAGTAAAACAGTAACCTTTTTGACATCAGTCATAGCAACTTCTTACTAGATATATCTCCTGAGGCAAGGGAAACAAAAGCAAAAATGAACTACAGGAACTACATGAAAATAAAAACGTCTGCACAATGAAGGAAGCAATCAACATAACTAAAAGGCAACCTATGAAATAGGAGAAGATATTTGCAAATGATGTATCTGATATACAGTTACAGTCCAAAATCTATAAAGAACTTATCAAACTCAACACCCAAGACACAAATAATCCAATTAAGAAATGGGCAGAAGACATGAATAGACATTTTCCCAAAGAAGACAAACAGATGGCCCACAGACACATGAAAATTTGCTCAATATTACTCATCATCAGGGAAATATTAATCAAAGGTACAGTGAGATATCACCTCACACATTTCAGAATGGCTAAAATTAACAACACAGGAAACAACATGTGTTGGTGAGGATGCAAAGAAAGGGGAACCCTTGTAGACTCTTGATGGGAATGCAAACTCAGTGGAGCCATTCTGGAAAGCAATATAGAGTTTCCTCAAAATGTGAAAAATAGAACCACCCTATGATCCAGCAATTGCACTACCAGGTATTTACTCAAAGGATATAAAAATACTGAATTAAAGGGATAAATACACCTGGATGTTTATAAGCAGCATTATCAATGATAGCCAAATTATAGAAAGAGCCCAACTGTCCATGAATTAGTGAGTGGATTAAGAAAATGTGGTATACATACAATGGAATATTACTCAGCCATCAAGAATGAAATCTTACAATTTGTAATTTTGTGGATGGAACTAGAGTGTATTGTGCTAAGCAAAATAAGTTAGTCAGATAAAGACAAATACCATATGATCTTAGTCTTATGTAGAATTTAGGAAATGCAACAGATGAACATAGGAAACCGAGAGAGAGAGAGAGAGAGAAAAGTAAACCATAAAACAGACTCTTAACTATAGAGAACAAACTGAGGGTTGCTGGAGGGCCATTGGGAGGGGGATGGGTTAAATGGATGATGTATATTAGAGAGAGCAGTTGTGATGAGCACTGAATATTATATGTAAGTGGTGATTCACTAAGTTCTACTCATGAAACTAATATTACACTATTTGTTAACTAACTGGAATTCAAATAAAAATTTGGAAATACAAAAAAAGAACAACAGTATTGCAATAGATCTAAATAGAATTCATTTTTTACTTTTTTGAAGTATAATTGATGTCCAAAAATTGTATACATTTAATGTATACCTCTTGTTGAGTTTGGACATAGACATATATCAGTGATACCATCACCATAACCAAGGCACTAAGCATATCCATTACCTCCAAAACTTTTCTTTTGATATCTTTTCTTCCATTTTTTTGAACTCTATCATCTTGACATATTTTAAAGTGCACAATTTTGTATTGTTAATTATAGATACTGTTGTACAATGTAATTTCGTATTGTTAACTATAGATACGTTGTACAATGTGTGTGTATGTGTGTTTGTGTGTGTGATCTGCCTGTAGGGGACATGAAATTCATTATGTATAATAGAAACTTTACACCCATTGAAAAACAATTCCCCTTTACCCCTTTCCCTTTAGCTCCTGACAACCTTCATTTGATTCTCCTTCTCTGAGTTCAACTATTTTTATTTGTAACAGCTAATTTATCTTTCTAAAATGTTCACATACTTACTAGTAAGTATCTTAAGATGGACTGTGGAATGACTTCTGGAATGACTTACAATTACCTTATTTCTTTTTTTAATTTTTAAAAATATAATGTATTATTTGCCACAGGGGTTCAGGTTTGAATACTTCACAGCACTCACCATAGCACATACCCTTAACGCTGAAATCTCTGCCTCATTTACATAACATACAATGTGTATATAGGCCTGTTTCCTTAAGGTGGATGTGTGACCTATGCTTGCCTCTATAGAGAAGGACAAGGCTTCCCTATCTATTCATCTGAACACTAAACAAAAGGGACTCATTCACCCTCTCTTGGGGAGGTCATAGCTTTCAAGCCTTTCCCTATGATCTCCTTCTTTGCTGCAAATAAATTTTCTTTGTGTGAGAACTCAACCTTGTGCAGTTTTATTCACAAGGAGTGAATTCACATCGATTTGGTTACAGTTCTGTCTTTAAAAAGATGAACAGAAATAAACCATTTTTTTTACCCTCACCCCCGCTGTTATTCTGTTCTAAGGTATTCTGGTCATCTCTTGCCTAGATTACTGAACAGCTTTGTGACCTTTACCTTGCTCTTCTACCATACTCCCCCAACTCACTATGATCCACTACCCTGATTTCCTTATGATCTTCATACAAGCAGGTGCACTCCCTCTTGCTTTAGAAGCTTTATTTACTTGAGGTTACTGCTGCTTAGGATGCTCTTTCCCCAAAATGCACTCTGGCTAACTCTCACTTCCTTCAATCTTTCTTCAAATTTTACCTTCTTAATAAGGCCTACCATTTACTACCTTGTTATATGACTGAAACCCGTCCCACTATCCTGCCACCTATATTGCTAATTCCTCCTACCCTCCTCTACTTTTTCTTTTTTTCCTTAGCACTTACCATCTTTAATCATTTTAGATAATTTACTAATTATGCTTATTTTTGTTGCCTGTCTTCCTCTGCTATATTTTTAGCCACTTGATGTTATGGATCTTTGTTTTATTTAACAGTATATCTCAAATGCCTGGAACAGTACCTGGCACATAGTAAGTACCCAATAAATGTTATTGAACAAATGAATGAAATGTTCCTATTTAATAGATACTTCTTTTTTGATTCATTCCTAAGGAAAATAGGAAATGTACTCTAGCAAAGGTCTTTTTTCCAGGAAGAAACCCATGAGGGTTGAAAAGACATATTTTTCAAATACATTTCAAAAATATATTTTGACCTCCTTAAAGAATGACATTGTTACATATTATAAACTATCTCCTATTGAGTAGATTAGTGTATAATAAATGCAATAAAAGTTGGTAAGTGCATTTTCTTACAGAATCCTAGACTATCCGAACTATGAAAGTTTATAGTACTAACTTAATTCTTTCATGTCATCCATGACAGTACTTTCTAATGTACTGAAACAATACAAATCAGGAGTAACTTACTTAAGATCTGACACTTTCTTTTCAACTGGGTAATCCTTTACCAATTCTAAGAACACAATTAATCAGTCTCTAAAACACTACATGAACTAACCTCACCATTAGTAACTCCCACGGAGGATGATGATAAGTCATACTATTTCTTTCCACAAAGCCATAGACATTTCTATGTGGGAGTATGTTATGCCAGTACAGTCAGTGCACCAGAGAACCACATTCAGGTTATTTGGCAGAGTGTCAAGGCTCTATGAAAACACCAGAAGCTCATATATGAGTCATTTATTTCTATAAAATAGAGGAGAGCAATCTGTAGTTGTGGGAAAGATGGGGGCAGGCAGATTTCCCTGGCAGCCCATTCTCACCTTCTCATGTTTCTTCTTGTATTTGCTGTGGAGTGGCTGTCAGTTTGTTTATCTGTATTCATCACTTAGGAGTGGGTGGAAGGACACACCTAGCTTGCATTTACAGACAGAACTGGTCAACTAGGCTGCTTCAAACTTTTTTATGGCACTGATAGAATTAAAATAGCCAGAGTGAATAGAGGTATGAATGGTAGGCAAAATGTGAACAATTTTAAAAGCAGTCTTAAGATAGATATTCTGGGTGAACCATTTTTTTATTTCTAACTAACTGTTACATCTTTATTAGCTAATAGTTGGAAAATCTTGACAGCCTTCTGCATGCTGACTCAAATGTTAAAAGCTATAGGTTTTAGAGGGTTTTCTTAAGTGGAAAATAGGACAACATAAATCTTTCAAGAGCCTTAAAGGGAAAAGTCCTGCTTTAGTAACAAGGAAATGTTAGACTCATTCAGGGGAGATAATTTTTTCTTCTAATTTGTGAGCTTTTTCTATTTCTATTATCTCTATTTACATGTTCAAATTTCAGAGGTCAGTGGGGGAACTTTTTGGTACATGGGGGCCAAAAGTCACCAATTCTGGAATACTCTGAACCTTATTTAGTAACAGCATTGCCTGGAATAGGATTGGGTTTAGTAGTTGGTGTAACAATCCAGACTATCCACTACTGTAAAAAGAAGTGAAAGAAGAATATAAATGATCACGATTAAGAAATTTCTAAATACATCTGAGAATGGTGGGAAATCTCTTGTAAAATCAGCAAATGAATCAAGAAATAATAGAAATCATTTATCATACACACAACTGATATGTTCACTTTTATATTCATCAACACTTAATTAAATTGAAATAAAAGTCAGGATAAACAAATACATTTTGTTCAGGATTTGGATTAAAAAAACTGGAAAGCCTCTTCCCCAGATAAAAGCCAAGTGTAATTTATTAAAGAATTATCCTCATTCACTGCCTCCCTCCCACCAAGACACTACTTGTGGGCACCACACATACTGTCCTAAGAGTGAAATTGGAGGTGCTGCTATACCAGTACCTCCTATTCACCCCACCCCAAGCAATAATGTCAGAGAAATGGAAAGAGGAACCCAATAAACTTGACTATTACCTGACTCTAGCTTGGGGTAAATCTCTTCACCTCACTTGGCTTCAATTTCCTCATGTACAAAAGAGAGATTGTTATAATCTGCACTACCCAACTCATAAAAATTGTAAGAATAATACTGAAAGCAACAATCATTTCCTGAGGATTTATTATGTGTCTCAGACTGAATTATAAATGTTTCATACCTATCAACTCATTTAATTCTCACAAGAATCTTATAAAGTACAGATGAGCTTTCTGAGAGACAGAGATCAAATAATTTGGCTGAGGTCACAGGGCTAACTCTGTACCTGGGCATTCTGGTTCCCAGGCCTGAATCCTTAATCCCCATGCTGTATTAATGGAATCTAATGAGATAAAATGGTGCTTTGAAAGCTGCAAAGCCCTGCTACATTCCTTTTATTTCTTTGTTTAAAAGTGAACAGTACCCTGTATAATTTCCATTGCCTCTGAATGGTACAGATATGAGGAATAAACACCAGTAAGGTAAAATCTCATCAATTTTTTCAGTTAATTCAAATTAACATCTATTTTGACATATCATTCTCCAGTGACAAGATAATACTACCCTCTATGCAATATGAGGATAGTTTGAAATGTAACTTTAAAACTGGAAGTGCTGGCATTGTGAGCCTCACACTCCTAAGAACTGGTTTGCGAATTTCAATAAAATCAATAATTTGGGGGTGCCTGGGTGGTTCAGTTGGTTAAGTGTCCAACTCTTGATTTCGGCTCAGGTCATGGTCTCAGAACTGTGGGAACAAGCCCTCTGTCAGGCTCCATGCTTTGCATTGAGTCTGTTTGTCCCTCTGTCTCGGCTCCTCTTCCACTTTCTCTCTATCAAATAAATAAGTAAAATCTTTAAAAAAAAAACAACTTGAACATTATTAGTTATTTGTCTCTGAGAGGATTGAGATAAACTCTGCAACCTTTTTGTTGTTTCATGATCCTAATCTTTTTTTGCGCCATTATTCCATATGCATAAAATCAATGTTAATTAACATTAATTTTGTAAATTGAAATTAGTGTGGAGAATTTCATATTACTGCTTGACTTAGATTGGAAACCTCGTGAGATTTTAAAGAATCATTATAGTTAGAAATCATACCTGCAAACAAGTCACCTTCTAAGCATTTTCCATAGTTTTCCTGTTCCAAAACTTACTAGAACACTGGTTTAAGGTCTTCCAATCATCTCTCTTCTACTAACTGGCTATGACTTTGAATGGATCACTTAGCTCCTGTTTTCTGCTTTATAGAGAATTGAGGAACACATATTCTACTTTTGTCACAGGATTTTTTTTTTCCTCCAGGGCCTGCAGTTCTTGGTCATGCCACTTTGAAGAGTGAAGAGGTAAACCAGATGAAGTGTGGTGGTCAGCAAAGCAAAGTTCATTGAGCAATAGTAAAGTTTACTGAGCAATAGTACGAAGTTCATGAAGACAGATGGGACCCAAGAGTGTTGCCTCCGGAGTTTCTAAGTCTAGGAACTTTTATGGGCTTGTTGGTGAGCTGTTTTAATCTGGTTAACCACCCCCCCATGCACCTGTCACCCAATCATGTTTTTGTCATCTATCCATTCGTGGGAAAGGGTGGAGAGCTCCTTCCAGGGTGGTGTAAAGTCCTTTTAAGGGTGGTTTCCTCTTTTTTTTTTAAGATTTTATTTATTTATTTGACAGAGATCACAAGTAGGCAGAGAGGCAGGCAGAGAGAGAGGAGGAAGCAGGCTTCCCGCCAGGCAGAGAGCCCGATGTGGGGCTCGATCCCAGGACCCTGGGACCATGACCTGAGCCGAAGGCAGAGGCCCTAACCCACTGAGCCACCCAGGCGCCCTGGGGTGGTTTCCTCTTAACATGGGGGTCCCTTGTCCCTGCCTACCTTTCTTCCAACTATCTTTCATTACTTCTCCATAGCTTTGAGAATCAAATGAAATAATTAATGGTAAATTTTGCATTGAGAAACAGGCAAACAAAAAGCTGGATTAAAATTAGGATTAGTAATATCCACAGACATTTGGGCTTCTTAATAGAATTTTTGAGTAAAGAATTACCCAATTATTTTCCTCCAGTTAAAATATCATTTCATTTGAGATGCTTTCCCCCTCTCTACCATTCCCTGAATTGTGAATTGACAACGTGACTTTGTATATAATCTCGAAGTCTTGAGTATAGTGAAAAAAGTACAGACATGGAGCCAGACACACTGGGGCTCAAGTCCTCACCCTACAACTTGCTGACTGTTGCTTTGGGGAATTTCCTTAAAATTTCTCAGCCTTAGGTATCTCATATGCAAAATGGTGCTAATACCTATCTTGTGGGTGTTTTATAAATATTCAAATAATATATTTTTTGTGAAATAAACTGATGTCTGGAATTTACTTTCAATTGTATCAAAAATAAGATTGATTATGGATTATTGGAGGGATAGAGGGATGCATAAATGAGCAGATATGTTTTAGGGCAAATATAGTAAAATGTTAATGATAAAATCAAAGTGATAGATATATGTTCATTCGCTGTAAAGTTCAATTTTGCTATATGTTTGAAAATTTTCATAATAAAGTATTGGGAGAAAATCAGATAATGTTAAGTAAAACAATTTGAACATGGAAAAATGTCTTCTACCAGGTACATATAATGATAGTCTTAAGATGGGAGCACTCATTATATTGTTGAAAATGGGTTCATCAAAAAAGTGATTTATAAACAAATGTTCCATTCTATGTTTTGTTTATTTTCTATTTAAAGTTCCATATAACAGAAGAGTTTATACACACACACACACACACACACACACACACACACACACACATATATATATGACATTTTTAAAAAAAGATTAAGATACTCTGGTTGAATATACTATCGTGAATAATGTTGATATTTCCCAAAACTAAATCTAAGACTGTCAAATAGCTTTGTCAGTTTTTCCCTTGAAGTTACCAGTTGTTTTGCAGATAAATTCTAAAGGTTAGAGAACCAAGCAGGTAGGAGGTGCCTGTCATTTATAAGGATTCACATATTCTTAGATTCTCTAGTTGTTTCTGCCACTGACATATTAATCTCCTAGTTGACCTTCTCATCCTCTCAACTCTCATCATCCCTTTCAGACTTAATGCTGTAAAAGCTCTAATCATGGATACAATTCAAAAGGAAAGTCAAGTATAATGCTTATCATTTAGACTGTGTTTGATAAATATTACTCTCCCCTTCCCCAGTCCCAATCTTCCTAAGGCTAAATGCCTATTTTAGTTCCTATTACATATATCTGAATACTTCTACTGTAGACACTTTATCTTTGGTGCTGTGACCATTTCCTAAACTTCCTTTTACATGGGGACACCACAAGTAAACCACCATGTCTGATTTTCCAGATTATTTTTCAAAGTCTGAGGGAATTAAGAAGCAGAAATGGACTACTGGTTAACAATTTCATAGAGGACTAGGAAAGTTTCCAGCTGAGGTAAACTATTTAGAAACATGTCCAGATGCACTGTGCTTTAAATGTACATTTGGAATATTGACTTTGGCATGTGATAACCTCTCAGGAGCTAAGGCCCAGATCAGATTTCCACAGAATTGAATAATGCTTTTCCTTGCAAATTCATCACTGTTTTCTTTATTTAACTAGTTCACACACACTGAACCAGGAATTAATAAGAAGAGCATGAGTTCATTCTTGAATTATTAACACTCCTTTCCAATTGACCTAATGATTAAATTAAATTTGAGTGGATAGAGGTAAGACAACTTACCTATTCTTCACTCCCACCCCCACTTTCACATTTAGCAGAGTAACTTGTGACTTTCAAAGTCGTTACAATTCTAGCATGAACATAAAATTAGAAATCTCAATATAGTCTATGTATCTCTGGAAAAAAGGTGTACTACATAGCTTAGCCCTGTGAGAAGAATTCACCATTACCTTTGCTGTTTATTTTTGGTTGTTGTTCTCTTCATAAGTATGTTTTTTTAAATTTCTTTTCAGCGTACAGACTTCATTGTTTATGCAGCACATCCAGTGCTCCATGCAGTACATGCCCTCCATAATACCCACCACCTGGCTCCCCCAATCTCCCACCCCCCGCCCCTTCAAAACCCTCAGGTGGTTTTTCAGAGTCCATAGTCTCTCATGGTTCCTTTCCCCTTCCAATTTTCCTCAAGTCCCTTCTCCTCTCCATCTCCTTATGTCCTCCATGTTATTTGTTATGCTCCACAAATAAGTGAAACCATATGATACTTGACTCTCTCTGCTTGACTTATTTCACTCAGCACAATCTCTTCCAGTCCCGTCCATGTTGCTATAAAAGTTGGATATTCATCCTTTCTGATGGAGGCATAATACTCATGTTTTTTAAATTCATCTGCCTTGAAAAGATTATATGACATTATTCAATCATTTCCACAGGATAGAACATGTTTGAATTACTTTCATCTGGTGAAAATTTGCGGCAACTATGTCAAGGGAGAAAAACATATTTGTTAGTTAGAGACCCAGGTAATGGGCATAGAATGAAGAGCGTAGAAGTGAATCCTGATATGGTTTAAAGAGCATATAATAAGTCACATAGTAGAGGTAACAGATATTGAGAAATGGTCACTGAAAAGGAAGAATACATAAAAAAGAAAATCCAGTATAGTTAACAGACAGTGTTAATTACTTTCAGGTGTACGTATAGTGATTCAACAGTTGCATATGCCACCAAGTGTTCATCCCGACAAGTGCACTCTTTAATCTCCATCACCTCTTTAACCTATCCCTCCACCCACCTCCCCTCTGGTAACCATCAGTTTGTTCTCAATAGTTAAGAGTCCATTTCTTGATTTGTCTCTCCCTCTTTTCTTCCTTTGCTCCTTTGTTTTTCAAATTGCACATATGAGGGAAATTGTATGATGTTTGTCTTTCTCTGACTTATTTCACTTAGCATAATACTCTCTAGCTCCAACCATGTTGTTTCAAATGGCATGATTTCATTATTTTTATGGTTGAGTAATATTGCATTCTCTATATATACCAATTCTCTTGTTTAAAGATTTTATTTATTTGAGAGAAAGAGATCACAAGTAGGCAGAGTGGCAAGCAGAGGGAGAGGGAGAACCAGGCTCCCTGCTAAGCAGAGAGCCCAATATAGGCCTTGATCCCAGGACCCTTGGACTCTACACCCAAAGGAAGGCACTTAACCAACTGAGCCACCAGATGCCCCATATATACCACTTCTTATTTATATATCCATCAGTTGATGTACACTTGTTCTGGCTCCATAACTTGGCTATTGAAGATAATGTTGCTATAAACATCAGGGTTCCTGTATCATTTTTAATTGTTATTTTTTATTCTTTGGGTAAATACCTAATAGGGCAATTGCTAAAAATTTAAAATAGGATATTTTTAAATTTTTAAATTTTCGAGGAACCTCCATACTGTTTTCTATAGTGGCTGCACCAGTTTGCATTCCAATCAACAGTATAAGAGGGTCCCCCTTTCTCCACATCCTTGCCAACACCTGTTGTTTCCTGTGTTGTTCATTTTAGACATTCTGACAGGTGTGAGGTGATAGCTCGTTGTAGTTTTGATTTGTATTTTCCTGCTGATGAATGATGTTGAGAATCTTTTCATGTGTCTGTGGGCCCTCTGTATTTCTTCTTTGGAAGAAGGTCTATTCACATCTTCTGCCCATTTCTTAACTGGATTATTTGTGTTTTATGGAGGGGTATTGAGTTTGGTAAGTTATTTATGGATTTTTGACACTGACATATCATATATGTCATTTGAAAATACCTCTCCCATTCCATAGCTTTCCTTTTAGTTTTTTGATTGTTTCCTTTGCTGTGCAGAAACTTTTTATTTTTGATGAAGTCTCAATAGTTCCTTTTTGCTTTTGTTTCCCTTGCCTCAGGAGACATACCGAGAAAGAAGTTGCTATGGCTAATGTCACAGAGGTAATTGCCTGTGTTCTATAGATTCAGGTCTCATATTTTGGTCTTTAATCCATTTTAAATTTATTTTTGTGTATGGAGTAAGAAAGTGGTTTCATTCTTTTTCATGTTGTCCAGTTTTCCCAACACAATTTGTTGAAGATACTGTCTTTTTTCCATTAGATATTCTTTCCTAGTTTGTTAAAGATTAATTGACCATATAGTTGTGGGTTCATTTCTGAGTCTCTGTTCTGTTCTATTGGTCTAGGTGTCTATTTTTGTACCAGTTACCCTAATGTTTTGATTACTACAGTTTTGTAATATAACTTGAAGTCCACAATTGTGATACCTCCAGCTTTGCTTTCTTTTTCAAGGTTGCTTTGGCTATTCAGGGTCTTTTGTAGTTCCATACAAAGTTTAGGACTATTTGTTCTAGCTCTGTGAAAAATGCTGTTGGTATTTTTAAAAAAACTATTTTATTTATTTATTTTAGAGGTGGGGGAAGAGAGAGAGAGAGAGAGAGAGCACAAGCAGGGGGAGTGACAGAGGGAGAGGGAGAAGGGGGTAACCCACTGAGCAGGGAGCCTGATGTGGGCCTGGATCCCATGACCCTGAGATCATCACCTGAGCTGAAGGCAGACACTTTTTTTTTAAAAGATTTTATTTATTTATTTGACAGAGATCACAGGTAGCAGAGAGGCAGGCAGAGAGAGAGGAAGGGAAGCAGGCTCCCTGCTGAGCAGAGAGCTTGATGCGGGGCTCGATCCCAGGACTCTGGGATCATGACCTGAGCCAAAGGCAGCGGCTTTAACCGACTGAGCCACCAGGCGCCCCTGAAAGCAGACACTTAACCAACTGAGCCACCCACATGCCCCTGCTGTTAGTATTTTGATAGGGATTGCGTTAAATGTATATGTTACTTTGGGTAGTACAGACATTTTAACAATATTTGTTCTTCCAGTCCATGAGAATGGAATGTGTTTCCATTTCTTTGTGTCATCTTCAATTTCTTTCATCAATGTTTCATAGTTTTCAGAGTACAGGTATTTCACCACTTTGATTAAGTTTATTCCTGGGTATCTTATTGTTTTTGGTGCAATTATAAGTGGGATTGTTTCCTTAATTTCCCTTTCTGCTGCTTCATTATTGGTGTATAGAGATGCAACAGATTTCTGTACATTGGTTTTATATCCTACAACTGTACTAAATTTTTGTATCAATTCTAGCAATTTTTTGTTCAAGTGTTCAGGGTTTCCTATATAGAGTGTCATGTCATCTACACATAGTGAAAGTTTGACTTCATCTTTGCCAATTTGGATGCCTTTATTTCTTTTTGTCATCTGATTGCTGAAGTTGGACTTCTAGGACCATGTTGAATAACAGTGGTAAGAGTGGACAAAAAAAAAAAAGAGTGGACATTTTTGAAAGGCATTACTCTCTAAGTTCACCATAAGTATTAGTAGACATGAATTGATGGTAACAGAAATTTGAAAAGAACAAAATTGCATCTTATTAATGCTGCACATGATGTGACATTTGGATTTATCCTCTTTAAATTGTCCTCAAAACTGATCTATTATTTCACTATTGCTACTTAAACACCCGAGTTTGACATTGAGAGTTCATCTGTGGAGATAGTTCTTTGGAAAGCTTCAACCAACGCAATGAGAAAAATATGATCTTTTATATCATAAATATTTGGGTAGATCATTTATTTTGTCCTGAGTTAGTATGAAAAAAAGACTCAGTCTACTTGATGTCATACAAATTTATTTGATACATTAAAATTTTATATTGCAGTGATAGCTTTGATTATTTCTCCTCTCCATACTATCCAACAATGTCTTTCCTTTCCCACTTCATTCATCTACATAAACTTTTTACAATTCTTACCAGTATTTGTGTCATTAGTGGCGATTGGTTTCTTTCTCCCTGGCCCTTTATGCAACTGGCCTATGTCCACAATCTGAATCTCAATATTCAGCTAACACTATTGTGCTGCAGGATGAACACAATTGCTGACATTACTCACTGTACAGCTGCAGAGGTGATTCTGCAGCCACTAACATGACACTTACAAACTGCCTACTACCTGAATTTCTCCCCAAGCTTCTGATGCTCCTAGCACCTGAAAGATCTCCAGGGCATTGTTCTAGATCGCCTAGCTTTAGGTCGTGTGGGTAAAGTCAGGGTATCGTTATGCAGGTAAGCCCAGAGTTTGTATTTCATGGGGCAACATGATAATGTTATGGGAACATGAGCTATTGAGCCAAAGGCCTGGAATTTACTAGCTGCTGGAGGGTCACTTGAATTTTCTGGGTTTGAGATTAAAATTAATTTATTGGGCACCTGGGTAGCTTAGTCAGTTAAGTGTCTGCCTTCAGCTCAGGTCATGATAATGGGTCCTGGGATCAAGTCCCACATCAGGCTCCCTACTCAGCAGAGACAGCCTGCTTCTCCCTCTCCCTCTGCCCCTCCCCCCTGCTCATGCTCTTTCTCTCTCTGCCAAATAAATAAAACCTTTAAAAATAAATTTAAAATTAATTTATCTTTGGGGCACCTGGGTGCCTCAGATGGTTAAGCATCTGCCTTCAGTTTAGGTCATGATCTCAGGGTCCTGGGATCGAACCCCACACTGGACTCCCTGCTCAGTGAGGATCCTGCTTCTCCCTCTCCCTCTACTTCTCCTCTTGTTTGTGCTCTCTTGCTCTTTCTGTCAAATAAATAAATAAATAAATAAAATCTTTTTAAAAACAATTTATCTTTTTAAAAAATTTTAAATCTTTAATATTTTATTTTATTTTTTAAATTTTATTTTATGTTCTCAGTGTTCCAAGATTCATTGTTTATGTACCACATCCAGTGCTCCATGCAATACGTGCCCTCCATAATACCCACCACCGGGCTCACCCAACACCCCACCCTCCTCCCCTCCAAAATCCTCAGTTTGTTTCTCATAGTCTGTGGTGTCATTTGCGAATATCTTCTCCCATTCCATGGGTTGCCTCTTTGTTTTTTTGACTGTTTCCTTTGCTGTGCCGAAGCATTTGATCTCAATGAAGTCCCAAAAGTTCATTTTCACTTTTGTTTCCTTTGCCTTTCGAGACAAGTCTTGAAATAAGTTGCTGTGGCCAATGTCAAAGAAGTTACTGCCTATGTTCTACTCCAGGATTTTGATAGATTCCTGCCTCATGTTGAGGTCTTTCATTCATTTTGAGTTTATCTTTGTGTATGGTGTAAGAGAATGGTCGAGTTTCACTCTTCTATACATAGGAGAGGATGTGGAGAAAGGGGAACCCTCTTACACTGTAGGTGTGAATACAAGTTGGTGCAGCCACTTTGGAAAACAGTGTAGAGATTCCTCAAAAAATTAAAAATAGAGCTACCCTACGATCCTGTAATTGCACTACTGGGTATCTACCTCAAAGATACAGATGTAATAATTTATCTTTTAAGGTTGTTTAAAGGATTAAATGATATATTGCTTACAAGGAGGTCAGAACAATGCCAAAGAAATAGTGCTCTTGAAATAATATCTGCTAATGATGTTTACAATAGGTAAGCATGTATAAAATGTTTCATGTTGGCTGTCTGTTAGGGAAAGACAAGCAGAGTGCTATGCCACTGTAGCATTCCAAAAGTCTATAAGTACAGATAGAATAATCTTATTGCCCACAAAAGCAAAGTTTTACCATACTTTCCACCAGCATGCAATCGAAGAAATGAGGCCATTGGTGGACAAAGGGATAGTTGAGCGAGTGTGGGGTAGTAACTTGACTTATCATTAGATTTAAACATCTTGCTCAGCAATTATCATAGAATGAACTTGAACTGTTGACCTAACTGATGAAGGGTCTATGATAGGACAAGGAGCATCTCTAGACTTCTCAGAGTTCAGATATTGGTACCAGAATAGAAATGGTTTCTATCCCACTCGCATCTCCTTGCTACCTCAACAGATTCCCTCATCCTTCTGGGATGAACATAAACCCATAAAGATAAATTCTGTACCTTCCCTTACTGAATCACTCTCTAAGGGCAGAAAACAAAATCTCTTTGCACGATGCCAGGGTGGATCACTGAGTAGTGGTATCTGGCCCATAAAATTTTATGCTAGCTGCTGGGAAAACAAGTAACTTTCTGATGTTGGTGGGATATATTTAAAAACTAACTGTACTACATCCAATAGAGTCTCCCTCAGCTACAAATGTAGAGGGTTCATTCCTTACATCCACTTTCTGTGGGAAAGAAGGTAGCAGATATCTACTTCCAAGACCAGGCCATGACAGACCTAGGAACAGAAGGCAGGCTTGTGGACCAGTAACTAGCTTGCATGCCGCATAGGTGATCTCACCCAAATGTGACTCAAAATTGTTGCTGATGGGTGACTCCCTCTAGGAGAATAGTTATTCATTGAGCTATATTTAGGGGGCCACATGGAGAAGCTAATAATATCCATCATCTACTTGGGTTCCAATCCTCCTGACTGGTGATTTATGACCCCATCATTTCCCATCTGTTAAGCAAAAGTATTAACGAAGTTGGAACTTTATCTATAGTGAAAAGAACAGTGATATATGTAAAAAAAAAAAGTCTTTGAAATATATCTCAATTTGAGTACACAATGATTTTTTTCTTTTTTCTTTAAATTTAATTAATTAACAGATAATGTATTATGAGTTTCAGATGTAGAGTTCAATGATTCATCAGTTGTATATAACACCCAGTGCTCATTACATCACATGACCTGCTTAATGCCCATCACCCTGTTATCCCATCACCCACCCCCTCCCATCCAGCAACCCTGAGTTTGTTTCCTATGGTTAACAGTCTCTTATAGATTGTCTCCCTCTTTGATTACATCTTATTTTTCCCCCCTTTCTCTATGCTCCTCTGTTTTGTTTCTTAAATTTCACATGAGTGAAATCATATGAAAATTATATTCCTCTGATTGATTTATTTCATTAGGATTATACCCTCTACTTCTATCCACATTATTGCAAATGGCAAGATTTCATTTTTTGATGGCTAATATTCCATTTATATATATATACATATATATATATATGATATATATATATCAATGAACATCTGGACTCTTTCCATAGATTGGCTATTGTGGACATTGCTACTCTAAGTGCCCCTTTGGATCACTGCATTTGTATATTTAGGTATATACCTAGTAGAAAAATTGCTGGGTCATAGGGTAGCTCTATTTTCAACTTTTTGAGGACTCTCCATAGCGTTTTCCAGAGTGTTTGTACCAGCTTGTATTCCCACTAGCAGTGTAAAAGTGTTCCCCTTTCTCCACATCCTCTTCAACATTTGCTGTTTCCTGAGTTGTTGAGCTTAGCTCTTCTGACAAGTGTGAGATGGTATCTCCTTGTGGTTTTGATTTGTATTTCCCTGATGCCAAGTGATGTTGAGCATTTTTTCGTGTGTCTGTTGGCCATTTGTATGTCTTCTTTGGAGAAATTCTGTTTATGTCATCTGCCGATTTTCTTGATGGGATTTTTTGTTTTTTTGAGAGTTGAGTTTCATAAGTTCTTAATATATCTTACATACCAGCCCTTTACCTGGTATGCCATTTGCAAATGTCTTCTTCCATGCAGAAGGAAGTTTGCCTTTTAGTTTTGTTGAGTGTTCCCTTTGCTGTGCAGAAGGTTTTTATCTTGATGAAGTCCCAATAGTTTATTTTTACTTTTGTTTTCCTTGCTTTTAGAGTCATGTCTTGCCAGAAGTTGTTGCAGCCAAGGTTGAAGAGGTTGATGCCTTTATTCTCCTCTCAGATTTTGATGGATTCCTGTCTCACACTTAGGTCTTTCAAACGTTTTGAGTTGATCTTTGTGTATGGTGTAAGAGAATGGTTCACTTTTATTCTTCTGCACGTGGCTGTCCAATTTTCTGAGCACCAGTTATTGAAGAGACTGTCCTTGTTCCGTTGGATATTCTTTCCTGCTTTGCAAAGATTAGTTGACCATAGAGTTGAAGATCCAATCCTGGGTTCTCTATTCTTTTCCATTGATCTATGTGTCTGTTTTTGTACCAGTGCCATGTGGTCTTGATGATCACAGCTTTGTAATAGAGCTAAAAGTCAGGCATTGTGATGCCCCCAGCTTTGGTTTTCTTTTTCAACATTCTTCTGGCTGTTTGGGATCTTTTCTGTTTCATACAAATTTTAGGATTATTTGTTCCATGTCTGTGAAAAATGTCAATGGTATTTTGATAAGGATGACATTGAATGTCAAATCACTCTGGGTAGCATAGACATTTTAACAATATTTGTTCTTCCAATCCATAAGCATGGGATGTTTTTCTTTCATAAGTGTTCTGTAGTTAGATCATTTACCTCTTTGATTAGATTTATTCCTAGGTATCTTATAGTGTTTGGTGCAGTTGTAAGTGGGATCAATTCCTTACTTTCTCTTTCTTCAGCCACATTTTAGTCTATAGAAATGCAGTAGATTACTGTGCATTGATTTTGTATCCTGCCACATTATTGAATTGCAGTGTGAGTTCTAGCAATTTTGGGGTGGAGTCTTTTGGATTTTCCCCATAAAGTATCATGTCATCTGTAAAGACTAAGAGTTTGACTTCTGTGCCAATTTGAATGCCTTTTATTTCTTTTTGTTGTCTGATTGCTGAGGCTAGGACTTCTAGTACTATATTGAACAACAGTGGTGAGAGAGGGCATCCCTGTCAGGTTCCTGCCTTTAGGGGAAAAGTTCTCAGCTTTTCCCCATTGGGAACGATCTTCATTGTGGGCTTTTCATAGATAGCTTTTATGATATTGAGGTATGTTCCCTCTACCCCTTTATTTTGAATTTTGATTAAGAATGGAAGGTATACTTTGTGAAATGCTTTTGCTACATCAATTGAGAGGATCATGTTTCTTTTCTTTTCTTTTTAAAATGTAATCTATCACATTGATTGATTTGTAGATGTTGAACCACCCTGGCATCCCTGTAATAAATCCCACTTAGTCCTGGCGAATAATCATTTTAATGTACTGTTGGATCCTATTGACTAGTCTCTTGGTGAGGATTTTGGCATCCATTTTCATCGGGGATGTTGGTCTGTAATTCTTCTTTTTGATGGGGTCTTTGCCTGGTTTTGGGATCAGGTAATACTAGCCTTACAGAATGAGTTTGAAAGTTTTGCTTCCATTTCTGTTTTTTGAAACAGTTTCAGAAGAATAAATATTTCTTCTTTCAATGTTTGGTAGAATTCCCTTGGGAAGCCATCTGACCCTGGACTCTTGTTTGCTGGGAGATTTTTGATTACTGCTTCAATTTTCTTGCTGGTTTTAGGTCTGTTTGATTTTCTATTTCTTCCTGTTTCAGTTTGGTAGTTTATAAGTTTCCAAGAATGCATCCATTTCTTCCAGATTGCCTAATTTGTTAGCATAGAATTGCCCATAATATGTTCTTAAAATTATCTGTATTTCCTTGGTGTTGGTCATGACCTCTCCCCTTTTATTCATGATTTTATTAATGTGGGTTCTTTCTCTTTTCTTTTAGATAAGTCTGGCTAGAGGTTTATCAATCTTATTCTTTCAAAGAACAAGCTTCTAGTTTCATTTATCTGTTCCACTGTTCTTATGCTATTTCATTGATTTATGCTCTAACCTTTATTATATTTCTTCTGCTGCTTGGTTTTGGCTTTGTTTGCTGTTCTTTCTCCAGCTCCTTTAGGTGTAAGGTTAGCTTATGTATTTGAGATTTTTCTTATTTTTAGAGACTTGTATTGCAATGTACTTCCCTCTTAGGACTGCCTTTGCTGTATCCCAAAGGTTCTGAACAGATGTCTTTTCATTCTTATTAGTTTCCATGAATTTTATAAATTCTTCCTTAATTTTCTGGTTGATACATTCATTTTTTCGTGGGACACCCTTCAACTTCCAAGTGTTTGAGTTCCTTCCCAATTTCCTCTTGTGATTGAGTTCACGTTTTAAAGCATTGTGATCTGAAAATATGCAGGGAATAATTCCAATCTTTTGGTACCAGTTGAGACTGGATTTGTGACCCAGAATATGATCTATTCTGTAGAAGGCCCATGTGCACTCAAAAAGAATAAATATTATATTTTTTAGGATGGAATGTTCTGTATACATCTGTGATGTCCATCTGGTCCAGTGTGTCCTTCAAAACCTTTGTTTCTTTATCTTCTGCTTATATGATCTGTCCATTGCTGTGTAATACTCTTTTATTTTGACCTGATTGAATTTTAGTTCTTTTATTTCTTCAGAAAGTTATTCTCTAGTGTCTTCTATGTTTTTTTCCCCACACCCAGCTAGTATCTTTATAATTGTTATTCTGAATTATAGCTCTGACATCTTACTTACATCCATATTGATTGTCTGGCAGTTAGTATTGCCTCTTGTTCTTTTTTTCTGGGGTGAGTTTTTACATATTGTCATTTTGTCCAGAAAAGAATAAATGAATGAGGGAACAAAATACAAAAATATTAACCCAGACCCCAGGAAATATACACTATGCAAATCAGAAGAGGTCAGAAACAATTAACAAAAAAAAAAATGGGGGAGAAATAGAGAATATAATCAAACAGATGGGTAGGACAGAATAATACACTAGGTCCTGGGTGATTTTTTGGTCTATTTGTTAGAAGAAACTAGATCCCAAAATTATATACAAAGAAAAGAAAAAGAAAATTAGGTCTCAAAATTATATAAAAAGAAAAACATTTATATATATATATACATATGTATATGTATATATATAAAAATGTAAATATATATTATATATAATATATATAAATGTAAATATGTATTTACATATATATGTATATATAAATATATATAATTAATACATATATAATAAATACAATAAATATAATTAATACATATATAATTAAATACAATGAAAGGAAGACAAAGATGAAGAATATATATAAATGTAAATGTAAAAGTGATAAATAAGAAAGTCTTACAAAAAGAGTTTCTAAAATAAGAGACTAGTTGAAAAGGAAAAACAGAAAAAATAAAAAATAAAATTTTAAACTGAAAGACTAAAAAATCATGAGAAAAAAACCCTCAAATTCAATACTATTTTCCCCTAAAACTGGAGTTTTTCAGTTCTGTGTGTTTAGTAGACTAGATTAGACTAGCTGGCTGTTCCAGCTCGTCTTCTGTGGGAGAGGCATGTTGCACTGATTCTCAGAAGTCTTTCCCTGGGCAGAGTTTCACTGTCCTTGACCGGGGACTGAGCTCACTGTAAGGGGCTTCTGATTGTTCTATGTGGCTTTTGTTCCCTGAAGAGTTTCAGTCCTGCTTTAGAGGATGAAAATAAAATGGCAGCATCCTGATCCCCAAGCTTGGAGCTCAATGATTGCAGCCCCTACTCTTCAGTGCACCCTCAGGGCAAAGCAGTCAATCAATTGTGTCTCCCTGGTTTCAGTCCACAGTCTGTTCACCATGTCTCTGACCAAGCACTTTTAGCTCAGGCATGCGACCCCATTTGGAGTCTCCAAACTTTGTAGACTCCTGTGGCACACACCCTGGCTGCTTGCGTCTGCAAGCCCTGCAGATTCCTGCAGAATGCCTCTAGGCAGCTCCTCCCAGAGGAAGGAAGAGGGTCTTTCCCTGGTTTTGCTGCTCACTGGGCCTGTGCTTGTAGTCCAGTCACCCGGTGGATTGTGGATCCTGTGGTGGTTTGCAGTTTATGGTAACACCTAACAGAGGGCCCCCTCCTGGGCTTACTGATTGCAACAGGCTTCCCCACTCCAATGTGATTTTTTTTTACAACCTATGAAATAAGCCTACAGTTCCTCAGTGATTATTTAATGAGATGTCAAGTAGCCTTCTAAACCAAAGGGTCTTCCATCTAATGGTATATTGATCCAATCATCATACCTATCCTCTATAACCTTTGAATTAGGTGGTCTTTGATTGTCCACCTTTGGCAAATTCTGAGCAATGTACTTGAGTGCCTAGAATTAGAATTCCAGTACCATGCCTGTTCAACCAAAGAATTCCCATAAAGCCAGACAAGAAAACTGTGGTGCTGGAGTCAGTGCTCCTAAGACCAAGGAATAGACAGGCTATACTGTTAAGGAGAAGCCTATCATCTCCACATTTACTTCTCTAGGAGGTACTTTTCCCATACTGGGTTAAAGTGTTGACTATTAGTACTTCCCTGAAGCTTGAAGGGCTTTCTTGAAGGGGCTTGATACTATGTAGTAGTGCTTCCAAACACCATATATAACCTAGAGTAACCCATGTCAAACAAATAGAACCACCATCTTCACTTGGTTAGTCTTCTTCATCATGTTCATATTGGGCAGCTAATAATACTATTTGGGCTCTGTGTTTTGTCAGCTGGAATTTTTAAAAAAATCAATAGGGGCTATCCTACTCTGAGAAATTCTCTGGCTTAAAAACTTTGTAGCAGATAATAAAACTTAGGCAGTGTTGAGGTATGATAATCTTTAGGAAGAGCAGGATGTATTACAGGCCTACATCCTATCACATTTGTGGGATATTTCTGTAACAGGTCACTGCTAGAACTTTGGTCTAGTTCTGGTAATGACCAGATAGGAAGGCTTTAAATCATTGTCATATAAATGAGAGTAAAAGATTATCTAGGAAGAGAATATAGTGTGCATAGGGTCTAGAATAAGGAGCTCCAAAATTTTCCAACTGTGTGAGCTTGGGCAACTCACTTAACCTCACCAAGCACCAGTTTTAGTACTAAAAAAAATGAGGAAAAAACCACACACACTTTGGGATAATACAACTATGTATAATAAATGAGGGATCTAGCTAGCATTCTTTTGCTGAAATGGAGAAATGCTTTAATTTATTCTATGCCTCAAATACTTTATGATTCTTTCTTTTCTCTTTCTGCTCCTGTGCCTTTTAGACTGGCTATCTTAATTTAGGACTTATATAAGCATGCCTTAAGTAAAATAAATATAAAATATATGAATCGATAATAAATTACATTAAAATTAAAAATTAAAATATAAAAATAAATTAAATTAAAATAAAACTTTCAATCTCTGCTTTATGTTAAACCACCGTTACTATATTGCTTAGATTGTATGACAAAATAGATAATGGCAAATGTAAAAACCTGGTTAGTGTGCTATTAGCTGGTTTGGAAGCAGTAAAATTAGATTACTTTTGTGTATTTATAAGATAATAAGAAAACAAAAGCCAAAAGAAAGAATGTTTAGTTTTGACTAACTCCTAAGCTTCCTCAGTTTTTGTTCCTATTTTTCTTGCCATTTTATTTAAGATTGTCATTCCCTCAAATTTTCTGGAATTATTTTAAAAATATGTTTTCATGAACAATAAAATATCCATGCCATGAGAAAAAGTCACTGGAAAATTTTGCATTCTTACCAAGAGGGGGCAGTGATTAACCATTATAAACTTTTGGTGTTTCTGGATTGGAGAAGAATAGCTCCTCTGTAAAATTTCAAAAGCAGGAAACCTCTAGTTAAGGACACAGGACCAAATTATTCAAAGGGCTGTACTACCAGTATCAAACCTTGGTGACTCTGATAAAATTTTATCTGATTTGTGTCACACGAACAGCATTGTAAGCAATAATTAATCAGGTAAAAAATAAGAAAATAAAAAAATCTGTAGATGCTGAAGAATCATAGCTCTGGAGGGGGGAGGCAAGATGGCAGAGAAGTAGGAGGCACTGTTTCAACTGGTCTGCTAAAGTGAGCTGATTGTCTACCAAAGCACTCTGATCACCCATGGAATCAGCCTGAGATTAGAATTATACACTCTGGATCTCTATGGGGGCAAAAGACACCAGTGGACAGGTAAAGAGGAGTGGGAACATCGGGCTGATATTGGAAGATAAACAAAAGGGGGAGGGAGCCACCAGAAATGACCCATTGGAAAGTAATACCCCAATAGGAGAGTGCCCTGTGATTGGGGACCAGCATTAACTTGGAGTCTCATTGAAAGCACTCAAAAAGGGCAAAAGATCTTAAGGGAAAATTGGTGGAATTGGGCAGTTAGGGATACGGGCTGAAGCCCATGGACCAGGACGGCCACCGCTGGCGCTGTGCCAGAGAGAGTGCAGCAAAGAATTCAGGCGTTGGTCCCTGAGCTGCTGGTGCATGTCAGAGTGTCTGGGTGGTGGCTCATGTGAAAAAGTCTGGTGTGGACACAAGCTAGCCCTCTCTAGAACCACAGCCTTCTGTACTCTGCACATGACCGGGGTCTGAATGGCACTCCACACCCTCCCCTGAGAGAGATCCGTGCAGGCACTAGCCAGTGCTCTCTAGGACTGGCAAGAGTCTGAACACTCCCAGCCTGGGCCAGCATGAAAATCTCAGTGTGCTATCTCTGGTTGGGACCTCTCTGGCAGTCTGGAGCTGCCCAGACAGCTGTGTTGGAGGCCGCTGCTGGAAGCCACCTCTCTGGACTAATACTTCTCATGGTTTTAGTAGCACCAGGGTACAATCGGAAGCTCCTGTGACCCCTGAGACTGTGACTGGGGACGTGTTCTCCCGGTGACACAGTGGGAGTTTGTATGCTCTGGAGCACCCAGAGGGGAACAGACTGAGGCTTCTTTCTGAGATGGAGGTCTGGGTGCAGTTTGCTCTCCTCTAAATCTCCAAAGAATCACCAAAAGATGCCAACTAGGAGAAAAAACAAAAGAAAACAAAACCTCCAGAGAACAAAAGCCTGAAAAATGGGTTTCCTCAGAGCCCAGCCCCTTGATAGGGGGCAGGAGGACTTAACTCTAGCAAGATTGCCTGAAAAACCATGCGGCAGGCCCCTCCCCTAGAAAGCCAGTCCCCCCAAAACAAAAACAAAAACAAAACAAACAAAAGAAAAACAAAAACCCAAAAAACAAGAGGACAACCACCACTACTTCATAGGTACAACTTTTATTTTTGATTTGTTCCTACTATCTCATTCTTATAAATTTTTTTTATAATTTTTGAGCAATTTACCATCACAATGAGATGTTCAGTACAACAAATTCCATAATAACCTTTTAACAAACTTTTTTTTTCCATTTTATTTATTTTTTCAGCGTAACAGTATTCATTCTTTTTGCACAACACCCAGTGCCTTTTAACAAACTTTTTTGATACATATACCTATGTTTTTCTTTTGCTTTTCTATTTTTTTAATATTCATATAGAGATAAGCTTCAAGGTAATCAATCCTCTTTCCCCAGTCAATATTTCCTCTATATATAAATCAGTTTTAATCCCCCTTTATCTCTGGAAAGTTGAGTCCTTTAACAAAGATATCAAGATACACCCAGGAAGAATCAAAATAACCTTCCTCGCCCATACTGAGAATTTAAAACCACCCTCCCATCTTTTTCTTCTGTCAGTGTTTCTGTGTATTTGTTTTTGTTCTGGTATTATATAAATCTTATACTTGAGGTTCATTTTGGCTGGGTTCTTTTTTTTTCTTGTCATTTACATTTGTCGGATTTTCGTTTGTCTGTTTCTGTTTGTATACTTTATAAATCTTACCTTTGGGGCCCATTCGGGCTGGGTCTTCTCTTTTCTTTTTTCTTTTGTAATTTATTTTTCCTGTCTCTCCCTCGCTCTCTTTTTTTTTTTCTTTTTTCTTTCTTCTTGGTGGGCACTCCTGATTGCTCAGAAGCATTCCAGGGTGTACCTTGCCTGGACCATGGTTGATACATTCAAATACACATGCCCCCAGCCATCTCTCACCAAAATGACTAGGAGGAGGAATGCCTAACAGAAGAAAAATTCAGAGACTGTGCCCTCTCCATCAGAGCTATTGGATATGGACATAAAGGATAAAAAAAAGTATCTTGGAAAGGGAATTCAGTCTAAAAATTAACCAGGCAATGGCTGGTTGGAGAAAGCCATTAATGACAAAATGAAATTGATTAGGGCAGAAGTGAAAGCCACCAGGGAAGATGTTAACAATGCTATCAATGAGTTCCAATCTAATCTAAATTCTCTAACAGCCAGGGTAACTGAGGAAGAAGATAGAATTAGTGATCTAGAAGGCAAACTGATAGAGAAAAAGGAGCAGGAGGAGGCCTGGAACAAACAGCTTAGAAGCCATGAAAACAGAATAAGGGAAATAAATGATGCCATGAAATGTTCCAACGTCAGAATTTTGGGAAGACTAGAAGATACTAGAAGATATAGTTGAACGAATTCTCTGTGAAAATTTTCTCAATCTAGGAAATGGAACCAGCGTTCATGTCCTAGAGGCAGAAAGGTTCTTCCACCAAAGATCATAGAAAGAACTTGAGACACCTGATTGTGAAAATGATGAATCATAATTTTAGACAGGAGCTCTTGAAAGCAGCTAAGGGGAAGAGATTCCTTGTGTACAGAGGAAGGCCCATGAGAATAATGTCAGTCCGCAGAAACCTGGCAAGCCAGAAACGGCTGGCAAAATTTATTCAGAGCATTAAATGAAAAGAACATGCAGCAGAGAATACTTTATCCAGCAAGACTGACATTCAAGATGAATGGAGAGATAAAGAGCTTCCAAGACTGACAAGGTTTAAAACAGTATGTGACCACCAAGCCAGCACTACAAAAAAACATTAAGAGGGGTTCTATGAAAGAGGAAAAAAACCAAGAATGTCATTGAACAGAAATTTATGGAGACAATCTATAGAAAGAACAACTTCACGGGTAACATGATGTCAATAAAAACGTATCTCTCAATCACTCTCAATGTGAATGGCCTAAATGCACCTATAAAATGCCACAAGGTTGCATATTGGATAAAATGACAGGACCCATCCATATGTTGTCTACAAGAGACCCATTTTGAACCTAAGGATACATCCAGACTAAAAGTGAAGGGATGGAGAAGCATCTTTCATGCCAATGGGCCTCAAAAGAAGGCTGGGGTAGTAATTCTCATATGAGATAAATTAGATTTTAAACTAAATTAGATTTTAAACTTCTCTGTAGTCAGAGAAGGAAAACTTCCAGACTCTTTATGAAGCCAGTATTACCCTGATCCCCAAATCAGGCAAAGATCCCACCAAAAAGAATTTCAGACCAGTATCCCTGATGAATATAGATGTTAAGACTCTCAACAAGATCCTAGCTAATAGGGTCCAACAGTATATTAGAAAGATTATCCACCATGACCAGGTGGGATTTATCCCTGGGTTGCTAAGGTGGTTCAACATTCACAAATCAATCAATGTGATAGAACAAATCAATAAGAGAAGAGAAAACAACCACATGGTCCTCTCAATTGATGCAGAAAAAACATTTGACAAAATCCAGCATCCGTTCCTGATTAAAACGCTTCAAAGTATAGGGATAGAGGGAACATTCCTGAACTTCATTAAATCTATCTATGAAAAACCCACAGCAAATATCATCCTCAATGGGAAAAAAGCTCACAGCCTTCCCCTTGAGATCAGGAACACAAGGATGCCCACTCTCACCACTCTTGTTCAACATAGTATTAGAAGTCCTAGCAACAGCAATCAGAAAATGAAGAAAAGTAAAAGGTATCCAAATTGACAATGAAGACGTCAAACTCTCTCTCTTTGCAGATGACATGATACTTTATATGGAAAATCCAAAAGACTTCACCCCCAAACTACTAGAACTCATACAGCAATTCAGTAATGTGGCAGGATACAAAGTCAATGTACAGAAATCAGTTGCTTTCTTATACACTAACGATAAAAATACAGAAAGGCAAATTAGAGAATTGATTCCATTTACTATAGCACCAAGAACCATAATATACCTGGGAATAAACCTAACCAAAGAGATAAAGATTTGTACTCGAGGAACTACAAAACACTCATGAAAGAAATTGAAGAAGACACAAAAAGATGGAAGAACATTCCATGCTCTTGGATTGGAAGAATAAACATCACTAAAATGTCTACACTACCTAGAGCAATCTATGCTTTCAATGCCATTCCAATCAAAATTCCACGAGCATTTTCCAAAGAGCTGGATCAAACAATCCTAAAATTTGTACGGAACCAGAAGAGACCCCAAATTGCTAAGGAAATGTTGAAAAAGAAAAAACAAAACTGGGGACATAGCGTTGCCTGATTTCAAGCTTTACTACAAAGCTGTGATCACTAAGACAGCATGGTACTGGCACAAAAACAGACACATAGACCAGTGGAACAGAGTAGAGAGTCTAGATATGGACCCTCAACTCTATGGTCAAATA
This sequence comes from Meles meles, assembly GCF_922984935.1. Lineage (NCBI taxonomy): Eukaryota > Metazoa > Chordata > Mammalia > Carnivora > Mustelidae > Meles > Meles meles. The sequence goes on from NC_060087.1 coordinate 72,216,176, forward strand.
ATCTTCTACAAAGCGGGAAAAAAATATCCAATGGAAAAAACAGTCTCATCAATAAATGGTGCTGGGAAAATTGGACAGCTACATGTAGAAGAATGAATCTGGACCATTCTCTTACACCATACACAAAGATAAACTTGAAATGGATAAAAGAACTCAACGTGAGGCAGGAATCCATCAGAATCCTAGAGGAGAACATAGAAGTAACTTCTTTGACACTGGCCACAGCAACTTCTTTCAAGATATGTCTCCAAAGGCAAAAGAAAAAAAAACTGAAAATGAATTTTGGGGACTTCATCAAGATCAAAATCTTCTGCACAGCAATGGAAACAGTCAAGAAAACAAAGAGGCAACCCATGGAATGGGAGAAGATATTAGCAAATGACAATACAGACAAAGGGCTGATATCCAGGATCTATAAAGAACTCCACAAACTCAACACACACAAAACAAATAATCAAGTCAAAAAATGGTCAGAAGACATGAACAGACACTTCTCTAAAAAAGACATACAAATGGCTAACATACACATGAAAAATTGTTCATCATCACTAGCCATCATGGAGATTCAAATCAAAACCACATTGAGACACCACTTTACATCAGTTAGAATGTCCAAAATTAGCAAGACAGGAAACAACGTGTGTGGGAGAGGTTGTGGAGAAAGGGGAACCCTCTTACACTGTTGGTGGGATGCAAGTTGGTGCAGCCACTTTGGAAAACAGTGTGGAAAATCTTAAGAAATTAAAAATAGAGCTTCCCTATGACCCTGTAATTGCACTACTGGGTATTTACCCAGAAGACACAGATGTAGTGAAAAGAAGGGCCATCTGTACCCCAATATTCATAGCATCAATGGCCAGTCACCAAACTGTGGAAAGAATCACAAAGCCCTTCAACGGACAAATGGATAAAGAAGATACAGTCCATCTGAAAAACAACCTGAGAGTTTTGAAGGGTCAGGGGTGGGAAGTTGGGGGAACAGGTGGTGGGTAATAGGGAGGGCACGTTTTGCATGGAGCACTGGGTGTTGTACAAAAACAATGAATACTGTTACGCTGAAAAAATAAATAAAATGAAAAAAAAAAAAGAAGATACAGTCCATGTATTCAATGGAGTATTATGCCTCCATCAGAAAGGATGAATACCCAACTTTTGTAGCAACATGGACGGGACTGGAAGAGATTATGCTGAGTGAAATAAGTAAAGCAGAGAGAGTCAATTATTGCATGGTTTCGCTTATTTGTGGAGCATAAGGAATAACATGGAGGACATGGGGAGACAGAGAGGAGAAGGGAGTTGGGGGAAACTGGAGGGGGAGACAAACCATAAGAGATTGTGAACTCTGAAAAACAATCTGAGGGGTTTGGAGAGGATAAGGGTGGGAAGTTGGGTGAGCCTGGTGGTGGATATTGTGGAGGGCACGTTTTGCATGGAGCACTGGGTGTGGTGCATAAACAATGAATTCTGGAACACTGAAAATAAATTTTAAAACATGAATAAATAAAAAAGACAAAAAAAGCAAGTAATTTATTCTTCTCAGACAAACCATAAATGACTCTTAATCTCACAAAACAAACTGGGGGTTGCTGCGGGGAGGTGGGATTGGGGGAGGGGGAGCGGGCTATGGACATTGGGGAGGGGAAGCGAACCATAAGAGACTATGGACTCTGAAAAACAACCTGAGGGTTTTGAAGGGTCAGGGGTGGGAGGTTGGGGCAACCTGAGGGTTTTGAAGGGTCAGGGGTGGGAGGTTGGGGGAACAGGTGGTGGGTAATGGAGAGGGCACGTTTTGCATGGAGCACTGGGTGTTGTGCAAAAAGAATGAATACTGTTACGCTGAAAAAAATAAAATGAGAAAAAAAAAACAAAAAAAAACCAAAAAAACAAAAAAAAAAAGAAACAAACAAACAAAAAAAAGCAAGTAATAGGAAAAAAAGAAGAATCACAGCTCTGCTTTTTGTAAAGTACACATAAGTGATGGATATACATTTACCCAAAATATTAGCCATTCCTTTCTTTACGTGGGAGTCTATGGGTGCTTTTTCTTCCCTTATCTCGATTTTTCCATATTTTTCAAAATTCTGAATTAAAATTAATTTGCTTTTTCCAAATATAAAAAATAAATTATGAAGTGGGAGGAATCTTCCAAAACAGAAGAAATTAAAAGAATCAAAAGAGACAAGTTTGTCCCAACCTATCTAGATATAAGTAAAAAGATGGATTAGATATTTTTCTAGGAAAATATAAGTATTTACAGAAAAAAATATTAAACAGGGTGATTTCCATGAAACTAATAGAGAAAGTCCTCCCCCTCCATACACACACAGGGCACTAGATACAGCAGTGTCACCCAGGATTTCCAATTATAGTTAAACTATTTCAGAGTATAAAAAAGGAGGAAAACCTCTACATTTTTAATGAAGTGAGTATAACATTGATTTAAAAATCTGAAAAACATTACATTTAAAAAGAAAATCATAGATTAATCACCATTACAAATATAAATGCTAAAATCCTAAACAAAATATTAGTGAACATCATCTAGTGGCAAAAGAAAATAATAAATCATGACTAAGTGGGATTATTCCCAGAATGCAAGGATATATAATTAATCATATTAATACATCAAAGGAAATAATTTTATGATCATCCCCACAAATTTTGAAAAGGCAACTGACAGAAATTAATACTCATTCATGGAAAAAAGCACTTAATAAAAATAAAAATCCATTAATATTTCCTTAACATAATAAAATATACATTTCCCAAACCAGAAGTCAGCATTAGTCATAAAAAAACAGAGTGAATCCCTCATAAAATAAGGAACAAAACTAGTATGCTTACTATTACTACTATTATTTAACAGTATTTGAGATGTCAACCAAATAGTTAAACAAAGACAGAAATTAGAGTTATAAGAATTAGAAAGGAGGAGTAAAAACTATCATTGTTTATGTACAGTAAAATCACATACATGGAAAACCAAGAATTTTGAATAGAATCAGTAGCATCCATTTGGTCAAACAATGAGTTTAGAAGATAAAGCAGAAGAAACTAGTCAGCAATAAAAAAAAAGGATAAAATATTTACATATAAAAAAATTGAAACCATGTAATTACTAGAAGAAAACATTGGAGAAATCCTTTACAAAATTGGAATGGTGAATTTCTTTTTATGACTCAAACTATAGAAGCCATAAAACGACAAAGGAAATTTTACTACATTAAAAACAATACATTTCATTTCATTTCATTGAACAAGATGGGATTGGGAGGGAGACAAACCATAAATGACTCTTAATCTCACAAAACAAACTGGGGGTTGCTGGGCGGAGGTGGGATTGGGAGAGGGGGAGGGGGCTATGGACATTGGGGAGGGGAGGCGAACCATAAGAGACTATGGACTCTGAAAAACAACCTGAGGGTTTTGAAGGGTCAGGGGTGGGAGGTTGGGGGAACAGGTGGTGGGTAATAGGGAGGGCACGTTTTGCATGGAGCACTGGGTGTTGTGCAAAAACAATGAATACTGTTATGCTGAAAAAAATAAATAAAATGGGAAAAAAGAAAAGCAAAAAAAAAAACAATACAAACAAAATAAAACATTAAAAGCTCTATGTATTCAAATCACCATGAACAAACACAAGTTACAAAGATAGGAAAAAATATTTGCAACTGATACCGTACTATTCAGTGTTCCGGGAAGAAACAGTTAATTCAGGGTGAGTTTGTTTGTTTGTTTTATAACTAATATTCATTTTATCAGGAAAATAGGATTTTTAGCTACTTCTTTTTTCACCCACTCCAATCAGAAATGCCTCCTCCATTGAATGGTCTTCCATCTTTTTGTGTCTTCTTCAATTTCTTTCATGAGTGTTCTGTAGTTCCTTGAGTACAGATCCTTTACCTCTTTGGTTAGGTTTATTCCCAGGTATCTTATGGTTCTTGGTGCTATAGTAAATGGAATCGATTCTCTAATTTCCCTTTCTGTATTTTCATTGTCAGTGTCTAAGAAAGCCACTGATTTCTGTACATTGACTTTGTATCCTGCCACGTTACTGAATTGCTGTATGAGTTCTAGAAGTTTGGGGGGTGGAGTCTTTGGGGTTTTTCATATAAAGAATCATGTTATCTGCAAAGAGAGAGATTTTGACTTCTTTCTTGCCAATTTGGATACCTTTTATTTCTCTTTGTTGTCTGATTGGATCGGAAGTATAAACATTGTTAAAATGTCTATATTGCCTAGAGCAATCTATACTTTTAATGCCATTCTGATCAAAATTCCACCGGTATTTGTCAGAGAGCTGGAGCAAATAATCCTAAAATTTGTATGGAATCAGAAGAGACCCCGAATTGCTAAGGAAATGTTGAAAAACAAAAACAAAACTGGTGGCATAACGTTACCTGATTTCAAGCTTTACTACAAAGCTGTGATCACCAAGACAGCGTGGTACTGGCATCAGAGCAGAAACATAGACCAGTGGAACAGAGTGGAGAGCCAGATATGGACCCTCAACTCTATGGTCTAATAATCTTCGACAAAACAGGAAAAAATATACAATGGAAAAGAGACAGTCTCTTCAATAAATGGTGCTGGGAAAACTGGACAGCTATATGTAGAAGAATGAAACTCGACCATTCTCTTACACTGTACACAAAGATAAACTCAAAATGGATAAAAGACCTCAACGTGAGACAGGAATCCATCAGAATCCTAGAGGAGAACATAGGCAGTAACCTCTTCGATATCAGCCACAGCAACTTCTTTCAAGATATGTCTCCAAAGGCAAAGGAAACAAAAGTGAAAATGAACTTTTGGGACTTCCTCAAGATCAAAAGCATCTGCATGGCAAAGGAAACAGTCAAGAAAACAAAGAGGCAACCCACGGAATGGGAGAAGATATTTGCAAATGACAGTACAGACAAAAGGTTGATATCCAGGATCTATAAAGAACTTCCCAAACTCAACACACACAAAACAGATAATCATGTCAAAAAATGGGCAGAAGATATGAACATACACTTCTCCAACGAAGACATACAAATGGCTATCAGACACATGAAAAAATGCTCATCATCACTAGCCATCAGGGAGATTCAAATTAAAACCACATTGAGATATCACCTTACACTAGTTAGAATGGCTAAAATTAGCAAGACAGGAAACAACGTGTTTTGGAGAGGTTGTGGAGAAAGGGGAACCCTCTTACACTGTTGGTGGGATGCAAGTTGGTGCAGCCACTTTGGAGAACAGTGTGGAGATTCCTCAAGAATTTAAAAATAGAGCTTCCCTATGACCCTGCAATTGCACTGCTGGGCATTTACCCCAAAGATACAGATGTAGTGAAAAGAAGAGCCATCTGTACCCCAATGTTTATAGCAGCAATGGCCACGGTCGCCAAACTGTGGAAAGAACCAAGATGCCCTTCAATGGACGAATGGATAAGGAAGATGTGGTCCATATACACGATGGAGTATTGTGCCTCCATCAGAAAGGATGAATACCCAACTTCTGTAGCAACATGGACAGGACAGGAAGAGATTATGCTGAGCGAAATAAGTCAAGCAGAGAGAGTCAAGTATCATATGGTTACACTTATTTGTGGAGCATAGCAAAGAACATGGAGGACATGGGGAGATGGAGACGAGAAGGGAGTTGAGAGAAATTGGAAGGGGAGATGAATCATGAGAGACTATGGACTCTGATAAACAACCTGAGGGTTTTGAAGGGGCGAGGGGTGGGAGGTTGGGGAAGCAGGTGGAGGGTAATAGAAGGGCACGTATTGCATGGAGCACTGGGTGTGGTGCAAAAACAGTGAATACTGTTACGGTGAAAAAAAAAAAAAGAAATGCCTCCTCCAACTTTCATTTCCCCAGCTACTTCCAGCTTTTTCTTTCTCATATTTTTTTAAACTTTTTAATTCCAGTGGAGTTAACATAGAGTGTGATATTAGTTGCAGGTGTACAATATAGTGATTCAACAATTCTATATTCTACTCAGTGCTCATCATGATAAATATACTCTTTAATTCCCATCACCTATTTCACCCATCACTCTACCCACTTCCCCTCTTGTAACCATCAGTTTGTTTTCTATGGTTAAGAGTCTGTTTCTTAGTTTCTCCATCTCTCTCACTCTTTTTCCTTCATTCCACTGTTTAATAAATTCCACATATGAGTACAATCTTATGCTATTTGTCTCTCACTGACTTATTTCACTTATAATTATACTCTCTAGTTCTGTCCCTGTTGTTGCAAATGGCAAGAATTCATTCTTTTTTATGGCTGAATAATATTCCATTATGTATATATACCTCTTCTTTATCCATTCATCTGTTGATGGACATATGGACTTCTATGGTTTGGCTATTGTAAATAATGCTGCACTAAAACTAAGGGCACATGTATCCCTTTGAATTAGTGTTTTTGGATTTCTTAGATAAGCACCCAGCAGTGCAATTACTGGATTTTAAGGCAATTTAACTGTACTGTTTTCCACAATGGCTGTACAAATTTACATTCCCTTCAACAGTGCACAAGTGTTCTTTTTTCTCCACATCCTCACCAACACTTGTTGTTTCTTGTGTTTTTGATTTTACCTCTGCTGACAAGTGTGAGGTGATAACTCATTTTAGTTTTGATTTTTATTTCCCTGATCATGAGTGATATAGTGATATTGAGCATCTTTTTATGTGCCTGTTGGTCATCTGTATGTCCTCTTTGGAGAAATGTCTGTTCTCATGTCCTCTGACCATTTTTAATTGGATTATTTGTCCTTTGAATGTTGAGTTGTATCAGTTTTTTATATATTTTGGATATTAAGCCTTTATCACATATGATATTTGCAAATATCTTCTTCCATTCCATAGTTGTTTCCTTTGATGTGCAGAAGCTTTTTATTTTGATGTACTCCCAACAGTTTATTTCTGCTTTTATGTCCCTTGCCTCAGGAGATACACCTAGAAAAATGTTGCTATGGCTGATGGCAGAGAAATTACTGCTTCTGCTCTCTTCCAGGATGTTCATGGTTTCAGGTTTAGGTACTTATCCATTTTGAGGGGTGTGTGTGTGTGTGTGTGTGTGTGTGTGTGTGTGTGTGGTGTAAGAAAGTGGTCCAGTTTCATTCTTTTGCATGTATCTGTCCAGTTTTCCCAACACCATTTGTTGAAGAGACTTTTCCCATTGGATATTCTTCCTTTTTCAAAGATTAATTGACTATGAAATTGTGGATTTATTTCTGTGTTTTCTATTCTCTTACATTAATATATGTGTCAGTTTTTATGCCAGTACCGTACTGCTTTGATTACCACAGCTTTGTAATATAACTTGAGGTCTCTGGGTGTGAATTTCATCTTTTTTAATTTGTTGAGATTTGTTTTGTGGCCTAATATGTGGTCTATTCTGGAGAAAGTTCCACATGCACTTGAAAGTAATGTGTGTTCTGATGTTTATGGATGGAATATTCTGAATATATTTGTTAAATTCATCACGTCCAGTCTGTCATTCAAAGCCACTGTTTCCTTATTGATTTTCTGTTTAGATGATCTGCCCATAGATGTAAGTGGAGTGTTAAAGTCCCCTACTATTATTGTATTAATATTGATTTGTTCCTTTACGTTTGCTTTTAACTTTTTACGTATTTGGCTGCTCCCATGTTGGGTGCATAAATATTTATAATTGTTTTATCTTCTTTTAGGATTGTTCCCTGAATGATTACATAGTGTCCTTCTTTGTCTCATTAGCCTTTGTCTATATTATAGTCTATTTTGTCCAATATAAGTATTGCTACTATGACTTTCTCTTCCCATCTATTTGCATGATAAATATTTCTCTATTACCTCTGTGACTCACAAGGATAACATAACACCCCAGAGCTAGTAACATCAAAGTTTTTACCACCTTTAGGCTTGAAGGAGTGAGGAGAGGGAATGCTTACTGGAACCTGGAAGAAAAGAGTTATATGGAGAAGACCAGCTTGATTAAGGTACGCAATCATCTCAAGGCAACCCTGTAGGGAGGGCACTGGAGGAATAACTACTTCACTCTCACTCTCCTACCTCCCTCTTAACTTCTAATGAGAATTCCTATTAACCAAACATTATAGGCCAAGGGAGCCCATTGATATGATATGGGTCAGTAGTCTGGGGCACAGAACAGGAAGGAGAAAGATGAATAGTAGATCTAAAGGAACAAACAGAAGATGTCCAGCATAAATATAACAAGCTAATTTTCATTCATATGTAAAAAATCTTCATAATCATAAAGGATCAATTAAAATGGGAAAATAAGATGAACTGACAGTTCACTTAAAAAGGAAATTTGAATAGCTCTCAAACATGAAAAGATGTTCACATTCCTTTGTTACTATTTGAGAAATGTGACCAAAATTACACTGAAATATATTTTTGTTTGCTTATTATTTTTAGTAAGGATCCAAAATCTTGACAGTACATCCTACTAGAAAGGCTATGAGGAAACAGCTGGTAGAAAAGGCACTTTAGCACTTGCAAATATATGTGTGTGTGTGTGTGTGTGTGTGTGTGTGTGTGTGTGAAATCACTTGACCAGCAATGTCACATCTTGGAGTATATTCTACAGATATATTCCCACATATAAAAACTAATGTATTTACAAGATTTTTATCACAGTCATAAATCACAATAGGAAAGGATTGGAAGCAACACAAATGCCCATCCAGTGAGGCTGATTAAATAACCTATTGTATCTTCATCCAATGGAATGCTATGGAACTTTACAAAAGAAGAAATTTATCTGTGTCCTGGTATGTCTCCAAGACATAATCACTTGGGGGTTGGGAGGTGCGATAGAGTGTGTATAGTACACTTTCATTTGTGTATAAGGGGAGAAAGTGAGACTATATCTTCTTATTTGCTTATATTTATATAAAGAAACTCTGGGTGAATACACGCAAGTATAAAAGTTGTTACTGCTTAGAATACTGAGGGTGAGAAATGAGTGGTTAGGGAACAGAGCTGAGAAAAAGAACTTCATTTTTAAAAATATTACTCATTCAAAAATTTTCAGAGTAGTTTGCTTTTAATAATGCTATAAATAAAACCATGTTTTATTTACTTATTTATTATTTTATTTATTTTTTAAATTTCTTTTCAGTGTTCCAGAATTCATTGTTTATGCACCACGCCCAGTGCTCCATGCAGTACGTGCCCTCCATAATACCTACCACCAGGCTCACCCAACACCCCCCTCCAAAACCCTCAGTTTGTTTCTCAGAGTCCACAGTCTCTCATGGTTCCACTCCCCCTCCAATTTCCCCCAACTTACTTCTCCTGTTCATCTCCCCATGTCTTCCATGTTATTCCTTATGATGTTTTAAAAAGAAATGTCAGAAACCACTTTAACCATGTGATCAAAGTTAATATTGCTAATAATAAGTCATATTGACATTATGTCCGTTCTGATATGATGCACTAAGAAGGGCACATCACTCCTGTGGTTTTCTTGTCAAAAATGAAAAACTTCAATATGGGGTGCCTGGGGGGCTCAGTCACTAAGCATCTGCCTTTGGCTCAGGTCTTGATCCCAGGGTCCTGGGATGGAGCCCTGCCCTGAGCTTCCTGCTAGGGAGGAAGTCTGCTTCTCCCTCTTCCACTCTTCCTGCTTGTGTTCCTATTCACTGAGTCTCTGTGTCAAATAAATAAATAAAATCTTAAAAAAAAGAAAACCTTCAATATAATAATGAGAAAACACTAGACAAACTCATTTAAAAGGCCATTCTTCAAAATAACCAACCAGTATTCTTCAAAAGTGTTAAAGTCATGGAAAACAAAGAAAGAGAGAAGGCCTGTCACTACCAGAAGAGACTAAGGAGAGATGGCATGTAAAAGAAATGTGGGATTCTGGATTGGATCCTAGACCAGTAAAATGTCATTAGTGGGAAAACTGCTGAAATTAGCCTAAGGAGGCACCTGGGTGGCTCAGTTGGTCAAGCATCATCATCACATTCTTCTTCTCCTTCTCCTTCCTCTCCTTCTCCTCCTTCTCCTTCTTCTCCTTCTCCTCCTCCTCCTCCTCCTCCTCCTCCTCCTCCTCCTCCTCCTTCTTCTTCTTCTTCTTCTTCTTCTTCTTCTTCTTCTTCTTCTTCTTCTTCTTCTTCTTCTTCTTCTTCTTCTCCTCCTCCTCTTCCTCCTCCTCCTCCTCCTCCTCCTCCTCCTCCTCCTCCTCCTCCTTCTTCTTCTTCTTCTTCTTCTTCTTCTTCTTCTTCTTCTTCTTCTTCTTCTTCTTCTTCTTCTTCTTCTTCTTCTTCTTCTTCTTTTGCTCAGGTCATGATCCCAGAATCCTGGGATCGAACCTTGCATTGGGCTTTCTGCTCAGCAGAGAGACTGATTCTCCCACTGCCCCTCCCCCATTCATCGTCTACCTCTCTCTGTCTCTCTCAAATAAATAAACAAAATCGTCACAAAAATTGAAAAAGAAAGAAATTCACCTAAGGTCTGTAGTTTAGTTCATAATATTATACCACTGTTATTTTCCTAATTTTGATGATGTACTATGGTTGTGTAAGATGTTAATATTAGAGGAAGATGAGTCGAGGAAATGTGGAAATTCACTGTACAATTTTTGTAGCTTGTCTGCAAGTCCAAATTATTTAAAAATAAAAAATGCTTATTTTAAAATAAGCATTGATCAAAAACCTCTTTAGTTCATAGGCCTGCTGGGACATGTGGAAGATAGATAAACATAATTATCCCTGGTTTGAGGAATATGATAAAGATCCTTGCTCAGTTTCCTTTGCTATACACTCTTGTAGGAAGATGTTACTTTGCAACTGTATACTCATTTGGGTGGCTATTTTTGCAATGTCTGCTTCCCCACCAGGAGCAGGGAAATGTATGGACATATTGTCCATGATAGGTGTCTTAAAGCATGTGTAGGACATATAAGTGGAAGGATTATGTTTATTTTGCATAGTTCCAAAAGGCAGAACCAAAACCAAAAGTGGAGATTACAGGAGGCAAATTTCAGCTCAGTGTAATGCATTTATCTTCTAACAGTTGGAGCAATCAAATAACTATATACATATATATGTATATAGTTCCACTGTGAGGATGCACCTCTCAGAACTGGAGGTATTCCAGAAGAGGCTAGGATGAGACAGGAGTGAAATCTTCAGGAGAGCACAGACTAGATAACAGCTAAGATTCTATGAGAGTCAACTCTAAGATTTTTGTATACTTTTTGGCATATTTTACCTTAAATTCGCTTCAACTTCCTTCATATTTGAAGAGTCAAAGGAGCTCTTGTTTATGCTGCCCTTCAACTCTTGTGTTTTCAGTATGTTAAATGCCAAGGTTATTCTTTGATGCCTATTTTCTAATAAATAACATTTAGCTCATTGAAGCTTATCTGCTGAGTTCTACCCACTCACCCAACCTTGGGAGATCTTCATGTAGATTATCTTTATCAGGTTGGCAGTTCATTTTCAGGTCAGCATCAAATTTTAGTTTGGAAGAAATTATCTATACTCTAGTCCCATGTTACCTAAATTTCAAAAGGTCTTTGGTGTGGAAACTTGTCAAAGTTTGTTTACAGTCTACATAAGTTGCAACCATTCTAACCCCTTTATTCAAAATGCTCAAAATATCTTAGCTGATTTCTTATGGCCATTCTTGTCTGCCTCATAAGGTGTTGTGAATATTCAGTGAGATAATAAAGGTAAAGTGCTTCAAATGACCAGAACTGTTACACACAATACTATATTATTACAGAGAAAGGAATGAAAAAAAATTTTTTTTTTTAGTATTAACCACTAAAGTAATGTGCACATTTTTTTCCTGAATTTTGTGCACCTTAAAAACATATGCCAATCAGGGGCGCCTGGATGGCTCAGTGGGTTGGGCCTCTGCCTTCGGCTCAGATCATGGTCCCAGGGTCCTGGGATCGAGCCCTGCATCGGGCTCTCTGCTCAGTGGGGAGCCTGCTTCCCTCTCTCTCAGCCTGCCTCTCTGCGTACTTGTGATCTGTCTCTCTGTCAAATAAATAAATAAAACCTTAAAAAAATTAAAAAAATATATGCCAATCAAGGGGTGCCTGGGCAGCACAGTCGGTTAAGTGTCTCACTCTTGGTTCTGTCTCAGCTCATGATCTCAGGGTCATGAGATTGAGCCCTGTGTCAGGCTCTGTACTCAGTGTGGTCTGCTTTACACTCCCTCTCCCTCTCCTTTGGCCCCTCACCCCTGCTCTCTCTCTTTCTTTCTGCAATAAATAAATAAATAAATAAATAAAATTTTAAAAAGTATACCACTCTGGGGCACCTGGGTGGCTCAGTGGGTTAAAGCCCCTGCCTTTGGCTCGGGTCATGATCCCAGGGTCCTGGAATCAAGCCCCACATCAGTCTCTCTGCTCAACAGGGAGCCTTTCCCCCATCTCTCTCTACCTGCCTCTCTGCCTACTTGTGATCTCTATAAAATAAATAAACAAAATCTTTTTAAAAAGTATACCATTCAAAATAAAGCATATCATTATTTTTTAAAATTCTAAACCTTTAATTTTTTCCAGGTATTTATTTAAATTATAGTTAGTTAACATGCAGTGTAATATTAGTTTCAGGTGTAGATTTTAGTAATTCATCACTTACATACAACACCCAGTGCTCATCAAAACCATGCCCTCCTTAATCCTCATCATCTATTTAAATAATCCTCCTTGCCCACCTCCCTTCTGGTAACCACTACAGTTAAGAGTTTGTATCCTGCTTTGCTTCTCTTTTTCCCCACTATGTTCATCTGTTTTGTTTGTTTCTTTTTTTTAAAGATTTTATTTGTTTATTTAACAGACAGAAATCACAAATAGGCAGAGAGGCAGGCAGAGGGAGAGAGGGGGAAGCAAGCTCCCTGCCAAGCAGAGTGCCCGATATGGGGCTTGATCCCAGAACCCTGGGATCATGACCTGAGCCAAAGGCAAAGAGAGACTTTAACCCACTGAGCCACCCAGGCACCCCTTGTTTCTTAAATTCCACATATGAGTGAAATAAAATGGTGTTTATTTTTCTCTGACTGATATATTTCACTTAGCATAATACTCTCTAACTCCATCCATATTGTTGGAAATGACAAGGTAATCTTTTTGATGGCTTAGTAATATTCCATTATATCTATCTATCTATATTACATCTTCTATATCCATTCATCAGTCAATGCACATTTGTACTCTTTCCATAATTTGGCTATGCTTGACAATGCTGCTATAAGCATTGGGGTGCGTGTCTCCCTTTGAATTATTATTTTTGTATCCCTTGGGTAAATATCTACTAGTGCAATTTCTGGACCATAGGATAGTTCTATTTTTAACTTTTTGAGGAACTTCCATACTGTTTTACAGAGTGACTGCACTAGTTTGCATCCCCACCAAGAGCCTAAGAGGGTACCCCTTTCTTTGCATCCTCACCAACACCTGTAGTTCCTTGTGTTGCTAATTTTAACCATTATGACATGTGAGTTGTTATCTCATTGTGGTTTTATTTGTGTTTTTTGATGATAAGTGATGTTGATCATCTTTTCATCTATCTGTGTGCTATTTGAGTGTCTTCTTTTGAAAAATGTCTATTCGTGCCTTCTGTCCATTACTTTTTTTTATTGTGTTATGTTAGTCACCATAAAATACATCATTAGTTTTTGATGTAGTGTTCCAATATTCATTGTTTATGTGCAACACCCAGTGCTCCCATTTCCTAACTGGATTATTTAGTTTTGGGGTGTTCAGTTTGATAAGTTCCTTTTATATTTTGTGTACTAACCCTTTATTGGATATGTCATTTGCAAATATCTTATCCCATTCCATTGGTTGATTTTTTTGTTTGTTGATTGTTTCCTTTGCTGTGCAGAAGCTTTTAATTTTTATGAACTCCCAGTAGTTCATTTTTCTTTTCATTCCCTTGTATAGGGGACATATCTGGTAAGAAGTTGCTGTAGCCAATGTCAAAGAGGTTACTCCCTGTGTTTCCTAGGATTTTGATGGTTTCCTATCTCACATTTAGGTCTGTCATCCATTTTGAATTTATTTTCATGTATGTTGTAAGAATATGGTCCAGTTTCATTCTTTTGCATGTTGTTCTTCAGTTTTTCCAATGCACTTTGTTGAAGAGACTCTCTATTCCATTGGATATTTTTTCCTGCTTTGTTGAAGATTAGTTGACCATATAATTATGGGTTCATTTGTGGGTTTTCTATTCTGTTCCATTGATCTATGTGTCTGTTCTTGTGCAAATACCATACTGTCTGGATCACCACAGCTTTGTAATATCAGTTGAAGTCCAAAATTATGATGCCTCCAGGTTTGCTTTTTTTTTTTAAAGGTTGCATTGGCTATTCAGGGACTTTTGGGTTCAGTAAAAATTTTAGGATTGTTTTAGCTCTGTGAAAGATGCCGGTGGTGGAAGGGCAAAGATGGCAGAAAAAAAGAAGGCAAAGGGACCCTATTCCAACCAGTCCTCTGAATTGAGCTGGATATCTACCAGACCATTCTGAACACCTACAAAATCAGTCTGTGATATAAGAAGATATACCTGGATCTCTACAAAGAATCTCAGGTGGTTGGTTTCAAGGTATGAAGCAGGGAACTGTGATTCTGCAGGCAAATATTGGAAGATAAACAGAATCCTGTGCCTCCAGAGCACAAAGCCTCCCAAGCTGGGGGTTGGGCACAGACTCGCAGACCAGTAGCAACAGGGAAAATAATTTAGGTCAGCCCTCCAGACTGAAACCTGGAGCTGTAGAGGCATGCATGCAAACTGGGGGGAGGCTGATGCTTTTAGAAGGACAAAAGGTAGAAATGTGCCTTGACCTGGAAGTGAGGGCTGAGAGTGCTGCTGTAGGGGGCAAAACCCAGGGCACTGCAGTTTTTGCCAGCACAGACAGAAGTGGACAGAGTGTGGCCTGGAGACCTCACTGAGGGACAGACTGTGATCTCTGTTCTGAAAAAGAGTTTGGATACAGTCACTTCTGCTCTGACTCTTGGGGAGAGGCATGGAAAGCTGCCGGAGAATAAAATCCCCCCAAAACCATTTTCATTGAGCCCATCCCCTCCCACAGAGGGAAGGGCAACTCTGCCCGAACAGGGTTGCCTGAGTAACAGTGCAGCAAGCCCCTCCCTCAGAAAACAGGCTGGAAGAACAAGAGGCAGAAAACCCTGAGGTCCCTATAAAACTGGTGCATATTGCATGGGTTGTGGTCAGTAATTTGGACTGTCTACATTTCCTCAACTACCCCTCCATAGAATGACTAAGAGGAGGAACCTCTAACATAGGAAAACCACAGAGACTGTCTCCTCTGACACAGAATTAATGAATATGGATATAAACAAGATGTCAGAAATAGACTTCAGGGTAACAGTTATGCAGACAATAGCTAGGATGGAGAAAACTATTAATGGCAACATAGATTCTCTAAGGGAAGAAGTGAGCTGATCTGGCAGAACTTAAAAATGCTATCAATGAGGTCTTTTATCCATTGTGAGTTTATCCTTGTGTACGGTGTAAGAGAATGGTCGAGTTTCATTCTTCTACATATAGATGTCCAGTTTCCCCAGCACCAATTATTGAAGAGATTGTCTTTTTTCCACTGTATATTTTTTCCTGTTTGTCAAAGATTATTTGATCATAGAGTTGAGGGTTCATATCTAGAATCTCTACTCTGTTCCACTGGTCTATGTGTCTGTTTTGATGCCAGTACCACGCTGTCTTGCTGATCACAGCTTTGTAATAAAGCTCGAAATCAGGTAACGTGATGCAGCCAGTTTTGTTTTTGTTTTTCAACATTTCCTTAGCAATTCGGGGTCTCTTCTGATTCCATACAAATTTTAGGATTATTTGCTCCAGCTCTTTGAAAAATACCGGTGGAATGTTGATTGGAATGGCATTAAAAGTATAGATTGCCCTAGGTAGTATAGACATTTTAACAATGTTTATTCTTCCAATCCAAGAGCATGGAATGATCTTTCATCTTTTTGTGTCTTCTTCAATTTCTTTCATGAGTGTTCTGTAGTTCCTCGAGTACAGATCTTTGACCTCCTTGGCTAGGTTTATTCCCAAGTATATTATGGTTCTTGGTGCTATAGTTAATGGAATCTATTCTCTAATTTCCCTTTCTGTATTTTCATTGTTAGTGTATAAGAAAGCCACTGATTTCTGTACATTGACTTTGTATCCTGCCACGTTACTGGATTGCTGTGTGAGCTCTAGGAGTTTGGAGGTGGAGTCTTTTGGGTTTTCCATATAAAGAATCATGTCATCTGTGAAGAGAGAGAGTTTGACTTCTTCATTGCCAATTTGGATACCTTTTTCTTCTCTTTGTTGTCTGATTGCCATGGCTAGGAATTTGAATACTATGTTGAACAAGAGTGGTGGTAGTGGGCATCCTTGTGTTCCTGATCTCAATGGGAAGGCTGCAAGCTTTTTCCCATTGAGGATGAGATTTACTGTGGTTCTTTCATAGATAGATTTTATGGAGTTCAGATATGTTCCCTCTATCCCTATACTTTGAAGTGTTTTCATCAGGAACGGATGCTGGATTTTGTCAAATGCTTTTTCTGCATCCATTGAAAGGACCATGTGGTTCTTCTCTCTTCTCTTATTGATTTGTTCTGTCACATTGATTGATTTGTGAATGTTGAGCCATCCTTGTAATCCAGGGATGAATCCCACATGGTCATGGTGAATAATCTTTTTAATGTGCTGTTGGATCCTGTCTGCTGGGATCTTGTTGAGAATCTTAGCGTCCATATTCATCAGTGATAATGGTCTGAAATTCTCCTTTTTGTTAAGGTCTTTACCTGGTTGGGGGGTCAGGATAATGTTGGCTTCATAAAAAGAGTCTGGAAGTTGTCCTTCTGCTTCAATTTTTTGAAACAGCTTCAGGAGACTTGGTGTTATTTCTTCTTTGAAAGTTTGGTAGAATTCCCCAGGGAATCCATCAGGTCCTGGGCTCTTGTTTTTTGGGAGGTTTTTGATCACTGCTTCAATCTCGTTACTAGATATTGGTCTATTCAGGTTGTCAATTTCTTCCTGGTTCAATTTTGGGAGTTTATAGTTATACCTCAACGTGAGACAGGAATCCATCAGAATCCTAGAGGAGAACATAGGCAGTGACCTCTTCGATATCAGCCACAGCAACTTCTTTCAAGATATGTCTCCAAAGGCAAAGGAAACAAAAGAGAAAATGAACTTTTGGGACTTCCTCAAGATCAAAAGCTTCTGCACAGTAAAGGAAACAGTCAACAAAACAAAAAGGCAACCACGGAATGGGAGAAGATATTTGCAAATGACAGTACAGACAAAAGGTTGATATCCAGGATCTATAAAGAACTCCTCAAACTCAACACACACAAAACAGATAATCATATCAAAAAATGGGCAGAAGATATGAACAGACACTTCTCCAATGAAGACACACAAATGGCTAACAGACACATGAAAAAATGCTCATCATCACTAGCCATCAGGGAGATTCAAATTAAAACCACATTGAGATACCACCTTACACCATTTAGAATGGCCAAAATTAACAAGACAGGAAACAACATGTGTTGGAGAGGATGTGGAGAAAGGGGAACCCTCTTACACTGTTGGTGGGAATGCAAGTTGGTACAGCCACTCTGGAGAACAGTGTGGAGATTCCTCAAGAATTTAAAAATAGAGCTTTCCTATGACCCTGCAATTGCACTGCTGGGCATTTACCCCAAAGATACAGATGTTGTGAAAAGAAGGGCCATCTGTACCCCAGTGTTTATAGCAGCAATGGCTACGGTCGCCAAACTGTGGAAAGAACCAAGATACCCTTCAATGGACGAATGGATAAGGAAGATGTGGTCCATATACACTATGGAGTATTATGCCTCCATCAGAAAGGATGAATACCCAACTTTTGTAGCAACATGGACGGGACTGGAAGAGTTTATGCTGAGTGAAATAAGTAAAGCAGAGAGAGTCAATTATCATATGGTTTCGCTTATTTGTGGAGCATAAGGAATAACATGGAGGACATGGGGAGATAGGAGAAGGGAGTTGGGGGAAACTGGAGGGGGAGACACACCATAAGAGACTGTGAACTCTGATAAACAATCTGAAGGGTTTGAAGGGGCGGGGGGTGGGAGGTTGGGGGAACCAGGTGGTGGGTATTAGGGAGGGCATGTGTTGCATGGAGCACTGGGTATGGTGCAAAAACAATGAATAATGTTACGCTGAAAAGAAATTTAAAAAAAAGAAAATAAATAAATAAATAGCTTTTAAAAAATGCTATCAATAAGATCCAATCTAACCTAGGTACTCTAACAGCTAGGGTAAACAAGGTAGAAGAACAAATTAGTAATCTAGAAGACAAACTGATTGAAAAGAAGGAACAGCAGGAGGCCTGGAACAAACAGCTTAGAATCCATGAAAATAGAATTAGAGAAATAAATGATGACATGAAATGTTCCATTGTCAGAATTATTGGGATCCCTGAGGGGGTGGCAAGAGAGTGAGGACTAGAAGATATATTCGAGCAAATTGTAGCAGAGAAGTTCCCTAGTCTGGGGAATGAAACAAGCATTCATGTCCTAGAGGCAGAGAAGCATGTCCTAGAGGCTGTTTTCCCAGCATTTCCTCCCCTGTCCTGCATGGTTCATGCCAGAGAACCTTCACGTCTCACCAGCGACTGTAACAGCAGCTTCCACCCCAGGAGTCCCAGAAGCCAGTAAAGAGACCAGGAGCCACCTTAATTAGCAGGATATCCTCACTGCCCCTCTTGCAGATTCCCCTTTCCCTTCCTGAATGCACAGTCTCCCCACCCCTTCCCTTCAGCCCCCTGCTTGGCTGTATGCACTGTCTGTATTGCACTGAGAAAGGAAGGGACAGCAGGAGTGAGGCAGAGAGGATGGAGAAAGGGCAAAGCTCAGCACCCAACCTCCTGGTCCCAAATCCATCTGCCTGAGCTTGCTTCCCCCCAAGAGGGGCAAAGGGTGGTGGTTGCATGGGAGTTGTTTCTGCCTGCCCCCAGCCTGATGTCCCTGGTGGAGTGGGTGCTTCTGGGCAGGCCAGGCTCTAATTTGCACACCTGAAAATCTCAGAATTGAGTTTAGACAGATTGATTTGCAATATCAAGGTGAACAGACCAATGCCCCAGCATGTAATAGTAAAACTCTCAAATCTTAGAACCAAGGAAATCATCTTAAGGGAAGTTGGGGGAAGGGATTCCTTACATACAGAGGGAGGAACATCAGAATAAAGTCAGACCTGTCCACAGAGACCTGGCAAGCCAGAAAGGGTTGGCAAGACATATTCAGGGTACTAAATGAGACAAACATGCAGCCAAGAAACCTTTATCTTGCAAGGCTGTCATTTAGAATGGATGGATAGATAAGAAGATTTCAAGACTGGCAGAAACTGAAGGAATATGTGACCACTAAGCCAACCCTGCAAGAAATATTAAGGGGGGGTTTCTATAAAAGGAAATAGATCCCCTAATATAGAATAGAAATATACAGAGACAATCTATAGAAACAAGGACTTCACAGGCAACTTGATGAGAATAAAATCATATCTTTCAAAAATCACTCTCAATGTGAATGGCCGAAATGCTTCCATAAAATAGTACAGGGTTTCAGATTGGATAAAAAGACAGGACCCATCCATATGCTGTCTACAAGAGACTCATTTTGAAGCTAAAGATATATCTGGACTGAAAGTGAAGGGATGGAGAACAATCTTTCATGTCAATGGACTTCAAAAGAAAGCTGGGATAGCAATTTTCATATCAGATAAAATAGATTTTAAGTTAAAGACTGTAGTCAGGGATACAGAAGGACACTATATCATTCTTAAAGTGTCTCTACAGCAAGAAGGTTTAACAATTGTAAATATGCTTCCAACATGGGAGCAGCCAACTACATATGTCAACTGTTAACCAAAATAAAGAGACATATTGATAATACTGCAGTAACAGTAGGAGGCCTTAACTCTCCATTCTCAGCAATAGAGAGATAATCTAAGCAGAAAATCATAAAGAAACAAGAGCTTTGAATAACACATTGGACCAGATGGACCTCATAGATATATACAGAACACTCCACCCCAAAACAACAGAATACTCATTCTTCTCAAGTGCACTTGGAACTTTCTCCAGAATAGACCACATACTGAATCACAAATCAGTTCTCAACTGATAGGAAAATATTGAGATTATTCCCTGCATATTTTCAGACCACAATGTTTTAAAACTGGAACTCGATCACAAGAAAAAGTTTGTAAGAAATTCAAATGCTTGGAAGCTAAAGACCATCCTACTCAAGAATGTTTGGGTCAACCAGGAAATCAAAGAAGAACTTAAACAATTCATGGAAGCCAACAAGGATGAAAACACATCAATCCAAATCCTATGAGATACAGCAAAGCTGATCCTAAGGGGGAAATACAGAGCCATTCAAGCTTCACTCAAAAAAAAAAAAAAAAAGAAGAAGAAGTAGAAGAAGAAGAAGAAGAAGAAGTAGTAGAAGAAGAAGAAGAAGAAGAAGAAGAAGAAGAAGAAGAAGAAGAAAGAAAGAAAGAAAGAAAGAAAGAAAGAAAGAAAGAAAGATATGGAATACACAAGCTCTTTTTACTTTTTTTTAATTTTTATTTTTTAAAAGATTTTATTTATTTATTTGACAGAGAGAGATCACAAGTAGACAGAGAGGCAGGCAGAGAGAGAGAGAGAGAGAGGGAAGCAGGCTCGCTGCTGAGCAGAGAGCCCGATGCGGGATTCGATCCCAGGACCCTGAGACCATGACCTGAGCCGAAAGCAGTGGCTTAACCCACTGAGCCACCCAGGCGCCCCACAAGCTCTTTTTAAACTTTAAAGAACTGGAGACTCAACAACAAATGAAGCCAAACAAAGGCACAAGAATGGAAATAATTAAGATTAGAAGAGGGAACAATGAATTAGAAACCAGAGGTACAGTAGAACACATCAATGAAACTAGAGCTGATTCTTTGAAAGAATTAATAAAATTGGAAAACCACTGGCCAGACTTATCCAAATTAAAAGAGAAAGGACCGAAATTAATAAAATTATGAATGAAAGAGGAGAAATCATGAATAACACCAAGGAAATAGAAACAATCTTCAGAAATTATTATCAACAGCTGTATGCCAATAAGTTAAGCAACCTAAAGAAATGGATGCATTCCTGGAAACCTATAAACTTCCAAGACTGAAACAGGAAGAAATTGACAACCTGAATAGACCAATAACCAGTAATGAGATTGAAGCAGTAATCAAAAACCTTCCAAAAAATGAGTCTAGGACCTAATGAAGTCCCTGGGGGAATTCTACCAAATACTCGAAGAAGAAATAATACCTATTTTCCTAATGTGTTTCAAAAAATAGAAAGAGAAGAAAAACTTCCAGACTCATTCTATGAGGCCAGCATCACCGTGGTCGCAAAATCAGGCAAAGACCCCATTAAAAAGGAGAATTTCAGAACAATATCCTTGATAAACATGGAATTCAAGATTCTCAACAAGATCTTAGCTAATAGGATCCAACAGTACATTAGAAGATTTATCCATCACTACCAGGTAGGATTTATCCCTGGGATGAAAAGATGGTTCAACATTCACAAATCAATCAATGTGATAGAACACATAAATAAGAGAAGGGACAAGAGCCACATGGTCATCTCAGTTGATGCAGAAAAAGCATTTGACAAAATACAGCATCTTTTCCTGATTAAAACTCTTCAGAGTATAGGGATAGAGGTAACATCCCTCAGTTTCATAAAATCCATCTCTGAAAAACCCATAGCGAATATCATTCTCAATGGAAAAGCTAAGAATCTTTCCCTTAAGATCAGGAACTCGACAAGGATGTGCACTCTCACTACTATTGTTCAACATGATACTAAAAGTCCCAGAAACAGCAATCAGACAACAAAAAGAAATAAAAGGTATTCAAATTGTCAAAGAAAAAGTCAAACTCTCTCACTTTGCAGATGACATAATACTTTATGTGGGAATCCAAAAAGATTCTACCTCCAAATTACTAGAACTCATACAGCAATTCTGTAATGTGGCAGGATACAAAATCAATGCACAGAAATCAGTTGCTTTCTATACACTAACAATGAAGTAGCAGAGGGGAAATTAAAGAATTGATTCCATTTATGATAGCAACAAAAACCATAAAATAACTTGTAATAAACATAACCAAAGAGTTAAAGGATTTACACTTGAGGAACTACAGAACACTCATGAAAGAAATTGAAGAAGATACAAAAAGATGGAAAAACATTCCATGCTCAAGGATCGGAAGAATAAACATTGTTAAAATGTCCATGCTGCCCAGAGCAATGTACACTTTCAATGCTATCTGGATCAAAATACAATTGGCATTTTTAAGAATGCTGGAACAAACAATCCTAAAATTTGTACGGAACCAGAAAAGACCCTGAATTGCCAAGGAACTGTTGAAAAAGAAAAACTAAGCTGAGATGATAATGTTGTTTGATTTCAAGCTATATTACAAAGCTGTTGTCACCAAGACTGCATGTCACTGGCACAAAGGCAGACACATAGACCAATGGAACAGAGTAGAGAGCCCAGACATGGACCCTCAACTCTATGGTCAACTAATATTCAACAAAGCAAGAAAAAATGTCCAGTGGAAAAAAGACAGTCTCTTCAATAAACGGTGCTGAGAAATTTGGACAGCTATATACAGAAGAATGAAACTAGACCATTCTCTTACACCATAAATAAAGATAACCTCAAAATGGATGAACAATCTAAGTGTGAGATGGGAATCCATCAAAATCCTAGAGGAGAACCTCTTCAATGTTGGCCATAACAACTTCTTTAAAGAAACATCTCCAAAGGCAGGGGAAAGAAAAGCAAAAATGAACATTTGGGACTTCATCTAGAAAAAAAGCTGCTGCACAACACTGGAAATAGTCAACAAAACAATGAGGCAACGCACGTAATGGGAGAAGATATTAGCAAATGACACTACAGACAAAGGGCTGGTATCCAAGATCTATAAAGAACTTCTCAAACTCAACCCTCGAAAGACAAATAATCAAGTAAAAAAATGGGCAGAAGACATGAACAGACACTTCTCCAATGAAGAAATACAAATGGTTAACCAACATGTGAAAAAAAATGTTCATCATTAGCCATCAGGGAAATTCAAATCAAAACCACATTGAGATACCACCTTATACCAGTTAGAATGACAAAAATTGACAAGACAGGAAATGTTGGAGAGGTGTGGAAAGGAGAACCCTCTTATACTGTTAGTGGGAATGCAAGTTGGTGCAGTCACTTTGGAAAACAGTGTGGAGGTTCCTCAAAATATTAAAAATAAAGCTACCCTATGACCCACCAATTGCGCTATTGGGTATTTACCCCAAAGATACAGATGTAGTGAAAAGAAGTGCCATAAGTACCCCCAATGTTCATAGTGGCAATATCCACAATAGCCAAACTGTGGAAAGAGCCAAGATGCCCTTCAACAGATGAATGGATAAAGATGTGGTCCATATACACAATGGAATATTACTCAGCCATCATAAAAGATGAAACCCAACTTTTGCATCAACATAGATGAGACTGGAGGAGATTATGCTGAGTGAAATAAGTCAAGCAGAGAAAGTCAATTATCATATGGTTTCATTTATTTGTGGAATATAAGGAATAACATGGAGGACATTAGGAGAGGGAAGGGAAAAATGAAGGGAAGGAGATTAGAGGGGGATATGAAGCATAAGAGACTATAGACTCTGAGAAAGAAACTGAAGGTTTTAGATGGGAGGGGGGTGGGATGATGGGTTAGCCTGGTAATGGGTATTAAGGAGGGCATGCATTGCATGGAGCATTGGGTGTTTTATGCATACAATGAATCATGGAACAGTACATTAAAAACTAACAATGTACTGTATGATGACCAAATAACAATAAAAAATAAATATAAATAAAAATATAACCTAAAATTCAAATAAATAAATAAAATGGGAATAATAATAATATCTGCTTCATTGGATTTTTTTCCCTTTTCCCCCAAATATTTATTTAAATTCCTGTTAGTTAACATACAGTGTAATATTATTTTCAGGCATACAATTTAATCATTGAACATTTCCATACAACTCCAGTGTTATTCAAAAGTGCTCTCCCCAATCCCCATCACCTGTTTAACTCATCATCATGCCTACTTCCACACTGGTAGTCATCAATTTTCTCTCTATAATTAAGTCTGTTTCTTTGTTTTCCTCTCTTTTTTCCCCCATGCTTATAACAAATGCCATGTGATTTCACTTATACATAGTATCTTAAAAATGAGACAAATGAAGAAACAAACAGAAACAGATGGAACCATAAATACAGAGAACAAACTTGTGATTGCCAGAGGGAACAGGGTGGGAAGGATGTGTAAAATAAGTGAATGGGATTGGAAGAGATTATGCTGAGTGAAATAAGTCAAGCAGAGAGAGTCAATTATCATATGGTTTCACTTATTTGTGGAGCATAACAAATAACATGGAGGACATGGGGAGATGGAGAGGAGAAGGGAGCTGAGGGAAATTGGAAGGGGAGATGAACCATGAGAGACTATGGACTCTGACAAACAACCTGAGGGTTTTGAAGGGGCTGGGGGTGGGAGGTTGGGGGAACCAGGTGGTGGGTATTAGGGAGGGCACGTATTCCATGGAGCACTGGGTGTGGTGCAAAAACAATGAATACTGTTATGCTGAAAAGAAATTAAAAAAATATATATATGTTAAAAAAAATCCTTCCAGTTATAAAATAAATAAGTAGGTCATGATGATGAAAAGCATAACATAGAGAATATGGTCATTAATATTGGAATAATGTATGGTGACATGGTAACTACTCCTATCATGGCAGGGCATAATGTATAGAATTGTTGAATCACTATGTTCGATACCTGAAACTAATATAATATTTAGGTCAACTGTACTTCAGTTTAAAAAAAGAAGTAATAATAACAGTTACCCTTGATAATTGGGTTCATCTTACTAAATTTTGTGTTCTCTTATTCATCGCTGAATCCTGGAGGAATTTCCTTAACATAAGAGGTAATAAATGAATAGTAATTATATTTGCTGATCTTAAAATGAGGACATGGCCTGAAAATGATTTTTTTTGAAATCTGTGTGTTCTGTATATTTTTTTTGCACAGATATGGCATCATATTTAGGTAATATATATGGCACATTTCCATTATTAAAAGGAAGTTACATGAAGTCAGTGTTGTCCATATAAAAAGTGCAGATGTATGGTGTCTTTATTACCTTTAGTGTCAATGAAAGACACTGTGAGTAACATGAGTCAGATTCCCTCAAGATTTAAATTACTCAACAGTTGTAAAATGAGTACCTTTTGCAAATTCCTTCACTCTTTCTGGTCTACAGTATCTCAGGGTACCACTTTGTGGTACTAAATAGAATCCAAGAGAGGTGGTTGCATTTTTAATGCAACTGCCAACACAATCACCTAAATGTGTATGTGTGTTTCTGCAAGTGTGCATATGCATGTGTGTGACTTCACTCAAAAGGAAGAAGTTTTACTAATAACTTTTTTTAAAAGATTTTATTTATTCATTTGACAGACAGAGATCACAAGTAGGCAGAGAGGCAGGGAGAGAGAGAGCAAGGGAAGCAGGCTCCCTGCTGAGCAGAGAGTCTGACATGGGGCTTGATCCCAGGACCCTGAGATCATGACTTGAGCTGAAGGCAGAGGGTTTAACCCACTGAGCTACCCAGGAACCCCACTAATAACTTTTACACACTTAATTTTGTAGGAAGGAGAGAAGATGGTGGAGGAGCAAGAGGACCCTAGGTTCATCTCGTCCCACAAACCCAACTAGATAACTACCAAATCATTCTAAATACCACAAAAATCATCTTGAAGACTGGAAGAAGAAACTCCACAACTGAAGAGAGAGAAGCCACATCAGAGAAGGTAGGAAGTACAGAGACATGGTGTGGGGGATAAACGGATCATGGGTACTGCAGAGTGGAGGGAGCCATGTCATGGAGAAAGGTGAGAGAGAGAGGTGAACACACAAAGAGAACATCTCCCCAAAGCCATTGGCTGGGAAAACAAGAGGGGCTGATTTTTATGAGTTCTTACAACAGGCAGGACTTAAAGACTGAAGTTTTAAAGATCTTGGACTGGGCTGGAATAGAACCCTGAGGGCCCTACCCTACTCCTGGATAGAAGGCAGGCAAACAACCTGGGACAGATGACATAGAAACAGCAATGCAAAGAACCCCTGGGGCACAGAGAAGGGAGATTATTCACTCTTCTTGGAGCTTGTGCCAGAGAGGCAGCATCCATGGAGAGGCCTCTTCTAGGACAAAGGAGCTAGCAGCACTACTTCCCTACTCTGACCATAAGCATAAATGCAGAACCACCTGCAGAAAGCAGCTCAGCCCTGATGCTGGCTGTCTAAATTGCTTACACCAAGTCACATACCCCTGTGCTCTGGTGTTACTGCCTTTCTTGGTCAAACTTGCCTGAGTCCCAGCATGGCAGGACCCTTCCTCAGAAGGTCAGTACAGGCCCCTGCCAAAACTATGTCCATAAAGCCTGGAGTTTTAAAAAATCAGCCTACTTGGGTTGGATAGAGGTTGGAGGGCACCTCAACGCTCTTGTTGAGAAGAAAAACAAATAACCCAGAAGCACACAGTGTGGAAATAGTGGTCTGAAAAAATGCCTAGGACACACAGTGGGGGAGATCGTATTCTTTTCCCCCCAGTGCTTCCCCGAGAGCCATCATGATGGAAATGCCTCTTCAGGGAAAAAGGAGATGGCTGATGCCATTTCCCTCCACCCATACCTCAGCATAAACCGAGAGCCACTTACAGTAACCACCACAATTCTGACACTGGTTGCCTAACCTGCTTACACCAAGTCCAACACGACTTCACTCTGGCTGTACTGCCATTCTCAGTCAAGTTTGCCTCAATCCCAGTATGTCAGGCCCCTTTACCAGAAGACCAGCAAAAACACCTACCCACATCACCTCTCCTAACCAGAGATTCTGTAGGGCTTCCATTCTAGTGGAAGTAGTATCAGGTCTTATTTAAAGAGCAGATTGGGATACACATAGTTAAAAATTGCCACATTCTGGGCAAGGAGAAAACACTAGCCACTGCAGGTAAAGAGAGCAAAAAAGATGACCAACCAGAACACAACATTACAGAACACGCAGCACACACAAGAGGCACACCCTGAAGTGGGAGGCCTGGGAGGCTATATAATAACTTTTTCATAAAGTTATTACTATCAAGAAAAGCAACATAATAGGCTTTTTAAAACACAGAAGCAGAGACTCAGACAAAATGTCAAGACAGAGGAATTCATCCCAACTGAAAAAAAAACAAGATAAGTTCATAAATTCATAAGCCATAGATCTAAGCAAACCAATACAAATAATATTCCTGATGGAGAATTTAAAACAACAATCATAAGAATCACCTAGGCAGAAAGTCAAAAAGGAAACAATGGCTTTGAATGATATACTGGACCAGACAGACTTAACAAATATATTCAGAACATTTCATCTTAAAGCAGCAGAAAGCAATTTCTTTTCAAGTGCAGTGGGACATTCTCCGGAATAGGTCACATGTAGATCACAAATTAGGCCTCAATAAGTACAAAAAGACTGAGATCATACCATGCATATATTCTGACCACAATGCTATGAAACTTGAAATCAACCACAAGAAAAAACAATTTGGTAAGACCACAAATATATGGAGGTTAAAGAACATGCTGCTAAAGAATGACTGGGTCTACCAGGAAATAAAAGAAGAAATTACAAAAAAATACATGGTCTCACTTATTTGTGGAGCATAACAAAGAACACGGAGGACATGGGGCGATGGAGAGGAGAGGGAGTTGAGGGAAACTGGAAGGGGAGATGAACCATGAGAGACCATGAGAGACTATGGACTCTGAAAAACAACCAGGGTTTTGAAGGGGCGGGGGGGGTGGGAGGTTGAGGAACCAGGTGGTGGGTAATCAGGAGGGCACATACTGCATGGAGCACTGGGTGTGGTACAAAAACAATGAACACTGTTACGCTGAAAATAAACAAAACAAAACAAAAAACCATGGAAGCAAATAAAAAGAAAACATGATGGTCCAACATGTCTTGGATGCAACAAAGGCAGTCCTAGAAAGGAATTATATAGTAATACAGGCCTACCTCAAGAAGGGAAAAAATCTCAAATAAACAAACCAAACTTTATATAAATAAGGAGTTAGAAAGAGAAGAGCAAATAAAGCCTAACATCAGCAGAAGGGAAATGATAAAGTTTAGAGAAGAAATAAATGATATAGAAACTAAAATAAATAAATATAAATAAATAAATAAATAACAAAACCAAAACAAAACCAGAACAGAACAATGAAACCAGGAACTGATTCTTTGAAAAAAACTAACAAAATTTATAAAACCCTAGTCATATTTGTCAAAGAAAGTAGAAAGGAAGAAATATAATAAAGTCAAAAAAGATAGAGGAGAAATAACTACCAACCTCACAGAAATACTAACAATTATAAGAGAATATTATGAAAAATTATATACTAACATATTGGACAACCTGCAAGGGATAAATTCCTATAAAGATATAATTACCAAAGCTGAAACAGGAAGAAATAGAAAACTTGAACAGACCAATAACCAGCAAAGAAACTGATCTGTAATCAAAATCTCCCAAAAAATAAGTCCAGGTCTGAATGGCTTCACCAGTGAATTCTACCAAACATTTAAAGAAGTGTTAATACCTGTTATGAAATTATTCCAAAAAATAGAAAAGGAAGGAAAACTTCCAAATTCACTCTATGAGATCAGCATTACCCTAATACCAAAATCAGATTAAGATGCCACAGAAAATATAAGATATAAATATAAATTTATATAATATATATATTATATATATTATATATATATTATATATATAATATATATATAATATAAAAAGAACTATAAGCCAATATCTCTGATGAACATTGATGCCAAAACTCTCATTGAAATACTAGCAAAATGAATCCAACAGTACATTAAAAGAATCAGTCACAACATGCAAGTGGAAATTATTCCTGGGCTTCATGTGTCATTCAGTGTTCACAAATCAATGTGCCACACTACATTAATAAAAGAAAGGATAAGAGCCATAAGATCATTTTAATAGATGTAGAAGAAGCACATGACAATGTACACCATCCATTCATGTTTAAAAACCCTCAGCAATGTCAGGTTAGAGCAAGCATACCTCAGCATCATAAAGATGATATGTGAAAAACCCACAGCTCATATCATTCTCAATATTATATATATATATGCCATATTTTTTTATCCATTCATCTATCTCTGGAGATTCAGACTGCTTCCATAATCTGGCTGTTGTAAATAATTCTTCAGTAGTCAAGTCCAGGAGCACAGAAAACCCTCATCAAAATCAATAAATATGGGACAACACCTCAACATCTCAACATCTGAGAGAAAAAGAGAAAATCTTGAAAGCAGCTCAGGACAAGAGGTCTATAAACTACAAGGGTAGAAATATTAGACTGGCAGAAGACCTATCCACAGAGACATGGTAGGCCAGAAAGGACTGGCATGATATATTCAGTGTAATAAATTAGAAAAAGATGCAGCCAAGATTACTTTTCCAGCAAGGCTGACATTCAGAATAGAAGGGGAGCTTGGATGACAAACATAAACTAAAAGAATCTGTGATCACTAAACCAGCCCTGCAAGATATATTAAAGGGGATTCTTTAAGCAAAGAGAGAGCCCAAAAGTAACGCAAACCAAAAAGGACAGAGACAATGTATACAAATTGACTTTACAGGTAATAAAATGGCACTAAATATCTTTGAAAGTTATTCTGCATGTAAAAGGGCTAAATGCCCTGATCAAAAGACACAGGGTATCAGATTGGATTTTAAAAGTGGCCCCATTGATATGCTGTCTGCAAGACATTCATTTTAGACCCAAACACACCTCCAGATTGAAAATGAAGAGTGGAGAAACATTTATCATGCTAATGGACATCAAAAGAAAGCTGGAGTAGCAATACATATATTAGACAAATTAGATTTTAACCCAAAGACTGTAATGAGAGATGAAGAACATCACTATATCATAATTAAAGGGAATATCCAACAAGAAGATTGAACAAATATAAATATTTATGCTCCTAACTTGGGAGCAGCCAATTATATAAAACAATTAGAAAGAGACTTAAAGAAAGTCATTGATAATAATTCAATAACAGTAGGGGACTTTAACATCCCCCTCATTGCAAAATATCTAAGCAGAATATCAACAGAATATCAACAAGAAAATGAGGGAATTGAATGACACTGGACCAGATGGTCTTCACAGGTATATACAGAACATTCCATCCTAAAAAACAGAATATTTATTTTTTTCAAGTGCACCTAGACCTCCTCCAGAATAGATCACATTCTGGGTCACAAATCAGGTCACAACTGGTACAAAAAGACTGGAATTATTCCCTGCATATTTTCAGACCACAATGCTTTAAAACTTGAACTCAATCACAAGAGAAAATTTGGAAGGAACTCAAACACTTTGAGGCTAAAGAACATTTTACTAAAAAATGAATGTACCAACCAGGAAATTAAAGAAGAATTTATAAAATTCATGGAAACTAATGAGAATGAAAAGACATCTGTTCAAAACCTTTTGGATACAGCAAAGGCAGAATGGAGTCAGTGTGGTCTGGAGGGCTTTCTGGAGAACAGACTGCAATCTCTGTTTCTGCTTTATTGTTTTTTCATTTGTATTGATTTTTAGATTCCTCATATAAGTGAAATCATATCATATTTGTCTCTCTCTGAATTATTTCACTGTAAGAATATCTTCTAGGTACATTCATGTTGTCACAAATGACAAGAGCTCATTATTTTTATGGCCATATAATATTCCATTATGTATATAAAATATATTATGTATATCATATATACAATTATATAATAGATGGATAATTTTTTATCAATTCATCTATCAATGGAAACTTTAAGTTGACTCTATGCCTTGCTTATTGTAAATAGAACTAGGTAGACTCAAGAGCAAAATACAAATGGAAAAATAAAGTGTCAGTGAACATGATAGGTCAATAGAAATTGTTTCATCTAAAGACAGGGAAAAAAAGGACTACAAGGAAGCAGTCTAGCTTACAAATACTTGGAATAACAGAGAGATGGAGACAGAAAAAAATATTTGGAGAAATAACATATGAGAATTTCACTAAATTGT
Source organism: Meles meles (assembly GCF_922984935.1). Classification (NCBI taxonomy): domain Eukaryota; kingdom Metazoa; phylum Chordata; class Mammalia; order Carnivora; family Mustelidae; genus Meles; species Meles meles. Next base: position 72,247,477 of record NC_060087.1, read on the forward strand.
TGCAAACACACTTACAGTTATCAGTAGCTTGGCAAACTCGAAGCAATATATACATGAGGAAATCTACACCTAAGTACGTCATGGTTAAACTGCTGAAAACCAAAAATTAAAGGAAAAACTTGAAAGTAGCCAGAGGAAATAAAACGTTACATCAAAAGCAATGGAGGTCCAAAGACAACCAAACAATATCTTTAAAGTGTTGTGCTCTCCTGCTTTCTTCCTCTTTGCAAATTCTATTTATTATATTTTGTTCTCTTTTGCATATAGTTTTCTCCTTTTTAGTCCATGTGAACTCATTCTTTCTACCTTGGCTTAAGCATTTCTTTTCATAAATCCTTCCTGACTTTATAGTTTTTAAAATGACCTTCCTCTCTGCTAATTTAATATATTTTCAAGCCTGAATTATAATAATTTGAGACTCAATCTAGTATTGCTGGCTTTTTAAAAAATACTTTTCTTCCTTTTAGTTTGTGAAGTCCTTGATGACAGATATTACCACATTCATTTTTTATGCTCTCCTAGTACCTTGCCTGCGAGTGCAAGAAGCTACAAATTAATAGATGACCAAAATATGTGCCCACTTTATCCATTTAGAATATACTGAGGGAAAACATTAAAGAAGTTAAACAAAATTAAGGAAAATATTGCAATTGTCACTAGTGATAGAAATAAACTGTAATACAAAGAAAAGAACAGGGAAAGGAAGAAAAGAAAATAACTTATTAAACCAATTTAGAGTTGGAGTCAAGGAGAATTTTGTAGAGGCATACTTGACCTGTTTTATGGTTGTTGTTCCAATGAGTTATTTTTGCTCCATTTATATGTACTTTCTATAATATTTATGGATTTTTTTTTCAATCATGGATGTGAAACTTTTCTCTAAGTTCCCAGGCCAGCCAAGCATGAATTAAAGAACATTAAGAAAGTAAATATTAACTTCATAGATGACCCATAAGAGTTCAAAAAGAGACTAATTTTGGTAAACAAAACTATTATTTGGAAGCAAAAGCAGGAAAAGAAACAGCTCCTTTCTGATTATTGTAGTAACCCTCGAGTAAGGGATTGAAGACAACCTGTTTCTTTCCCTTCTTCCACTTCTTTGACTCATGTATTTCCTGGATGTGTAACCCATATTCACTAGATCTTAAATATTCAATATCTAAATATCTTTTGTCTTGATCAGGAAGTGAGGCAAGAGGAAATGTGTTTTTTTTATCTCTATTTTATCTCTAGACTATTTTTTATCTCTTTTTATCTCTAGAATTTTATATATTTTATATTTTATCTCTAGAAAATAATCAAATTCCCCTTCACAATATTTTTTCTGCTACTAGCTTTTGATTAAAGTTGCGAATAGAAGACAAATTGATGAGTTTGAGAACCAAATTTTATTTCTCATTCTTATTCTCCTTATGAGAACACAAAGGTATCAAAAGGTAGGCAGGAAGAATGATTGAGATATAAAAGATCCTGCATAAACAGTAGACTGGTTCTGATTGAAAACCCATCATGCCTTATTTATTTTTCAGACTATTCCTCATCTGGGATTAGTATTCTTTCAAGATAAATATATGAATTGGCCATTAAAGTATAGGATTATAACAAAGGGAGTGCAGACTCCATATTAGAAGAAACCAATATTATTCTCTTTGGTCCTCAACATAGAACCACACTCAGTAGTGTGTATTAGACATCATCATTCACTTATTCAGCCAACAACAACAAAAAATGATTGCCTACTCTTTGCTTGGAGCTGTTGTATACACTGCGGATACAGTGGTATCTGAGATTAAGTCTTATTCTCATGGATTTTCCATTGTGGGGAGGGAGAGAAGGCAGACAGTTAAGGAATAAGGAAGCAAATAAGATAATTTTAGATTGTGATAAATTATAAAAGTACAGAAAACAGGGTGATGTGACTTGGAAGTCGACAATGTTAGATGGGAAGACTCTTTGAAGAGATGATATTTGAATTGAGACTGAAATCTGAGCAAAATCCTTTGTACAGAAAGTCAGGGAAAGAAGCACCTGTGTGGCTCATCAGCTAAGTATGACTCTTGATTTTGGCTCAGGTCATCGTCTCAAAGTTGCGAAATTGAGCTCCATGTTGGGCTTCACACTGGGCATAAAGTCTGCTTAAGATTCTCTCCTTCTCTCTGCTCCTCTCCCTCTGTCAAAAAAAAAAAAAAAAAAAAAAAAAAAAAGCCAGGGAAATAACTAAGCAGAAAGAGCAAGTTTGTAGGATATTGTTAAGATATTTAGTTTTAGGGGCACCTGGGTGGCTCAGTGGGTTAAAGCCTCTGCTTTCGGCTCAGGTCATGATCCCAGGGTCCTAGGATCAAGACCTGCATCTGGCTCTCTGCTCAGCGGGGAGCCTGCTTCCCTTCCTCTCTCTCTGGCTGCCTCTCTGCCTACCTGTGATCTCTCTCTGTCAAATAAATAAATAAAATCTTAAAAAAGATACTTAGGGGGCACCTGGGTGGCTCAGTGGGTTAAACCTCTGCCTTTGGCTCAGGTCATGATCTCAGGGTCCTGGGATCGAGTCCCGCATCGGGCTCTCTGCTCAGCAGGGAGTCTGCTTCCCCCTCTCTCTCTCTGCCTGCCTCTCTGCCTACTTGTGATCTCTCTCTGTCAAATAAATAAATAAAATCTTTAAAAAAAAAAGATACTTAGTTTTATTGCCAGATCAGTGGATAATCACATTAGAGGGCTTTCTTCACAGTAATGATTATGAATGCTGTGCAGAGAATGGTTTTCAGGGTTCCACAACTGGAAGGAGAGAGAAAAGTTCAAAATCTGACAGAAGTCCAAGAGAAATTTATTGATATCTTGGACTAGAAATTGACAGTGGAAAGAAAAATAAGTAATCTATTTTAGAATGTTTGGAATGTTTACTGATAGATTGGACATGGGACATAAGGGACATAAGGAAAAAAGAGAAACTAAGTGTGGCCAAAAATTTTGGGTTTAAGTAACTGAATGAAGGGGGAACACTGGAGGAGGAACAGGGGTGTTTTGCGGGGGAAGAGATGAAATCTTCAGTTTTGAAATGGTTAGTTGGGGACACCTACTAAATATCCAAGTGGAAGTCTTGTGTAGGCAGTTGGATATATAAATCTGGATCCCAGGAAACAATTTTGAAGTAGAAATAGAAATTTGATTGTCATTAGGATATGGGTGCTATTTAAAGTCATGTTACTGGACTTATGGACAGAGTGTAGATATAAAAAGAGAGATTAGTAACAAGACCTCAGGTGTTCCAACATTTAGCAATCAGGTAATGATGGAGCATCTGGGCCAGCAAAAGGAACTGGGACAGATCACATAAAGCAATAGGAGCAAAAAGACAGTGTGGTGGCATGGGAGCAAAGAGAGTAAAGAAAGTATTTCAAGAATTAGGGAATAACCAATTATATTTAATGCTACTGAGAGAAGAGTCAGATGAAGAGAGAAATAACACTGGACTTGGCAACATGGTTGGTTGATATCCTTGACAAGAGTTGTTTTAGCAGAGTAATGGGCATAGAAACAAGCCTGGCATGGATTGACAAGTGGAAGAGAGGTTAGGGAATGGCTACAATAAGGGTGGACAAATTTTTTTTGAAATGTTCTATAGTGACAGGAAGCAGAAAAATGAGGTAGTAGCTGGGAGATAATGTGGAGTTAAGTTTTTTGTAATGAAAGTCTATATATCAATAGGGATGACTCAGTAATGAAGAATATAAGTTGTACTACAAGTAGAATGGGAATACCTACATAAATAAAGTCCTGAGAGGGCCAGAATAAGAAGGATCCTGAGCACATTTGCAGGAGTTGGTCTTTCATACAAGCACAGATACTTTATCCAAATAGATTTAATGTATACAGAGGGAGGTAGGTTGGTAATTTGGTGGTGGGAAGATAAAAATAGTCTTTTGTAATAATTTGTATTTTCTTAGTCAAATAAAAAGTAAGATAATCAACTGAGAATAAAGGAGATGGAGTAGAAGTTGGAGGTTTGTGGAGTGAGGGTGTGGTGAAAGAGTTGTCTCAGAGAATAAGAGTATTAATAAATTAATGAATTGTAGTATGGTTAGGCAGTGCTATTATATCCTTTACAAAAATTTTTATCACAGGGTCGCCTGGGTGGCTCAGTGGTTTAAGCCTCTGCCTTCGGCTCAGGTCATGATCTCAGGGTCCTGGGATCAAGCCCTGCATCGGGCTCTCTGCTCAGTGGGGAGCCTGTTTCTCCCTCTCTCTCTGCCTGCCTCTCTGCCTACTTGTGACCTCTCTCTCTGTCAAATAAATAAATAAAATTTAAAAAAAAATTTATCTCAGATTTTCAAATCTGAAGTTCATCTGAAAAAATCAGATCCAGTTCCCTGTGGTGCAGTATACTCCTGGTTCTGGGTATCATTGTCCTAAATTGAGCCTTAATCTATAACAATTGGAAAAACTTTATTGACATATCAATATGTCAAAGGAGAACTGCTTTGTTTGAATTCCAATACATAGAGCACCTAGTCAGGCAGTCCCAGCCAGATTAGATGGACCTTTTGTGTATATTCCTGCGCACAATTTTTTTTTTCTCGTTGGAATGTCATCAGAGAGCTCCAGAGACTTCTCTTGATTTCTTTACTTTTCACAATCCTCAGACGATGTTTTGTTCTTTGATCATGAATTCAAATGTGAATCTGCTGATTTTTCTTATCATGTCTTTATGGACCCCTCCACATGAGTTTTCTTTGTCCTTTGAAATTGTCATGCTAGACCATGGCTTAATGTTCTACTGAACACATGTCTCACACTTTCACATCATCAACCTTACTATGGGTGCTGAATAATGGAATTAATGATTTTGGTTATGTAATACCAAATAGGATATTTCAAGATTTTCTTAAATAAAATATGGAAAAGGAATTACTTTTGATGGAGAAAGTGAAAGCCACACTAACTGTGTTTCTGAAAAAGATTAAGAGGCTCAGCTATGGATCTCAAAACAGTGACTTCAAAATAGAGTGATCAGAATAGTCCCACTTTCTGTTGGTTGTTCCAATGTAAACAGTAACAGTCCCTCATAACACAACTTAGTGTTCTGATTTGTACAATGCGCTATATTATCACCCTGCCTCAAGGGTTTGATAAGTCACTGACTCTGGAGAAAACTGTCTTCTGTAGTTAGTTGCTGTTCTTTCTGGATCCCCATGTGCTCATCAGAGTAGAATGCCACGCTGCTATCACCACTACCATCAGCAGTACTTTTAGTTCTCAAAAATAATCTCACCCTGTCAGTGTGGCCCTGTCTTCTACTCTATAATTTTCTACCCTTACATTCTACCTAAAACACTTTTTGACATTTACCTAGTTGAACCAAGGGCTGGGTATGCATTAATGACTTTAAATTAAACCAAAATTGGGCAAATGAGAGGTACATAAAAGTCCCTCTACATGTTGAGGCCCCCCCCCCCACTTTTTTCTATGGTATTCTTCCCAGTATGTCCACACTGCTGAAACTAAAGAATATGGTTTATGATTCCCAAGGCCAAATTTTAGATAAGCCTCTTTTTGTCACATCAGAAATACTATTCTCTCTTTCTTGCTAGAAAAAGAGACCTGGACTTATGAAGTTAGGTCCACAATGGAAAGAAAGGTAGCCCTTTTAAGACCTGATGTATGGAATGGTCAGGAACTCTTGATTCTGACTACTATGACATCAGGGATCAAAGACCAGAGGTACTGACTATAGACACAAGTGAAGCTTTCTTGTCAAGCTTCATAGAAATCACACTTTCAAGAGTCATGGTTTTCTTCTTTTGTTTTTTTGTAGTCTTTTGTTTTATTTTAAAGAAGATCATAAAAACAAAGCAGAAAAGGAAGGCCCAAAGACAAAAGAAAGATAATTAGACAACGGAGGAGAAATAATGGGTACGTCTCATTCTTCTTCTTTATATCAGTTCGTCTTTCCAAATACCTAATTTTTATCTCATTTTTGATATTATTACCAGTCCAAGATTCCCCACTCCCCAGAGGTGGTTGTGGACATGAGTTGAAACTTAGCAATGAGTCATGGTGTATATTTCACATATTAATCTTTTTTTAATCAGAAAGTACAATGTTTTATAGTCTGCTTCAAATTTCTTCATGTCAAAATATCTCTATCAAAGTAGCAATGTAAAAATATCCTTGATTTCAATGTGGCTCCTTCAAAATGGCCATGTCACAATGTTATGTACCCAAACATAACCAGTGTGGCTGTAAGAATAAGCTTTGTGTAGATCTGGTCTGGATATGCTGTATATACCTCATATCTGTGATAAAATGCCAATATCTTCTTTCAATGCCCATAATTATTACAACTTATTCTTTGCTAATGCACTTAAAGTATAGTCTTTAAGTACCAACTATTTAAAAATTGATTCGTATGTATTAGCTTCCCTCCAAAATTCTCTGCAGTATGCTGTCACTATTTGAGACTGCAGCTCTCAAAATTCAGTCTGAGTTACTTTTGTCAACTGTGTTTCCTCTGGGTATGTTTTCCACACTATAACAATGGGAAGGGGGGTTTATATTTAATTCTTTTGGAGAGAAAGATCACTTAATGCTTAGAGTGACAGCTGGAGTGAATCTTCCATTTCTCTACCTCCTTCAGTAAGGCATTCTCCATCATAGATAAATAAATGATGGATAGATGATAGATCGATAAGTAGATATATTATAGATAATAGATAGATGATAGATGACAGAAATGTGAGATAAGCTTGCTAAGTTGTCACTATCAGTAAGCATTTGTTTTTTTAGCAATACCTTTGTTTATGTGTCATTTATAAGAATCTTGCCTGGAGCTACTTTGACATTTAAATATTTAGCAGGTAGAATCAATGTAGGCTATGCTGTTTCAAATTTCCTTAAAATCATGGTTAAACGTTTCCTCCCTCCCTTCCTTCCTTCCTTCCTCTATGTGCAGAACCCCTGGAGCTCATCCCATTAGAGCATCCTTCCTAGAAGTCCCGTACCTCCACCACCAAAGTTCTCTGGAAGAAATTACGAGTAAGCTCTCTTGAAAGTGAAAATTTGTAAATACTGAAAAAGAAAAAAAAGCTCAATCTTATTTGGAAAGAATTTTAGTAGAGAGTTTTATGCATTTATTTTTCAGTAAGAGGTGGGCTTGCAGATAGGAAGAGGCATAGTCAGAGATAACAATGTTTCTAACCATAAATATCTACATATAAATATCTGTATTTATGCCAGATTAGAAGATAACTCTTTGAAAAATTTCCTAAGGAAAAAGTCAGCACTGACCAAATTAATCTGTAAGATTTTTATAATTGTACTTCCTTCATTTATCTAAATATCATAATAATTTCTCAAACATTCTAAGAAAGAACAGAAAATATTCCTTAACAAAAACCCTAGTGAGAAATTGAATGAAAGGAGAATGGTTTTCTTTGTTTTATGAGGATGCCATTATTTTTATTATGTGTTAAATCAAGGGGCGCCTGGGTGGCTCAGTGGGTTGAGCTGCTGCCTTCGGCTCAGGTCATGGTCTCAGGGTCCTGGGATCGAGCCCCGCATGGGGCTCTCTGCTCCACAGGGAGCCTGCTTCCCCCTCTCTGTCTGCTGCTCTACTTGTGATCTCTCTCTCTCTCTCTCTGTGTCAAATAAATAAAAATAAAAATAAAAATAAAGAAGTACCTGGCATGCAGTAGGTGCTCAAAAAATGGTAACATTGCTATTATTCAATGTGTTTTAAAAAAAATCAACCTGATGGGACTTCTGGATGATTTCATTAATTTGCTTCCTGTATAATATGGTAAGAATCTATTTTACCATAACACTTAACACTACGTATTTTAGTTTTTTTTAAAGTACAATGAAATATTTTACATTTATTTTTAAATTTCAAATAGATTATGATCCATGTGCCCAAAGAGGACAATCCTTACATCTATCCATTTTATAACTGGGATGGCTCTCTGGAAACAGCTAAACTTGAAATGAATTATGAGAACAAATATTCTTCAACCACACGCTTAAAGCCACTCTTTGTATGTATTGTACATTTCAATTTCTATATGTGGTTATCCTCACCATAATTCAAGTAAAAGTAACACAATGAATGCTAAGACTTTGCTATGGCAAAATGATATGAAAGTATCAGTTGAGATTAAGATGGAAAGCTTAGTTTATAAAAGACTTGTTACTACTATTATTCCATTTGTAAAATTAGGAAATATGAGTCAAAGGTATAGTACATTTAAGAGTCCATATGTGTGAATATACCTTATTTATATAATATTTTGTATACATAAAGTATGTATGAGTCATATGAGTACTATAAGTAAAAATTATAGTCTATGTAATACTTCATATGTATAAATATACTATATATATGTACATATATATATCTTATTTAATGTGCAATTTTTAGAAAGGAGATTCGATATCAAAGGAAGACTGGTTAAATGCCATGAGACTAATTCAGAGGTCAGAATGATTTTATGTTATTATAATCATTAACTTGTCATAGTTTAACAAGGCAACTCTTATTTCACGTTTTGGTGTACTTAAATAATACATGGAATAATACACTGCTCAAGCTAATGCTGAACACTCATTAATTGCTGATCTGTAGTTACAAGACATATTGCTAATTGAAATTAATTGCAAACTGTGTTTCTCTGTAAAAGTAGAAATAGCAATCAGAAAAAAATAATGAAATGGATTATCACCTAAAATTTATCTTTATAAATTTTATCTTTATAAATTTTCTTGAAATACAATAAATTATAGAAAAATGGACTAATTCAGCAAAAATTAATAACATGGTTTTTTTTGAGGGGCATTATTAAGTTGATCACATGAGAAATAACCTTCTCCCAAAAACCCACTGTGTGAAATGATATTACTCAGAGAGTAATATAGGGCTTTCCTGACTTCACTCTCCCTCACAAGAAGACCAACTAATAACTATTAATGAACAAGACACCATTGAGAAAATACTAGAACACAGGACTGAGGTTGAAGCACCTGCCTGTGCCACAGAGACTAAGATGGCACCACTTGAAGAGGTCTCCCTTGAGTCTCCAGTTCCTCCAGTGGGAAATAAAATGCCCAGGGGACAATTAGCATTGTCCCTAGCATTAACCCCTAGCATTGTGGAGCTCCCTAATGTGGTCTCACCCTATGGAGACTACAGTGGGATATGCAGTTCTCAACCATTGGCAATCTGTGACAGAGAAGGCAGGGAGCTTGCAACAACCAGTACACAAATCTTGGAAAACTGAGTTCATATCTGCAGTGCCCAAGTAGTAATCCCAACTAGTAGTTCTGCTCATCTGAAGAACCAAATTGATGGCACCTTTTGACTAGAGACCTTGTTGGAATGAAGATCTGCCTGATTTGGGTTCTCAAGTGAATTTTGCAAACCTTAGTGTCAGTTTGCCTATTCCCAGGCAAACCCCTGAATTGGGAGAGTGTCTCTTGGCCCCATCTGCCATAGGGCTTGGCAAGATCACATGGAAGCTATATAGTCCAACAATGCTCCAACTGAGAGGCACATGGAGCCTATTTCCCCCAGAACAGAACAAATACCAGGCATGAAGGATTCCCCTGCTATGCTCAGGCAGGCGGATTAATTTATAGTCCAGGCATGGGCATTAATTTGTAGCTCTCAGATCCTCCAAACTGGAAAGCCTGTTTGTGAAAAGGGTGAGAGGATTGGAGGGACCCCTCCTTATTTTGCCCAAACAAGGAAACTGAGACATAGCTCCACCCACTGTGGAGAGTATTTCCCAACCCCATCTGAACAGAATGGCTGGCTATAAGACCTGGAAGCTGTGCAACCCAGCAATGTTCAAGCTGAGAGATAGGCTGGCAGAGCCAACAGACAGCAGAAGAAAGCCAGAGGCCCTGTGTAGCCAGGGAACTTGGGCTGTGTTGCCTTAAATTAAGAAAACAAAGAGCTTTATCAGCTTAAGAACTTCTCCTGCTGCACCTGGGAAAGGAAATTAATTCATAGCCCCACTCAGTGGTTAATACAGTCTTCAGCCCTCCTGACAAGGGAATCTAACCAAAACACATAGGAAACTGTGTAGTTCATCCAAAATTCTTGCTCACAGTGGCACTTGAACAAAGAGCACAGCCTGTGGCTTTCCCTATCTGCAGAGAAAAACTAGTCGCCTCACCTGACCAGAGGATTCAGTCATACATTTGCATGACTGGAGTCCCCCATCCCCTGGATCCCAACCTGCTGCCCTGCTAAAGCAGGAAAACTAATTTATAGTCCCATTTACTACTGAATATAATACTCAGGCCCAACCATGCAGTAAGCCTAACCAGAAATTCAGGGCAACTCCAGTGCCCATTCTACAGTTTTACATGAACAGGGAACCAAGCCAGCAGTCCTGTATAACTGTTCTCAGTCAGTGATACACCCCCCTCTAGTCCTGACTTCAGAGCTTAAACAGTTGCCTCACCCCAAAATATACCCTATTAGAAGTTCCCACCTGATCAAGGCCACTACCGGAAGACACCCAGAAAACCAAACTGCACTGAATGGTGAAAATGTCTCTACCAAGGAAACTTATAAAGTCTGAAAGAAAAGCTCAGCTACTCAAATGTGTAGATACCAATATAAGGAATAAAAGATAATGAAAAATCAGGTAAATATGTCACCACTAGAGGAAACTAATAAAGCTCCAATAATTCATCCTAAAGAAATAGATATTTATGAACTGTCAAAGTATTCAGAGTAATACTCTTAAAGAAGATTAGCAGCTAAAAGAACACAGAGACAACTAAAGAAAATCAGTAAAACAAGACATGGACAAAACAGGAAATTCAACAAAGAAATAGAAACCATAAAAAAAAAACAGAAATCCTAGAGTTGAAAAATAGAATAACTGAGGGATGCCTGGATGGCTCAGTCAGTTGAGCATCCAACTCTTGGTTTTGGCTCAGGTCATGATCTCAGGGTCATGAAATTGAGCCCCATACCAGGCTCCATACTCAGCATGTAGTCTGTCTGAGATTCTTCCCCTTCCCTCTCCTTCCTTCTCTGCTCCTCCCCTCCACTTGTTCCCTCTTTCTCTCTAAAATTAAAAAAAGTATACAATAACTGAAATGAAGAATTCAATAGAGAGATTCAAAAGGATACTCAATCATGCAGAAGAAAGAATCAGTGACTTGAAGATAGGACATTAGAAATCACTTAGTCAGAGGAGCAAAAAATGTTATAAAAAATGAAAGAGTGAAAAAAACCTACAAGACTTATGCACAAAAAAAATACAATATTCACTTTATGGGAATTATAGAAGGAGAAGAGAAACAGGAAAAAATCCTGAACTTGGGGAGAGAAACAGACTTCCAGATCCACGAGGCCCTAAAGATCCCAAATAAGTTGAACCTGAGTAGAGCTACATTGAGACACATTATAATTAAATCATCAGAAGTCAGAGACAAAAAAAGGCATTTTAAAGGCAGCAACAGAAGAAAGAGAAGTTACACACAAGAAAATCTCCACAATACTAAGAATAGATTCCTCAAAATAAACATTTCAGGTCAGGAGACAATGGAATGACAGATTCAAATATTCAAAGAAAAAACCTATCAACCAAGAATACTATACCTGATTGAGCTGTCCTTCAGAAATGAAGGACAGTTAAAGACTTTCCCAAACAGAAAATGAAGGATTTCATCACCACTAGATCTGCCTAACAAGAACTACTCAAAGGAATATTTGAATGAAAGTAAAAGGATGCAAACCAATGTACTATACCCTGGCAAATTGAATTTAAATACAAAGTAAAAAATAAAGTAAAAGGATGCTAATTAACATCATGAAAACATTAGAAGTTAGTGTAAAATTCACTCAATGGTAAGCATATAGTCAAAGTTAGATTCTGTAACCTGGTAATGGTGGTTCATAATTCACTTACAATTCTAGTTTAAAAATAAAAACAATGAATGTAGTAAAAATAACTGTTACTACAATAATCCATTATTAGTTATGTAGTAAAAAAATGTAAAGTGTTTCAGCAGTAACCTAAAATGTAAAGGGGAGGAAAAATAAATGTGTAAAGTTTAAGAATTACATTGAAGTTAAGTTGTTATCGACTTAAAAAATAAGGTGTTACAATATAACCTTACTATGTAATCCTCATAGTAACCACAAGGAAAAAACTGCAGCAATTACACAAAATAACATGATAAAGAAGTCAAATTATACTGATACAAAATACATTAAAACATACACAAAAAAGACAGCAGGATAAGAAAAAAAAAAAAACAGCAAATCTACAAAATACCAGAAAAGAATTAACAAAATGGCAACAGTAAGTCCTTACGTGTAAACAATATTTTAAACATAAATAGATTAAATTCCCCAATGATAAGACATAGAATGGCTAAATGAAAAAAAAAAATGAGATCCAACAAGAAGTTGTTCTCCAGAGACTCACATTAGCCTTAAAGACATGCATAGACTTATAGTGATGGGATAGAAAAAGACTTTTCAGACAAATGGTAAACAAACAAACAAAAAAGAACACTGGTAGTTATATCAGACCAAATAGGTTTTACAGTAAAAATGGTAAAAAGAGACAACGAATGCCATTACAAAATGATGAAGGAGTCAACTCATCAAGATGTAACAATTATAAATATTTGTATGCCAAACATTGGAGCACCTAAATATATAAAATAGATCTAAAAGGAGAAATAAACAGAAATACAATAATAGTTGAAAACATAATATCCCACTCTCAAAAATAAATAGATTATCCAGACAGAGACTCAATGAAGAAACAGTGTATTTGAACAACACTGTGGACAAAATGGAACTAACTGATATATACAGAACATTCTGTTCAATAACAGTAGCATACACATTGTCTCAAATACACATGGATCATCTTCAAGGAGAAATTGATCATATGTTAGGCCACAAAATACGTCTAAGCAAATTCAAGATGATTGAAATCATACCAGGTATCTTCCCTGACTACAATAGAATGAAACTAGAAATTAATAATAAGAAAAAAACTGGAAAGTTCACAAATACATTGAAATTAAACAACACTTTCCTGAACAACCAAGGGACTGAAGAAAAAGTTAAGGAGGAAATAAATAATAAATTTAAAAAATTTCTTGAGATAACTGAAAATGGAAATCCAAACTACTAGAACTTGTGGTTTGCAACAAAAGCAGTTTGAAGAGGAATGTTCATTGCAATAAATGTCTAAATTAAAAATGTCTTAATTAAAAAAGCAAGAAATATCCCAAATAAACAACTGAAATGTAGACCGTAAGCAACTAGAAAAAGAAAAACAAAATGAGCCCAAAGTTAGCATAAGGAAGGAAAAAATAAACACTAGATCAGAAATGAATGAAATAAAGAATAGTGAAATAATAGAAAAGATTAGCCAAACTAAGAATTGGTTCTTTGAAAAGATAAGTAAAATTGACAAATTTTAGACTAATCAAGGGAAAAAGAGATCAATCATTCAATCAAATTATAAATGAAAAGATATCACGACTGATACCACAGAAATACAAAGGATCATAAGAGGCTGCTATGAAAAACTCCATGCCAAAAAAGTGCACAACCAAGAAGAAATGGACAAATCCTTAGAAACATACAACCTACCAATACTGAATCAGGAAAGTTTGAAGATGTGAATAGACCAATTAATAGTAAGGAGAATGAATAAGTTTTCATAAATCTCCCAATGAAGGAAAACCCAGGACCAGCTGCTTCTCTGGTAAATTTTACTAAATATTTGATGGAGAATTAACACCAATCCTTCTCAAACTCTTCCAAAAAATCAAAGAGGAGGGAACACTCCCAAACTCATTTTACAAGCCCAGCATTATCCTAATCATCCTAATATCCTAATACCAAAGCCAGAAAAGGACACTACTAAGAAATTATAGACCAATATACTTGATGAATATAGATGCAAAAATTACCAATAAAATACTAGCAAACCAAATTAATTAGCATGTTATAAGGATCATTCACCATGATTAAGTGGGATTTATCCCTGGGATACAAGGATGGTTCAACATGCAAATTAGTCAATGTGATACATCACACTAATAGAATGAAGGAAAAAGATGATTATCTCAATAGACACAGAGAGAGCATTTAGCAAAATTCAACATCAGTTCATGATAAAAACACCTAACAAATTAGACATAAAAGGTACATATTATCAACATAATAAATCCATATGGGACAAGCCCACATCTAGCATTATACTCAATAGTGAGAGACTAAAAACTTTTTTCTTTTTTTATTTTATTTATTTTATTCTTTTATATTTTATTTATTTGACAGAGAGAAATCACTGCTAGGCAGAGAGGCAGGCAGAGAGAGAGAAGGAAGCAGGCTCCCCACTGAGCAGAGAGCCCAATGCAGGGTTCCATCCCAGGACCCTGAGATCATGACCTGAGCCAAAGGCAGAGGCTTTAACTCACTGAGCCACCCAGGGACCCCTTTTCTTTTTTTAAAAAGATTTCATTTATTTATTTGAGAGAGAGAGAACATGAGCACAGGGGAGAGGGAGAAGGAAAAGGGAAGGGAGAATCAGACTCCCCTGCTGAGCATGGAGCCCAACCCAGGGCTTGATCCAAGGCCCCTGAGATCATGACCTAAATTGAAGGTAGACACTTAACTGATCAAACCACCCAGGCACCCCTAAAACCTTCTCTTCTAAGATCAGGAACAAGACAAGTGTGTCCACTGTCACCATTTAAAAAAATATTTTATTTATTTATTTATTTATTTATTTATTTATTTATTTATCAGAGAGAGAGAGAGAGAGTGTGCGCACAAGCAAGGGGAGGGGCAGAGGGAAAAGCAGGCCCCATACTAAGCAAAGAGCACAATGTGGGACTTGACCCCAGGACCCTGGGATCATGACCTGAACCAAAGACAGATGCTTACCGACTCAGCCACCTAGGGGTACCCACTATCACCATTTTTATTCAACATAGTAATGGAAGTTCCAGGCAAGAATAAGAAATGTAAGGCATCAAAAGTAGAAGGAACAATTTGTTTCCATTTGCAGATGAAATGATTTTATATATATATAATCCTAAAGAATCAAACAAAAACAAACAAACAAACAAAAACCCTTAGAACTGGGGCACATGGGTGGCTCAGTCAGTTAAATGTCTGCCTTCAGCTCAGATCATGATCCCAGGGTCCAAGGATTGAGCCCTGCATCAGGCTCCCTGCTCAGCAGGAAGCCTGCTTCTTCCTCTCCCTCTGTTGCTCCCCCTGCTTGTGGTCTCTCTTTCTCAAATTGTTAGGTCCCCCCAAAAATGGGTCCATGATTAAAGGAGCGAGACTGATATAAAGCGAAGGTCAAGCAAAGCTTTATTCCATGCCAAGCATCAAGAATCAGACTGAACGTTCTGGGACGCACCTCTTACAAGAGAGGGCGAACTTTCTCTGTTTCACAGACTAGCTTTTAAGGGCAAAGGCCATGCGGTTGGGCCTGGCCATGCACAGGTGGCCAATGAAACTGTAACACACAGAGATAGCTGCACAGTCATGCTAGGTGACCAACTGAATTACAATTTACCCTAGTAGACATTTGAATCAGCCTATCACCTTGGTCAGAATTGGCACCCAAAAGGTGCCCAAAGGGTGGGGCCCATACTCCTTGGTAACTAGGAAGACAGTATGCATCCCCCTCACTGTTCAGATGTCTCCACCTGGCCTGACTCACTCTTGTATTTGAGCTTTGTTACCTGGGGCTAGTTTCTGGGACTTGTTTTTAAGTAAGTCCCCTGGGGGAAGGGGAGCAGGGACAGTTTAAGGGTTAAACAACAAGGTTATAGTTTAACCTTAATGGAAGCCTCTTGCAAAATAGGTCCTTACAAAATAAATACATAAAATCTTTTTTAAAAAGTCCTGAGAGCTAGTCAATGGATTCAGTAAAGTTGAAGGATATGTATATTTTTTAAAAATTTATTTCATTTTTTTCAGTGTTCCAAGATTCATTGTTTATGCACCACACCCAGTGCTCCATGCAGTACTTGCCCTCCTTAATACCCACCACAAGGCCCTCCCAACCCCCAGCCCTCTCCCATCCAAAACCCTTCAGTTTGTTTCTCAGAGTCCACAGTCTATCATGGTTTGTCTTCCCTGAACTCACTTCTCTCCAGCTCCCAATGTCCTCCGTGTTATTCCTTATGCTTTATAAATAAGTGAAACCATATAATAATTGACTCTTTCTGCTTGATTTTTAAAAATATTTTATTTATTCATTTGACAGAGAGAGATGTCACAAGTAGGCAGAGAGGCAGGCAGAGAGAGAGGGAGAAACAGGCTCCCCACTGAGCAGAGAGCCCAATGCAGGGCTCTATCCCAGGACCCTGAGATAATGACCTGAGCCAAAGGCAGAGGCCTAAACCACTGAGCCACCCATATGCCCCTCTGCTTGATTTTTTCACTCAGCATAATCTCCTCCAGTTCTGTCCATGTTGATACAAAAATTGGGTATTCATCCTTTCTGATGGAGGCATAATACTCCATTGTATATATGCATCATATCTTCTTTATCCATTCGTCTGTTGAAGGGTATCTTGGCTCTTTCCACAGTTTGGTGACTGTGGCCATTGTCACCATGAACATTGGGGTACAGATGTCCTTTCTGTTCACTACATCTGTATCTTTGAGGTAAATACCCAGTATTGTAATTGCAGGGTCATAGGGTAGCTCTATTTTTAATTTCTTAAGGAATCTCCACACTGCTTTCCAATGTGGCTGCACCAACTTTCATTTCCACCAACAGTGTAAGAGTGTTCCCTTTTCTGCACATCCTCTCCAAAACTTGTCGTTTACTGTCTTGTTAATTTTGTCCATTTTAACTGGTATAAGGTGGTATCTCAGTGAGGTTTTGATTTGAATCTCCCTGATGGCTAATGATGGTGAATATTTCTTTATGTGTCTATTAGCCATTTGTATGTCTTCACTGGAGAAGTGTCTGTTCATGTCTTCTGTCCATTTTTTGATGTGATTACCTGTTTTGTGTGGGTGTTGAGTTTGAGGAGTTCTTTATAGATCTTGGATATCAGCCCTTTGTCTGCAGTGTCATTTGTGAATATCTTCTCCCATTCTATGGGTTACCTCTTTGTTTTGCTGACTGTTTTCTTTGCTGTGCAGAAGCATTTGATCTTGATGAAGTCCCAATCGTTCATTTTTGCTTTTTTTCCCATTGCCTTTGGAGACAAGTCTTGAAAGAAGTTGCTGTGTCTGATGTCAGAGAGGTTACTGCCAATGTTCTTCTCTAGGATTTTGATAGATGTCTGCCTCACATTGAGGTATTTTATCCATTTCAAGTTTATCTTTGTCTATGGTGTAAGAGAATTGTCAAATTTCATGCTTCTATACATAGCTGTCCAATTTTCCCAGCACCGTTTATTGAAGAGACTATTTTTTCCACTGGATATTTTTTCCTGCTTTATTGAAGGTTAGTTGACCATAGAGTTGTGGGTAAGTGATGATGAACATTTTTTCCTGTGTCTGATAGCCATTTGTATGTCTTCATTAGAGAAGTGTCTGTTCATATCTTCTGCCCATTTTTTGATATGATTATCTGTTTTGTGTGTTGAGTTTGAGGAGTTCTTGATAGATCCTGGATATCAACCTTTTGTCTGTACTGTCATTTGCAAATATCTTCTCCCATTCCGTGGGTTGCCTTTCTGTTTTGTTGACTGTTTCCTTTGCTGTGCAGAAGCTTTTGATCTTGAGGAAGTCCCAAAAGTTCATTTTCACTTTTGTTTCCTTTGCCTTTGGAGACATATCTTGAAAGAAGTTGCTGTGGCTGATATCGAAGAGGTTACTGCCTATGTTCTCCTCTAGGATTCTGATGGATTCCTGTCTCAAGTTGAGGTCTTTTATCCATTTCAAGTTTATCTTTGTGTACGGTGTAAGAGAATGGTCGAGTTTCATTCTTCTACATATCGCTGTCCAGTTTTCCCAGCACCATTTATTGAAGAGACTGTCTCTTTTCCATTGTATATTTTTTCCTGTTTTGTCAAAGATTATTTCACCATAGAGTTGAGGGTCCATATCTGGGCTCTCCACTCTGTTCCAGATGTGTCCAATGTGTCTGTTTTTATGCCAGTACCACGCTGTCTTGGTGATCACAGCTTTGTAGTAAAGCTTGAAATCGGGTAACGTGATGCCGCCAGTTTTGTTTTTGTTTTTCAACATTTCCTTAGCAATTCGGGATCTCTTCTGATTCCATACAAATTTTAGGATTATTTGCTCCAGCTCTTTGAAAAATACCGGAGGAATTTTGATTGGAATGGCATTAAAAGTACAGATTGCTCTAGGCAGTATAGACATTTTAACAATGTTTATTCTTCCAATCCAAGAGCATGGAATGGTCTTCCATCTTTTTCTGTCTTCTTCAATTTCTTTCATGAAAGAACACATTAAGCAAGGTGTCCTGTAGTTCCTCGAGTACAGGTCCTTTACCTCTTTGGTTAGGTTTATTCCCAGGTATCTTATGGTTCTTGGTGCTATAATAAACGGAATCGGTTCTCTAATTTCACTTTCTGTATTTTCATTGTTAGTGTCTAAGAAAGCCACTGATTTCTGTACATTGACTTTGTATCCTGCTACGTTACTGAATTGCTGTATGAGTTCTCGTAGTTTGGGAGTGGAGTCTTTTGGGTTTTCCATATAAAGAATCATGTCATCTGCGAAGAGAGAGAATTTGACTTCTTCCTTGCCAATTTGGATACCTTTTATTTCTCTTTGTTGTCTGATTGCCATTGCTAGGACTTCTAATACTATGTTGAACAAGAGTGGTGAGAGTGGGCATCCTTGTCGTGTTCCTGATCTCAACGGGAAGGCTGCAAGCTTTTTCCCATTGAGGACGATATTTGCTGTGGGTTTTTCATAGATAGATTTTATGAAGTTCAAGAATGTTCCCTCTATCCCTATACTGTGAAGCATTTTAATCAGCAACGGATGCTGGATTTTGTCAAATGCTATTTCTGCATCCATTGAGAGGACCATGTGGTTCTTCTCTCTTCTCTTATTGATTTGTTCTATCACATTGATTGATTTGCGAATGTTGAACCAACCTTGTAACCCAGGGATGAATCCCACCTGGTCATGGTGGATAATCTTTTTAATGTGCTGCTGGATCCTGTTTGCTAGGATCTTGTTGAGAATCTTAGCATCCATATTCATCAGTGATATTGGTCTGAAATTCTCCTTTTTGGTAGAGTCTTTGCCTGGTTTGGAGATCAGGGTAATGCTGGCTTCATAAAAAGAGTCAGGAAGTTTTCCTTCTGCTTCAATTTTTTGAAACAGCTTCAGGAGACTTGGTGTTATTTCTTCTTTGAAAGTTTGGTAGAATTCCACAGGGAATCTATCTATTGTTTTTTGAGAGGTTTTTGAACACTGCTTCAATCTCATTACTAGATATCAGTCTATTCAGGTTGTCAGTTTCTTCCTGGTTCAATTTTGGGAGTTTATAGTTTTCCAGGAATGCATCCATCTCATCTAGGTTGTTTAGCTTCTGGCATATAACTGTTGGTAATAATTTCTGATAATTGTTTCTATTTCCTTGGTGTTAGTTGTGATCTCTCCCTTTTCATTCCTAATTTTATTAATTTGGGCTTTCTCTCTTTTCTTTTGGATTAGTGTGGCCAATGATTTATCGATCTTATGGATTCTTTCAAAAAACCAGCTTCTAGTTTCATTGATACGTTCTACTGTATCTCTGGTTTCTACCTCATTGATCTCTGCTCTAATCCTGATTATTTTCCTTCTTGCGTGTGGAGTTGGTTTGATTTGTTGTTGATTTTCCAGTTCTTTAAGGTGTAGAGACAGCTGGTGTATTCTGGATTTTTCTATGTTTTTGAGGGAGGCTTGGATGGCTATGTATTTCCCCCTTAGAACCACCTTTGCTGTGTCCCATAGGTTTTGGACCGAAGTGTCTTCATTCTCATTGGTTTCCATAAATTGTTTAAGTTCATCTTTGATCTCCTGGTTGATGCAAGCATTCTTAAGCAAGGTGGACTTTAGCTTCCAGGTGTTTGAGTTCCTTCCCAACTTTTCCTTGTGATTGAGCTCCAGTTTCAAAGCATCGTGATCTGAGAATATGCAGGGAATCATGTCAGTCTTTTGGTATCGGTTGAGTCCTGCTTTGTGACCCAGTATGTGGTCTATTCTGGAGAAGGTTCCATGTGCACTTGAGAAGAATGAGTATTCTGTTGTTTGAGGGTGGAATGTTCTGTATATGTCTATGAAGTCCATCTGGTCCAATGTTTCATTCAATGCTCTTATTTCTTTATTAATTTTCTGCTTCGATGATCTATTACTGAGAGAGACATATTAAGATCTCCTACTATCAATGTATTCATATCAATATGACTCTTTATCTTGATTAATAGTTTTCTTATGTAATTGGGTGCTCCCATATTGGGGGCGTAGATATTTACCATTGTTAGATCATCTCAGTGGATATTTCCTTTAAGAATTATGTAGTGTCCTTCTGTATCTCTGACTACAGTCTTTAGTTTAAAATCTAATTTATCTAATATGAGAATCACTACCCCAGCCTTCTTTTGAGGTCCATTGGCATGAAAGATGCTTCTCCATCCCTTCACTTTCAGTCTGGGTGTATCCTTAGGTTCAAAATGGGTCTCTTGTAGACAGCATATAAATGGATCCTGTAGTTTTATCCAGTCTGCAACCCTGTGTCGTTTTATGGGCACAATTAGGCCATTCACATTGAGAGTGATTATTGAGAGATAGGTTTTTATTGACATCGTGTTACCTTTGAAGTCTTTCTGTCTGTAGATGGTTTCTATATTTCTGTTCAATTATATTCTTAGGATTTTTTCTCTTTTATAGGACCCCCCTTAATATTTCCTGCAGTGTTGGCTTGGTGGTTGCATAGTCTTTTAAGACTTTCTGGTCTTGGAAACTCTTTATCTCTCCATCCATTTTAAAAGTCAGTCTTGCTGGATAGAGTATTCTTGGTTGCATGTTCTTCTCATTTAGTACTCTGAATATATTTTGCCAGCCCTTCCTGGCTTGCCAGGTCTCTGTGGACAGGTCTGACATTATTCTAATGGGCTTTCCTCTGTATGTAAGGAGCTTCTTTGTCCTAACTGCTTTTAAGAGGGTCTGTCGTGAAACATAATTCCTCATTTTAAGTATAAGGTGTCTTGAGGATTTTCGAGAATCTAAAATCTTGTGAGGAGATCTCTCTGCCTCTAGTACATGAATGTTGTTTCCATTTGTGAGATTGGGGAAATTTTCATAGACAACTTCTTCCACTATATCTTCTAGACTTCTTTCTTTTTCCTCCCCTTCAGGGATTCCAATAATTCTGACGTTGGAACGTTTCATGGCATCATTTATTTCCCTGATTCTGTTTTCATAGCTTCTGAGCTGTTTGTCCCAGGCTTCCTCTGGATCCTTTCTCTCTATCTGTTTGTCCCCCAGATCACTAATTCTATCTTCTGTCTCAGTTACCCTAGCTTTTAGAGAATTTAGATTAGATTGGAACTTATTGAGAGCATTTTGAACATCATCCCTGGTGGCTTTCAGTTCTGCCCTAACATTGTGAACATCATCCCTGGTGGCTTTCAGTTCTGCCCTAATCAATTCTGTTTGGTCATCCATGGCTTTCTCCAACCTAGCTATTGCCTGGATAATTGTTAGTCTGAATTCCTTTTCTGACATATTGTCTATGTCGATAGCCATTAGCTCTGTCGCCAAAGGTCCATCCTCTGTATTTTTCTTCTGTTGGGCATTCCTCCTCTTAGTCATTTTGGTAAGAGATGACTGAACAGATGCAGCTGGATTTATCGATTGTGGTGCAGTCAAGGTGCACCCTGGTGCACTTCTGTGCAATCAGGGTTCCCCACCCAAATGAGAGAAAAAAGAAAAGAAAAAGAAATAGAGAAGAAGAAAGAAAAAAAAGGAAAAGAAAAAAGGAAAAAAAAATAGAGATAGAGAGAGACAGGAAAAAAAGGGAAGATAAAAGAGAAGTCTCAACCCAAATGGGCCCCAAGGTAAGATTTATGAAGTATACAAACAAAAACAGACAAACAAAAAGACTGATAAAAGTATATGACAAGAGAAAAAAAAGTATATATATATATAAGCAAAATAAGGGAAGAACCTCATCAGAAAGAACCCCAAGTATAAGATTTATATATTATCAGGACAAACACAAATTCACAGAAACACTGGCAGAAGGAAAAATTGGGAGAGTGGTTATAAATTCTCAGTGTGGGCGAGGAAGGTTATTTTGATTCTTCCTGAATGTATCTTGATGTTTTTCTTAAGGGACTCAACTTTCCCAAGTTACAGGGGGATTAGAAACTGGTTTGCCTATAGGGATAGCATTGATTGGGGAAAGAGGATTACCTTGAAGTTTAACTCTATATGTATAGTAGAAAATAAAAATTAAAAAAGAATATACTAGACTAAACTAAGTTAAAATTAAAAAAGAATTTTAAAAAATTAGAAAAGCAAAAAAAAAACATGGGTTTATGTATCAAAAAGTTCAGGTTAGAAGGTTATTAAGGAATTTGATGTACTGGACATCTCAGTGTGATGGTAAATAGGTTAAAAAATTATCTGTATGTATTAAAAAAAAGAACCCGAATATTGGTAAAGAGTTAAAAATAAAAGTTGTATTTATGAAGTAGTGGTGGTTGTTCTCTTGTAGTCTTCTTTTTTTTTTCTTCCTTCCTGGTTGGTTTTCTGGTGGAGGGGCCTGCCACGTCGGTTTTCAGACAATGATGTTCCCTGAGTTAGGTCCTCCCACTCCCCTCAAGGGGGTGGGCTCTGAGGAAACTGTTCTTTTTCAGGCTTTTGTTCTCTGGGGGTTTTTATGTTCTTTCATCTGTTTTCTCTTGCCTTGACAGCTTTTGATGATTTTTGGAGTTTTAGAGGAGAGCAAACTGCACCCATACCTCCCTCTCAGAGAGAAACCTCAGAATGCTCTGCAGAGTTGCTGGCAGAGTTGGTTCCGAGTCATGGTCCCTGGGGATGCAGGAGCTCCTCGTTGTACCCAATACCAGGGCAGCGGCGGCTGTCAAGTCAGCTCCAGACCGCCAGAGAGGTTCCAAGCAGAGATTACACACTGAGATTTTTCTCGCTGTCCCGGGCTGGGAATGTCTGGTTCTTCCGGATGCCAGAACTCCAGGCTAACGCCTATGATCACCTCTCCCAAGGGAGGGTGTGGGACATGCGCATTTCAGGATTGCCGTCTGGCCAGGCTCCCCGCCCCTCATGGGAGCCGGACCCCACTCATTCTCGGGCGCGCTGGCGTTCAGGTGCACTGGCAGCTCAGGGACGGAGACCTGATTTCTCTGCCGCACTCTCTGGCTCAGTGCCAGGGGAGGCTGTCCTGGGTCCCAGGACTTAAGTCCCTGTCCCTAACCGCCCAGATTCCCACCCCCCCCCCCCCCGTGATCCTTTGCTCTTTGTTTTTTGAGTGCTTTCAACCAGACTCCAAGTTAATGCTGGTCCCCAGATGCAGGGCACTCTTGTATTGGGGTATTACTTTCCAATCGGTCACCTCTGGTGGCTCCCTTCCCCTTTTGTTTATCTTCCAATATCAGTCCGATGTTCCCACTCTCCTTTACCTGTCACTGGCGTCTTCTGCTCCTGTAGAGATCCAGATGTGTATAATTCTGATCTCAGGCTGATTTCGTGGGTGGTCGGAGTTCTCTGGTAGGTAATCATCTCACTTTAGGGTACATGTTGAAAAGGCGCCTCCTCCTACTTCCCCGCCATCTTCTCTAATCCATATTTGTATATTTCTGATAAGAGTTTAAGATCCAAAATATTTAAAGAACTCATACAATTCAATTGCAAAAAACCCCAAATAATCCAAAATAAGCAAAGCTGAATAGGCATTTTGTTCCAAAAAGGATAAACATGGAGGACTGGGTATTATATGCAAAAAATGAATTTTGGAACACTACGTAAAAAACAAATGATGTACTGTATGGTGACTAACAACATAATAAAAAATAATTTTAAAAAAGAAGATAAACAAATCTCCAACACGTACATGAAAAAAGATGATCAACATCAATAGTCAACAGGGAAATACAAATTAAAACCACAATAAGATAACACGTTGTGTTTGTTAGACTGGCCATCATCAAAAAGGCAAGAGAAAACAAATGCTGGTGTGGACGTGGAGAAAAGGAAACACTTGTGTATTGTTGGTGGGATTATAGATTGGTATAGCCAGTACAGAAAACAGTGTGGAGGTTCCTCAAAAAATTAAAAATGGAACTACAGTATGATCTAGCAATTTCACTTCTAGGAATACGTTCAAAGAAAATGAAAACACTAATTTAAAAAGATATCTGCACCACCACTTTCACAGCAGCAATAATTACAATAACTAAGACATGGAAACAACATAAGTGTCCATCCGTAGGTGAAAAGATAAAAAAGTTGTGGTATATGTAAACAAAGGAATATTATCAGCCATAAAAACAAGGAAATCCTCCCATTTGTAACAGCATGGATGGATCTTGCAGGCATCGTGCTAAGTGAAATAAGTCAAACAGGGAAAGACAAATATTGTATGATCTCACTTAGGTGTGGAATCTAACAGAGGTGGGAGTTAGAGGAGGTGGAACTGGAGGAAGGTGGTCAAAAGGTACAAACATCCAGTTATAAGATAAATATTAGGTGTGTAGTGTACTTGATTATTATAGTTAACACTTCTGTATGATATATAGGAAAGTTGTTAAAAGAGTAAATCCTAAGAATTCTCATCACAAAGAGATTCCTTTTACTTTTTATTTATCTATATAGATGATGGATGTTAACTAAACCTGTTGTGACAATCATTTCACAATATATGTGAATCAAACCATCATGATGTACACATTAAATTTATAAAGTGATGCATGTCAGTTATTTTTCAACAAAACAGAAAAATTTACTGTGGGTTGATGAGTGATATTAGAGAGGTAAATTAAGGAAATGCAAATATGGAGTTTTAAAGATGGTAATTGTGCAAGGTGAACACAAAATGCTGGATGTGTGATAGAATAAAAACTGATTTTTGTAATTTGCTCAGCACACATTACATAGCTGGTACCATCTATGTTGACCAGTGATTCTAGAAGAAAGAAGTGGGAAGAAACTGGTGAATTTTAAGGGACCTGTGAAATTAGAAAGAGAAGGAAATAAAAGAGTGGTACTGAACTCATTGTAGGTCAATATATGTGAAAATCCAAGAAAAGAAAATCTAAGTAATAAAATAAAGGCCAATATTGAGAGTACAGAGGGAAAACTGGCTGGATTTGAAAGCAGGTAACTTCATAATTAGTTTTGATATGTGTATTTGTTTTCTGTTTTTGCAAATTATCACAGACTTACCAACCTAAAACAATACACATTTATTATGTCACAGTCAGGAGTCTGGATATTGTTTATCTGGGTGTTCTGCTCAGGGTCTTACACAAGGCTGCAATCAGGGCATCAGGGGGGCTTAAATCTCATTTGGACTTTGGGTTCTCTTGCAAGTTCATATGGTTGTTGTCAGAATCCTGGTCCTTGCAGCTGTAAAGCTAAGGTAGTCTCCTCCTGCGACATTTCTTTCCTTGCTGACTGCCAGATACCTAGTCATTGTCAGTTCCTAGATGCAATGTATAGTTGTGACATGGCCCTCTGAGAGACCCTCTTAAAACATTGTGGTTTTCATCAACCAAGCGTAGCATCTCTAGCTCCATTCTGCTAGGAGAGAGTCTTATATAACAAAACCTATTCAAGGAAGTAACTATCCAATTAACAATCCCTATCATTTTCTTCATATTCTTTCATCCAGAAGCAAGTCACAGGTTCTGATTACACTTAAGAATAGGGAGTTATGGAAGGGGAGGAAAAAGAAAGAAGTCTAGAAGATATAGTGGAACAAGTTGTCTATGAAAATTTTCCCAATGCCATGAAGGGAAACAACGTTCATGTACTAGAGGCAGAGCGGTTTCCCCCCCAAGATTTTAGATGTTCAAAAGTCCTTACAACACCTTATAGTTAGAATGAATAATTATGCTTCTAGACAGACCCTCTTAAAAGCAGCTAGGACAAAGAAGCTCCTTACATACAGAGGAAAGCCCATTAGAATAACGTCAGACCTGTCCACAGAGACCTGGCAAGCCAGGAAGGGCTAGCAAAATATATTCAGAGTACTAAATAAGAAGAACAGGCAGCCAAGAAAACTGTATCCAGCAAGACTGACATTCAAAATGGATGGAGAGATAAAGAGTTTCCAAGACTGCAGGAAATATTAAGGGGGGTCCTATAAATGAGAAAAAATCCTAAGAATATCATTGAATAGAAATACGGAGACAAACTACAGAGAGAAAGACTTCAAAGGTAACACAATGTCAATCAAAACCTATCTATCGAGGAGGAGTCAAGATGGTGGAGAAGTAGCAGGCTGAGACTACATCAGGTAGCAGGAGATCAGCTTGATAGCTTATCTAAACATTGCAAACACCTACAAATCCAACGGGAGATCGAAGAGAAGAAGAACAGCAACTCTAGAAACAGAAAATCAACCACTTTCTGAAAGGTAGGACTGGCGGAGAAGTGAATCTAAAACGACGGGAAGATAGACTGCGGGGGGAGGGGCCGGCTCCCGGCAAGCGGCGGAGGAAAGGAGCACAAAATCAGGACTTTTAAAAGTCTGTTCCACTGAGGGACATTGCTCCAGAGGCTAAACCAGGGTGAAGCCCACGCAGGGTCAGCGTGACCCCAGGTCCTGCAGGGTCACAGAAGGATCAGGGGTGTCGGAGTGTTGCAGAGCTCGCAGGTATTAGAACAGAGAAGCTGGCAGAGACAGAGCCTAGGACTGAACTCTCAGCTCGGGGTTACCTTGAACTGGTCGTGGGCTGGGTGAGCTCGGAGCGCGGCTGGAGGCTGGGGATATGGGAGTGATTGGGTGCTGTCCTCTGGGGGCGCACTGAGGAGTGGGGCCCCAGGCTCTCGTCTCCTCCAGGCTGGAGACTAGGAGGCCACCATTTTCATTCCCGTCCTCCGGAACTCTACGGAAAGTGTTCAGGGAACAGAAGCTCCCAAAAGCGAACCCGAGCAGATTACTTAGTCCAGCCCCCGGTAAGGGCGGTGCAGTCCCGCCTCGGGCAAAGACACTTGAGAGTCACTACAACAGGCCCCTCCCCCAGAAGATCAACAAAATATCCAGCCAGGACGAAGTTCATCAATCAAGGAAAGCAGGTTCAATTCCTAAGACAGCAGCGCAATTCCAGAGGAGGAGAAAGCAAAGCACGGAACTCATGGCTTTCTCCCCATGATTCTTTAGTCTTGCGGCTAATTCAATTTTTTTTCTTTTTTACTTTTTTCTTCTTCTGCTAAATTTTTTAAAACTTTTACAATCTTCTTTTTTAAGGTTTTTTGACAGTTTATCTAAATATATATTTCTTTCTTTCTTTTTAATATTTTTTCTTTATTTGTTTTATTTTTAAATTTTTTTCTGAACCTCTTTTTAACCCATTTCTCCCCCCCACAATTTGGGGTCTCTTCTGATTTTGTTACAGCGCATTTTTCTGGGGTCTTTGCCACCCTTTTAGTAGTTTATTTGATCCTTCATATCCTCTTATCTGGACAAAATGACAAGGCGGAAAAAATCACCACAAACAAAAGAACAAGAGACAGTACTGAAGGCTAGGGACCTAATCAACACAGACATTGGTAATATGTCAGATCAAGAGTTCAGAATGACGATTCTGAACGTTCTAGCCGGGCTCGAAAAAGGCATGGAAGATATTAGAGAAACCCTCTCTGGAGATATAAAAGCCCTTTCTGAAGAAATTAAAGAACTAAAATCTAACCAAGTAGAAATCAAAAAAGCTATTAATGAGGTGCAATCAAAAATGGAGGCTCTCACTGCTAGGATCAATGAGGCAGAAGAAAGAATTAGTGATATAGAAGACCAAATGACAGAGAATAAAGAAGCCGAGGAAAAGAGGGAAAAACAGCTATTGGACCACGAGGGGAGAATTCGAGAGATAAGTGACACCATAAGACGAAACAACATTAGAATAATTGGGATTCCAGAAGAAGAAGAAAGAGAGAGGGGAGCAGAAGGTCTATTGGAGAGAATTATTGGAGAGAATTTCCCTAATATGGCAAAGGGAACAAGCATCAAAATCCAGGAGATGCAGAGAACCACCCTCAAAGTCAACAAGAATAGGTCCACACCCCGTCACCTAATAGTAAAATTTACAAGTCTTAGTAACAAAGAGAAAATCCTGAAAGCAGCCCAGGAAAAGAAGTCTATAACATACAATGGTAAAAATATTAGATTGGCAGCAGACTTATCCACAGAGACCTGGCAGGCCAGAAAGAGCTGACATGATATATTCAGAGCACTGAACGAGAAAAACATGCAGCCAAGAACACTCTATCCAGCTAGGCTATCATTGAAAATAGAAGGAGAGATAAAAAGCTTCCAGGACAAACAACAACTGAAAGAATTTGCAAACACCAAACCAGTTCTACAGGAAATATTGAAAGGGGTCCTCTAAGCAAAGAGAGAGCCTAAAAGTAGTAGATCAGAAAGGTACAGAGACAATATGCAGTAACAGTCATCTTACAGGCTAATAATGGCACTAAATTCATATCTCTCAATAGTTACCCTGAATGTTAATGGGCTAAATGCCCCAATCAAAGACACAGGGTATCAGAATGGATAAAAAAACAAAACCCATCAGTATGTTGCCTACAAGAAACTCATTTTAGACGTGAAGACACCTCCAGATTTAAAGTGAGGGGGTGGAAAACAATTTACCATGCTAATGGGCATCAGAAGAAAGTTGGGATGGCAATCCTTATATCAGATCAATTAGATTTTAAGCCAAAGACTATAATAAGAGATGAGGAAGGACACTATATCCTACTCAAAGGGTCTGTCCAACAAGAAGATCTAACAATTTTAAATATCTATGCCCCTGACGTGCGAGCAGCCAACTATATCAACCAATTAATAACAAAATCAAAGCAACACATCAATAATAATACAATAATAGTAGGGGACTTTAACACTCCCCTCACTGAAATGGACAGATCATCCAAGCAAAAGATCAACAAGGAAATAAAGGCCTTAAATGACACACTGGACCAGACGGACATCACAGATATATTCAGAACTTTTTATCCCAAGCAACAGAATACACATTCTTCTCTAGTGCACATGGAACCTTCTCCAGAATAGATCACATCCTGGGTCACAAATCAGGTCTCAACCGGTATCAAAAGATTAGGATCATTCCCTGCATATGTTCAGACCACAATGCTCTGAAGCTAGAACTCAATCACAAGAGGAAAGCTGGAAAGAACACAAATACATGGAGACTAAACAGCATCCTTCTAAAGAATGAATGGGTCAACCAGGAAATTAAAAAAAGAATTGAAAAAATTCATGGAAACAAATAATAATGAAAACACAACGGTTCAAAATCTGTGGGACACAGCAAAGGCAGTCCTGAGAGGAAAATATATAGCGGTACAAGCCTTTCTCAAGAAACAAGAAAGGTCTCAAGTACACAACCTAACCCTACACGTAAAGGAGCTGGAGAAAGAACAAGAAAGAAACCTGAAACCCAGCAGGAGAAGAGAAATCATAAAGATCAGAGCAGAAATCAATGAAATAGAAACCAAAAAAACAATAGAAAAAATCAATGAAACTAGGAGCTGGTTCTTTGAAAGAATCAATAAGATTGATAAACCCCTGGCCAGACTCATCAAAAAGAAAAGAGAAAGGACCCAAATCAATAAAATCATGAATGAAAGAGGAGAGATCACAACTAACACCAAGGAAATACAGACAATTATAAGAACATACTATGAGCAACTCTATGCCAACAAATTTGACAATCTGGAAGAGATGGATACATTCCTAGAGGCATATAAACTACCACAACTGAACCAGGAAGAAATAGAAAACCTGAGCAGGCCCATAACCAGTAAGGAGATTGAAACAGTCATCAAAAATCTCCAAACAAACAAAAGCCCAGGGCCAGACGGCTTCCCAGGGGAATTCTACCAAACATTTAAAGAAGAACTAATTCCTATACTTCTGAAACTGTTCCAAAAAATAGAAATGGAAGGAAAACTCCCAAACTCATTTTATGAGGCCAGCATCACCTTGATCCCAAAACCAGACAAGTATCCCACCAAAAAAGAGAACTACAGACCAATGTCCTTGATGAACACAGATGCAAAAATTCTCGCCAAAATACTAGCCAATAGGATTCAACAGTACATTAAAAGGATTATTCACCACGATCAAGTGGGATTTATTCCAGGGCTGCAGGGTTGTTTCAACATCCGCAAATCAATCAATGTGATAAAACACATTAATAAAAGAAAGAACAAGAACCATATGATACTCTCCATAGATGCTGAAAAAGCATTTGACAAAGTACAGCATCCCTTCCTGATCAAAACTCTTCAAAGTGTAGGGATAGAGGGCACATACCTCAATATTATCAAAGCCATCTATGAAAAACCCACCGCAAATATCATTCTCAATGGAGAAAAACTGAAAGCTTTTCCGTTAAGGTCAGGAACACGGCAGGGATGTCCATTATCACCACTGCTATTCAACATAGTACTAGAAGTCCTAGCCTCAGCAATAAGACAACAAAAAGAAATTAAAGGCATCCAAATTGGCAAAGAAGAAGTCAAACTATCACTCTTCGCAGATGATATGATACTATATGTGGAAAACCCAAAAGACTCCACTCCAAAACTGCTAGAACTTGTACAGGAATTCAGTAAAGTGTCAGGATATAAAATCAATGCACAGAAATCAGTTGCATTTCTGTACACCAACAACAAGACAGAAGAAAGAGAAATTAAGGAGTCAATCCCATTTACAATTGCACCCAAAACTATAAGATACCTAGGAATAAAACTAACCAAAGAGGCTAAGAATCTATACGCAGAAAATTACAAAGTACTCATGAAAGAAACTGAGGAAGACACAAAGAAATGGAAAAATGGGGGCGCCTGGGTGGCTCAGTGGATTAAGCCGCTGCCTTCAGCTCAGGTCATGATCTCAGGGTCCTGGGATCAAGCCCCGCATCAGGCTCTCTGCTCCACAGGGAGCCTGCTTCCTCCTCTCTCTCTGCCTGCCTCTCTGCCTGCTTGTGATCTCTCTCTCCGTCAAATAAATAAATAAAATCTTTAAAAAAAAAAAAAGAAATGGAAAAATGTTCCATGCTCCTGGATTGGAAGAATAAATATTGTGAAAATGTCTATGCTACCTAAAGCAATCTACACATTTAATGCAATCCCTAACAAAATACCATCCATTTTTCTCAAAGAAATGGAACAAATAATCCTAAAATTTATATGGAACCAGAAAAGACCTCGAATAGCCAAAGGAATATTGAAAAAGAAAGCCAAAGTTGGTGCCATCACAATTCCGGACTTCAAGCTCTATTACAAAGCTGTCATCATCAAGACAGCATGGTACTGGCACAAAAACAGACACATAGATCAGTGGAACAGAATAGAGAGCCCAGAAATAGACCCTCAACTCTATGGTCAACTAATCTTCGACAAAGCAGGAAAGAATGTCCAATGGAAAAAAGACAGCCTCTTCAATAAATGGTGCTGGGAAAATTGGACGGCCACTTGCATAAAAATGAAATTGGACCACTTCCTTACACCACACATGAAAATAGACTCCAAATGGATGAAGGACCTCAATGTGAGAAAGGAATCCATCAAAATCCTTGAGGAGAATGCAGGCAGCAACCTCTTCGACCTCAGCTGCAGCAACATCATCCTAGGAACAATAGCAAAGGCAAGGGAAGCAAGGGCAAAAATGAACTATTGGGATTTCATCAAGATCAAACGCTTTTGCACAGCAAAGGAAACAGTTAACAAAACCAAAAGACAACTGACAGAATGGGAGAAGATATTTGCAAACGACATATCAGATAAAGGGCTAGTATCCAAAATCTATAAGGAACTTAGAAAACTCAACACCCAAAGAACAAACAATCCAATCAAGAAATGGGCAGAGGACATGAACAGACATTTCTGCAAAGAAGACATCCAGATGGCCAACAGACACATGAAAAAGTGCTCCACATCACTCGGCATCAGGGAAATACAAATCAAAACCACAATGAGATATCACCTCACACCAGTCAGAATGGCTAAAATTAACAAGTCAGGAAATGACAGATGCTGGCGATGATGCGGAGAAAGGGGAACTCTCCTCCACTGTTGGTGGGAATGCAAGCTTGTGCAACCACTCTGGAAAACAGCATGGAAGTTCCTCAAAATGATGAATATAGAACTACCGTATGACCCAGCAATTGCTCTACTGGGTATTTACCCTAAAGATACAAACATAGTGATCCGAAGGGGCACGTGTACCCGAATGTTTATAGCAGCAATGTCTACAATAGCCAAACTATGGAAAGAACCTAGATGTCCATCAACAGATGAATGGATAAAGAAAAAGTGGTATATATACACAATGGAATACTATGCAGCCATCAAAAGAAATGAAATCTTGCCATTTGCGATGATGTGGATGGAACTAGAGCGTATCATGCTTAGTGAAATAAGTCAATCAGAGAAAAACAACTATCATATGATCTCCCTGATATGAGGACATGGAGAAGCAACATGGGGGTTAGGGGGATAGGAGAAGAATAAATGAAACAAGATGGGATTGGTAGGGAGACAAACCATAAATGACTCTTAATCTCACAAAAGAAACTGGGGTTGCTGGGGGGAGGTGGGGTTGGGGGAGGTGGAGGGGGTTATGGACTTTGGGGAGTGTATGTGCTATCGTGAGTGCTGTGAAGTGTGTAAACCTGGTGATTCATAGACCTGTACCCCTGGGGATAAAAATACATTATATGTTTATAAAAAAAAATTTGGAGGGGGAGGCGAACCATAAGAGACTATGGACTCTGAAATACAACCTGAGGGTTTTGAAGGGTCAGGGGTGGGAGGTTGGGGGAACAGGTGGTGGGTAATAGGGAGGGCAAGTTTTGCATGGAGCACTGGGTGTCGTGCAAAAACAATGAATACTGTTAAGCTGAAAAAATAAATAAATTAAAATAATAAACGTAAAAAAAAGAAAAATCTATCTATCAATAATCACTCTCATTGTGAACGGCTTAAATGCGCCCATAAAATCATACAGGGTTGCAGATTGGATAAAACGACAGGACCCATTCAGATGTTGTCTATAAGAGACCCATTTTGAACCTAAGGATACACCCAGACTGAAAGTGAAGGGATGGAGAAGCATCTTTCATGCCAATGGGCCTCAAAAGAAGGCTGGGTTAGCGATTCTCATATCAGATAAATTAGATTTTAAACTAAAGACTGTAGTCAGAGATACAGAAGGACACTACATAATTCTTAAAGGGACTATCCACCGAGATGATCTAACAATGGTAAATATCTACGCCCCCAATATGGGAGCACCCAATTACATAAGAAAACTATTAATCAAGATAAAGAGTCATATTGATATGAATACATTGATAGTAGGAGATCTTAATACGCCTCTCTCAGTAATAGATCATTGAAGCAGAAAATTAATAAAGAAATAAGAGAATTGAATGAAACATTGGACCAGATGGACTTCATAGACATATACAGAACATTCCACCCTCAAACAACAGAATACTCATTCTTCTCAAGTGCGCATGGAACCTTCTCCAGAATAGACCACATACTGGGTCACAAAGCAGGACTCAACCGATACCAAAAGACTGACATGATTCCCTGCATATTCTCAGATCACAATGCTTTGAAACTGGAGCTCAATCACAAGGAAAAGTTGGGAAGGAACTCAAACACCTGGAAGCTAAAGACCACCTTGCTTAAGAATGCTTGGATCAACCGGGAGATCAAAGATGAATTTAAACAATTCATGGAAACCAATGAGAATGAAGACACTTCGGTCCAAAACCTATGGGATACAGCAAAGGCGGTTCTAAGGGGGAAACACATAGCCATCCAAGCCTCCCTCAAAAACATAGAAAAATCCAGAATACACCAGCTGTCTCTACACCTTAAAGAACTGGAAAATCAACAACAAATCAAACCAACTCCACATGCAAGAAGGGAAATAATCAGGATTAGAGCAGAGATCAATGAGGTAGAAACCAGAGATACAGTAGAACGTATCAATGAAACTAGAAGCTGGTTTTTTGAAAGAATCAATAAGATAGATAAACCATTGGCCACACTAATCCAAAAGAAAAGAGAGAAAGCCCAAATTAAAAAATTATGAATGAAAAGGGAGAGATCACAACTAACACCAAGGAAATAGAAACAATCATCAGAAATTATTACCAACAGTTATATGCCAATAAGCTAAGCAACCTAGATGAAATGGATGTATTCCTCGAAAACTATAAACTCCCAAAATTGAACCAGGAAGAAATTGACAACCTGAATAGACTGATATCTAGTAATGAGATTGAAGCAGTGATCAAAAACCTCCCAAAAAACAACAGCTCAGGACCTGATAGATTCCCTGCGGAATTCTACCAAACTTTCAAAGAAGAAATAACACCAAGTCTCCTGAAGCTGTTTCAAAAAATTGAAGCAGAAGGAAAACTTCCTGACTCTTTTTATGAAGCCAACATTACCCTGATCTCCAAACCAGGCAAAGACCCTACCAAAAAGGAGAATTTCAGACCAATATCACTGATGAATACGGATGCTAAGACTCTCAACAAGATCCTAGCAAACAGGATCCAGCAGCACATTAAAAAGATTATCCACCATGACCAGGTGGGATTCATCCCTGGGTTACAAGGTTGGTTCAACATTCGCAAATCAATCAATGTGATAGAATGAATCAATAGGAGAAGAGAGAAGAACCACATAGTCCTCTCAATGGATTCAGAAAAAGCATTTGACAAAATCCAGCATCCGTTCCTGATGAAAACGCTTCAAAGTATAGGGATAGAGGGACCATTCCTGAACTTCATAAAATCTGTCTATGAAAAACCCACGGCAAATATCATCCTCAATGGGAAAAAGCTTGCAGCCTTTCCGTTGAGATCAGGAACACGACAAGGAAGCCCACTCTTACCACTCTTGTTCAAGATAGTATTCGAAGTCCTAGCAATGGCAATCAGACAACAAAGAGAAATAAAACGTATCCAAATTGGCAAGGAAGAAGTCAAATTCTCTCTCTTCACAGATGACATGATTCTTTATATGGAAAACCCCAAGACTTGACCCCAAAACTACTAGAACTTATACAGCAATTCAGTAACGTGGCAGGATTCAAAGTCAATATACAGAAATCAGTGGCTTTCTTAGACACTAGCAATGAAAATACAGAAAGGGAAATTAGAGAACCGATTCCATTTACTATAGCACCAAGAACCATAAGATACCTGGGAATAAACCTAACCAAAGGGGTAAAGGACCTGTACTCGAGGAACTACAGAACACCTTGCTTAAGGTGTTCTTTCATGAAAGAAATTGAAGAAGACAGAAAAAGATGGAAGACCGTTCCATGCTCTTGGATTGGAACAAAAAACATTGTTAAAATGTCTATATTACCTAGAGCAATCTATACTTTTAATGCCATTCCAATCAAAATTACATCAAAGGGCTGGAGCAAATAATCCTATAATTTGTATGGAATCACAAGAGACCCCGAATTGCTAAGGAAATGTTGAAAAACAAAAACGAAACTGGCGGCATCACGTTACCTGATTTCAAGCTTTACTACAAAGCTGTGATCACCAAGACAGCGTGGTACTGGCATAAAAACAGACACATAGACCAGTGGAACAGAGTGGAGAGCCCAGATATGGACCCTCAACTCTATGGTGAAATAATCTTTGACAAAACAGGAAAAAATATACAATGGAAAAGAGACAGTCTCTTCAATAAATGGTGCTGGGAAAACTGGACAGCGATATGTAGAAGAATGAAACTCGACCATTCTCTTACACCGTACACAAAGATAAACTCGAAGTGGATAAAAGACCTCAACGTGAGACAGGAATCCATCAGAATCCTAGAGGAGAACATAGGCAGTAACCTCTTCGATATCAGCTACAGCTACTTCTTTCAAGATATGTCTCCAAAGGCAAAGGAAACAAAAGAGAAAATGAACTTTTGGGACTTCCTCAAGATCAAAATCTTTTGCACAGCAAAGGAAACAGTCAACAAAACAAAAAGGCAACCCACGGAATGGGAGAAGATATTTGCAAATGACAGTACAGACCAAAGGTTGATATCCAGGATCTATAAAGAACTCCTCGGGGCGCCTGGGTGGCTCAGTGGTTTAAGCCACTGCCTTCGGCTCAGGTCATGATCTCAGGGTCCTGGGATCGAGTCCCGCATCGGGCTCTCTGCTCAGCAGGGAGCCTGCTTCCCTCTCACTCTCTCTGCCTGCCTCTCTGCCTACTTGTGATCTCTCTCTGTCAAATAAATAAATAAAATCTTTAAAAAAAAATAACTCCTCAAACTCAACACACACAAAACAGATAATCACGTCAAAAAATTGGCAGAAGATATGAACAGACACTTCTCCAATGAAGACATACAAATGGCTATCAGACACATGAAAAAATGCTCATCATCACTAGCCAGCAGGGAGATTCAAATTAAAACCACATTGAGATACCACCTGACACCAGTTAGAATGGCCAAAATTAGCAAGACAGGAAACAACGTGTGTTGGAGAGGATGTGGAGAAAGGGGAACCCTCTTACACTGTTGGTGGGAATGCAAGTTGGTGCAGCCACTCTGGAGAACAGTGTGGAGATTCCTCAAGAAACTAAAAATAGAGCTTCCCTATGACCCTGCAATTGCACTGCTGGGTATTACCCCAAAGATACAGATGTTGTGAAAAGAAGAGCCATCTGTACCCCAGTGTTTATAGCAGCAATGGCCACGGTCGCCAAACAAAGAACCAAGATGCCCTTCAACGGACGAATGGATAAGGAAGTTGTGGTCCATATACACGATGGAGTATTATGCCTCCTTCAGACAGGATGAATACCCAACTTTTGTAGCAACATGGATGGGACTGGAAGAGATTATGCTGAGCAAAATAAGTAAAGCAGAGAGAGTCAAGTATCATATGGTTTCACTTATTTGTGGAGCATAACAAAGAACATGGAGGACATGGGGAGATGGAGAGGAGAAGGGAGTTGTGGGAAATTGGAAGGGGAGATGAACCATGAGAGACTATGGACTCTGAACAACAACCTGAAGTTTTTGAAGGGGTGGGGGGTGGGAGGTTGGGGAACCAGGTGGAGGGTAATAGAGAGGGCACGTATTGCATGGATCACTGGGTGTGGTGCAAAAACAATGAGTACTGTTATGCTGAAAATAAATAATTAAAAAAAATAAAATTAAATTAAAAAAAAGAATAGGGAGTTATGTAAGGTACATAACTTTGGGGGTGTGCAATTAGATAAATAACATGTTAGCCCTTGAAAGGGACTAAAATATTACTAAGTGAAATAGCTCAGTTTTTACTCTAAGGTAAGATGAACAGTTACATATATTTATGTATTATTTCATCATAAATCTGGGGTGACCAATCAACACAGTGTGCTTGGAACAGTCTTGGTTTTATATTATTATTTTTTATTTAAATTTAATTTAGTTAACACATACTGTATTATTAGTTTCAGTAGAATTTAGTAATTCGTCAGCTACATAGAACACCCGGGGCTCATTACATAAAGTGCCCTCCTTAATGTCCATGACCCAATTACTCAATCCACCCACCTACCTCCCCTCCAGCAACCCTCAATTTTTTTCCTATAGTTAAGAGTCTCTTATGGTTTCCCTCCATCTTGGTTTTTGTCTTCCTATATTTTGCTTCTCTTCCCCTATGTTCTGCTTTGTTTCTTAAATTCCACATATGAATGAAATCATATGGTATTTGTCTTTCTCTGACTGACTAATTTTGTTTAGCATAATACCCTCTATTTCCATCCACATAGTTGCAAATGACAATATTTCATTCTTTTTGATGCCCAAATAATATTTAATTTGTTGTACACACACACACACACATACCACCTGTTCTTTATCCATTCATCTGGACTCATTTAATATTTTGGTATTGCAGATATTGCTTTTATAAACATTAGGGTGCATGTGTCCCATTGAATCACTATGTTTGTAGCCTTTGGATAAATACCTAGTAGTACAAGGGCTGGATCATAGTGTAGCTCTATTTAAATTTTTGAGGAATCTCCATACTATTTTCCAGAGTGGCTGCATCACTTTGCATTCCTACCAATAGTGTACAAGGGTTCCCCTTTCCCCACATCCTCACCAACAACTGCTCTTTCCTGATTTGTTAATTTTAGCCATTCTGACCAGTGTGAGGTGATATCTTATTGTGGCTTTCTTTCTATGTCCCTGATGCCAAGTGATGTTGAGTATTTTTTTTCATTCATGTGTCTGCTAGCTATTTCTTTTTCTTCATTGGAAAAAAGTCTGTTCATGTCTTCTGTTCATTTTGTGACTGGATTTTTTGGTTTTTGGGTGTTGACTTTGATAACAGATCTTTGTCTTTATTTGTTATCTTTGTAGAATTTTGATACTAGCCCTTTATCTGTTAAGCCATTTGCAAATATATTCTCCCGTTCCATAGGTTGCCTTTTTATTGACTGTTTCTTTTGCTGTGCAAAACTTTTTATACTGATGAAGTCACAATATCCCATTTTTGCCTTTGTTTCCCTTGCCTTTGGAGATGTGTCTAGCCAGAAGTTGTTGTGGCCAAGGTCAAAGAGGTGCTACCTGTGTTTGCTTCTAGGAGTCTCAAATTTAGGTATTTCATCCATATTGGGTTTATTTTTGTGTATGGTGTAATAAAGTAGTTCAGGTTTTTTAAAGTTTTTTTTATTATGTTATGTTAGTCACCACCATACAGTACATCATTAGTTTTTGTTGTAGTATTCCATGATTGTTTGTGTATAACACCCACTGCTCCACGCAATACTTGCCCTCTTTAATACCCATCACCAGGTTAACTCATACCCCCACCTCATCCCCTCTACAATTCTAAGTTTGTTTCTCAGAGTCCATAGTCTTTCATGGTTCTTCTCCCCCTCTTATCCTCCCCCTTCATTTTCCCCTTCCTTCTCCTAATGTCCTTCATGTTATTCCTTATGTTCCACAAGGAAGTGAAACCATATGATAATTGACTTTCTTTGCTTGACTTATTTCGCTTAGCATAATCTCTTCCAGTCCCATCCATGTTGATGCAAAAGTTGGGCATTCATCCTTTTTGATGGCTGAGTAATATCCCATTGTATATATGGACCACATCTTCTTTATTCACTCATTTGTTGAAGGGCATCTCAGCTCTTTCCACAGTCTGGCTATTGTGGACATTGATGCTATGAACACTGAGGTGCATGTGGCCCATTTTTTCACTACATCTGTATCTTTGGGGAAATACCCTGTAGTACAATTGCTGGGTCATATGGTAGCTCTATTTTTAACTTAAAATACATACTTTGAATATCACATTTTTCATGAAGGCTTTCCCAAATCTCTAACCAGTGTTAGTGCTCTGTCATCTGCCCTCCCAACAGCACTGTTATTGCCTTCATTCTTGTACTAAGGTATAATGTTATAATTACATGTTATAATTATTTAAATGTTTATATTTATTTATCTTTGGGCCATTCTCTTAAAAATGGAGATATGATCAGTACAATGTTTTTCAAAATAGAAAGCTGTTATTTTGTTGGACGAAGGAACTGTGTGTTAAAAATTATGAGTTATATATCCACCAAAGAAGAGGACATTTAGTTGGAAGTTGTTGGTGTAATCCTGTGCTGATGCTGTAACAGACTTCGTAAGGGTGGTACACAGGCAGAGCTCTGTGTGTTGATTCCCTGTCTTATGTACTAGAAATGCTGAGTACTTAAAGGATTACTTGGCTGGAGTAAAGAATGTTTTCCCTGCTGATCGTCTGTTAAATGTTAAATATTGTAATGTTTTAAAACTATTAAATGCCTAGATTTGCTCTGAAATAAATGACTTCATGGATGTGAAATGTTTGGATAAATTAAAGTAGAATATCTTCATAATTAAAAAAATAAAAAAATAAAATAAAAGCTACCATATTCATACTTTCTCAAATGTATTTTTTTTTAATTTATTTATTTTTTCGACAGAGAAAGAGCACATGCATGTGTCTATGGGGAGGGAGAGGCAGAGAGATAAAATCCCCAAGCAGATGCCCACTGAGTGCGGAGCCCAATGTGGGTTTCTATCTCATGACCCATGTATTTGTGACCTGAACGAAAATTAAGAGTGGGTCGCTCTACTGACTAAGCCACCCAGGCACCCCTCAAATCTATTCTTAAATGATATTTTAAATGCTCATGAACATGTTTTCTCTGTGTCTCTGCAATAGAAAAGTGCATTTGTGAGTGGAGAATTTTAATTGTCAGAAAGTAACATGTCAAAAATACTCAAATAAAAAAATTTAAAGTGACATGTTAGGTTGAGAAAATGAAGTTTTACTTCATGAACGCCTATCACAAAACAATTCTATAGCAGTGACAAAAGTCTGGTTAGTATGACATAAATAATGTTGGTATAATAACATATGTTATGAAAACACATGTTGTCATTTAACATTTGTACAATAAAAGGAGAATACTTTGTAAAAGCAACAAATTTAATTTTGAAGTTATACAGTATGAACATTCATCACTGTGCAAGACTGGAGTGTGAATGTTGGTAATATAATTTTTTTAAAAAGGGATTTTTTATGTACATTTACTTCTGTAATATTTGTTTCTTACTTTAGTACAGAGATTTTTGGATTGAACAATATTTAGGCTTTTCTGGGGTAATTGTATTACATTATTTAATGGTTATTTTAAAACAGCAAACAATTCATTTGCTAAAAGAAAATATTTTTGTGTGTTGTTTTAATTCAGCAAAATTTATAATGTGATTAAAAAGGTTTTTTAAATGACTCAGATATTATACAACCCATTTTTCTAATGCTTAAGCATATCTAAACAAGAATTGAAATTTTATTAAATACCACTTAATTATGTTTGATATTTTTAACTTCTTTGCAGAGTTCTTCCACACCAGAAGTTGCAAAGTTAAGCTACATTCGAAGAGAAACAACAAATTGGATACCCAAGTTCTGAAGGGCCAGAAATCCCTTACAGGATAGGACATGTGCAAATAAACCCAATTTTTAAGAGTTTCCTGTGGAAAAAAAAGTATGTGTGTATTAATGTATATTACACACATACATACGATCATTTCAAAAGCATACTCTGAATACTTTAAGAAAACACTGTTAATATGACTTGCTGTAAATTATACCTTACTTTTCTTTCTGTGTTTATGCCATCAATTCTTAACTCTTTATGCCTTTTACTTTTTATTTCCTCCACCCCATGACTACAGAGCAAAACTTTGATTTTCATATCCAACTTCATTAATTTAGCAAAGATGGCAAATTCTTTATCTCCAAAATTCAGCATATCATTTGCTTACTGATTTATGACATATATCTTTATAAAATGCTCAGTCAAATGCATATAAGGTTGGCTTCAAATTGCTTATAGATAATACTAAATAATTTTAGTTACTGGATAAATCTAAGGAATTGCACCAAAGCATAAACATATAAATAATGAATTTTATTTGAAATATGCAATTTAGTTATAAACTAATTCCTTACAGTAAACTAAGAATTGCTAAATGATTTCTGTAAACGGAGTGGTACAGTGGAATGATCCCAAGATCTAAGTTCCACCTTTCCTTCTTCCCTTTTTCCCTTATTCCTTCTTCTTGCTTTTATCCTTCCTTTCTTTAAAAGGCATTCATTTCATACTAATTATGTGTCAAGCACTGGTTAGTTGCTAAGGTACAAAGACAAAGCTGAAATAGTCCCTGGAGCTCAGACTTATAGAAGAGACAAATGTAAAAATCACTTATTGTTCACATATAGCTAAGAAATACATGAAAATATGCTCAACATCACTCATCATCAGGGATGCTAATCAAAATCATAATGAGATAACATTTCATGCCTGTCAGAATGATCAAAGTTAACAACACAGGAAACAACAAGCGTTGGCAAGAATGCAGAAAAAGGGGAACCCTCTTACACTGTTAGTGGGAATGCAAACTGGTACAGTCATTGTAAAAAACAGTATGGAGTTTCCTCAAAAAGTTAAAATAGAATTATCCTACAATCCAGCAACTGCACTACTAGGCATTTACCCAAAGGATACAAAAACACTGGTTTGAAGGGACACATGCACCCTAGTGCTTATAGCAGCATTATCAATAATAGCCAAATTATGTAAAGAACTGATGAATGGATAAAGATGCAGTATATATATACAATGGAATATTATCCCGCCATCAAAAAGATGAAATTGTGACATTTGCAATGACACAGATGGAGCGAGAGTGTATTATGCTAAGTGAAATAGGTCAGTCAGAAAAAGACAAATACTATATGATGTCACTTATATGTGGAATTTAAGAAACAAAACAGATGGACATGGGATAAGGAGGAAAAATAAAAGAGAGGGAGGCAAACTATAAGAGACTCTTAACTATAGAAAACAAACCGATAGCTGCAGGTGGGTGGGAGATGGGCTAAATGGGTCACGGGTATTAAGGAGGGCACTTGTGATGAGCACTGTGTGTTATTTGCAAGTGATGAGTCACTAACTTCTCTTGAAACCAACATTACACTATATGTTAACAAGAATTTAAATTAAAACTTGGGGAAAAATCTTTCAGCCCTTACTTAACATTTTGTAAATAAAATTAATGAATGAATAAAATCTATACATAAAACCTAAAAAATAATAAAACAAAAGTTTAAAATAAAAAAAATCACTTATTATTCAATATGATCAATGTAATGATAAAAATGTATACAAGAAAGTAGGAAATCAAAGACCTATTAACCATGGAAGAAGGCCATAAAATAAGATGATGCCAGGGGTGACTGGGTGGCTCAACTGGTTAAGCATCTGACTTCAGCTCAGGTCTTGATCTCAGGGTCCTCTGATCCATCCCTTGGTCCAACCCTGACTTGAGTCCTGCTTTGGGCAATGTGCTTACTGGGGAGTCTGCTTCTCACCCTTCGCCCCTCCCCCACTCATATTCTCTCTCTCTCCAATAAATAAATAAGTAATTCTAAAAAAAGATGATCTTAAGCTGTCATAAACAGTAAACGGTAGTCAGCTTTATGAGATGGGGTAAAGCAAGGAAGTAAAAAACAACATGGAATATGCAGGAAACTTCAAATACCACTGAAGTGTAAAAGTGAGGAAGAGAATAGGAGAAGAGGTGAGGCTGAGGAGGAAACTTAAGACTAAGTCACAGAGGCTTTCATATTTCTTGTTAAGGAGTTTAGACTAAATTTTATTAGTTATGGGGATCCACTGAAGTGTTTTTAAAAAATCATAATCAGGTTTTATGTTTTTGACTCATCACTTTGATAACTATGTGAAGGATGGATTTGAAAGAGACAAAAATGAGAGGCAGGGAAATTAGAAAGTAAAGATAATTAGTACTATGACTGTAACAGTGAGGAAAAGGGCTGAGAAGAAAGCGAAATTGAATTAACTTCTAGGAACTAAATTTATAAGACCTGGAGCCTCACGAGATGTCACAGATGAGAGGAAGACATTATGATTGAAAGGATGTTAGCACTCACTATTCATGGAGGTAGTTCTCTAACAGGTCAATGAACACCCAGGTTGGAGGTAAGAGAATGGAAGAACTGGAAAGATAGGGGAAAATTAATGCCACTATAAGCTCACGACTTTCTTTAACCCATGACCCTGACCATTAATACTGCCCAGCCATCTGACCATGAGATAGGTCACTCTGCAACTCCCACAGTGATTATTATACACCTTTCCTTGAGCTTTGACAAGTTCCTCACTCTTTAGCCCTCATTCTCAGGAAATGATCTCAATTTGTAATTTAAAGAGTAAATGGAAACCAGAGACAGGAACTCCCAGACCTACAAGTGGCCCTGCATTCACCCTCTTATTCCAAGTGATCTCACATCCCAATAAGGGCAACACTGTTACCTGTTCTCTGAATCCCACCCTCCCCAGCCTTTACCTGGATCTTGCTATCTTTCTTCATCAATTATCTTCCTGTTCTCCTACATATCCTCAACCACTCTCTACTGGTTCCATCTCATCAGCTGAATCATACACTAAACTGTAAAAAAGAGAGAGAGAGAAAGAGAGAGAGAGAGAGAGAGAGAAGGAAAAATCCTTCTATAGAAACTGAGAGAATCTGCCTCATAGACCTCTAACCAAGAGCCCAAGCTACTGTGCTCTGAAATCCATCCCTGCATTTGCCTGGAGGTTATGCTTCCCCTAGGCTGCTCCTGGCTCATGATAGAGAGAAAGAAGATGCCAATATGAGCACATTTCTAAGAGTTATGGGATTTTACTGATAGCTGACCTTGGTTTGAAGACTCCCTAATGGCTTTCTGAACCTTCCTTAGACTGCACAGGAGTCTAGGACACTTCTTCCCAATCTTTCTTCTCTCCTGAATTCAGGGTAAGACTCTCAGCCTTTTCCAAATCCCTTCCCAGGTATTCACTCAAATAAATCCTCAGAGTCTAATTCCATCCCGATGTTTGCTTCTAGGAGAGCTTCCTCAACACCATTTTCTCCTGCAAATTCTCTGTTCACCTTCACAGTCAAACCTCTTGAATGAATTGTTTGTACTCCCTTCCTTCATTTCTCTGTCTCGGCCTCATCCCTCAATTCACATCTGTTTAGCTTCAATACCTACATTGCCTACTATCCCATCCAAACTGCTCTTACTAAGGTAAAAAATTACCTTTGTGTCACAAAATCTAATATATGATTTCCAATCTCTTACTCTACTGGTAACCAGCATTCACCACTAATGACCCTCCTTGAAACATTTTCTTTTTTTGATTTTGTAAGG
The DNA here is from genome assembly GCF_922984935.1 of Meles meles. Lineage (NCBI taxonomy): Eukaryota > Metazoa > Chordata > Mammalia > Carnivora > Mustelidae > Meles > Meles meles. The sequence continues at coordinate 72,292,470 of NC_060087.1, forward strand.
CTATGTTCTCCTTGCTTTATACCTAACTCTTTTCTCCTCCTTCTCAGCTTCTTTTGCTCCCTTCTCCCCTTATTCAATTCACTATTAGAGTTAGGGATTTTCTTTAATCCTATTCATTCTCCATAAGCAATTTTATTTTAATCAATTGTTTTAGTTATCTTCAATAACTCTCAATTCTGTATCTCTAGTCTAGATATCTTCATGACCTTCCCATGGAGCCATTTGCCTATTGGACATTTCCATTTGAATATCTCAAAAGCATTGAAAACTCAGTATTTCTAAAAGTGAGCTCACCTGTAGGTTGCTTGTATTATTTTCCTATAGCTACTGTAACAAATTACCAGGAACTTAGCTTATAACACATATTTATTATTTTGCAGTTCTATGGGTCAGAAGTCTGACATGATTCTCACTGGGTTAAAATAAAAATATGATACAGTTTTATTTCTTCTTCTTTAGGGGAGAGGCAATTTCTTTTCCTTTTCCAGATTCTAGAGGCTGCCCACATCCCTCAGCTGATGGCCCCATCAAAGCTAGCAGTGGTAGGTTGGGTCTTCATACTGCATCACTCCAAACTCCTCTTCTACCCCCCTCTTCCACTTTTGAGAATTACATTGAGCCCACCCAGTTAAATCTAGGATAACATCTGTAACTTGAGGTCAGCTGATTAACAATCTTCATTCCATCTGCAACTTTAATTCTCCTCTATTATTTAAGGTAATATTCACAGGTTCCAGAGATTATGACATGGACATCTTCAGGTAAAAGGCATTATTCTACTATTGCATTATTAAAGCCAGAAACATAAGAGTCATAATTCACTCCTTAATCTCTTTAGTACTCTTGTGTCTTTTAGGGTCCCATATGAGGGCAGGTAAGAGAAAATCTGATTCCAGTAGTTTCAGCGAATGGGTTTATTTATCTCATATAACATAAAGTCCTGAGCTCAGAAGCTTAGTGCTGGTGCAGAATATTTCAAGGATATCATCTTTCTAGTCCATGCTTCTCAGTATGTGGCTTTAATCCTCAGCATGTGACAACCATCCATGGTTACAAGATGGTTTCACCTATAGCTTCATATCAATGTTTAGGAGGGATGGGTAGTGGCAAATGAGTAGAGGGATGAAAGACAAAGCATTTTCCAGCTGTTTGTCACTTTTAGGAAACCTTCCTGGATGTCCTGCTTGGCAATTTCCCCTTATACCTCCTTGGTCAGAACTGTGGCACAGCCAGTACTAATTGCAAGGTATTCTAAAATGCTAAATGAATAAGTTGCTTTGATCAGTGAGAGTTGTGTTAGAAAGAGGGAAGGAGAGAATGGATATTGGAATGGAATCCAAAAGTGTCTGCCATATGCCCCAAACCTAACTCCACCCATGCAGCCCTTGTTTTTAGAGAAAGCCAGATGGCATGGGTAGATGGGGGATTGACTTAACAGTTTCTCCATCTAGGCAATTGTTTTAAGAAAATGTTCAGTTGCCACTTAGTACTCCACAGAGAAGATGCTTCCAGTCTTGTCAACAATGGGAAAGAAGGGGTTCATATGATTGTTCCAAAGCTGGGGGAGGAAAAATCCAGCATAGTGCTTTTAGCATTAACTTCACTCCTTTGTATTTCATAAGGGGTAAGATCTGATTAGGCCTCCTTTACAGAGGTAAGATCATGTAGCTACACTTTAAGCCTTTGAAGAGTAAACCAAGTGGACCTCCCTCATTAATTACTCAATCTCTCTATCTCCTTCTTTCTCCCCTACTCTCTCACTCTAGCTACTCTCCCAGCAAACTGTTCCTTTTTTCCCTTTCCCTCCCTGGCCAACTTTGTATGTCAGTCTCTCCCAGAGAAAACTGTACAGAAATGATTATGTTCTAAGACCGCTTTGGGGTTTTGCAAATTCCGTGGCCTCCAGTGTTGAATGAAGCGTCTGTTCAGAATTCGTGGGTGGAACAGGGATGCAGAAAATATAGAGGTCTTCCAGTGTATACTTCAGTAAGCCTAGTTGTTCTATAGAGTAACCTAAAATCAAACATATTTATCCACTTAAACTATTATAGTAGAACAATTACTCCCTTCTAGATTTAAGATACATCACAAAATGTCTTACAATAGCTTTTCAATTACTGTTCTGTTCTTTAGCCATATCTCCTTAATACTCTTGGGAAAAAGTGGTGGGAGTTGGCAAGCCTCATTTCACTTGCTACCAAATGTTGTCACTTCTACTTCTTAAGTATAACTCTTATATGTTCCTTCTTTCTACCCTTATCTCTGTGCACTCTGTCCTAGTCTACATTTCCCCTAGACTATCATAACAGATTCCTACTTAGACTCTCTATATCTATACTTGCCTTCATCCAATCCTTTTGTCACAGTACAGTCCAGAGTAATATTTTTAAAATGCTAAACTTAAAAAAAATAAATAAAATGCTAATCTTATTAATCCTTTCTTAAAAACCCTTCAATATCTTCTAGTTACCTTAAAATAAAGTTTCAAACCCTCATGTAGTTTACAAGTCTCTCCAAAGCCACAAGACCTAGGGTATCTATTTCCCTATCATCTAGCTAGGTAGCTAGCTAGCTATCATATATCTTTACATCTGTATGTATCAAGTGTATTAGTGTATAATATTTATAGTATACTTAATATGATGTAATTACTAAAATGTTTTATATGCATTATCTTATAAATGCATCACCAAGTCTCTATGAGGTAGATAATATTATTTTTCCTGATTTACAAATAGGGAAATTAATGCTTCAGGTGATCTAGTAACTTGCCCAAGTCCCCACTATTAGTATCAGAGCCAGGATTCAAACACAATCGGCCTGACTCCAAAGTCTGTAACTACTGCAATATATTCTTTTCAGTTTATAGTTTCCTCACACATCACTCTCCATCTTGCTCTCTTCCCTAATCATACCGGATTTTCAGTTTCTCTTTTAGGACCTTCATACATTTAGTTCCTTATACATGGATAACCTAACCAGATATAAATCCCTGACATTCAGATGCTTCTGTGGAAAATGTGGCCATCCCAGAAAGAAGCCTTTGAGTTAGGCTGACCCTGAGAGAGCCCCTGTATGGTTGAAAATTTTATATGAAATGTCACGTAGTCCTGAACAGAACAGGCTTCAGGTTGTTTAAAGCTTCCTTTACTCATCTTAAGAGCTGTGTAGGACCAGATCATGGGTGGTAGAACTTCGGTAGGCATTTAATACAATATAAGAGCAGGCTCTATCTGGCTCTTAGAGGTCTAAGAAGGAATATACATTGGGTATTCAGTATTGGTCTCTTCATAATGAAGCTGGCATAAGAACTATGTAAGTGGTTAAAGACTTTGTATGTATTGAGGAGTTCCCAAACTGTTGCAAGTTTCTGCTGTAAGTGCTAGAGTTAGAGCAGGAAAGACCCAGGGTGGTTAAAGGTATAGTCTATACACAGAAGATAATATAGCACAGCGGCTAACAGCCTAGACAGCTCTGTAGTCAGCCTGCTGCATTAAAATCCTAGCTTCTTCTCTTACTAGCTATGGGACACTGGGTGAGGGTTTTATCCTTTATGCTTTTGACCCTTCAAAGAACAAATACCACATTTGAACTTACAGTACATGCTTGATTATACCTTCCTTAGCTGACTCTTTCCAATTTTGTCTATTCCTTTTGTGTATGCCACCTGGACTGCCTGACATAACTACCTAGTTACGATATTACCATCAGGTCTGTTTTGTTGACTCCTATATCTCACAGTGATAAATGCAATTTGTTCTTTAATTGCTTCCTGCTAGGCACAAGTATGATTTTGGTTTGTCAATCCTAACATTGTCAAGCAATACACATGAGTATTTATATTCTTTGCTCTTCATGACTAAAAGAGATTTAAAAAATAACATTGATAACAGTTTAAGAGAGTAAGTACATCCACGAATAAGTTCTCCTCAACCAGGAGAGATTTTTTCCCCCTAAACTCTTAAGGAATAAAATATTGACTTCACCTTAATTTTCTTTTTTTTAAGCTTTTTTAATTATTATTTATTTATTTGACAGAGAGAGATCACAAGTAGAGAGGCAGGCAGAGAGAGAGAGAGAGGGAAGCAGGCTCCCTGCTGAGCAGAGAGCCCGATGCGGGACTCGATCCCAGGACCCCGAGATCATGACCTGAGCCGAAGGCAGCGGCTTAACCCACTGAGTCACCCAGGCGCCCTCACCTTAATTTTCTAACTAGAAATATCTAGCTAAGATTATTTTAAAGTTTATACACAATAGCTTTTGATTTAGCTATCCTGGAAATGGCTACAACTTTATAGTCTTTATATACAAAGTTTTTCATGATGTTTTCTGAAGGAATATTCATCCCTTCTGGGATTTTTAATAGTTTCAGAAGAATTTTCCATTTTTCTTCTACTATTAGGCTTTTATCTTAATAGATGTTTTGAACACATTGTATATTTAGTTATGATTGGTCTAGGTAGTACAAGTTCAATGTTTGTGCCTTAATATCATCTGGTTGAGATACTGTCACAGTAAAAATATTTTATCTTAGGAGTTATCCTATGTCCTTGCCCACAAACTCGTGTTACCACACTTGTAACTTAGAGACTTCATGGGGTTAGGTGAATGCTTGGTTGGGAGGTTTATTAGACTGGAAAAGGGATAATATTTTGAATAAGACAGAAAAGAGAATTTCAGAGAGGTCAGCTAAGACGAAGAAAAGACAGACATGATGAAACCAGAAAGAAAAGATAGGTCAAGTTTTTGGTTTCCTTCTCTGTAAAATGATAAGACTAGACTAGAGGATTTTTCAGTTCCCTACCAGGTATCATCCAAATCCTGGAGGATGAGGCAAGATAAGATCCTGGTCCAGAAAGTGGGCCATATCAAGGAGGACAATTAGCAGAGATCAGAAACCCAGACTTGATTCCTGAGAAATAAAAATTCTACACCAGAGAATCAGGGCCACAAATTGTTGTTGTCTAATTATGGAATCTGGAAATAGGCATAAGGCATCAACAAGATATCAGCAGAGATGCTTGATACTGAGCCAAAGATTTTTTAGAGAGAAATTTCCTATCCCTCCTTCCCAGGGTCATTCAGAATAGTTTTCAACATAGGTGCAGGCTCAATATAGCAAAAGTAGGAGTGATTGAACTAATGGAGTAGAGGATCAGGGGAAAAGATTGTTCTAGAAAATGGCCATCATAGTAATTATCTTTGTCAGAGATTGGGGGATGAGTTCAAAAGGAAAGTTCCCACCTAAAAATTACATTCTGCGTGAGTTATAAAAATCCTGAAAAATACTAGGTTTCATTTCTAGAAAGAAAGCAGTTTCTTTTCTTTCAGAAATAAACTTCTATTGAGATATATTACAAGATATTTTACATTATCATGATATTAAAACAAAACCGCATCTAATTTTATAGTTGGCCATTATTAATGGATTTTAAAAGTCTGAATCTTTTAACATTTGTAAAGAAATCAGGGTATGCATCATCTTTTCAAAAAGTTCTTAAAACTCTGAAGTCCTGATAAACTTATCTCTCTTCTGTGTTAAACCAAATGTCCAGTTATGGTCCCCAAATGAGAGACAAAATCTCTGTGTTAGTCAGAAGCCTGCAATTCATGAATTGTTTTTCTTTTAAGAAAGGTAACAGTAATAGCATGCTTACTTTCAAACACAGGACTGGTGAATACATTGAGATTTCTGATGGGAACCCCAAATTTTAACACTTCAATATCTGATTAGGTGGATCCATTTAACATCAGCTATAATACAAATATATTACCTGTTTTTGAATTACATAATTAAAATCAAGTATTATATATTAAATCTTCTTTCCTATCCAAGGCTCCTTGAAGCAACATTACTTCTCTCTGGTGAACTCATTACTGATGTTCCAGGATCCTTGTGGTAGCTGTAGTAGTCTAACATCTTAATGCTCAGAACCTTAGCTAATAGATGCAATCAGATCTATAACTATGTTAATATGATCTTTTCCCTTGTCAACATTGAAAAACCATATATTCAGGTCTAGAGGAAAAGAGTATATGTGTAGGAATGAAGATGGCATTGTACACTTTTATGTTCCTGGAAGTAAAGGACAAATGGAGACACAAATATAGTTGGGAGTATGCTGCCTATATTTCAGAATACAAAATAATGAATTATTCTTTATGCAAATGATAACACTGCAAGAGAGAGACAGAGACCAAACATACAGATAGAAATATTATTGTATTAATGTCAGTTCTTTTCTAGCCTTCCTTTGTAGCTTTACTTCTCTTGATAACACTAATGGCTAAAAACTAATAAGTGCTTACTACATGCCAGACATAGTGCTAAATGTTTTTATGTTGTGTTTCCATCTCACAGATGAGGAAACCTGAACATAGAAAAGTTAAGTCACTTCTCCAATATCACAGTCCTAAATAGCTGAGCAAGGCTTTGACTTCAGATCTGACTCTAAAGTCATTGCTCTTAACTAGTGTGTTAGTTTCCTGGCTAACAAATTTCTGCAAACTGGGTGACTTAAAATAATAGATATTTATTATCTCACAGGTCTGGAATATAAAACCCTGAATTCAAAATGTTGGCATGGTTTCTTTCCCTTCAGAAGTTCTAGAGGAGAATTCACTCCTTACTTCTTTCAGCTTCTGATGGCTTTGGTGTTCCTTGGCTTGTAGCCATATAACTCTCATCTTTGCCTTCATATTCACATCATCTCCTCTGTGTGTGTGTGTATCTCCTCTTCTGTCTCTATCTTAACAGACAAGCAAAAACATTAACTTAATCACATCTTTTGCCATGCAAATAATGTCTTTAGATTTCAGGGATTATCTTTTGGGAGGCCACCATTCAGCCCACTGCAACTACTATAATATTCTTTATTTTGTTCCCAGTTCAGTTTCTTTTGTTTGCACACATTTTAGCCGACATTGCTAATTTCATAAGCAGTGTTCTCTTCATCTTTGCTAAAAGAATCCCAATTTTGTTAGGGACATCTAAGTTTCTCCCTGTTTTTTTTCCAGCCTCCCTTACAGCCAGTTCTGGCCAATAAGATTAAAGAACTGTGATGGGGATAGAATCCTGGGAACGTTTTTGCATTCCTGATAGGAGGAGATGAACTTCTCTGGTCCTTTTACTGTATCCAACAATTCTAGTTGTAACTATTTATCCAAGAGAAAGGAAAACTTATGTTCACACAAAATCCTTTATATGAGTAGAAACTTTATTTGTAGTAACCAGAAACTATGGGGGAAAAGTCAAATATCCTTCAACTGGTGAATTGATAAACTGTGATACGTCTATATGAAGTAATACTGTTCAGTAGTAAAAAGGAATGTGTTACTGGTACATGCAACAACCTGGATGGATCTCTGAAGAATTATGTTGAGTGAAAAAAAAAATCCCAAAAGTTTCCATACTGTATGATTCCATTTTTTTATTTGTTTATTTACAGCATAACAGTGTTCATTGTTTTGGCATCACACCCAGTGATCCATGCAGTACGTGCCCTCCCTATTACCCACCACCTGGTTCCTCAACCTCCCACCCCCCAGCCCCTTCAAAACCCTCTGGTTGTTTTTCAGAGTCCATAGTCTCTCATGGTTCATCTCCCCTTCCAGTTTCCCTCAACTCCCTTCTCCTCTCCATCTCCCCATGTCCTCCATGTTATTTGTTATGCTCCACAAATAAATGAGACCATATGATACTTGACTCTCTCTGCTTGACTTATTTCGCTCAGCATAATCTCTTCCAGTCCCATCCATGTTGCTACAAAAGTTGGGTATTCATCCTTTCTGATGGAGGCATAACACTCCACTGTGTATATGTACCACATCTTCTTTATCCATTCATCCGTTGAAGGGCATCTTGGTTCTTTCCACAGTTTGGTGACCGTAGCCATTGCTGCAATAAACATTGGGGTACAGATGGCCCTTCTTTTCACTACATCTGTATCTTTGGGGTAAATACCCAGCAGTGCAATTGCAGGGTCATAGGGAAGCTCTATTCTTAATTTTTTCAGGAATCTCCACACTGTTCTCCAAAGTGGCTGCACTAACTTGCATTCCCACCAACAGTGTAAGAGGGTTCCCCTTTCTCCACATCCTCTCCAACACATGTTGTTTCCTGTCTTGCTAATTTTGGCCATTCAAACTGGTGTCAGGTGGTATCTCAATGTGGTTTTAATTTGAATCTCCCTGCTGGATAGTGATGATGAGCATTTTTTCATGTGTCTGATAGCCATTTGTATGTCCTCGTTGGAGAAGTGTCTGTTCATATCTTCTGCCCATTTTTTGATATGATTATCTCTTTTGTGTGTATTGAGTTTGAGAAGTTCTTTATAGATCCTGGATATCAACCTTTTGTCTGTACTGTCTTTTGCAAATATCTTCTCCCATTCCATGGGTTGCCTTTTTGTTTTGTTGACTGTTTCCTTTGCTGTGCAGAAGCTTTTGATCTTGATGAAATCCCAAAAGTTCATTTTTGCTTTTTTTTCCTTGGCCTTTGGAGTCATATCTTGAAAGAAGTTGCTGGGGCTGATATCGAAGAGGTTACTGCCTATGTTCTCCTCTAGGATTCTGATAGATTCCTGTCTCACGTTGAGGTCTTTTATCCATTTTAAGTTTATCTTTGTGTACGGTGTAAGAGAATGGTCGAGTTTCATTCTTCTACATATCGCTGTCCAGTTTTCCCAGCACCATTTATTGAAGAGACTTTTTTTTCCATTGAATATTTTTTCCTGTTTTGTCGAAGATTATTTGACCATAGAGTTGAGGGTTCATATCTGGGCTCTCCACTCTGTTCCACTGGTATATGTGTCTGTTTTTATGCCAGTACCACACTGTCTTGGTGATCATAGCTTTGTAGTAAAGCTTGAAATCGGGTAACGTGATGCCGCCAGTTTTGTTTTTGTTTTTCAACATTTCCTTAGCAATTCGGGGTCTCTTGTGATTCCATACAAATTTTAGGATTATTTGCTTCAGCTCTTTGAAAAATACCGGTGGAAATTTGATTGGAATGGCATTAAAAGTATAGATTGCTCTAGGCAGTATAGACATTTTAACAATGTTTATTCTTCCAATCCAAGAGCATGGAACAGTCTTCCATCTTTTTGTGTCTTTTTCAATTTCTTTCATTAGTGTTCTGTAGTTCCTCAAGTACAGGTCCTTTACCTCTTTGGTTAGGTTTATTCCCAGGTATCTTATGGTTCTTGGTGCTATAGTAAATGGAATCGGTTCTCTAATTTCCCTTTCTGCATTTTCATTGTTAGTGTATAAGAAAGCCCTGAATTCTGTACATTGACTTTGTATCCTGCCACGTTACTGAATTGCTGGATGAGTTCTAGTAGTTTGGGGGTGGAGTCTTTGGGGTTTTCCATATAAAGAATCATGTCATCTGCGAAGAGAGTGAGTTTGACTTCTTCCTTGCCAATCTGGATACCTTTTATTTCTCTTTGTTGTCTGATTGCCGTTGCTAGAACTTCTAATAGCTTGCAGCCTTCCTGTTTAGATCAGGAACACGACAAGGATGCCCACTCTCACCACTCTTGTTCAACATAGTTTTAGAAGTTCTAGCAATGGCAATCAGACAACAAAGAGAAATAAAAGGTATGATTCCATTTTTATAACATTTTTTGAAATGCATACATTTTAGAAACAGGAAGATTAGTTGTTTCAGGAGTTGGGTTGCAGGAGGTGGGAAAGAGTTTACTGTGGTTATAAAAGAATAAAAGGAATCCTTATAGTGACAGAATTGTTCTGTATCTTGACTATAGTAGTGGTTTAAAGAACTTACACATATGAAAATATTGCACAGAACTAAATTTACACACACACACACACACACACACACGAGTACAAATAAAACTGGGGATATCTGAATAAAATCAGTGAATTGTATTAATGTCAATACCCTGGTTGCTATATTGTACTAGTTTTTTTTTAATATTATTTATTTATTTATTTGACAGAGAGAGAGAGGTCTCAAGTAGGCAGAGAAGCAGGCAGAGAGAGAGGGAGAAACAGGTTCTCCAACGAGCAGAGAGCCCGATGCGGGGCTCGATCCCAGGACCCTGAGATCATGACCTGAGCCGAAGGCAGAGGCTTAAAACACTGAGCCACCCAGGTGCCCCTATATTGTACTAGTTTTGCAAGATGTTACCATTGGGGGGAAATGGTTAAAGGGTACATAGGATATTTCTGTATTATGTCTTATAACTACATGCAAATCTACACTATCTCAATTAAATTTTTGATTAAAAATTCACTATCATGTTGGTGTTTATTTTATTTTATTTTTTCAGTGTTCCAAGATTTATTGTTTATGCACCACAACCAGTGCTCCAAGAAATACGTGCCCTCCTTAATACCCACCACCAGCCTCACCTAACCTCTCACCCCGCTCCCCTCCAAAACCCTCAGTTTGTTTCTCAGAGTCCACAGTCTCTCATGGTTCATTTCCCTTCTGATTTCTCCCAATTCACTTTTCCTTTCCTTCTCCTAATGTCCTCTGTGTTATTCCTTATGCTCCACAAGTAAGTGAAACCGTATGATAATTGACTCTCTCTGCTTGACTTATTCACTCAGCATAATCTCCTCCAGTCCCAACCACACTGATACATAAGTTTCTGATGGAGGCGTAATAGTCTATTGTATATATGGACCATACCATTCGTCTGTTGAAGGGCATCTTGGTTCTTTCCAGTTTGGAGACTGTGGCCATTGTTGCTATGAACACTGGGGTACAGATGACCCTTCTTTTCACTACATCTGTATCTTTGGGATAAATATGGTAGTGTATTTATAGAGTGCTAAGGGATAAAATAAGAAGCACCCAAATCTACCTTGGATATAAGGAAGGGGGAAGATCTTGTATTGAAGAAGATACCTTGAAGAATGAGTAGGAGCACTCCAGGTGGATGGTAACAGATATAGGGTATATTCCAGGACTAGCAAGCAAGGAATTCTGAGGGAGCATGCTGGATTGTTGGAAACACAAGTAATTCAAGTATGGCTGAAACATAAAGAGCGTATGAAGAAGAACTTCTTTTCCTGAAATGTTCACCTTTGGTAATAGTTAACAGAGGTCTTCTGGTATTCAACACTACAATAATGAGAATCAAAAGGGAGCTCCAGAAGTCCTTGTTCTCTAGGGATTAGGAGGCAGCCATCCCCCCTTCCCCTGGTCTCAAACTTTTCATTACATGTATGAAGAATTGGCCTCATATCTTTCTGTGCTTCTTGCAAGATTCTTTTTTTTTTTTTTTTTTTTCTCATTTTATTTATTTTTTCAGCGTAACAGTATTCATTCTTTTTGCACAACACCCAGTGCTCCATGCAAAACGTGCCCTCCCCATCACCCACCACCTGTTCCCCCAACCTCCCACCCCTGACCCTTCAAAACCCTCAGGTTGCCCCTTGCAAGATTCTTATCTATCTCTCCCTCATCCACAACACTCACAGCCTCACAACTATTATCTGCTTTGAGACGTTAGGATCATATCATTATGCCTTTTATCTCTGTTTACTTTGGTCACACAAGTGGTTTAGAAATCCCAAATCTCTAGACTCTAATCTGTTTATAACTATGCACATTCTCCTTTTTACCCTTTCCCCCACCCCTCCTAACCTCCTGGATTTTGTCTACAATGTTTAGTAGAACTTACAGTTCCCTACCAGAAAAACTCAATACCCTCAAATTACTTCCTGAAAATTTCTCTTACTTTCTTGATCTAGGGACTCTAACTGCTTCACCTTAAGTCCTATCAAGTGGCAGCTGTTTTCTTTTCCATACTCCTCAAATCAGTGGTCCTGGTTGTGGATTAAATGTCTTACTTACACCTCATTGCCATTTCCAGACCATATACTCTCTCTTTCTTAAACACTCCCTAGCTTTGAATTTCAAGTTATTTACACACTCATTCATATAAGAATCATTTATTGAACACCCTACTATATGTCAAGTATTATTCTAAGAGCTGGGGACACAGGGAAAAATAAAACATGATAAAAATCTCTGCCCACATGAAGTTTATATTTTATTACTCATCCTTATTGAAATTATACCACTCATTACTTGAAGACCTTGGTTTCTGCCCACTAATTGTCATATAATTTTAATGATTTCAATATTTATGTTAATGAATTTTTCAATTCCTTGGCCTTTCATTTTCTTGATCTCCTTTCTTCCAAGGATCTTGTCCCTCACTCCACTTCAACCACTTATTCCCCTAATCTTCCTCTAGCCCTAGTAATTACCTTCTCCATATCTCAATTTTTAAATTTTCCACTATTTGATCAACATCTCCTTTCTCTCAAGCACACTTCTTTTCACTGTTCCTCATCATTCTCATGCCCGAATTTTCTCCATTACCTAATTCAAATTTGATGCTTCATCTTTATAATCACTCTCTTGCATATATCCTTAATATTTTTGCTTTTTTATCACTTGTGCTCATCTGCTAAAACCCAGTCCTGATTAAACCCAGTTCTTCCTCTAGTTTTACCTGAATCCATGCAGCCAAAGATTGCTTGGAAAGAAAGGTACACAAAACACACCTGCTTGTATTACTTCAAATTCATGACCATGGGATTCACTTGTGCTCTTAATATTACCTGGCAATAATACTAAGTAAGTTTCCTTGGTCCATCATTTTCCCACTCTCTTGGATATCTATTTCATAACTTATCTTCCTCAAATCTCCAATATCTCTAGGACCTCTGCACTCTAGCTGATGACTTTCCTTCTTATTTCACTGAGAAAATTGAAACAATCAAAATAAAACTTCCAACTGTACATGAGTGTAACCTTATCAGAAATGAGGAGAAGTTTCTCATTTTAGAAATATTCCAGCTAATTCTAGAAACCCCTAAGAAATTAATTGATCTAAACAAAAACCATCATGTTGCTAACATCTTAACAAGAAAGATGACTGGACATTATGTGCCTCCTAATAGAAGTACACAATACCATCTATGAAGTATTCTTGTAAAAATTTGAACACAAATCTCATTAGGCATGTAGAAGAGAAATCATGGAGAAAAGAGGAATATGTCAAAAGTCACCATGAGGATGGAAGCAAAACATCTAGACTGTAGGGGATTCTATCAGACAAATAATTCAGTTTTTTCAACAAATTAGAGAAAAGAGATGGAAAAAGAATCTATGAATTAAAAAATGACCTAAGATACATATTGACCAATTGCAATGCATGGACCTTATTTGGATATCTTACTTTAAAAAAATGCTAAAAGGCAATTGGAGAATTGTGAATTAAGGATAAGGAATGATATTAAGATGATACTAAGGAATTATTAATTATTAATCTTTCAAGTGTGGTAATGTGGTTATAGTTTTTAAAGAGCCATCTTTTAAAGACATAAAATGAATTATTTATAGTTGAAATAATATGACATAAGGGATTCCCTCAAAATAACCTGGAGAAAGGAGAAAGTGTAGGTGGGGTTATAAGAAGGATGTTAGGTCATTAAGATAATTGTTAAAGATAATTGTTAAAGATGGCAACATGGAAGTTCATTATCTTGTTCTCTTTATTTTTGCATATGTTTGAACTTTTCCATAGTAAAGCACATCTTGAAAGAGATTCTCCACAAGCAATCAGATGAGAGTTTCCTACTGACCCACCTGCAACAGTGCACACATATTCTGTTTCCCAAGTGCCAATCCATGCTCCATGGTAAGGGAGACACTTTGTGCATAAGGACCTATCCCCTCTCACTTATTCAAAGATATCATTCCAAAAATTCTCCTTTTTCTCTCATGCATTATTAATTATCCCCTTTCTACTGGATCAACCTCAATCACCATATTAACATTGCTATCATTTCTAACATTAAAGAAAAAAATCCTCTTTAGACACCTTGTATCCCCCTCCAACCATTGCCCCATTTTCCTGATCCTCTTAGAGTAAAACTCAAAAGAATTTTCTAAATTCATAGTTTCCAATTTCTCCCATCCCATTCTCTCTAGAATCCATTCCAACCAGGCTTTTACTTGTTCCACTACACTGACCTCGATGTTGGTAAACCCAATGATCGATTCTCAGTCCCCATATTACCTGAACTATCATTAGCATTTGATGTGGTTGATTGCTCCCTTCTCAAAAATCTTTCTTCATTTGGCTTCCAAAATATACTCTGCTGATTTTCCTCCTTTCTTACCATTCTCTCCCTTTCAGTTCCCTTTGCTAGCTTATTCTCACTTTTCTGTATCTAAAAAATTCACCTCCCTAGAGTTTGGTCCTTCTCTTTTGTATCTACACTCTTTCTTGATCATCTCTACATTTTATGTTTCTATCTGAACTTTCCCCGTAAAATCCACACTCTACTTGGATATTTATTTTTTATTTTTTTTTCCATTTTATTTATTTTTTTCAGCATAACAGTATTCATTGTTTTTGCACAACACCCAATGCTCCATGCAAAACGTGCCCTCCCTATTACCCACCACCTATTCCCCCAACCTCCCACCCCTGACCCTTCAAAACCCTCAGGTTGTTTTTCAGAGTCCATAGTCTCTTATGGTTTGCCTCCCCTCCCCAATGTCCATAGCCCCCTCCCCCTCTCCCAATCCCACCTCCCCCCAGCAACCCCCAGTTCGTTTTGTGAGATTAAGAGTCATTTGTGGTTTGTCTCCATCACAATCCCATCTTGTTTCATTTATTCTTCTCCTATCCTCCTAACTCCCCATGTTGCTTCTCCATGTCCTCATATCAGGGAGATCATATGATAGTTGTCTTTCTCTGATTGACTTATTTCACTAAGCATGATATGCTCTAGTTCCATCCACGTCGTCGCAAATGGCAAGATTTCATTTCTTTTGATGGCTGCATAGTATTCCATTGTGTATATATACCACTTTTTCTTTATCCATTCATCTGTTGATGGACATCTAGGTTCTTTCCATAGTTTGGCTATTGTAGACATTGCTGCTATAAACATTCGGGTACACGTGCCCCTTCGGATCACTATGTTTGTATTTTTAGGGTAAATACCCAGTAGAGCAATTGCTGGGTCATAGGGTAGTTCTATTTTCATCATTTTGAGGAACCTCCATGCTGTTTTCCAGAGTGGTTGCACCAGCTTGCATTCCCACCAACAGTGGAGGAGGGTTCCCCTTTCTCCGCATCGTCGCCAGCATCTGTCATTTCCTGACTTGTTAATTTTAGCCATTCTGACTGGTGTGAGGTGATATCTCATTGTGGTTTTGATTTGTATTTCCCTGATGCCGAGTGACGTGGAGCACTTTTTCATGTGTCTGTTGGCCATCTGGATGTCTTCTTTGCAGAAATGTCTGTTCATGTCCTCTGCCCATTTCTTGAGTGGATTGTTTGTTCTTTGGGTGTTGAGTTTGCTAAGTTCCTTATAGATTTTGGATACTAGCCCTTTATCTGATATGTCCTTTGCAAATATCTTCTCCCATTCTGTCAGTTGTCTTTTGGTTTTGTTAACTGTTTGCTTTGCTGTGCAAAAGCGTTTGATCTTGATGAAATCCCAATAGTTCATTTTTGCCCTTGCTTCCCTTGCCTTTGCCGTTGTTCCTAGGAAGATGTTGCTGTGGCTGAGGTCGAAGAGGTTGCTGCCTGCATTCTCCTCAAGGATTTTGATGGATTCCTTTCTCACATTGAGGTCCTTCATCCATTTGGGGTCTATTTTCGTGTGTGGTGTAAGGAAGTGGTCCAATTTCATTTTTCTGCATGTGGCTGTCCAATTTTCCCAGCACCATTTATTGAAGAGGCTGTCTTTTTTCCATTGGACATTCTTTCCTGCTTTGTCGAAGATTAGTTGACCATAGAGTTGAGGGTCAATTTCTGGGCTCTCTATTCTGTTCCACTGATCTATGTGTCTGTTTTTGTGCCAGTACCATGTTGTCTTGATGATGACAGCTTTGTAATAGACCTTGAAGTCCGGAATTGTGATGCCACCAACTTTGGCTTTCTTTTTCAATATTCCTTTGGCTATTCGAGGTCTTTTCTGGTTCCATATAAATTTTAGGATTATTTGTTCCATTTCTCTGAAAAAAATGGATGGTATTTTGATAGGGATTGCATTAAATGTGTAGATTGCTTTAGGTAGCATGGACATTTTCACAATACTTATTCTTCCAATCCAGGAGCATGGAACATTTTTCCATTTCTTTGTGTCTTCCTCAATTTCTTTCATGAGTACTTTATAATTTTCTGTGTATAGATTCTTAGCCTCTTTGGTTAGGTTTATTCCTAGGTATCTTATAGTTTTGGGTACAATTGTAAATGGGATTGACTCCTTAATTTCTCTTTCTTCTGTCTTGTTGTTGGTGTACAGAAATGCAACTGATTTCTGTGCATTGATTTTATATCCCGACACTTTACTGAATTCCTGTACAAGTTCTAGCAGTTTTGGAGTGGAGTCTTTTGGGTTTTCCACATATAGTATATCATCTGCGAAGAGTGATAGTTTGACTTCTTCTTTGCCAATTTGGATGCCTTTAATTTCTTTTTGTTGTCTTATTGCTGAGGCTAGGACTTCTAGTACTATGTTGAATAGCAGTGGTGATAATGGACATCCCTGCCGTGTTCCTGACCTTAACGGAAAAGCTTTCAGTTTTTCTCCATTGAGAGTGATATTTGCGGTGGGTTTTTCATAGATGGCTTTGATAATATTGAGGTATGTGCCCTCTATCCCTACACTTTGAAGAGTTTTGATCAGGAAGGGATGCTGTACTTTGTCAAATGCTTTTTCAGCATCTATGGAGAGTATCATATGGTTCTTGTTCTTTCTTTTATTAATGTGTTTTATCACATTGATTGATTTGCGGATGTTGATACAACCCTGCAACCCTGCAATACATCCCACTTGATCATGGTGAATAATCCTTTTAATGTACTGTTGAATCCTATTGGCTAGTATTTTGGCGAGAATTTTTACGTCTGTGTTCATCAAGGACATTGGTCTGTAGTTCTCTTTTTTGGTGGGATCCTTGTCTGGTTTTGGGATCAAGGTGATGCTGGCCTCATAAAATGAGTTTGGGAGTTTTCCTTCCATTTCTATTTTTTGGAACAGTTTCAGGAGAATAGGAATTAGTTCTTCTTTAAATGTTTGGTAGAATTCCCCTGGGAAGCCGTCTGGCCCTGGGCTTTTGTTTGCTTGGAGATTTTTGATGACTGTTTCAATCTCCTTACTGGTTATGGGCGTGTTCAGGTTTTCTATTTCTTCCTGGTTCAGTTGTGGTAGTTTATATGTCTCTAGGAATGCATCCATTTCTTCCAGATTGTCAAATGTGTTGGCATAGAGTTGCTCATAGTATGTTCTTATAATTGTCTGTATTTCCTTGGTGTTAGTTGTGATCTCTCCTCTTTCATTCATGATTTTATTGATTTGGGTCCTTTCTCTTTTCTTTTTGATGAGTCTGGCCAGGGGTTTATCAATCTTGTTGCTTCTTTCAAAGAACCAGCTCCTAGTTTCATTGATTTTTTCTATTGTTTTTTTGGTTTCTATTTCATTGATTTCTGCTCTGATCTTTATGATTTCTCTTCTCCTGCTGGGTTTCAGGTTTCTTTCTTGTTCTTTCTCCAGCTCCTTTACGTGTAGGGTTAGGTTGTGTACTTGAGACCTTTCTTGTTTCTTGAGAAAGGCTTGTACCGCTATATATTTTCCTCTCAGGACTGCCTTTGCTGTGTCCCACAGATTTTGAACCATTGTGTTTTCGTTATCATTGGTTTCCATGAATTTTTGCAATTCTTCTTTAATTTCCTGGTTGACCCATTCATTCTTTAGAAGGATGCTGTTTAATCTCCATGTATTTGGGTTCTTTCCAGCTTTCCTCTTGTGATTGAGTTCTAGCTTCAGAGCATTGTGGTCTGAAAATATGCAGGGAATGATCCCAATCTTTTGATACCAGTTGAGACCTGATTTGTGACCCAGGATGTGATCTATTCTGGAGAAGGTTCCATGTGCACTAGAGAAGAATGTGTATTCCGTTGCTTTGGGATGAAATGTTCTGAATATACCTGTGATGTCCATCTGGTCCAGTGTGTCATTTAAGGCCTTTATTTCCTTGTTGATCTTTTGCTTGGATGATCTGTCCATTTCAGTGAGGGGAGTGTTAACGTCCACTAGTATTGTTGTATTATTATTGATGTGTTGCTTTGATTTTGTTATTAATTGGTTGATATAGTTGGCTGCTCCCACGTCAGGGGCATAGATATTTAAAATTGTTAGATCTTCTTGTTGGACAGACCCTTTGAGTAGGATATAGTGTCCTTCCTCATCTCTTATTATAGTCTTTGGCTCAAAATCTAATTGATATGATAGAAGGATTACCACCCCAGCTTTCTTCTGATGCCCATTAGCATGGTAAATTTTTTTCCACCCCCTCACTTTAAATCTGGAGGTGTCTTCGCGTCTAAAATGAGTTTCTTGTAGGCAACATACTGATGGGTTTTGTTTTTTTATCCATTCTGATACCCTGTGTCTTTTGATTGGGGCATTTAGCCCATTAACATTCAGGGTAACTATTGAGAGATATGAATTTAGCGCCATTATTAGTCTGTAAGGTGACTGTTACTGTATATTGTCTCTGTACCTTTCTGATCTACTACTTTTAGGCTCTCTCTTTGCTTAGAGGACCCCTTTCAATATTTCCTGTAGAGCTGGTTTGGTGTTTGCAAATTCCTTCAGTTTTTGTTTGTCCTGGAAACTTTTTATCTCTCCTTCTATTTTCAATGATAGCCTAGCTGGATAGAGTATTCTTGGCTGCATGTTTTTCTCATTTAGTGCTCTGAATATATCATGCCAGCTCTTCCTGGCCTGCCAGGCCTCTGTGGATAAGTCTGCTGCCAATCTAATATTTTTACCATTGTATGTTACAGACTTCTTTTCTCGGGCTGCTTTCAGGATTTTCTCTTTGTCACTAAGACTTGTAAATTTTACTATTAGGTGACGGGGTGTGGACCTATTCTGTTGACTTTGAGGGTGGTTCTCTGCATCTCCTGGATTTTGATGCTTGTTCCCTTTGCCATATTAGGGAAATTCTCTCCAATAATTCTCTCTAATAGACCTTCTGCTCCCCTCTGTCTTTCTTCTTCTTCTGGAATCCCAATTATTCTAATGTTGTTTCGTCTTATGGTGTCACTTATCTCTCGAATTGTCCCCTCATGGTCCAGTAGCTGTTAGTCCCTCTTTTGTTCGGCTTCTTTATTCTCTGTCATTTGGTCTTCTATATCACTAATTCTTTCTTCTGCTTCATTTATCCTAGCAGTGAGAGCCTCCATTTTTGATTGCACCTCATTAATAGCTTTTTTGATTTCAACTTGGTTAGATTTTAGTTCTTTAATTTCTCCAGAAAGGGCTTTTATATCTCCAGAGAGGGTTTCTCTAATATCTTCCATGCCTTTTTTGAGCCCGGCTAGAATGTTCAGAATCGTCATTCTGAACTCTTGGTCTGACATATTACCAATGTCTGTGTTGATTAGGTCCCTAGCCTTCGGTACTGTCTCTTGTTCTTTTGTTTGTGGTGATTTTTTCTGCCTTGTCATTTTGTCCAGCTAAGAGGATATGAAGTAGCAAATAAAATACTAAAAGAGTGGCAAAGACCCCAGAAAAATGCGCTGTAACCAAATGAGAAGAGACCCAAATTGTGGGGGGGAGAAAGTGGATAAAAAGAGGTTCAGAAAAAAAAAAGAAAAAATTTTAAAAAATAAAACAAAGAAAAAATATAAAAAAGAAAAACATATATATATATTTAGATAAACTAGTCAAAAAACGTTAAAAAAGAAAAAGGTAAAAGTTTTTAAAAAATTTAGCAGAAGAAGAAAAAAGAAAAAAATTTGAAAAAAGGAAAAAAAAATTGAAGTAGCCGCAAGACTAAAGAATCATGGGGAGAAAGCCATGAGTTCCGTGCTTTGCTTTCTCCTCCTCTGGAATTGCGCTGCTGTCTTAGGAATTGAATCTACTTTCCTTGATAGATGAACTTCCTCCTGGCTGGATATTTTGTTGATCTTCTGGGGGAGGGGCCTGTTGTAGTGATTCTCAAGTGTCTTTGCCCGAGGCGGGATTGCACTGCCCTTACCGGGGCCAGACTCAGTAATCGGCTCGGGTTCGCTTTTGGGAGCTTCTTTTCCCTGAACACTTTCCGTAGAGTTCCGGAGGACGGGAATGAAAATGGCGGCCTCCCAGTCTCCGGCCTGGAGGAGCCGAGAGCCTGGGTCCCCATTCCTCAGTGCACCCCCAGAGGACAGCACCCGATTACTCCCATATCCCCAGCCTCTAGCCGCGCTCCGAGCTCACCCAGCCCACGACCAGTTCAAGGTAACCCCGAGCTGAGAGTTCAGTCCTAGGCTCTGTCTCTGCTGGCTTCTCTGTTCTAATACCTGCGAGCTCTGCAACACTCCAACACCCCCGATCCTTCTGTGACCCTGTGGGACCTGGGGCCACGCTGACCCCGCGTGGGCTTCACCCTGGTTTAGCCTCTGGAGCAATGTCCCTCAGTGGAACAGACTTTTAAAAGTCCTGATTTTGTGCTCCTTTCCTCCGCCGCTTGCCGGGATCCGGCCCCTCCCCCCGTGGTCTATCTTCCCGTCGTTTTAGATTCACTTCTCCGCCAGTCCTACCTTTCAGAAAGTGGTTGATTTTCTGTTTCTAGAGTTGCTGTTCTTCTTCTCTTTGATCTCCCGTTGGATTTGTAGGTGTTTGCAATGTTTAGATAAGCTATCGAGCTGATCTCCTGCTACCTGATGTAGTCTCAGCCTGCTACTTCTCCGCCATCTTGACTCCTCCCTCTACTTGGATATTTAATAGGCACCATGAACTTGACAGGTATACAAATGAACTCACTAAAAACATGCTTCCTTTCTATAGATTTCCCCCATTTCAGTTGATAGAAACTCCATCCTTCCAGTTGTTCAGGCTGAAAAGTCTGGGGTCACCCTTTTTCCCCCTTCATTCTTGACTTCTCTCTTTGTCTCTACTCCATATCCAATTTATCATTGAAATATATTAGGTCTACCTAAACAAAAAAATCTAGAATTTGATCATTTCCCACCACCCATTGCTCCCATCATGGTCAAAGCTATATTTCCCATCTGAATTATTGTCATTACTTCCTAAATGGTTTCCTTACTTCATGCTTTACACTGATATAGTTTACTCTCAACACAGCAGACAGGATGATCTTTTAAAAAATATATATGTCAGGCACCTGGGTGGCTCAGTTGGTTAAGCGACTGCCTTTGGCTCAGGTCATGATCCTGGAGTCCTGGGATCAAGTCCCACATCAGGCTCCCTACTCGGCGGGGAGTCTGCTTCTCTCCCTGACCTCTCTCCTCTCATTCTCTCTCTCTCTCTCTCAAATAAATAAATAAATATATATATATATATATATATATATACACATATATATATATATATATATATGTCAAATCATGTCACTTGCATAGTCAAACCCTCCATGAGGTTTCCATTTCCTTCAGACAAAGTGTAATACAAAGTTATGATGATTAAAAAGCCAGTGATGTGAAAAAACTTCATCTCTCTGATTCCAACCACACTGGCTTCCTTTCTATTCAGAGGTACACTAGATGAATTCCTGTCTCAGGACCTTTATATTTGCTCTTGCCTTACTTGGAATGTTTTCCTCCCAGGCATCCACCTAGCTCACTCTTTTATCTCTTTCAGGTGTTTACTTAAATAATATATGTTCAGTAATGTTTTCCCTGAACACCATATTTCAAATTGCAAGCCATTCCACAAATGCTCATTCTTCTTCCCTACTTCCTCACTGTTTATCATACTATTCATTTTACTTATTCATTTGCTCAATTTTGTCCCCCTCCCTCCTCAATGAAGGTAATATAAAGTCATGTTTTCTTTTTTGTACATTGATGTTCTCTCAGTTCCCAGGACAGTATCTGGCATATAGAAGGTACTCAATAGACATTTTAAAATTAATCAGTGAATGAATCTAGCGAGTTAAGCTTGAGTTAAATCACACTAGCAAGTTTGACTATTCATTAAGTATAATCGTCACCATGCTTAGAACCCCATGATACTTTTCAAGATCATGAAAATGTTTTAACTTTATTCTAAAATCAGAAGAAAAAAGGAATATAATAATAATGGGGACACATGTGTGTCTCAGTTGGTTAAGTGCACAACTCTTGATCTGAGCTCAGGTCATGACCTCAGGGATGTGGAATCAAGTCCCACATCTGGCTCCATGCTGAGCATGGAATTGGCTTAAGATTCTCTCTCCCCCTCTGTCTTTACTCTTGCTCACACTCTCTCTAAACATACATAAATAATTTTTTAAAAATTAATAATGATTATATAATAATAGGATGTATACTAATGCAATCACAGAATGTAATTTTTTACATATTCTTATGTAAGAAGGCCAAGATGCCAGGGCCCATGAAAGTCATGATGTGCTCTTACATACTAGGTTTGATAAGCCTAGTTGAGGAAGTGAACTTTATCTTGTAGAATAAAGAGGAACTAGCAAAGTATGTAAGTGAATAGCAGAATGATTAGATTTTCATTTTTGAAAGATCTCATTGTGGACATGAAAATTTTAGCCTAAAGGAAGGTGCAGAATCAGTTAACAGACCTTTCAGAAAACTTTTAGAAGTGATCCAAGTAAGAGATGATAACAGACTGAAATACAATATAGGCCATGGGGATGAAGAATACAAAATCTATTTAGAAGGAAGAATCAATAGGTTTTTTCAATGACTTCTTATTGTGAATAAAATAAAATCCAAACTCATTAAAAGACCCTGAATGAAGTGGGTGATCGTGTTCTATTCACCAGTCTAATATATATATATATTTTTTTCCTTTTTTATACTCTTCCTTTTTTTTAATGTTTTGAACTTCTCTTTCCCCCCTTCCTTCCCCCCCAAATTTGGGGTCTCTTCTAATTTGGTTAAAGCACACTTTTCTGAGGTCTTTCCCACCCTTTTAGTATTTTATGCACTCCTTGATATATTCTTATCTGGATAAAATGACAAGGCAGAAAAACTCACCACACACACAAACACACAAAAGAACAAGAGACAGTACCAAAGGTAAGGACTTAATCAATACAGACATTGGTAATATGTCAGATCTAGAGTTCAGAATGATGATTCTCAAGATGTTGGCCAGGCTTGAAAAAGGCATGGAAGATATGAGAGAAACCCTGTATGGAGAAATAAAAGCCCTTTCTGGAGAAATAAAAGAACTAAAATCTAACCAAGTTGAAAAAAAAACTGCTAATGAAGTGCAATCAAAAATGAGGCAGAAGAGAGAATTAATGATATAGAAGACCAAATGACAGAGAATAAAGAAGCTGAGCAAAAGAGAGACAAACAAATACTGGACCACAAAGGGAGAATTCAAGGGATAAGTGATACCATAAGATGAAACAACATTAGAATAATTGGGATTCCAGAAGAAGAAGAAAGAGAGATGGGAGCAGAAGGTATATTGGAGAGAATTATTGGAGAGAATTTCCCTAATATGGCAAAGGGAACAAGCATCAAGATCCAGGAGGTGCAGAGAACTCCCCCTCAAAATCAGTAAGAATAGGTCCACACCCCATCATCTAATAGTAAAATTTTCAAGTCTTAGCGACAAAGAGAAAATCCTAAAAACAGCCCAGAACAAGAAGTCTGTAACATAAAATGGTAAAAATATTACATTGGCAGCAGATTTATCCACAGAGACCTGGCAGGCAAGAAAGAACTGGCATGATATATTCAGAGTACTAAATGAGAAAAACATGCATCCAAGAATACTATATTCAGCTAGGCTATCATTGAAAATAGAAGGAGAGATAAAAAGTTTCCAGGACAAACAAAAACTAAAAGAATTTTTAAACACCAAACCAGCTCTACAGGAAATATTGAAAGGGGTCCTTTAAGCAAAGAAAGAACCTAAAAGTAGTAGATCAGAAAGGAACAGAGAAAATATACAGTAATAGTCACATTACAAGTAATACAAGGAAACTAAATTCATATCTCTCAATAGTTATCCTGAATGTTAATGGGCTAAAATGCCCAAATCAAAAGACATAGGGTATCAGAATGGATAAAAAAAAAATCAATATGCTGTCTATAAGAAACTCATTTTAGACCCAAAGACGCCTCCAGATTTAAAGTGAGGGGGTGGAAAACAATTTGCCATGCTAATGGACATTAAAAGAAAGCTGGGGTGGCAATCCTTATATCAGATCAGTTAAATTTTAAGCCAAAGACTATAATAAGAGATGAGGAAGGACACTATATCATACTCAAAGGGTCTGTCTAACAAGAAGACCTAACAATTTTAAATATCTATGCCCCTAACATGTGAGTAGCCAACTATATAAACCAATTAATAACAAAATCAGAGAAACACATCAACAATAATACAATAATAGTAGGGGACTTTAACACTCCCGTCACTGAAATGGACAGATCATCCGAGCAACAGATCAACAAGGAAATAAAGGCCTTAAATGACACATTGGACCAGATGGACATCAAAGAAATATTCAGAACATTCCACCCCAAGGCAACAGAATACACATTCTTCCCTAGTGCACGTGGAATATTTTCCAGAATAGATCACATCCTGGGTCATAAATCAGGTCTCAACTGGTATCAAAAGATTGGGATCATTCCCTGCATATTTTCAGACCGCAATGTTCTGAAGCTAGAACTCAATCCCAAGACGAAATTTGGAAAGAACCCAAATACATGGAGACTAGAGAGGATCCTTCTAAAGAATGGGTCAACAAGTAAATTAAAGAAGATTTGAAAAAAAATCATGGAAACAAATGATAATCAAAACCCAACGGTTCAAAGTTTGTGGGACACAGCAAAGGCAGTCCCGAGAGGAAAATAAGTAGTGATACCAGCCTTTCTCAAGAAACAATAAAGGTCTCAAATACACAACCTAACCCTACACCTAAAGGAACTGGAGAAAGAACAACAAAGTAAGCCTAAACCTAGCAGGAAAAGAGAAATAATAAAGATTAGAGCAGAAATCAATGAAATAGAAACAAACAAACAAACAAACAAAACCACAATAGAACAAATCAAAAAAACTAGGAGCTGGTTCTTTTAAAGAATTAATGAGATTGACAAACCCCTGGCCAGACTCATCAAAAAGAAAAGAGAAAGGGCCCAAATAAATAAAATCATGAATGAAAGAGGAGAGATCACAACCAGCACCAAAGAAATACAATTATAAGAATATATCATGAGCAACTATACTTCAGCAAATTTGACAATATAGAAGAAATGGATGCATTTCAATAGACAAATAAACTACCACAACTGACCCTGGAAGAAATAGAAAACCTGAACAGACCCATAACCAGTAAGGAGATTGAAGCAGTCATCAAAAATCTCCAAACAAACAAGAGCCCAGGGTCAGATGGCTTCCAAGGGGAATTCTACCAAACATTTAAAGAAGAATTAATTCCTGAAACTGTTCCAAAAAGTAGAAACGGAAGTAAAACTTCCAAACTCTATTATGAGGCTAGCATTACCTTGATCCCAAAACCAGACAAGGATCCCATCAAAAAAAGAGAATTACAGACCCATATCCTTGATGTACACACATGTGAAAATTCTCAACAAAATACTAGCCAATGTGATCCAACAGTACATTAAAAGGATTATTCACCACGACCAAGTGGGATTTATTCCAGGGCTGCAAGGTTGGTTCAACGTCCACAAATCAATCAATGTGATACAATACATTAATAAAAGAAGGAACAAGAAGCATATGATACTCTCAATAGATGCTGAGAAAGCATTTGACAAAGTACAGCATCCTTTCCTGATCAAAACAGGGCACATACCTCAATATCATCAAAGCCATCTATGAAAAACCCACCACAAAGATCATTCTCAATGCAGAAAAACTGAGAGCTTTTCTGTTAAGTTCAGGAGCACAGCAGGGATGTCCATTATCACCACTGCTATTCAACATAGTACCAGAAGTCCTAGCTTCAGCAATCAGACAACAAAAAGAAATTAAAGGCATCCAAATTGGCAAAGAAGATGTCAAACTATCACTCTTTGCAGATGATAAGATACTATATGTGGAAAACCCAAAGACTCCACTTCAAATCTGCTAGAACTTGCACAGGAATCCAATAGTCAGGATATAAAATCAAAGCACAGAAATCAGTTGCATTTCTTTACACCAACAACAAGACAGAAGAAAGATAAATTAAAGAGTTGATCCAATTTGCAATTGCTCCCCACACCATAAAATACCTAGGAATAAACCTAACCAAAGAGGCAAAGAATCTGTACTCAGAAAACTATAAAGTATTCATGAAAGTAATTGAGGAAGACACAAAGAAATGGAAAAATGTTCCATGTTCATGGATTGGAAGAACAAATATTGTGAAAATGTCTATGCTACCTAAAGCAATCTACATATTTAATGCAATCCTTTCAAAATATCATCCATTTTTTTTCAAAGAAAGGGACCAAATAATCCTAAAATTTATATGGAACCAGAGAAGACCTCGAATAGCAAGAAAAATATCGAAAAATAAAGCCAAAGTTGGTGGCATCACAATTCCAGACTTCAAGCTCTATTACAAAGCTGTCATCATCAAGACAGTATGGTACTGCACAAAAATAGACACATAGATCATTGGAACAGAATAGAAAGCCCAGAAAAAGACCCTGAACTCTATGGTCAACTAATCTTTGACAAAGCAGGAAAGAATGTCCAATGGAAAAAAAAACAGTCTCTTCAACAAATGGTGTTGGGAAAATTGGACAGCCACATGAAGAAAAGTGAAACTGGACCATTCCTACACCATACATGAAAATAGACTCAAAATGTATGAAGGACCTCAATGTGAGAAAGGAATTCATCAAAATCCTCGAGGAAAACACATGCAGCAACCTCTTCGACCTCAGCTGCAACAACTTCTTCCTAGGAATATCGCCAAAGGCAAGGGAAGCAAGGGCAAAAATGAACTATTAGGACCTCATCAAGATCAGAAGCTTTGGCACAGCAAAGGAAACAGTTAACAAAACCAAGAGACAACTGACAGAATGGGAGAAGATATTTGCAAGCGACATATCAGATAAAGGGCTAGTATCCAAAATCTATAAAGAGCTTAGCAAACTCACCACCCAAAGAACAAATAATCCAATCAAGAAATGGGCAGAGGACATGACCAGACACTTCTACAAAGAAGATATCCAGATGGCCAACAGACACATGAAAAAGTGCTCCACATCACTCAGCATCAGGGAAATACAAATCAAAACCACAATGAGATACCACCTCACACCAGTCAGAATGGTTAAAATAAACAAGTCAGGAAATGACAGATGCTGGCAAGGATGTGGAGAAAGGGGAACCCTCCTACACTGTTGGTGGGAATGCAAACTGGTGCAACCACTCTGGAAAACAGCATGGAGGTTCCTCAAAATGTTGAAAATAGAGCTACCCTATGACCCAGCAATTGCACCATGGGTATTTACCCTAAAGATAGAAATGTAGTGATCCAAAGGGGCAGGTGCACCTGAATGTTTATAGCAGCAATGTCCACAATAGCCAAACTATGGAAAGAACCTAGATGTTCATCAACAGATGAATGGATAGTGAAGAAGTGGTATTATACAATGGAATACTATGCAGCCATGAGAAGAAATGAAATCTTGCCATTTGTGATGACGTGGATAGAACTAGAGGGTATTATGCTTAGTGAAATAAGTCAGTCGGAGAAAGACAACTATCATATGATCTCCCTGATATGAGGAAGGGGAGATGCAATGTGGGGGGTTTGGGGGTAAGAAAAGAATAAATGAAACAAGATGGGATCGAGAGGGAAACAAACCAAAAGATACTCTTAATCTCATAAAACAAACTGAGGGTTGCTGGGGGGAGGTGGGTTGGGAGAGGGTGGTGGGGTTATGGACATTGGAGAGGGTATGTACTATGGTGAATGCTGTGAAGTGTGTAAACCTGGCGATTCACAGACCTGTACCCCTGGGGCTAATAATACATTATATGTTAATAAAAATATTTAAAAATTAATAAAAAGACCCTGAATGATCTGGATTTTGCATGCTTTCAACTTTATCTTGTCCTACTCTCCACCTCACCTACCATGGTCCTGCCACAGTTAATTCCTTTTTTTTAAAGATTTTTTATTTATTTATTCAACACAGAGAGAGAGATCACAAGTAGGCAGAGAGGCAGGCAGAGAGAGAGGAGGAAGCAGGCTCCCCACCAAGCAGAGAGCCCGATGCGGGGCTCGATCCCAGGACCCTGGGATCATGACCCGAGCTGAAGGCAAAGGTTTAACCCACTGCGCCACCCAGGCGCCCCCACAGTTAATTTCTTAAGTGCATGAATATTTTTCTGGCTTCAGGACCATTGCTTATGCTTGTTCTCTGTATACTTCTCTTTCCTTAATTCTTCTTCTGACTGAAATTTTCTCAAAAATTAGGTCTCAGTTTATCATGTCCCCAGAGAAGCTTTATGTAAGCACTCACCTTTTCTTTCACAGCACTTCCTAAATTTCACTAGTTTGTTTTGTTTATTATCTCTATGCCTTAACTAGAATGTAAACCCCAAGAAACAGAGACACACAAGCAAATGTCTGGCACATGGTAGGCACTCAAAGAATTTGAATGAATGAATGACTTGATGATATTTTGTCTCCAGTTTTTGGCTATTTCAAATAATGACTATTTGAGTGCAAAAGAGAGACCAAGAGGAACAAAGAGAAAAAGGAACACAGAAAATCTTCAGAAACAATGATAAAACAAGTAATAAAATGGCATTAGATGCATATCTATCAATAATTACTCTGAATGCAAATGGACTAAATACTCCAATCAAAAGACATAAGGTGTCAGAATGGTTAAAAACAAACAAACAAACAAACAAACAACAACAGAAAAACATAAGACCCATCAATACGCTGCCTATCAGAGACTCATTTTAGATATAAAGGCACCTGCAGATTGAACGTGAGGAGATGGGGTGCCTGGGTGGCTCACCCTTTAAGTGTCTGTCTTCAGCTCAGGTCATTATCCCAGAGTCCTGGGATCAAGCCTTGCATTGGGCTCCTTGCTCAGCGAGGAGCCTGCATCACCCTCACACTCCACCTGCTTGCGTTCACTCCCTCACTCTCTCCCTCTCTGTCAAATAAATAAAGTCTTTAAAAAAAGAAAGTGAGGAGATGGAGAAACATTTCTCACACAAATGAATGTCAGAAGAATGCAAGACTAGCAATACTTATATTAGACCATAGATTTTATTTGATTTTTTAAAAAGATTTTATTTATTTTTTTGACAGACAGAGATCACAAGTAGGCAGAGAGGCAGGCAGAGAAAGAGGAGGAAGCAGGCTCCCTGCTGAGCAGAGAGCCCGATGTGGGGCTCAATCCCAAGACCCTGAGATCATGACCTAGGCCGAAGGCAGAGGCTTAACCCACTGAGCCACCCAGGTGCCCCAGACAATAGATTTTTAAACAATGACTGTGACAAAAGAGGTGAAGAAGGACACTATATCATAATAAAGGGGGTGGGGACAACCCAACAAGAAGATCTAACAACTGTAAATATTTATGCCCTCAATGTAGGAGCACTCAAATATATAAAACAATTAATAGCAGACATAAAGGAACTTATTGATAATAATACAATAATAGTAGAACACTTTAACATCCGATTGACATCAATAGACAGATCATCAAAACAGAAAATCAACAAGGAAACGATGAAGAATTTTGAATGACACTCTGGACCAGTTGGATTTAACCGATACATTCACAACATTCCATCCGAAAACAGCAGAATACACATTCTTTTCAAGTAAGTGCACATGAGACATTCTCCAGAAAAGATGATGTAAAAGGTCACAAATCAGCTTTCAACAACTGCAAAAAGGTTGAGATCATACCATGCATATTTTCTGACTACACTGCTATGAAATTTGAAATCAACCACAAGAAAAAATTTGGAAAGACTGAAATACATGGAGGTTAAACAACATACAGTGGATTGATTAACCAGGAAATTAAAGAAGAAATTAAAAAAAAATACAAGGAAACAAATGAAAATGAGAGCATGACTGTCAAAAATCTTTGCAATACAGCAAAGTTGGTCCTATTAAGGAATTGTGTAGCAATATGGGCCTACTTCAAGAAGCAAAAAAAAAAATGTTAAATAAACCTCCTAATCTTATACATAATGAAGCTTATAGCCAGCAGAAGGAGGGAAATAATAAAGATTAGAGTAGAAATAAATGACACAGAAACAACAACAACAATAAAAAAAAAAGCTATAGAACAGATCAATGAAACCAAGAGCTGGTTCTTTGGAAAAATTATAAAGTTGATAAAGTGATGGCCAGATTTATTAATAATAAATGAGGAAGAGCCCAAATAAATAAAATCACAAACAAGAGGGGTACGTGGGTAGCTCAGTTGGTTGGAAATCCTACTTTTGATTTTGGCTCAGGTCGTATCTCAGGGTCAGGATGAGATGGAGCCCTGCATCAGACTCCACGCTCAGAGTGGTGTCTTCTTGAGATTCTCTCCCTCTGCCCCCCCACTCATGCATGTTCTCTCTCTCTAAAATAGATGAATAAATCTTTTTAATTTTTTAATAAATTTTTTTTAATAATCTTTTTTTTAATTTTAATAAATCTTTCTTTCCAGCATAACAGAATTCATTCTTTATGCACCACACCCAGTGCTCCGTGCAATAGGTGGCCTCCATAATACCCACCACCTGGCTCCCCCAACCTCCCACCCTGGCCCCCCATCAAAACCATCTGATTGCTTTTCAGAGTCCATAGTCTCTCATGGTTCATCTCCCCTTTCAATTTCCCTCAACTCCCTTCTCCGCTCCATCTCCCTGTGTCCTCCATGTTATTTGATATGCTCCACAAATAAGTGAAATCATATGATAATTGACTCTCTCTGCTTGACTTATTTCAGTCAGCATAATCTCTTCCAGTCCCAACCATGTTGATACAAAAGTTGGGTATTCATCCTTTTTGATGGAGGCATAATACTCCATAGTGTATATGGACCACATCTTCCTTATCCATTTGTCTATTGAAGGGCATCTTGGTTCTTTCCACAGTTTGGCCACTGTGGCCATTGCTGCTATAAACATTGGGGTACTGATGGCCCTTCTTTTCACTACATCTGTATCTTTGGGGTAAATACCCAGTAGTGCAATTGCAGGGTCATAGGGAAGCTCTATTTTTAATTTCTTCAGGAATCTCCACACTGTTCTCCAAAGTGGCTGCACCAACTTGCATTCCCACCAACACTGTAAGAGGGTTCCCCTTTCTCTACATTGTCACCAACACACGTTGTTTCCTGTCTTGTTAATTTTGGCCATTCTAACTGGTGTCAGGTGGTACCTCAATGTGGTTTTAATTTGAATCTCCCTGATGGCTAGTGATGATGAACATTTTTTCATGTGTCTGATAGCCATTTGTATGTCTTCATTGGAGAAGTGTCTGTTCATGTCTTCTGCTCATTTTTTGATATTATTATCTGTTTGGTGTGTGTTGAGTTTGAGGAGTTCTTTATAGATCCTGGATATCAACCTTTTGTCTGTACCGTCATTTGCAAATATCTTCTCCCATTCCGTGGGTTGCCACTTTTTTTGTTGACTGTTTCCTTTGCTGTGCAGAAGCTTTTGATCTTGAGGAAGTCCCAAGAGTTCATTTTCGCTTTTGTTTCCTTGGCCTTTGGAGACATATCTTGAAAGAAGTTTTTGTGGCTGATATCGAAGAGGTTACTGCCTATGTTCTCCTCTAGGATTCTGATGGATTCCTGTCTCACGTTGAGGTCTTTTATCCATTTCAAGTTTATCTTTGTGTATAGTGTATGAGAATGGTCGAGTTTTATTCTTCTACATATAGCTGTCCAGTTTTCCTAGCACCATTAATTGAAGAGACTGTCTTTTTTCCACTATATATTTTTTCCTGCTTTGTCAAAGATTATTTGACCATAGAGTTGAGGGTCCATATCTGGGCTCTCCACTCTGTTCCACTGGTCTATGTGTCTGTTTTTATGACAGTACCATGCTGTCTTGGTGATCACAGCTTTGTAGTAAAGCTTGAAGTCAGGTAACATGATGCCCCCAGTTTTGTTTTTCTTTTTCAACATTTCCTCAGCAATTCGGGGTCTCTTCTGATTCCATACAAATTTTAGGATTATTTGCTCCAGCTCTTTGAAAAATACCGGTGGAATTTTAATCGGAATGGCATTAAAAGTATGGATTGCTCTAGGCAGTATCGATTTTTCAACAATGTTTATTCTTCCGATCCAAGAGCATGGAATGGTCTTCCATCTTTTTGTGCCTTCGTTGATTTCTTTCATGAGTGTTCTATAGTTCCTCTAGTACATATCCTTTACCTCTTTGGTTAGGTTTATTCCCAGGTGTCTTATGGTTCTTGTTGCTATAGTAAATGGAATCGATTCTCTAAATTCCCTTTTGGTAGTTTCATTGTTAGTGTATAAGAAAGCCACTGATTTCTGTACATTGACTTTGTATCCTCCCACATTACTGAATTGCTGTATGAGTTCTAGTAGTTTGGGGGTGGAGTCTTTGGGGTTTTCCATATAAAGAATCATGTCATCTGCAAAGAGAGAGAGAGTTTGACTTTTTCATTGCCAATTTGGATACCTTATATTTCTCTCTGTTTTCTGATTGCGGTTGCTAGGACTTCTAAAACTATGTTGAACAAGAGTAGTGACAGTGGGCATCCTTTTCGTGTTCCTGATCTCAAAGGGAAGGCTGTGAGCTTTATTCTAATGAGGATGATATTTGCTGTAGGTTTTTCATAGATAGATTTTTATGAAGTTCAGGAATGTTCCCTGTTTCCCTATACTTTGAAGCGTTTTCATCAGGAACGGATGCTGGATTTTGTCAAATGCTTTTTCTGCATCCATTGATAGGACCATGTGGTTCTTCTCTCTTCTCTTATTGATTTGTTCTATCACATTGATTGTTTTGCGAATGTTGAACCATCCTTGTAACCCAGGGATGAATCCCACCTTGTCATGGAGGACAATCTTTTATTGTTTTTAAAGATATTATTTTTATTTTATTTATTTCAGAGAGAGAGATTGCATGTAGACAGAGAGGCAGGGAGAGATGTGGTGGGGGGGGGGGAAGCAGGCTCCCTGCCCAGCAGAGAGCCTGATGTGGGGCTTGATCCCAGGACCCTGACATCATGACCTGAGCTGAAGGCAGAGGCTTTAACCCACTGAGCCTCCCAGGCACCCTGTGGATAATCTTTTAAATGTGCTGTTGGATACTATTTGCTAGGATCTTGTTGAGAATCTTAGCATCCATATTCATCCGTGATATTGGTTTGAAATTCTCCTTTTTGGTGGGGTCTTTGCCTGGTTTGGGCATCAGGGTAATGCTGGCTTCATAAAAAGAGTCTGGAAATATTCCTTCTGCTTCAGTTTTTAAAACAGCTTCAGGAGAATAGGTGTTATTTCTTCTTTGAAAGTGTGGTAGAATTCGCCAGGGAATTCATCAAGTCCTGGGCTCTTGTTTTTGCTTTTGATCACTGCTTCAATCTCGTTACTAGATATCCATCTATTCAGGTTGTCAATTTCTTCCTGGTTCAGTTTTGGGAATTTATAGTTTTCCAGGAATGCATCCATTTCATCTAGGTCACTTAACTTATTGGCATATAACTGTTGATAATAACTTCTGATGATTCTTTCTATTTCCTTGGGTTTAGTTGTGATCTCTCCCTTTTCATTCATAATTTTATTAATTTGATCTTTCTCTCTTTTCTTTTGGATTAGTGTGGCCAATGGTTTATCGATCTTATTGATTCTTTCAAAAAACCAGCTTTCTAGTTTCATTGATACGTTCTACTGTATCTCTAGTTTCTACCTCATTGATCTCTGATCTAATCTTGATTATTTCCTTTCTTGTGTGTAGAGGTGGCTTAATTTGTTGTTGATTCTCCAGTTCTTTAAGATGTGGAGACAGCTGGTGTATTCAGGATTTTTCAATTTTTTTGAGGGAGGTTTGGATGGTTGTGTATTTCCCCCTTAGGACCGCCTTTGCTGTATCCCATAGGTTTTGAACCATAGTGTCTTCATTCTCATTGGTTTCCATGAATTGTTTAAGTTCTGCTTTGATCTCCTGGTTGATGCAAGCATTCTTAAGCAAGGTGGTCTTTAGCTTCCAGGTGTTTGAGTTCCTTCCCAACTTTTCCTTGTGATTGAGCTCCAGTTTCAAAGCATTGTGATCTGAGAATATGCAGGGAAAATCTCAGTCTTTTTGTATCTGTTGAGCTCTGATTTGTGACCCAATATGTGATCTATTCTGGAGAAGGCTCCATGTGCACTTAAGAAGAATGAGTATTCTGTTGTTTTAGGGTGGAATATTCTGTATGTATCTATGAGGTACATCTGATCCAATGTGTCATTCAATGCTCTTGTTTCTTTATTGATTTTCTGCTTCGATGATCTGTCTATTACTGAGAGAGGCATGTTAAGATCTCCTACTATTACTGTATTCATATCAATATGACTCTTTATTAACAGTTTTCTTATGTAATTGACTGCTCCCATATTGGGGGCATAGATATTTACAATTGTTAGATCATCTTGTGGATAGTCCCTTTAAGAATGATGTAGTGTCCTTCTGTATCCCTGACTACAGTCTTTAGTATAAAATCTAATTTATCTGATATGAGAATCTCTACCCCGGCTTTCTTTTGAGGCCCATTGGCATGAAAGATGATTCTCTATCCCTTGACTTTCAGTCTGGGTGTATTCTTATGTTCAAAGTGGTCTCTTGTAGACCACATATGGGTGGGTCCTGTCGTTTTATCCAATCTGCAACCTTGTGTCATTTTATGGGCGCATTTATGCCATTCACACTGAGAGTGATTATTGATAGATATGTTTTTATTGACATCATGTTACCTTTGAAGTGTTTCTTTCTGTAGATTTTCTCCATATATTTCTGTTCAATGATATTCTTAGGATTTTTCCTCTTTTTTTTCATTTATTTTTTTTTTCAGTGTAACAGTATTCATTGTTTTTGCACAACACCCAGTGCTCCATGCAATACGTGCCCTCCCTATTACCCACCACCTGGTTCCCCCAACCTCCCACCCCCGCCCCTTCAAAACCCTCAGATTGTTTTTCAGAGTCCATAGTCTCTTATGGTTCGCCTCCCCTTCCAATTTCCTTCAACTTCCTTCTCCTCTCCATCTCCCAATGTCCTCCATGTCATTTGTTATGCTCCACAAATAAGTGAAACCATATGATACTTGACTCTCTCTGCTTGACTTATTTCACTTAGCATAATCACTTCCAGTCCCATCCATGTTGCTACAAAAGTTGGGTATTTATCCTTTCTTTCTTTTTTTTATAAACATACAATGTATTTTTATCCCCAGGGGTACAGGTCTGTGAATCGCCAGGTTTACACACTTCACAGCACTCACGATAGCCCATACCCTCCCCAATGTCCATAACCCCCTCCCCCTCTCCCAACCCCACCTCCCCCCAGCAACCCCCATTTTGTTTGTTGGATTAAGAGTCATTTATGGTTTGTCTTCCTCCCAATCCCATCTTGTTTCATTTATTCTTCTCCTATCCCCCTAACCCCCCATGTTGCATCTCCACGTCCTCATATCAGGGAGATCATATGATAGTTGTCTTTCTCTGATTGACTTATTTCACTAAGCATGATACCCTCTAGTTCCATCCACGTCATCGCAAATGGCAAGATTTCATTTCTTTTGATGGCTGCATAGTATTCCATTGTGTATATATACCACATCTTCTTGATCCATTCATCTGTTGATGGACATCTAGGTTCTTTCCATAGTTTGGCTATTGTAGACATTGCTGCTATAAACATTCAGGTGCACGTGCCCCTTCGGATCACTGCGTTTGTATCTTTAGGGTAAATACCCAGTAGTGCAATTGCTGGGTCATAGGGTAGTTCTATTTTCAACATTTTGAGGAACCTCCATGCTGTTTTCCAGAGTGGTTGCACCAAGGATTTTTCCTCTTTTATAGAATCCCCTTAATATTTCCTGTAGTGTCGGCTTGGTGGTCGCATACTCTTTTAAGTCTTGACAGTCTTGGCATCTCGCTATCTCTCCATCCATTTTGAATGTCAGTCTTGCTGGATCAAGTGTTCTTGGCTGCATGTTCTTCTCATTTAGTGCCCTGAATAAGTATTGCCAGCCCTTTCTGGCTTGCCAGGTCTCTGTGGATGGGTCTGACGTTATTCTGATGGGCTTTCCTCTGTACATAGGGGGCTTCTTTGTCCTAGCTGCCTTCAAAAGGGCCTGTCTACAATTATAATGCCTCATTCTTACTATCAGGTGTCTCAAGGACTTTTGAGAAGTTATAATCTTGGGAAAAGACCGTTCTGCCTCTAGTACATGAATGCTGGTTCCATTGCGAGATTGGGAAAATTTTCATGGACAACTTGTTCCACTATATCTTCTAGACTTCTTTCTTTCTCCTCCCCTTCAGGGATTCCAATAATTCTGACTTTGGAACGTTTCATGGCATCATTTACTTCCCTGATTCTGTTTTCGTGGCTTCTGAGCTGTTTGTTCCAGGCTTCCTCCTGATCCTTTCTATCTCTTTGTCCTCCAGATCACTAATTCTTTCTTCTGTCTCAGTTTCCCCAGCTTTTAGAGAATTTAGATTAGATTGAAACTCATTGAGAATATTGTGAACATCATCCCTGTTTGCTTTCAGTTCTGCCCTACCATTGTGAACATCATCCCTGGTGCCTTTCAGTTCTGCCCTAATCAATTCCATTTTGTCATGCATGGCTTTCTCCAACTTAGCTATTGCCTGGATAATTGTTAGCCTGAATTCCCTTTCTGACATATTGTCTATGTCAATAGTCATTAGCTCTTTTGCAGAATGCCCATCCTCTGTATTTTTCTTCTGTTGGGTATTCTTCCTCCTGCTCATTTTTGTGAGAGTTGGCTGAACAGATGTAGCTGGATGTATCGACAGTGGTGCAGTCACGATGCACCCTGGAATACTTCTGAGCAATCAAGAGTCCCCACCCAAATGAGAAAAAAAGAAAGAGAGAAAAAAAAAAAGAGAGAGAGAGAGAGAGAAAAAGAAAGATAAAATTAAAGAGAAGGCCCAGCCCAAATGGGCTCCAAGGTAACATATATGAAGTATACAAACAAAAACAGACAAAGAAAAAGACTGATAAAAGTAGAGTCAAGAGAAAAAAATATATCTATATAAAAGCAAAACAAAAAAAGAATCTTGTCAAAAAAAAACCCCAAGTATAAGATTTATGTACTACCAGAACAAACACAAATACAGAGAAACATTGGTGGAAGAAAAAGATGGGAGAGTGGTTATAAATTCTCAGTGTGGGGGAGGTAGGTTATTTTGATTTTTCCTGGATGTATCTTGGTATCTTTGTTAAAGGACTCAACTTTCCTAAGATAAAGGAGGATTAAAAATTGGTTTACCTATAGGGGTAGCATTGGTTGGGGAAAGGGGCTTACCTTGAAGTTTAACTCTATATGAATATTAAAAAATAAAAATAAAAAAGAATAAACTAAACTAAAATTTAAAAAAAATTAAAAAATAGAAAAGCAAAAGAAGAACACGGGTATATGTATCAAAAATTTCAGGTTTAAAGGATATTATGGAATTTGATGTACTGGACATCTCACTGTGATGGTAAATAGGTTAAAAAAATTATCTATTAAAAATGAACCAGAATAGTGGGAACAATTTAAAAATAAAAGTTGTATCTATGAAGTAGTGGTGATTGTTCTCTTGTCTTTTTTTTTTTTTTTCTGGTTGGCTTTCTGGGGGAGGGGCCTGCCTCATGGGTTTTCAGGCAGTGTTCCCTGAGTTAAGTCCTCAGGCCCCCCTCAAGGGGGTGGGCTCTGAGGAAACAGGTTTTTCAGGCTTTTGTTCCCTGGAGGTTTTGTTTGTTTGTTTGTTCGTTTGTTTTCTCTTGCCTTGACAGCTTTTGATGGTTTTGGGAGGTTTAGAGGAAAGCAAACTGCACCCAGACCTCCCTCTTAGAGAGAAGCTTCAGTCTGTTCCCTGCTGGGTGCTCCAGAGCACATAAATTCCCCCTTGGCTACTGGCAGTGCACGTTCCCAGTCCCTGGGGATGCAGGAACTCCTGCTTGTACCCAAAACAAGACAGCGACAGCGGTGGCTGTCTGGGCTGCTCCAGACGCCCAGAGAGGTCCCAAGCAGGGATAGCACACTGAGATTTTCCTGCTGGCCTGGGCTGGGAGTGGTCAGACTTTCGGGGTCTGAGAGGGCCCCGCTGGTGCCTGCATGCACCTCTCTCAGGGGAGGGTGTGGGGCGTGGCTCAGCGCATGAAGAGTGCAAAAAGGTTGTGGTTCTGTGGGCTGGCAAGATTCCTAGCCCCTCATGGGAGCCACCACCCAGGCACTCTCAGGCGTGCTTGTAGCTCAGGGACCAAGACCTGGTTTCTTTGCTGCACTCTCTCAGGCTCAGCACCAGGGGTGGCTGCCCTGGGTCCAGAAACTTAAGCCCCTGTCCCCAAATGCCCTTATTCCCACAATTTCCCTCCATGTTCTTTTGCTCTTTTTGAGTGCTTTCAACCAGACTCCAAGTTAATGCTGGTTCCCAGTCGCAGGACACTGTCATATTGGGGTATTACTTTCCAATGGGTCACTTCTGGTGGCCCCCTCACCTTTTTATCTTCCAATATCAGTCCAATGTTCCCAGTCCGCTTTACCTGCCCACTGGCGTCTTCTGCCCCTGTAGAGATCCAGAAGTTTATAATTCTAATCTCAGGCTGATTTCATGGGTGATCAGAGTTCTTTGGTAGGTAATCAGCTCACTTTAGGGTACACATTGAAATGGCACCTTCTCCTAGTTCCCCGCCATCTTGTCTCCCCCCCAAAAAATCTTTTTTTAAGAGAAATCACAAACAAGAGAGGAGAAATAACAAGCAACACCACAGAAATATGAATAATTATAAGAGAATATTATGAAAAACTATATGCCAAAAAATTGGACAACCTGGAAGAATTGGATAAATTCCTAGAAACAAATAATGCTGTTACTAACATTCTTGTATATGCTTGTTGTTGTTGTTTTTGTGTTTATATATGTATTTCTGATGGGGATATATCTATGACAGGAAATTCTAGGTATCGGGTATGCATATGCTCAGCTTTAGTAGATGTATTTTCCAAGATGGTTGTAACATTACAGAAAATAATATTTTGATGCCACAAGTTGCCTAAATTTTACTTGGTTTGAAGTGACATTGGTTCCTATCATAGGAATTCAGGAAATAACAAGGGTTTTTCAATGGTGTGTTAGAGCCATATATATATGGTTGACACTTGAACAACAAGGGGGATAGAGGCACCAATGCCCATGCAGTCAAAAATCCACATATAACTTTCAACTCCTCCAAAACTTTATAGCCTTCTGTTGACCAGAAGCCTTACCAATAACCAATTGATAAAATAATTTTTTGTAAGTTATATGTTTTATACTGTATTCTTAGTATAATAGAAGCTAAAGAAAAGAAAATATTATTAAGAAAATCATAAGGAAGTGTTAATACATTTACAGTACTGTAAAAAATCTGCATTTAAGTGGACCTAAGAAGTTCAAACCTGTGTTGTTCAAGGGTCAAATGTACTTACTCACTAAAGCTTGTTGTATTCATTTCATTCCAAATCTGCATTTAGTGGTGTCACATTGGTAGCTTAATTTGCTCCTTGTGCAAATATTACACCATGGATATCAGGAAACAAAATAAATAGAAGTTCACATCTTCCTCCACATTACTTCCCAGCCTATCACTGGACTATCATAAACCACAAAAACAAAGTTTAAGCAGTCGGATAGCCACTCACAGATAATTAGTCTTGAGTAAATTATTTCTGATTCCTAGCAGAGAATTTAGGGAAAGGATATAATTAAATTGCTCTGTTAGTAAAGATGATAATAGTTTAATAAAATAACGAGGGCACCTGGGTGGCTCAGTTGGTTGTGCCTGACTCTTGACTGTGGCTCAGATCAAAATCTCAGGGTTATGAGATCAAGGCCCATGTCAGGATCTGCACTGCCCATGGAACCTGGTTAAGATTCTCTCTCCCTCTTATGTGGAAAACAATTTATTATGTTAATGGGTATGAAAAGACAGCTGGGGTGGCAATTCTTTTTTTTTTTAAGATTTTATTTATTTATTTGACAGACAGAAATCACAAGTAGGCAGAGAGGCAGGCAGAGAGAAGAGAGGAGGAAACAAGCTCCCCACTGAGCAGAGAGCCCAATGCGGGGCTCGATCCCAGAACCCTGGGATCATGACCTGAGCTGAAGGCAGAGGCCCTAACCCACTGAGCCACCCAGGCACCCCTGGGGTAGCAATTCTTATATAAGATAAATTAGATTCCAGTATGTTTATGGTTGGGAAAGAAATTTTCCTCTAACCTTAACTGAAGTATTCAAATCTATTTTGCAAATTAGGATAGTATCAGACCCAGATACTGAGTGTTGGGAAGATTTTTACTATCATAAATTCTCCACCATGGAAGTCAAAATATTGAAACAATAAACTATTGTGTAAGAATGAATATTCTAATATTCAGAGTGAAATTGATTAGCTTCTAATATTCCTGCATATGGTGAAAAAATTTGAAATGTTTGTCTATGACATTAAGAGAATGCATGTCAGTATGTTTACACATTTCTGTATAAACACATTTCTGTCCATATGTTTACACATTTCTTTAAATCAATGAAATTTCCTTTTGCTCAAAAAAAAAACCAAATTAGATTTCAAATCAAAGACTACAATAAGAGATGAACAAAAACATTATATCATAATTAAAGTGTTTAGCCAAAACCAAGAACAATTGTAAATATTTATACCCCTAACATGGGAGCAGCCAATTATATAAACCAATTAATAACAAAATTAAAGATACACATTGATAATACAACACAATAATACATATACAATATACAATATTATACAATAATACAATACAATAATACAAAACAATAATAAGAGGGGACACCCTACTCACTGCAATGGACAGATATCTAAGCAGAAGATCAACAAGGAAACAAGGACATTGAATGACACAATTGAACAGATGGTCTTAACAGATATATTCAGAAAATTTTATCCTAAAGCAACAGAATACACATTCTTCTTGAGTGCACATGGAACAGTCTCCAGAATAGTTCACATACTGGTCACAAATCAGGTCTCAACTGATACCAAAAGACTGAGATAATTTCCTGCATATTTTCAGACCACAATGCTTTGAAACTAGAACTCAATCACAAGAGGAAAGTTGGAAAGAACTCAAATACATGGAGGCTAAAGAGCATTCTACTAAAAAATGAAAAAGTCAACCAGGAAATTGAAGAAGATTTAAAAAAAAATCATGGAAACAAATGAAAATGAAAACACAACTCTTCAAAATCTTTGGGATGCATCAAAGGAGGTCCTAAGAGGAGACTACATAGCAATACAAGCCTTTCTCAAGAAACAAGAAAGGTCTCAAATACACAACCTGACCCTACACCTAAAGGAGCTGGAGAAAGAACAACAAATAAAACATAAACCCAGCAGGAGAACAGAAATTTAAAGATCAGAAAAGAAATAAATGGAATAGAAACCAAAAGAACAGTAGAACAGATCAGCAAAACTAGGAACTGGTTCTTTGAAAGAATTAATAAGACTGATAAACACCTGGCCAGACTTAGCAAAAAGAAAGAGAAAGGAAACAAATAAATTAAATCATGAATGAAAGAGGTCATGAAGAACACCAAAGAAATACAAACCAGTATTAAAACATACTATGAGAAACTATATGTCAACAAATTAGGCAATCTGGAAGAAATTGATGCATTCCTACAGACATATAAACTGCTGAAACAGGAACAAATAGAAAACCTGAACAGACCCATAACCAGTAAGGAAACTGAAGCAGTAATCAAAAATCTCCCAACAAACCATAGTCCAGAACTGGATGTCTTCCCAGGGGAATTCTACGAAACATTGAAAGAAGAGCTAATACCTGTTCTTCTGAAGCTGTTTAAAAAATAGAAATGAAAGGAAAAATTCCAAACTCTTTCTATGAGGCCATGATTACCTTGATCCCAAAACCAGACAAAGAAGCTTCCAAAAAGGGGAATTACAGGCCAGTATCCCTTATGAACACATATATACCAAAATTCTCACCAAAATACTAGCCATTAGAATCCAACAGAACATTAAAAGGATTATTCAACATGATCAAGTGGGATTTATTCCTGGGATGCAAGGTTGGTTCAACATCCACAAATCAATCATCATGATATACCACATTAATAAAAGAAAGGACAAGAACTATATGATCTTCTCAATAGATGCAGGAAAAGCATTTGACAAAGTACTGCATCCTTTCTTGATTAAAACTCTTCACAGTGTAGAGATAGCAGATACATATCTCAATATCATAAAAGCCATCTATGAAAAGCCCACAGCAAATATTATTGTCAATGGGAAAAAATTGAGAGAGTTTCCCTTAGGGTCAGGAACACGGCAGGGATGTCCACTCTGACCAATGTTGTTCAACATAATACTAGAAGTCCTAGCATAGCAATCAGAAAACAGAAAGAAATAAGAGATCCAAATAGGCAAAGAAGAATTCAAACTCTCACTCTTTGCAGATGACATGATACTCTGTGTGGAAAAACCAAAAGACTCCACCCCCCAAATTGCTAGGACTCATACAGGAATTCAGCAATGTGGCAGGA
The DNA here is from genome assembly GCF_922984935.1 of Meles meles. Classification (NCBI taxonomy): domain Eukaryota; kingdom Metazoa; phylum Chordata; class Mammalia; order Carnivora; family Mustelidae; genus Meles; species Meles meles. The sequence goes on from NC_060087.1 coordinate 72,335,240, forward strand.
TATAAAATCAATGTGCAGAATTCAGTTGCATTTCTATACACTAACAATGTGACAGAAGAAAGAGAAATTAAGGAATTGATCCCATTTACAACTGTGCCCCAAACCATAAGACACCTGAGAATAAACTTAACCGAAGATGCAAAGGATCTGTATTCAGAAAACTACAGAACACTCATGAAAGAAACTGAGGAAGAAAAAAAAATCTGGAAAAAAGTTTGATGCTTATGGATTGGAAGAACAAATATGATTAAAATGTCTATGCTACCTAGAGCAATCTACACATTCCATGGAATATCTGTAAAAATATCACCAATCTTTTTCACAGGGCTGGAACAAATAATCCTAAAATTTGTATGGAACAAGGAAAGACCCCGAATACCCAAAGGAATGTTGAAAGAGAAAACCAAACCTGGGGGCACCACAATGCCTGACTTCAAGCTCTATTACAAAGCTGTAATCATCAAGACAGTATGATACTGCCACAAAAACAGACACTCAAGTCTATGGTCAATTAATCTCCAACAAAGGAGGAAAAAATATCCAGTGGAAAAAAGATAGTCTTTTCCACAAATGGTGTTGGGAAAATTGGTCAGTCACATGCAGAAGAATAAACCTGGACCATTTTTTTTTACACCATACACAAAAATAGACTCAAAATGGATGAACGACCTAAATGTGAGACAGGGATCCAACAAAATCCTAGAGAAGAACACATCCAGCAACTTCTGTGCCCTCAGCCACAGGAATATCTTGCTACATACATCTCCAAAGGCAAGGTAAACAAAGGCAAAAATGAGCTTTTAGGACTTCATTAAGATAAAAAAACTTTTGCACAGGAAACAGTTGATAAAACCAAAAGGCAACTGACAGAATGGGAAAAGATATTTGCAAATGCCATATCAGAAAAAAGGCTAGTATCCAAAATCTATAAAGAACTTATCAAACTCAACACCCAAAGAACAAATAACCAATCAAGAAATGGACAGAAGACATGAACAGACATTTCTACAAAGAAGACATCCAGATGACCAAACGACACATGAAAAAATGCTCAACATCCCTTGGCATCAGGGAAATACAAATCAAATCTGCAGTGAGACACCACCTCACACTGGTCATAATGGCTAAAATTAACAAGTTAGGAAATGACAGATGTCAGAGAGGATGTGGAGAAAGGGAAACCCTCTTACACTTTTGGTGGGAATGCAAGCTGGTGTAGCCACTCTGGAAAAGAGTATGGAGGTTCCTCAAAAAGTTGAAAATAGGGCTCCTCTATGACCCAGCAATTGCACTACTGGGTATTTATTCCAAAGATACAATTGTGGTGATCCAAAGGGGCACCTGCACACCAGTGTTATAGCAGTAATGTCCAAAATAGCTAAACCATGGAAAGAACCCAAATGTCCATTGACAGATGAATGGATAAAGAAGATGTGGTATGTACACACACACACACACACACTGGAATACTACTAAGTCATCAACAAATATGGAAATCTTGTTGCAAAGACATGGGTGGAACTGGAGGGTATTATACTAAGCAACATAAGTTATTCAGAGAGAGACAATTATCATAAGTCCTCACTTATATGTGGAATTTAAGAAACAAAATAGAGAATGTTAGGGGCAGAGAGGGAAAAAAAATCAAGACAAAATTAGATAGGGAGATAACCATAAAGACTCTTAATCATAGAAAACAAACAGGGTTGCTGGAGGGAAGGGAGGATAGGACAACTGGGGGATAGACATTAAGGAAAACATGTGATGTAATGAGCATTGGTGATTTTACATAAGACTGATGATTCACTGATTTCTACCTCAGAAAGAAATAATAAATTATATATTAATTGAATGTAAATTATATATTAATTAATTGAATGTAAATTAAAAAAGAAAAAATTCTCCCTCTCCTTCTGCCCCTCCCCCACTCCCTCTCTAAAAAAGAAGATAAAAAAACTAATATTTATTGAATTTTTACTATGTGCCAAGCATTCACCTTTGTTTATAAGGAATCCTCTTCTGATTTTTACATCAATTCTCACAATCTTATGAGGTAAAATTCCCTTTAAATCTTCATTTTACAAATGAAGAAACTGATGCACAGATTTTCAAAATATTTCCTATAGTCCCTACAGTGGCAAGTGGTCCATGTGAGTTCCCTCCTTTTGGCTTAAATATTAGATCTTTATAAGCATGTAAGCTCCTTGAGGATAGAAACTGTCTTGTTCACATCTCTAATGCCAGTGTCTGACGTGCCTGGTACTAAACCTTTACTGAATAAATAGGTGAAAAAAAAAGAGTGAATGGCTGCTTCACTGAATAAATGACTAATACTAGGCCTCTGTGCCTCAGATCTCTAAAGCCTTAATCTATTCATTCAAGAGTTGTCTCTAGTCATTATATTTTTTTTTTCATCCAATTCTATCTTAAACTCATCCTAACCAAGCTTTTCTCCCCACCACTTTCCAAAGAAATGCTTGGTCAAGAACACAAATAATTTTCATATTACCAAAGCCAATAATCAATTATTAGCTGTTATTACACTTGAACTGTCTGTCAAGAGCTTTTGATACTGTTGAGCACTCCTTGCATATTTGGTTAAATGTTTTTAGAAAAATGATTTTTGAATAAATTTAAAACAGTTGAAAATGTTTACTTTGAAACTTCTTCTAGGTAAGATGTAGTAAACACATGTTTCCTTCTGTCTTCTACCAAACTCAAGTATAAAACATGGATAGACTTCATGGAAAGCTGAGAACTGTGAAAAGTAAATGTCAGCAAGAAGGTCAAGGAAGAAAACCAAAATTCAATGTACCAGTACACCGGGGGTTAATTTATCCCCTTTTCCCCCTCCATTATTCCCTGGCCTTAACTGGATATAACTTGAAACCCAAAAGTGAGTACTGGGGTTCCAGGGATAGAGAGACATGATGAATCCACTAGTTCTGGCTGGAGGAGAGGAAAAAGGAGATTTTCTAAAGCTCAAGAGGGTAAGGGAAAACACCATTTGTTTGTTCTTTTCTCTCACTCTTCTCCATTCAGCTGACCCAACCAAGTCAAGTGTATATTCAAACAAAATATCTACATACTCCATTGTATATAAACAAGATCTATAGTATCAATGTATTACTCAAAATGTACAGGACACAAACCAAAGTATTCAACACATGAAAATCCATGGAAAATCTCAATTTACATGGGAAAAAATAATCAACAGATGCTAATGATGAGATGATAAAGATGTTGGAAATATCTAACAAGAGTTTAAAGTAGCTATGACAAAAAAAAAGATGCTCAAATAAATGATTGTGCTCATTTGTTTTCTTTCTTAAATTCCACATATAAATGAAATCATATGGTATTTGTCTTCGACTGGCTTATTTTCCTTAGCATTATACTCTCTAGCTCCAACCATTTCAAGTGCCAAGATTTCAGTCTCTTTTTATGGCTGAATATGTATATCTATATCTATCTATCTATCTATCTATCATCTATCTATCTGTCTGTCATCTATATCTATAGTATATAACATTTTCTATACCCATTCATCTTTTGATGGACACTTGGGCTGCTTCCATGATATGGCTGTTGTAAATGATGCTGCTATAAATAAACATAGGGGGTATGCATCCTTTTGAATTAGTGTTTTTGAGTAAATAGTACTTTTGGGTAAAAAGTAGTGTGATCACTGGATGGTAGGGTAGATCTATTTTTAGCTTTTTGAGGAACATCCATATTGTTTTCTACAGTGGCTACACCAGATTGCATTCTTACCAACAGTGTAAGAGAGGGTTACCTTTTCTTTCTTTTTTAAGATTTTTTTTTATTTGCCAGAGAATGCAGAAGCATGGAGAGATGCAAGCAGAACAGGCAGAGCAGGCAGAGGAAGAAGTAGGCTCCCTGCTGAGCAAGGAACCTGATGTGGGACTCGATCCCAGGACTCTGGGATCACGAACCCAGCCGAAGGCAGACACTTAACCAACTGAGCCACCCAGGCATCCCAAGGTTCCCTTTTCTTCACATCCTTGCCCACATTTGTTTCTTATATTTTTTATTTTAGCCATTCTGACAAGTGTGAGGTGATAACTCATTATAGTTTTGATTTTCATTTCCCTGATGATGAGTGATGTTGAGCATCTTTTCATGTGTCTGTCGACTGTCTGACACATACCTAGAATTTAAGAAACAAAACAAATGAGCAAGGTAAAAAGAGAGAGAGAGACAGAGACAGACAGACAGACAGATCAAGAAACAGTCTCTTAACTATAGAGAACCAACAAGTGGTTACTAACGGGGAGGTGGAGGGAATGGGTGAAAAAGGTGATGGGATTAAGGAGTGCCCTTGTGTTGAGCACTGGATGATGTCTGGGATTGTTGAATCACTATAGCTAATATAACACTGTATGTTAAATCTACTGGAATTAAAATTAAAAAAAGCAATCAAGAACACTACTGAATCAAATATTAAAATAAAGTATCAACAATGAAATAGAACATATAAAGCAGAACCAAATGGAAATTTTAGAACCTAACAATATAATAACCAAAAAATCTAAAACACATAAGACCCTACTTTCTGAATTCAACAGCAGAAGAGATATGACAGAAGAAGTTGGTGAACTTTAAGTTAGACCAGTAGAAATTATCTAACCTGAACAGCAAAAAGAAAGAAGATTAAAAAAATGAATAAAGCCTCAGGAGACTGGGGAACAACAAAATGTCTCAACTTTATATAGTCAAAGTCTCAGAAGGACTGGAAAAAGATTATGGTGCTGAAAGAGTATTAAAGAAATAATGGCTGAAAACGTCCCAAATTTGGCAAATTATTTGATATAAATATACAAAGAAAAAGAAGCTGAGTGTGTTCCAAACAGTAAATCCAAAGAAATCCAAGCTCAGATACATTGTCATCAAACTACTTAATACTAAAGACAAATTGAAAACCAAAATTTAAAAAATATATATTTACAGTAATTCAAAAAAATGAAATACTTATGCATGAATATAACAAAACCTGTATGGAATCCAAATGCTAAGAACTACAAAATGCTGATGAAATTACCCATGAAGACTCAAATAAATGGACACAGTGTTACATATATTAGAAGAATGGAAGTAGTAAAAAAAAAGTCAGTTTTCCTTAGAGATCAAAGGATTCACACAATATCAATCAAAATGCCAGCACAATTTTTTAAAGATATGGACAGGGTGATACTAAAATGAACAAGAATAGCTAGTACAATTCTGAAAAAAAAAAAAAAAACTGGAAGAATTATACTACCCTATTTTAGGAATTACTAAAAAGCTAAAGTAATCAAGTCGGTGTCATATACGTGAAGGGATAGATACACATTGATCTATGGAACCTAGTAAATAGAAGAGATATAGACCTACATGAATATGGCCATTTGATTTTTTACAAAGGCACAAAATCTCACTGAAGAGAGGACAGTCTTTTTAACAAATGTTGTTCGAACCTCTAGTCATTGATAAGCATAAAAATGAACCACAACCTACATCTCACACTTTATACAAAGACTAACTCAAAATAGATCATATATGTAAATGTAAAGCCTAAAAAGATAAAACTTAAAAAAAAATAAAACATGTTTGTGAGCTAAAAGTAGGCAAAGAATTCTTTTTTTTTCTGGCAAAGAATTCAAAAAATACACACCATATCACAATCTATTTAAGAAAAAATTGATAAGTTAAACTTTATCAGAATTCTAAACTTTTGCTTTGCTGTATGTATAGTATACTATAAAGTATAGTATATGCAAAACAAAAATATATATATATATATATATGAAAATCCCAGGCGATAATGGGTTAAAAAAACAAACCTAAAAACAGCATACCAGTTAAAGGACTTACTTCACAATACATGTTTTTAAAGCTCTGAAACTCAACAATAGGGAAACGACCAAAGTGAAAGATGGAAAAAGAAACTGGACAGACACTTCACCAGAAGTTATAGCAAATAAGCACACAAAAAGATGTTTAACATCATTAGCTAGCAGACAAATGCAAATTAACACCACAATGTGATATCAATACAAATCTATTAGACCAACTAAAGTAAAAAATAGTTACAATACTAAATGCTGGTGAGGAGACAGAGAAACTGATTAGAGGGTTCAGATGATGACAGCTCAAACTCCTTTACAATTTTTCTATCAGTTTTTCATTTTGTTTCATCTACCTGTGATCATTGTCTGAACCTGTTATTTCAACAGGTTACTACAAACTATAAGGTTGTAAGATGGTGATTTTCTACATTTATTCTGCAGTTATTAATTTTATTTCTCCTAAAGAACTTCCTTTCTTCAAGTTAGGGCTATTCATTGTCCTGAAATAGTTTGTAGAAGAAAAGCAGAATTAAAATACTGAGTTCATTTTCCTTTAATTGTTCATTATTGAGTAAGAAGTTGATATCTTATTTACTTCAAATGGTATCCAATGAGGTTTTTCAGTAGTGAGGGGGATCTCTATCTCTCTTTCTGTATTCCTCATAATCTCATGATTTTTATATAGTCCGTGTGTTTCAATTACTTCTAATTAATATTATTTGTTTGATGCTTTTGTGTACTTTTAACATGCTTTCATTAGTCTTTTCTGTTTTGCTCACTGACACAATTTATCTTATTTATTTCCTGTCTCAAATCTGGAATTAGCTCTTCTCCCCTCTCCCCCAAGAAGTCCTGATACTTTTTATGTAGAATAGTATTTAAAGACCGTTTGTGCATCATTTTGCATTTTTTTTACAGAAGAAAATTTGTATTCTCAATGTTGATTTAAATTAGTTTTATTATACTGTTACTTAAACAACAATGGAACTATGTATAAATAATTGCCTTGGGTTTATGGTGTTTATATAATTATAAAGCCAAAACAATAAACAATAAAACTAATATATTACAGCATTAAAGTTAGGCATTATATTATTTTGCTGAAACTAAATTACAGTTCACAACATGAATATGACTCCACAATGGCATATTGAGTGCAGCTTGTCTTGTGTGCTTTGGGATGACTCATTTCTTACCACTTTTTTCTAACTACCAAGAAACTGTATTATGTACAGCACACCTGGTATAGGACCATATAATTTACAAAATCTGACTCCTTCATTTCAAATCAACCTCAAACAATTAAAGTGGTACTATCTGGTGACAATGTACTTGCAAATACAAATACAAATATGAGTGTTGATAATGCATGATAGGGTTCAGTTATAAGGTGACCTTCTAGATGACCCAGAATATGCTCATGTTAATTTATTTTAGAGTATTTCCTTAAGGGATGGTCAAGTTACAGTTAAAGAAAGAAGGCTGGGGGGCGCCTGGGTGGCTCAGGGGGTTAAAGCCTCTGCCTTTGGCTCAGGTCATGATCCCAGGGTCCTGAGATCGAGCCCCGCATCGGGCTCTCTGCTCAGTAGGGAGCCTGCTTCCTTCTCTCTCTCTGCCTGCCTCTCTGCCTCCTTGTGATCTGTCTGTCAAATAAATAAATAAAATCTTAAAAAAAAAAACTTAAAAAAAAAAAAGGCTGAGTTTTCATGGAAGAGGTTAAGATTAAAGGAAATATCGCTGACAACAAACTGTGATTCCAGAGACATATGAGGAAGAAGAGACAACAATATGTGACATCTAAATGTACCACAGCAAGACACTATTTGTTGGCTAAGATTAGTGGGTGAAGTAGAAGGAGTAAAGTGAGCAAACTACAAAACAAAGAAAGCTGCAAATCAAGAAGAGTTTATAGCACCTAATTAATATTATTGGTCTTGGTGCTACTATGAAACTGCAAAAATGCTGAAGTCTAGATATAAAAACACTATTCAAAATAATAGCACAGCCATCCTTAAGATAGCATTCAATTTACTCCTCTAAATAAATACTGACCAAATATCTAAAAGACGTATGCTTGATGGTCTTTCACATTGTTGCTTAGCTGGGATTCCCACAAGTCTCTTTCTGTCCTTGTGTGGGTGTTATCCTTGACAGCCAATGGGAGTTGACAGCATTGTTTAAGCAGGAGAGTGAGATAATCAATTTTCTTTGTTTTATTATGCAAGTGACTCTGTGGTGGTGTAGGCCATACTGTAAAATTTATCAAGGGGAGTAAAGAGATACTTGTCACAGAGAAATGAGTCAGGAAGCTGTTCTGTAGTCTCATTTGTTAAGAACCTCAACTAAAATGAAAATGGAGTGGGGAAGCTCAGTTTGAGATATTTTTCACATTGGGTGATTTCTGATTTCATGATTTGATGAGCAAATGAATACAGAATAACTAGTTAGGAAAGTATTGCAGTAATCCAGGTAAGAAGGGATTTAAACCTGAACAAGGTAATGATATTAGGAATGGAAAAAAAAAAGAAAAGAAAAAAGGATGAGGACCCTGGGTGGCTCAGTCAGTTGATCATCTGCCTTTGGGATCCAGTTCTGCATAGGGCTCTGTGCTCAGTGAGGAGCCTGCTTCTCCCTCTCCATCTGCCTGTTGCTCTCCCTGCTTGTACTCTCTCTCTCTCTCCCAAATAAAGAAATAAAATCATTTTTTTAAAGAGTGAATTCCATAGATATTAAGGAAGTAGAATTCTCAGGACATTTTGATGGCTCCAATGATTCAAGAAAGAGAAAAGAGCAAGGATGATCTTCAGGTTTTAAAAATTATCTACCACAATTTTTCACAAAGGTGATTGACATTAAAAACCCCACATCTTAGCTTTCCTCCATCAGAGTCCCATTGGAATAGTCTCTGGGGAAGACATTTCCAGTAGTATTTGCCAGAGTAGCCAATATAGAAGCACATTGCATATGGAGATACACTCATAAAAATACCTTCTTCATTTAGGAGGGAAAACAAAAATGTAGCATCTGTGGGGGTTGGCAAACTATGGCCCACAGGCCAAATCTGTAGCACTGCCTATATTTTTAATGGCCTGTGACTAAAAATAGTTTTGACATTTTTAATAGTGGAAAATAATTGAAAGAAAAATAATTTTTCATGACACATTAAAATGATATAAAGTTCAAATGTCAGTGTCCACAAATAAAAGTTCTACTGGAACACACCCATGCTCATTTGTGTAATACTATGTGTACAAGCAGTCTTTGGCTGTTTGGGGCTACAACTGCAGACTTGAATATTTGTTTCAGAGACCCTAGAGCCCTCAAAGCCTAAAATATTTACTACCTGGTCCTGTACAGAGAAAGTCGCTGACTCCTGATCTACTATGAGCCAGGGACTGTGCCTAGGGCTTTCACACCATGTCCCCTCTAATTCTGTCGAATCCTTTAGTGGTATATTAGGCCATAGGGAACTGGAGAAATTAGCTAATTAAGAACAGTGATAGGTTTTATTTGTAAAATATTCCAATTATTTAGGCAAAAGTAATGAGTCACCTTCATTTATTTTTTAGGATCGTATTCTTTCCCTGCTTTAACACTGCTCTTCAGTCCAAATGCTTACAGTACTAAAGCTAAATTTTCACATTATAAAGCCTTTTTTTAAAAGATTTTATTTATTTATTTGACACAGAGAGATCACAAGTAGCAGAGAAGCAGGCAGAGAGAGAGAGGGAAGCAAGCTCCCTGCTGAGCAGAGAGCCCAATGTGGGACTGGATCCCAGGACCCTGAGATCATGACCTGAGCTGAAGGCAGCGGCTCAACCCACTGAGCCACCCAGGCGCCCGAGATTATAAAGCCTTTTGCAAATACAGCCTTTTAGTCACATCTCATCTCTCTCTCTTCCTACCCATCACCATGGAATTTCTCACTGTTCTCCCATTTTGTGCAGACCTAAGCTGAGAGTGACACACTGAAGAGATATTTTGGGTTCGTTTCCTTTAGGTCCCTTGCCCACCTCTCTCTTCTATGCCTTTTTTCATTCTTGTTTACTTTCGTCATCGAATTGTCTACCTTTATGAAATATAAAGGGAGTTTCAAGCAGGGAAGGAAGGAAACTGCAAAACACACACAGGGTTTTTGGTAGGGAGACATACCTCTTACCACTCTGGACGGCCTAATTGGTCAAATCCTCGAGAGTAGGGCCGGTGTTTGTTTTGTTTTTGTTTTTGTTTTTAAATGTCTTCCAACATGTATTAGAGGTTCAATGAATTGCCATTCAGTCATTGATTTTTTTCCTCTCCCCCTCCCCCTCTCCCTTGGGAAACCTGGAAAACAGAAAATCTTCCCACGGAAACTCCTCAGGGGTGCCCCAAGATCTAAAGCTTTTTTACTTGGACCCGCGCGCCTCGCCCGCCATCCACTACCCACCACCCACCACTCACTGCAAGTCCGCTGCGTCTCCCAGCACAAACCCAGCGCGGGCTTCTCGAGCTCCCAAGTGCGCGCGCGCGCGCGCGCTCTCTCTTTGGCCCCCTACCCTGCAGCAAGGGCAGCGTGACGTAATGCAACCTCAGCATGTCGGCAGCGATATAAAGAAGGACAAGGCGGCGCGCCTCCCAGACGCAGAGTAGCTTGTGATTGGCTCGGGCTGCGGAACCTCGGAAACCCGAATGTGAGGACCTTACAGATCCACAGCTGCGACCCCCGCAGAAACCTGGAGCGCGGTCAGAATCCTACCGCCGGCAGCGGCGGCGGCAGTGGTGGCAGCAGGTAAGGAGACGCCTGAAGAGAAAGTCGAGGGATTTGGGTCCGCGGCGCTCAGTGTCGCCCGTGGGAGAGGAGGAGAGGCTCACACCCAGCTTGTAGTGTGGAGCGAAGGGAACAATGGAAGTGGCGTCTAGTCCCTCAGCTTTGCCTCACCCTCGGTCTGGCAGTTTTTCCTCTCAGCCGCAGCTGGCGACTGGAGGAATGGAGGGAAGTGGAGTGTTTCCCCACTACAGGCCACCTCTCCTTCCTCTAGGCCAGATCCCCTAGGGGCAGGAGCCGTCGTTGAGACCGTCGGTGCTTTAGGGTGACGGGAAAATGGCGGAAAACAAAACGGTGAATTGAAGAATGCGGCATCCCCCTGGCATTTTCTCTCGGCGACACCCCCCAGTATTCCTTTCATTGGCGCCCCCTCCCGTTTCTCTGTCCCCCCACCCCGCCTGCTGTTTATGGTAACCTTGGAATGCGTGAGGGATGCTGGCGTTTGCAAGGAGGTGGCACCGAATCGGGCATATTAGGGGGTAGGGAGCAGGCAGAGCCTGGGGGGAGGGCGGGTGTGTGCGGCAGTTGTCGTCTCCACTGAAACACCACCATTTTGGTTCCCAGCCGTCTCCCGTGTAGCGGGGCCCAGAGAGCGCGAGGAGGATGAGGGGTTGGGCAGCACGGCGTGGGTAGCAGCGGTGCAACCGCTGCACCAAGTGAGAGGAGGGAGGAGGGGAAAGGGTATTCTTGTCTCTTCGCTTTCTGCCTTTCCACGGAGAAGGTTCTCTGGTTCGGTTTAAAATCCAGTCATATGGGGAATATAGAAGAGGGCACGTGTGTGCGTTCTGCCCTAAATGACTGAAACTTGGCATGGTCGTGGGAAAGGGAGACTTATGCGGGAAGCGGGTTGCGTCCAAAGCTGCAATACTGCTACTTGCCAGAGCTCCTTTGTCTGCTGTCTCCGCAAATACTACTTTCATATTCTCTTGCTCTGCTGCCTTAAGATTTCTCGTCCCCTCTCACCCTGTTTACATCATCAAGAAGCTAGGTCTGGAATGAGCTGTTTGCAGGAGACGGATGAGAGTAAAATGTCGGGTTTTTTTTTCTTTTGGTTGTTGTTTGTTTTGTGATTTCTTCTCCCCGTACACTGATAGGAAGATACTTACTTGAAGCGTACTTAGCGGTTACCTCCATTCAATAAGGATGTGAGATACTCTTGAGAATTCTGAGGAGTCCACCTATCTGTTGGCTATTGAATACTTAACACAATGCTGTTCTCATACCTTAGTTATTATTGATCTTATTTTAAACTTCCTATATGGGAAGAGGTGCTCCAATTTATTTATTGGGTATTCATACAGTGTGATACTTCCTGCAGTAGTTGCACTATTTGTTAAAAAATTTTACACTTAATTGAGCGCTAGTGCAGATTTTTCTCTATCCATTTGGCAAGGAGAAAGCTTGCCCTTGGTTGATTCTCTTTCACTTTCCGAAATAAGGTGTTGCTAGTGATTTTTAAATGTGCTGTAGAGAAGATTTGATGTAATGAAGTGGTTGAATTCTGAGTGTAGTAATGTTGCTTATATCGTAGTAGATAGTTGTTTCTGTCAGAATCCATTCTGATGCTTTTTAGATGAACAGATTGGAGCATTTGAGCCCTTCTCATCCTCACCCTGCATACTAAAGTGTAAAGAAAATTCTCAAGTCGTATAAGAGATTTGGTTTAAAATGTTTTAAAATGTCTAATTATGAATGTATTTTTACAATAGGTAAAGAGAACATTTTTCCAAAGAAAATAACATAAGTCAGAAGGAAAAATAACAAAAACAAATTGCTGCAGATTTTATTTTACAATATGTAAGAAAATCTACAATCTCTTCGAGACAGTCATATTAAGGTGATTAACAAATTGTTTTATCTTATTTAATAATTAAAAGTAAGTGTTTAAAACATTTTCAGGCATTTGCAGTTGTTCTATTAGTTATGTGATAAAGAAAGCAATTATTTTAATTAAAGCTGAAATAGTACACTGTTTTAAATGTTAAAAATAAGTCCTTATGGCATTTTGATTTATCTCCGTGAAATTGGGGTAGTTTATCATGAACTCTAGGTAGTTTATCATGAACTCTCCTGGCCTCTGATGGCTTCATTTTGGAGGCAGGAAACAATGTGGTATTTGAAAAAAAAGAAAAAAAAAAGACAAAATACAGCCAAGAACTTCTGAAACTTTGTAATTTTGTTAATACATAAGTAATTTTGTTGAAATATTTGATAAACAGAAAGAACACCTACTGCTGTAAGGATTTTTATGTACATGATTAAAATGTCATATTCTCCTGCCTTCTGTACACTTACAGAACTTTAAAGCAAGGAAACAGAATCTTTGTGATCTTACTTAAAGATAGATTAAGTTGCTTTACATGGCAGCTTTCTAAAAGTTTAACGATATAACCTCATCTTTTGTGCAATATAGCCCAATTTATTCAACACTCCTAAATAAAAATGAGACAAATGCTTTATAAAATTGACAGTTTTTTGGTTGATATACTTCGAATTTTATGTTTGAAGGGGAAATGCACATATATAACAGTAAGAAATATATTTAGTGACAGCACTTGACTTTAGGTTCCATACTGTCTGGTGATCTTAAATACAGGATACATCACTTGAAATGAAATAGAATCCTTGCTTTCAAAACTAGCTTGAAGCTAGAGTGACTTTATTAATGATTAAGGGGAAAAAAATCAGTTGTACAATTGTAAGTAAATGATATTCTGAAAGGAACAATTTGCTAAATGTTTGTATGTGATTGATCTTATCTCTACCATATTTAGGAAGCAGTCATGTTTCATGAGTCCTCAAAACTATGAGACAAGAGAATGTAGTAGAGTGAGGCCAGAAGTCCTTACTGGCTCAAAGAACTCCAGGGAAACTGGGATAGAACATTTAACATTATAAGTAGAACCCCGAGAGCCAGAGGTGAAACACAAGTTTATCTGCAGAGCTCCGCTGCAGGGCTGAGCTGGGTCTGGAAGAAATGGATGAGAACCACTGGATGAAATTCACTAATACTAGACATCTGAGTCCTCTAGTAATGTATACATATCCCATATTGCCTGTTGTCATTTTGTTCTTTTTCTTCTTTTATAACCTACATTTTAACTGGAGCGTCAGTGCTACTGTTTTGTTCTTTTGCTTGCTTCTATCACTTCCCCTGTGGCTTGTCACCCTTACTGTGCCTTATTCTCCATTATCTTTTATTTATTTCCTTTCACTTAGCCCTTCTTTTACTTATGCTTGTCACATAAAGTATCTAATCAAGGTTTTTATTTTCATTTGTAATAAGATTTGCACACCTGGTTCTGAGGCATATTATTCATTGCATTTTTCTCAGAACAACATACTTTGGCCTAAATGTATTTAAACTATTTTTTAAAACCATTTCTTTTACAGAGATTTGTGAATGAACTTTGTTAAATATGGATTCAGGTGGTGGAAGTCTTGGATTGCACACATCAGACTGTAGAATGGCCCATACCATGATTATGCAGGATTTTGGTAAAGCATTTTCTTTGTTGTATTTTTTTTCTTTCATTTTTAAGAGTCAGAGCATACTAAATATCAAAACTATATTGAAGAAGGGGATAGTTTAAGAAAAGTTATTCTTTTGCTAGGAAAATTCATTTGTAGGGCTCATTTTCTTTAAAGTAAACTATGTGTCCGTAGTCTTCTTAAAATCATTCTTAAAATTTTGTGGGAAGGGTGAAGTAAGGAAACTTAGAATATAGTGGTAATGTGACATTGAAAATGAAAAGAACTCAGTTTACATAAATAAAAACATCAGTTCTCAAATGTAGGAATTATTAAATTGACTTTCTAAAGTTCATTTTAAATTGTATTGCTGCAAAAACTGGAAAAGGAACTACTTCAGTCATTACAGAGAAGTTAGGTGTTTATATAGTGAGATATAGGAAAATCATGCATTATGTGGTTAATTATATTCTGATGCAATATCCTCAGAAAGTTGTTTCTAATAACATTACATTTTTCCTTTAAAAAAAAAAGATTTCCTACTTTTGTGGCCAAGTTTTTCAGTAGACTCTTAACAGTAGTTATTTGGATGAAATGTTAAGACTATCACAGTCAACAAAGAAACTGAATTGGGGCAGGGTGAGTCTGAATTATAGAAGAGATTGAAGTATCCGAAGTATAAGAGGCAGGGATAGTGTGGTAAGAATTGAAGAAAAGTGGAGTGAGAGTAGAAAAGACAAATAGTAAATTGGGATAAAAAGTAAAGAGAAAACAAGGTATTATGGAATTATCAAAGATAATATTGGGATGGGGGATTACAACTAGTAATGATTTTCTCAGTTAAGAAAATGCTACCAGTGTTTTCACATTAATGTGAATATGTTATTTTGTCCCTTTTAAGGCCTATAGTATTGAGAGTCAGAAGAACTGGATTCTAGTCTTGGTAGTCCTGTTAGCTATCTGTGTAAACTTGGGCAAATTACTTAACTCACTTTTGTGAGGGGGTTGGATTAGATAACATTTAAGGTCCTCTCCAGTTCTATGATTCCTTGACACTTTTGTCTGATTAATAAAGATGTGGTGCATAGATCAAGATTGAATGTGGTGGGAGATTGAGATGACTATGTAGTGAATTGATGAAATAGAAAACAATCATTGATTCATTTTGCTAAATGAGTCAGAAGTCAATTGTGTTCATTATGGATGACTTAGAAGTGATCTTGGATGAAAAAAGTACAGGAATAAATTCTAGAAGCAGAACAAAGAACTGAAGAGTAAAGATTTCACAAAAATTTTTGTGAATTCCTCGCTAGAAATAGTTTTTAAAATACTGGAACACTTGAACTTCAGAATAGTAAATAAGTGTTGGTTGAAATGTCACCTTTAATTTTTTTGCCTTTTAAAAATATCTCAGAGGGTACTTGGGTGGCCCAGCTGGTTAAAGTGTTTGCCTTTGGCTCAGGTCATGATCCCAGGGTCTGAGATAGAGGCCAGCATCAGGTTCCCTGCTTAGCAGGGAGCCCTTTCTCCCTCTCCTGCTGCTCCCTCTGCTTGTGCTTTCTTTCTCTCTCTCAAATTAATAAAATCTATTAAAAAATAAAATAAAATAAAAATATCTTAGAAATGGAATAAATACAGCATTTTCTCCATATGATACAAAAAATTTAACCTACTCTGTAGCATTTGGAGAAGTGTCAGACCCCCTTCACTCCTGAAGAAGTTGCCTGTTAACAAGTAAAGCCTAACATCTTTCTAAGATTGAAAAAAAAATATCTGTTTAGTGCTGGTGAATATTTTCTTGGTCTTCCTCTTACCTTTTTCATTGTTCCTCCTTGGTGTCTTAAGGTTTAATCAATCCTTTATTATGTCTAATACTTCCTTTTAGTTGCTAGGGAAGTAGAACATGCATATTGAAATACATTATGTACATTCTTTTTTTCCTTATTTTATTTTTTATTGAGATAATAATTCATATAACATGCAATTCACCCATTTTAAAGAATAGAATTCAATGGTTTTAGTATATTAGCAGAGTTGTGCACACATCACTGCTACCTAATTATAGAACATTTTGTCATTGGAAAAATAAAACCTAATACTCATTAGCAGTCACCCCCAACCCTGCTCCAGACTTAGGCAAGCACTAATATTTCTGTCTATGGATTTACCTATATATAAGTGGAACCATACCCTATGTGGCCTTTTAAGTTTTATCAGTATTGTAGCCTGTATCAGCTTCTCTTTAAATTTCTGCCAATATCAAAACTTAGATATTTGCAGTCCCATAAATTAATGAAGTTTGTGAAACACTTTGGCATACACAGTTAAAGCTAACCAAGTAAGGATAATATGTAATGATACGATGTATCACAGGATCTTTTGATTCTATAATGTTCTTGGTGGGGATAGGATCGCTACTATATTAAGGATTTGAAATAGTAATTTAATTCAGAAACTCATTAGACCAGTTTCTTTTGAAGGATATTTGAGATTTAAAATTTTTTAAAATTTTTATTTATTTGAGAGAGAGTGTGAGAGAGTAAGCATGAACAGGGGGAGGGGCAGAGAGAGGGGAGAAGCAGACTCCGCTCAGCAGGGAGCTCCGCTCAGCAGGGAACCCCGCCCAGGCTGGATCCCAGGACTCTGGGATCATGACCCGAGCCAAAGGCAGAGCTTAACCAACTGAGCCACCCTAGTGCCCCTGAGATTTAAAAAATTTACGTGATTTGTGTAATAACTTTGCTTGTGTCTCAGGATAATAGTTGTCCTTGGAATCTGTGCCTCTGAATTTACTAGTTAAGGTTTTATTGATGCAAAAACTCTGTGTTGCTCTGTGACTTAAATAGCAAAACAACCTTAGATAGTGGCCCAAGATAGACCCAACAAATACTAAATTTTATCCTATACCTCTGGTGAAATTCCAGGTATTTACATTTAAATGAAATAACTTTAGTAAAATGGGAAATGCTTGAAATGATGACTTATTTCTTACTGTTGTTTGGTTATACAATTTCACACTTTTTAAATAATGATTTCTTACCATTTATAATTTGTCACCTAGTGACATAAATAGTTAATGCCACTCAATGCTGCTTATTAAATGTTTTAAAATTTAATTGAGTAACTATGTGATAGATCTTTTTACTCATTTTTTTTAAAGAGAGAGAGAATGCATGCACAAGTAGGGATGGGGAGAGGGAGAATGAGAGAGAGACTCTTAAGCAGGATCCATGCCCAGTGTAGAGCCCAATGTGGGGCTCAGTCTCACAACCCTGAGATCATGACCTGAACCCAAATCAAGAGCTGGATGCTTAACTGAGCTACTCAGGTGCCCCAGATTTTTTACTCTTTCTTCTCTCAAACTATTCCTTTAATAGTGAGGTTAACCCTATAAATCTCTTAAAAAAACAAACAAAAAAAAACCAAATAGTCTCTATGGTAAGTAAATTCTATTCTCCTTTTGGCAGGTAGAATTAAGTCTAGAGTTAAACAGTAAGTTCAGCCCTCAGCTTGAACCTTGAGCAAGCTTATTTAACTTCTTTAAACCATAATTCCTTCATACTTTTTATAGTTCCTTCATATTAAAAAGGAGATAATAACACAGATAATACATGTAAAAATATTAGCAGGTTGCTTGGTTCATAGTCATTGGTTCATATAGCTAGTGTGTAGGTAAATACCTAACTTTATTTAGAAATTCATTGGGATCTAGCAGATGAGCTGATAAGAGGAAAAAGCAAATTTAATAGGAAATGTCTTGGATCTTGTCCTGAGTAATCTGTCAGCACCCTGTGGGGAACTTGTCAATTCCTTGTCTAGGATCCTTGATATTATTTAGTTATTATTTAGATATTTTTTAGTTCATATTTATGCTTGTAAACAAGCATATTTGGATTTATTTTAGCTTAGATCTGATTTATTTTGACAGGCAAGTTCCTACTAGAGTAGAGACTAGAATCCTCCCAGCCGGGTTCATCTGAACCCAGGCCAGCACTAAGCATTATTCTCTGCTTGATCATTACCTAGTGTCTATTCTCAGGAACCACACTAACCTCCAGAATTTTCCATATTTTAAGTCTGACCTGTGGAAGGATTTTATAAAATATTAATTTAATTTTTTATATACATAGAATTCCAATACTGTGAATTTTATAGGTTTAGCGTTTAATTTTTTCCTTGCTAAAAACCACATTCCTAATCTGGTTGAATGCTGAATTTGAACCTTCACCAACTGCCTGTCTCCGAAATGGCCGGTGGAGAAACAAGTGAATAGGAAGTACTTGTTTTATACATGCTTTCTTTGTCTACCGATTTCCAAGATTGAGGCAATGTCCTTTTGGGATAATATGGTGGTTTAGGCAAGAGTTTGAGAATACTGAGAACAATGCAGAGGGATTGAAAGGAAGATAATTCTGAAAGGTAGCTTTCCCTTCTCACCTTATCTTTTGTTGGGTAAGAGTATTAATAATGTCCACTGGTCTCCATCCTGACTTGCTAACTAACTTCCATAATGCATTGGTTAATAATAATGAACATTGGTTAGCAGATGGCACTCTTTCAGGTATGACTTTATGTGAGGAAGACTTTGCATTAGATTATTTAATGTAGATAATTTTGTTATAATCTGGTCCATAAACTCTATTAACTTGTTTTCTGTACACTTAAGTGAGGCAGGATTTAAGAGTTCCTCATGAAGGGATTTTACACTTTTACATTTGTGAAGGGGGTAGGAGTTGGTGTTTACCATGCTACTCAAGAAAAACGTTGTTTAAAGCTTTGTTCCTGCAGATTTACTAGTTTAGAATTTAGTGCAGTTTAGAGCCCCTGTGTATTAATTATATCAAACCAAATCTTTATCTAAAATGAGTTGGAATTTTCCCCTCAAAATCGGGTGTTAAAAGATTCCTTCCTCTTTTGAATATAGCAATTTTTATAAGGAAGTTTAGAGACTTTTATGTTTATAATGCATATTTTATAATATAGCCACCTTGTCATATTTTACTAACTTAAACATATTAATACCCATTTATGTTTGTGTGCCCTTTTTATTTTAATTTTAGTTTTTTGAAATACAAGACTCACAGGAAGTAGAAAAAATAATACATAGTGTCCTGTGTAGCCTGCACTCCTCTTCTTCCAGTGGTGACATCTTATATAACTGTAGTACAATATCAATTCTAGAGATTCATTCAGGTGTTGAATGTATGAATAGTCTGTCCCCTTTTTATTGCTGAGTAGTATTCCATGGTAAAGATGTGCCAGAGTTGTTTTTACCAACTATTTATCTACTGGGAGTACATTTGGGTTATTTTCAATTTTTTGCTATTATGTGTAATAGCTACTATGGTCTCTTATGAATTTTTTTTAAGATTTTATTTATTTATTTGACAGAGAAAGACACAGCGAGAGAGGAAACACAAGAGGGGGAAGTGGGAGAGGGAGAAGCAGGCTTCCCGCCCAGCAGGTAGCCCGATGTGGGGCTTGATCCCAGGACTGGGATCATGATCTCAGCCGAAGGCAAACGTTTAATGACTGAGCCACCCAGGCACCCCTGTTATGAATTTTCATCTACAGTTTTTTGTGTAAACATATGTTTTAATATCTCTGGGGAAAATGCCCTGGAGTGTTATTGCTGGGTTGTATGGTAAATACATGTTTAATTTTGTAGGAAACTGGCATATATTTTCCAGAGTTTCTGCTACCATTTTACATTTCTACCAGCAATGTATGACAGACCATTTCTTTGTATCCTAACCAACCTGTGGTGATATTATTCTTTTTTTTTTTAATTTTAGCTGTTCTAATATAATGATATCTCATGTGGCTTTCATGTTTTACTTGAAAATAACGTGCATTATTTTTAAGGTCGTAATTTAGATTTTACTGACATTGTTTTCACCTACCTTCACCCCAGTGCCTGGTTGGTGCTATTTTGTTTGTTTGTTTTTCACTTTTATGTAAGTTCTATGCCCAATGTGGGGCTTGAACTCACAACCCTGGTTCCAAGAGTCATGTATTTATTCTACTGACTAAGCCAGCCAGATGCCGCTGGTGATGGTTTTTAGTGCAGTTAATTTTTTTTTTTTTATGATAGTTTGGCCAGAATGATTTCCTATTTTTAAAATGTTTTGTATCATCTCATACATTAAACATGGTACTTTTAATTAATAAAATAACTTTACTTTTTTGAATAATTGTTTGTATTATAGTGGCTGGAATGGCTGGTACTGCACATATCGATGGAGACCATATTGTTGTTTCAGTTCCTGAAGCTGTATTAGTTTCTGATGTTGTCACAGATGATGGGATAACCCTTGATCATGGCCTTGCAGCTGAAGTTGTCCATGGGCCTGATATCATCACTGAGACTGATGTAGTAACAGAAGGTGTAATTGTTCCTGAAGCTGTACTTGAAGCTGATGTTGCTATTGAAGAAGATTTAGAGGAAGATGATAGTGATCATATCTTGACTTCTGAGCTAATTACAGAAACTGTTAGAGTACCTGAGCAGGTTTTTGTGGCTGACCTTGTTACTGGTCCTGATGGACACTTAGAACATGTGGTCCAAGATTGTGTTTCAGGAGTTGACTCTCCCACAATGGTATCAGAGGAGGTTCTTGTAACTAATTCGGATACAGAAACTGTGATTCAAGCAGCTGGTGGTGTTCCTGGTTCTTCAGTTACTATTAAAACCGAAGATGATGATGATGATGATGATGATGATGATGATGATGTCAAGAGTACTTCTGAAGACTACTTAATGATATCTTGTAAGTGAAACGAAAGACAGAATTACTTGGGAGATTGATTTATATATAACCTGGGAAGGCTTTCTGGGATGGGGAATCTATTCAATATAAATCATGGGGATAGTCTTTTTGAAAAATAATTTTTTCCAAAGCTGTATTGTTGGGATGCTTTTTTGAACTTGCTCATATTTTTTTTAAAGGTTTTATTTATTTATTTGACAGAGAGAGAGAGAGAGAGAGATCACAAGTAGAGAGGCAGGCAGAGAGAGAGGGGGATGCAGGCTCCCTGCTGAGTAGAGAACCCAATGTGGGGCTCGATCCCAGGACCCTGAGATCATGACCTGAGCCGAAGGCAGCGGCTTAACCCACTGAGCCACCCAGGTGCCCCAGAACTTGCTCATATTTTTAATTTACTCATTGAAAGTTCATATCCAGAATTAAGCAAAATACTGTAATTAATATCTTAGAGCAGAAAGGAAGGTTCAATAAGAACATTAACTGATACAATTTTTAATGGTAAATATATATATTTCAAAGTGGGAAGTTTATGTAGCCACTGCTTTCTTTTTATTGTAGCAGGTACTGGAGTTGTCAGTCCAGTTTTGCTTAGGAATTTAAGCATATTATATTACGAAATGTGTAATTAATTTTTTATTAAATACTTGAAAAGGAAATCTTAAACTCTGTGTTCTGCAATTCTCCGTGTTTATTTTGTTTGTCTAAATGTGCATGTGTATATTCTAAGCAAAAAAATACTTTACTGTGTTTATTTCAGATTGCTTTATGATGTCTATAAGACATTCTATCTGAAGGAGGAAGATAGAAATATCTTGTTCTCATTTTAAGTGGTGGGTTTGCCTGAACAGCAACAATAATAAAAATCTCATGATGAGTTATTGAAGGAGAGTGAGGAAGAAGTGGGTCTATTCTTTAAAAATTGGAAGGGAGCATGATGGAAGTAATAAAGATTAGATAAAACTTCACTTTTTCATGGTGGATTTTTGTGCTTCTCTTTTTAAAATAAAAAGGATTGATTGAGAAGTACATCAGCAGGTAGAGTTATGTGTATGTGTTTATAATGTGATTGTATGTTATATGTGTATCAGTGAATTTAAAACTGAAAACCAATTGGATTTATTTAATTTGTAAATATGATTCTGAAGTCTAGCATGTTAACTTTTTCCCTCTAGAACCACTTTTCAGGGTGAATATTTACATTGTTTCTAAGGGAATAAGTTATGCCACTAAAATACTGTCTGCAAATGTTATTACCTCTTTTTAAATTGATGTCCATTACTGAAGCAATTCATATTTACATCTTAGCCTGATGTTAAAAAAAATATGGGTGATCATATAAAATGGTGTGACAAAAGTTGGCAGCTGTTCTGTGTCAAAATAATATTATGCCTTTAAAAAAGTACTTGTCAGATCAAACTCTTTGATATTAGAGTAGTTTAAAATTTAGACATCATATGTTTTGTGAATTGTCAGACCTTAACATATCTGCTATGATTTGATTCTGCAGGAGATTTTTAAGAGTTTCTAGAATATTTTAATTTACACTGTTTATCTTTATTTTGCCATATATGTTAAATGCAAAGGATTTTTGTCCTACTCTAATAGGAGTAAACTGAAGATTATAAAGAAAATTGTATTGCTTGAATAATGCTGGGACTGTTCTAGGGGAAATTTAGACTGGGAATTAATTAACTCCTTAATCATTAATAAAGAAACAGCAATGATTTTTTAAAACCCATTTAGAACCTAAGCAGTTTTTTACTGTAGAAAATGTAATATGCAGAAATTAAATATTTTTTTATATCACCCATTTTCTCACCACACAGATCCTTGACCATTTTTATAATGGTTATACTCAAATTGGAGCTACTTACTCATTACAATTTTCATTTATTTTATTTTATTCTCTTTTGATTTAGCTTTTTCCTTTCTTCCTTCAAAATTTTCATTTCATTTTCTCTACCTTTTGGTTTCTCTTGGCCCTTGAATCTTATAGGAGTTATGAGAATAAATTGTCATAAAGGCCTCAGTGCTAATTTTAAAAGTCCTCTTTTCTGTTTTGCTTTTTTTTCCCAAGATAGAGATTTTCAAAATACCCAAGAGATAAAGTAGAGGAATTAAAACAGACCTTTGTCTTCTTCCTGAATCCCTAAATACTCCCATAAGGAAATCTTTTCAGTAGCTGAATTTTACAGGTAGGGAATTTGTCTTCTCTCATATCTGAGGAGCATTTGAGCTTTTTCCCCTTTCAGGCCAAATGTCACAAATTCTCTGTCTTAGCAGATGTTTAGGGTTTTTCCCACTTGTGCTTAAGTAACTTGAAAATTAATATAGAACAACTGTATGATTCTAAAATTATCTTAGGTGTGCTCTTCTTTAAAAGTACCTAACATCCATAAAACATTTATGGGTGATGATTTCCTTTATAAGAGCTGCACTGGAAGAGGAATGTTTCATTAAATAATGAACCAATATAAAGCATTCAATTGTTTTTTACCTATAAAATTTGTTTATATTTCTTTCAGGAACATAATTTTATATAAAGCAAAATTTCTTGTTAGGGTCATTATGGGAAATCCCAACAAACCTCACCGATTTCAAGGCTAAAAACAGAAAAGTTTAAATGTTTTTTTTAATATAATGACTTTGTTGAGACACAGTTCACGTGTCATAAAATTTACCATTTAAGGCACACAGTGGTTTTAATATATTCATAGCATTGTATAACCATCACCACAATTTTGGAATTTTTTTCCTCACTCCAAAAAGAAACCCCATGCCCTTTAGTAGTCACCCTGGACCCACCCCCCTCCACCTATCACTCTCCCTCCCCTGGCCATCACTAATCCAATTTCTGTTTCTATGGATTTGCCTATTCTCAACATTTCATATAAACAGTATCATGTAATTTGTGGCCCTTTATGTCTGACTTCTTTCACTTAGCATAATGCCTTCAAGGATCATCCATATTGTAGCATGTGTTATGTGTCAGTACTTCATTCCTTTTTATTACTAATATTTCATTATAAGGGTATACATTTTATTTATCCATTCATTGGTTGATGAACATTTAGGTTGTTTCTACTTTGGGGCTGTTATGAATAATGCTGCTGTGAAGATTCATGTACAAGATATGATGCAGACGTATGTTTTAAGATATCTTGGGTTTACACCTGGGAATAGAACACCTTCATAATCTAAATGTTACTAACTTTTGGTTGTTTCAGTGCTAGGAAGTATAGATCCTTTACATATTGCCTGATCCGATCTCTGTGGTTATTATAATAATAGAGCATTAATATACTCTATATTGATAATAACATTTCTACCAGATAATTTTGGTAGATGTAACACAAAAAGGGTACAATTAAAAAGCCTACTCAGCTTTTAAAAGGAATATTGAATTTTTAATCAAATTGTGCTGTTGAGATATATAAAAGAATATTGAACATTAGCAAACTTGCCAACAATGCATCTTACTGTTTTATGTTACATTTAGCACCAGTAGAATTCTGTGATGCATATAATATTACCTGCTACTACTGTCTGGAACGTCTTGTGGGTTAAGAAACAGCACTGTGGGACTTGGATATTGTAAGCCTTACAACAAGCAAAAAGGTTAAGCCTTAGTTTGGGGTATTTTGAGTATTATTTGCATTAAGAAGATCTTTGAGGATCCTTTTCTAAAATCACTCCATTGTCTATTAAGTCTTTGTTAACTTTGTTACTTTCTATAACAAAGAAGATAGAATATATCTTGGTTAAGTTCATGGTTTATCTTTTAAAACTGCACACAAGCATCCTTAATAACTTTATCATCTTTCATGAACTTAAAATACAGAACAAGTTTGGTTACTCCGTATATTTCAAAATTGTTCATTCTGAGGAATCTAAGTAGAAAATAATGGATACATTAAGCTAAGGACCTTAAGGCATGGTATAAATGGAACCAGAATAGCAACAGTTATTTCAGTACTTAAAGTAAAAGCTATGGTACAAAGCTATGGAGAAGTAACCACAAACTGTATTTCATTTCATGAGCTTAAATTTTGTGAATTATAGTTTTAATTCCGTTTTTGCAGAAGGAACTATGATCACTTTAAACTATCCAATTATACCAAATGAGAGTATTTTCAGTATTCTATTAATTTACTGTTAGTTATTCCAAGTTAAGAAATTAATATTTTGGACACTTTGAGGTTTTTGCATAACCTATGTCTTTATTTTCAAGAATGAGAAAGCATTTTCTGGAAGCGTAACTTTCCTTTTTTTTCTGTGATGTCATTGTTTTAATTTAACATATTTTTAAAAAAGCTATTAATTCAATATCAGCTACTTCATCATCTTTTAATCTTTCATTTTAATCTGTCCCATTGTCAAAAATAATTTTGCCAAAAAAACATAGTATTAGAATTAAGGGCTATTATGGAATGAAAATATTTATTCTATTTATTTTGATCACTTGGGTCCTTTCTTTCATAGACAGGCTATTTGAACTCTTAAATAGTATGGAATCATTTCTGTTATATCACAAAGTTGAAGTAGCTTTGCATTGTTAAAAAGAATTTCTGAAACTTAGTGTCTTTCACCATTTTGAAAGGCCAAAAGAATATTTTCGAGCTTGTAGGTATCAGATTTGAAACTGAGGTAAGGGAAATCTGGACTTTAACCCATTTAGATCTTCTTGAAATTCATTTTTTTAAGAGTACTGAATTAACTTTTTTATGTCACTTTATTCTTGTTCTAAACAGTTCTGGAACGGTTTAGATATAGGCAGAGGCTTTAGAATTTTAAGTTTCATATATGATGCTGTGATATACATAATAGGAAGGAGCAGATTTTCCATACAGATTACATTTCAGTTTTTGTAGGTACAAACATTGAAATAAAAAATGGTAGACATATAATATTTGGGGAAATGTATTACTTAATATTTGTGGTCAAAGAACAAAGTTTATTAATATATACTTACTGCGTAGTTTGTGCATAGTATTCATGTGAAAATAAATGTTATTCTTAAAGCCTGTAGAGCAGAGAATCAGAATTTTAAGCATACTTAAAATGTAAGAAATATTTTCATATTGTTGCTTTACCTTTGTACATGATTTTGGAGTCTAGCATATGTTAGTAAATAGAGAAGTACACAAAATTTCTGGTTTGAAGTTGTCTTCCATTGACTCAACAGGAATCAAAAGTATTAAGATTTTATTTTTTTAATTTCTAAAAAGCCCTTTCTATAAAATAATTCAGCTGTTTTCTGTTTCCTCTTATTTAATTCTAGATTTCATATGCTAATTTGTTTTAGAAATATTGCTATTTTATTTAGAAATTGTTGCTTATGTGAGCTTATTTTATGAGTACTATGTATTTTATGTTTTGATTTTTTTCTGTTTATTGACTGGGTGTTAAGATTTAACTTAAAATGTTGAACGTAATGGAAGATGATTTAATCATTTCCCAAACTGTTTTAATTAAAACCCTATGGTTATTAAGTATTTCATATATAAATTAAAATTTCCAAATAAGTTTTTATATGGTTATGATCATGTAATGTATATGATCTCATATACTGGTTTTTTTTCATGAATCATATCACTTTCAATAGTTGCACAATAATTCATTAAGTGAATATAGTGGATAGGTGATTAACACATTCATGTTTCACTTATGCTTAACATCCACTAAATGTCAGTTGTACTTTTTGACTAAAATAGTTTCTTCTTTATATTTTACAGTGGATGATGTTGGGGAAAAATTAGAGCATATGGGGAACACACCATTAAAAATCGGAGGTGATGGTTCACAAGAAGATGTTAAAGAAGATGCATTTGGTTCAGAAGTAATAAAAGTGTATATATTTAAAGCTGAGGCTGAAGATGATGTTGAAATAGGTACAAATCTTAATTTATTTCTATAATAAAAATTAAAACTAATTCTTATCTTTACTGGCAACTATTCTAAAATTGTCTTTAAAGTGCAGATTTTTTATAGGTTTCTTTGGGGATGGAATATTAAAAAATTGTATATGAATAAAAAGGAATGCAGAATATGTCATTCTTGGATTCTCTCAGCATAAGTAGACTATTACAGTTGGAACTACAAAAACAAATGAGTGGAGAGGATTTGATTTAGAGTAGAAAGTAATACTGAGTGTTTAAGGGTATGCTAGAGGTAAGCTGCTTAGAAATCCTAGTTCTGCAATTTAGCTGAGTATTGGTGAGTTACTTAACCTCCTTCTGTCTCAGTTTCCTCATCCATGAAATGGCCATAATGATAGTAACTACCTCATAGGGCTATTGTGAAGATTAAATGGGCAAAACACATGTTAAAGGCTTATATAGTGCTTGGCATGTGTATAATGTGTTAACATTTGTTTTTATTTCTCAGTGGTTACTGAAATTTAGAGTGTTATTTTTAAGAAAATTCTCTTGACACTTGGAAATTTATATTGGAATATTTTGGGGAATACTTTTTTCTAAAGGAAATTGCTCCTTTTTAAAAAAATTTTTGAAGATTTTATGTATTTATTGGAGAGAGAGACAGAGAGTAAAAGAGAGAGAGCACTAGTGAGGTGAGGGGCAGAGAGAGAAGCAGACTCCCTGCTGAGTGGGTAGCCTGATGCAGGGCACCATCCCAGGACTCCGGGATCATGATCTGAGCCAAAGCACTTTAACCAACTGAGCCATCCAGGCACCCAGGAAAATATTTCTTATACATCATTCTTACTAATTTAGGAAATTATTCCATGATACTTCTCTATTTTGATATGTGATTTAATTTTTAAGGTGGAACAGAAATTGTCACAGAGAGTGAGTACACCAATGGACATTCTGTAGCTGGAGTGCTTGACCAGAGCCGAATGCAGCGGGAGAAGATGGTTTACATGGCAGTTAAAGATTCTTCTCAAGAAGAAGATGATATTAGTAAGATATCAGTACAAGGGCACTGTAGTGACTTGTCAGTAGCTATCATGAATTCTTTTAAAAAAATAGATTAGGCAGTCTTAGAAATACAAGCACTATATAGGAACTAAGTTCAATAAAAGAAGTCTGACCTTTGCTGTAATTATTTTAAAAGGAAATGGTCCTTTTGTCCAGTCATGCATACATGTATTGTTCAAATCAGCAAACATGAAATACTATGTCTCAGATTCCAGGGATACAGAGATAAATAACATATGGTTCCTGACTTCATTAGTCCCCACAGATATATATGGAATTATGGGAAATCTATTTTGTGTGTTATTGGATATGTTGCATACATGCTAACACTCACAACTCATCTCTGAGGTAGGTGGTATTATCTTTGTTTTATGGAAGGAAAAAATGCTCAGGGATATTAAATAACACAAGATAATTTCAATATTAAGTGAGGAATGTAGGATTTCAACTCATATCTGCCTAAATACTGCCAGTGTACTTTCCACATGGCAGTGAACACTGTTGGCCTCTCTCTGGATTTAGCAATGGAAGGGTTAACTGGTGGTTCTCCTGTCATTGAAGGATTGGATAAGTAAGTATTCTTCCAAATAGGTGAAGCTGCCAGAATATTTACTTATTATGCCTTTGATGGTCTCCAGGTAGTTGCTGTTTAAGGTTTCTTGGGGCTGAGTACCATAGGGTGAAAATAACTCTTCAGATTTCCTTTCCCGCCATGCTGCCCATTTCCTTACGAAGACATGTTACTCTCTGCCTGCTTTCTTTTCACCTCAGTGTAGGAATGCAGTCCTTCCCTAAGGCTTCTTCTGTCTTCTTGACATGCTGAGAAAAAAACTATTTTGTTTTGCCTTAGAAGGGCAAGAGCCTCCACTTCAGTACGTTACCTGGATGATACTCAGTTTTACCTATACTGTACTCTGATCTCCACTCCTCAGATTTCCTTCCCTAGAAGCCATGGGAAGCTGAATTCCAATCCCAAACATGAATAATACACCACAGTTGAAAATATAAGAACAAGTAAGTCTAGAGGATTTGATTGAAGAGGAAAATCATTTCTATTGGCCTCTAAATTCTTTATTATTATTTTTTTACTCATTGGTTGGTAAAGGGGCACAAGGGAAGGTGGGAGACTGAAGCTGAGGTTAGCTGATGCCAGAATTCCTTGGGCATGTGGCAAATTTTAATCAGTGTCTCTTTCTCATCAGTTGAAAGAAGGGAAACTTGGAAGAACAGGGATACTTTTTCTCCACATTTTTTCCCACATTTCTTCCATAGTGAATAGAAGATCCCAGGATGTGAGTCAAAGGAAAAGCATAAATTCAAGCCAATTTTTTTACTTAACAGCCTAAATCTAAGTGGGTTATATCACATAAAATACACTAAATGACCCTCTAGGTTTAAATTTTTTACACCAATACTATATTCTTTAAAAATGAGTCTCACTTAATGCTTTTTTTTCTCAGTAGGGTCTCTGAAAATCCTGCCTCTTAAAAGGTGTCCACATATTCGTGAGCACCAGCTTATATATGTATTGTGCGTGTGTGTGTGTGTGTGTGTATGGATATATATTACATATATATGTGATTTTAATTATTTTTATTTAATTTTTTTCAATTACTAGTATTTTTTACTACTTTTCTTTGCATGTACACTACTGCATTTAAGTTACAGAATGTGGGGTAGCAAGGACCACTTTCTAGTTTTGATTCTATGGGAAATGCTTTCTGAGTTCCAAAGAACAATCAGGCAGAATTATGGACTGCAACCTTTTTTTACAAATTTGTAATGCCCAATGGACTGTAAAATCAGTCGGTATATTTCAAGCGCACATGTTTTATATAACCTAAAAGTCCTTTTCATAGGCTAGGTTCTAAGAATAAGAGTTTTGATAAATGATTGTCTCCTAGTGGCACTAGTCTCCAAAGTGCCTAATGTCATTTTTAAATTAACCAAACTGAAATCTTGACAGTTGAAAGATTTAAATTGTTTGGAATTTTTACCCATTTATTAAATATTTGGGGTTATAAACAAGCAATTATTTCTAAAATTTAGGTTGCGCTGAAATAGCAGATGAAGTTTACATGGAAGTCATTGTAGGGGAAGAGGAAGGAACTTCTCTCCCTGAGACTCAGCTTGAGGACTCTGATGTTAATAAAACAATTGTCTCTGTTGTCTGGGCTGCGGCATATGGTAGGACACTGGTATTTTTTCACCTGATAAGTACATATATCTATTTGATCAGCCTTTAGGTCATTAAATATGCTGTGCTCATGCCCCCCCATGAGTTGACTAATATTATAAAATGTTTTGCTGTGGACTGATTAATATCTAGATACTTTTACATGATTTTCCTACCATATAGCTTGTTATTTAAAATAAACCTTGCTTAATGCATTGTTTTTCAGTAGGATTTATTTAAAATCCTACCTGCATAAGTGAGTACCATAAAAATTTTTATTTTCTAAAATAGGAATATCCTTTGAAAATTGGTCCTTCCCTTTTTTCAAAAACTTATTTCATGTTTTAGCAACACAAATAAGATTTTTGGGGTTTGAAAAACAGAAATCCAGGTATGCTCTTGTACAAAGTATCTAATGGAAGGTTAATTTATCAAGTTTTTTTTTCTATTTTACCTCATTCCTACTTAATTTACAAAAGGTCCAGGTATACTCTTTACTTTGAAAAATTTTGGTGTTCCAATTCATTATCTTATCTCGGTTTTTTCAAAGGTTCATTCGTTCAACAGTCGTTTATTGAGCATCTTCAATTTTGAGTGTATTCTGCAGAAGTATCTACTCAATTTTTTATTTAAAATGTAAGATTGTTCTGGATGTTAACAGTTCCAAGGATGCTAACAGTAGCCCTTATTTTCAGTGCGTGAAATTATATCTAATCTATGGGAGAGGAAGAACTCAACAAAAAAAAAATTTAATCCAAGGAACAGTGGTCAAAGTAAGATTTTTGTAGATTAAGATGTGATCCACTAGTAATCATTATACTCAGCATGTAAGTTTTTAATTAGTTTTTTTTTTTAGGAGATGAGAGAAGAGTTTCCCGGAGGTATGAAGATTGTCAAGCATCAGGTGAGAGAGCATTATATATGAGATATAAGTTAAATAACCAGTTTTATATACTGCTTGGAAAATAAGCAGTTACTGGTTTGTGTGTAAAGACACTCTGACTTGCCTGGTCATATCTTATCTAGTTAATTACATAGGAGTTTGCTGTTTGGGGCAGTTGATTTTTTTTACAGATGTGATGTGTTATTCTGTGAACACAGTTCATTTTAGATTTATCTCAAGGTAAAAATGTTGGGCAACTTACAACATGAATCATAAAAGGTTGTTATGGAGAAAATTATAAAATGGAAATTATTTTGAAAAAAAAAGTAAAAATTACCCATGATATAAACCCTTGTTAATGTCTTCCTTGGGACAGAACTATTTTCTTAATATCTGTGGCAACCAGTAGATGTACATAACTGTTAAATAAAACCAATGTGTCAGCTTCATTTTTCTTTTTAGTTATAATACATACTCCATATAGTGTTATTCCATGGTTGATAGTTCTTTTTATTTTCTTAAGCAAAGAGACTTTTTCTCATGATAAAATGTCTGACTCTTCTGTTTCTACCTTTAGGAGATACTTGACTCTAAATTTAAATGTAGATGTCAGAGGAAATGATGAGAGGCATACATCACAGCCTATAAGCTAAATGGCTTTGCAGGTCTACATTTTTTTTAGATATTTATTTATTTACTTATTTATTTATTTTTATTTATTTATTTGAGAGAGATCAGGGGGAGGAACAGAGGGAGAGGGACAAGCAGACTGCGCTCAGTGCAAAGCCTAACACAAGGCTTGGTGCAGGGCTCGATGGGGGGCTTAATCTCACAACTCTGAGATCCTGACCTGAGCTGAAATCAAGAGTCAGATGCTTAATGGACTGAGCCACTCAGGTGCCCCATGGGTCTACATTTTTAAACTAAATTGCATGGCATAACAGATTGGTGAGAACTGAGATTTTATTAAGTACTTTATTCTGTATACACTGATGCCACTGAAAGTGTGGTAAATTGCCTGCCACATCTATCTTAGTCTTTAATATCAGTCTTTTTTTTTTTTTAAAGATTTTATTTATTTATTTGACAGATAGAGATCACAAGTAGGGAGAGAGGCAGGCAGAGAGAGAGAGAGGAGGAAGCAGGCTCCCTGCCAAGCAGAGAGCTTGATGCGGGGCTCGATCCCAGGACCCTGGGATCATGACCTGAGCGAAAGGCAGAGGCTTTAACCCACTGAGCCACCCAGGCGCCCCTTTAATATCAGTCTTAATACATTTTACATTAATTAAATTATCATAAGGCATATATACAAGAGATATATTTTTTGTTATATATTACACATTGTCACCATGACTATATTGGTTCACTGACACATACATATTTCTTTGCTAAGTCTCTTTAACTTCATCAGCCTTCACTGGTGAGAAATTGATCTGATGCTAATATTTTGTTTTGGCCATAAAAGTCTCTCATGTTATATTCACCTTATTAGTTTATTGCTTTAGGATAAATAAATCGAGATATTTTAAAGTTAATTTCACATGATATCTTATGTATAGTGTTTACAGATTTTGTATGTGTGTGTAATTGTATGTGTGTGTATAAAGGTATAAAAGAGAGAATATGGATATACTTTGTGAAATTTAGCACCACAATGGCAACTTAATGCCATGTCATATCTAGTAATTCATCTAACCAGAAGCAAATAGTATAAATATTATGTAGTTTAATAGTGTATCAATTTTTTTCCAGGAAACGCCTTGGACTCAACATTAGAAAGCAGAAGTAGTACAGCAGCACAGTACCTTCAAATTTGTGATAGCATTAATACAAATAAAGTACTTAAACAAAAAGCCAAGAAGAGGAGAAGGGGAGAAACGAGGCAGTGGCAAACGGGTAAAATACTACTACTTTCTTTTATGAATATTGCCATGATTTGAAATGTGGAAGTCATTTTTTTTATAAGCAAAGGAAACAGAGTCAGTTTTTACAGTGTAGTCCCACTTCCATATACCTGTGTTTGATTTAAATAGTTGGTTTTTTTTTAAATACTTGACTGGTATATAAACTGTGTTTGTTTGCTCTTTACCCAGATGTGAATTTTCAGGTTGGTTTCACAATAAAGGGTGCCTATTTCTAGTTTACAAAATGTATATAAAATGTTGGTAGGTGAGTAATCTATAGTATAAAGATGCTTAGGACGTTTTAGTGAGTTATTTCATCATAAGTTGCTTTTAATGTACATTTTATCCTGCAAGATTTTATTCTACTAGTACAGTTCTCACATTGTGAATGCCAGCTAATTTTAGCACCTTTATTGTAAAACCCTTTAAAACATCTGGCCAAATGTCACAACTTCCTTTTTTTTTTTAAATGTAGCTGTTATAATAGGCCCTGATGGACAGCCCCTGACAGTATACCCTTGCCATATTTGCACAAAAAAGTTTAAATCCAGGGGATTCTTGAAAAGACACATGAAGAACCATCCTGATCATTTGATGAGAAAAAAATATCAGTGTACAGATTGTGACTTTACAACTAACAAGAAAGTGAGTTTCCATAACCACTTGGAAAGCCATAAGCTTATAAACAAAGTTGACAAAACCCATGAATTTACAGAATACACACGAAGATACAGAGAGGCTAGTCCACTGAGTTCAAATAAACTCATATTAAGAGACAAGGAGCCGAAGATGCACAAGTGCAAATACTGTGACTATGAAACTGCAGAACAAGGACTATTAAACAGACATTTACTGGCTGTTCACAGCAAAAATTTTCCTCATGTTTGTGTTGAGTGTGGGAAGGGCTTTCGACATCCTTCTGAACTCAAGAAACATATGAGAACCCATACTGGTGAGAAGCCATATCAGTGTCAGTATTGTGTCTTCAGATGTGCAGATCAGTCAAATCTGAAAACTCACATTAAGTCTAAGCATGGTAGCAATTTACCATATAAATGTGAGCATTGTCCTCAAGCATTTGGTGATGAGAGGGAGCTTCAACGCCATCTGGATTTGTTTCAAGGACATAAGACACACCAGTGTCCTCATTGTGACCATAAGAGCACCAACTCAAGTGACCTTAAGCGGCACATCATATCTGTCCATACTAAGGATTTTCCTCACAAATGTGAGGTCTGTGAAAAAGGTTTCCATCGTCCTTCTGAGCTCAAAAAGCATAGCGATATCCATAAGGGTAGGAAGATTCATCAGTGTAGGCACTGTGACTTTAAAACATCAGATCCATTTATTCTTAGTGGTCATATCCTTTCAGTTCACACAAAGGATCAGTCATTGAAGTGTAAAAGGTGCAAGAGAGGGTTCAGACAACAAAATGAGCTCAAAAAACATATGAAGACCCACACTGGAAGGAAGATTTATCAATGTGAGTATTGTGAATATAGCACTACAGATGCATCTGGCTTTAAACGACATGTGATATCAATACATACAAAAGACTACCCACACAGGTGTGAATTCTGCAAGAAGGGATTCCGAAGACCATCAGAAAAAAATCAGCATATTATGAGGCACCACAAGGAGGCTCTTATGTAATAAGGTCAATATAAAGAAGGAAGCTATTTCAAGAATATGATATGCTACATGGGAGGAAAATTTCATGAACTGTTTCATGTAGTTCCAAAGCTTGATAATAAATCATAACTTTACATTCTTTGTATTAGAGATCTTGAAATATTTGAATTGACGGGGGATCTCATAGCCCTTTGAAAATTACTTAAAGAATTTAAGAAGCACCATAGAATGGTTGCAGAAAAACTCTTAAGTGTCTATTTAATAGTATTATATGCATAATTAAACTACAGAAGGGAAAAGCAAAGACAATGACTTTATTTGGCTGATCACACTAGAGATAAATGTTTCCGAAGAAATCATAATCGAGTTTAGCAATGCTTTGCTGTGGCAAGCAAGTCTCACTTCAATGTGATTTTCGAAATGAGGTGGGGCAATAAAATGCAGTCATCCATCAGTCACTTAGTCATTGATCCTTTTTTACGGTATCTGAAAATTGAATTCCAGAAATGGCAAAAGTTTTGTGTATTCATTAAAAGAAATGTCACTGAAAAACAGCTTATATTAATTCAATGCTATTAAAAAGAATTTCAGAGCTGCTAAGATTTTATCACAGGATAGGATGTTTAAAATACAGCATTCTTTGCTGAAGTCTAAGGTGAAGTCTGAGATGAAAGTTCCCTTTTTTCTGATGTTGAAGTTGATTTTTCAGTATGGCATATATGACAAAAGTATTTGAGTCAAATGTGGCTTTCTAAAACAGATGCAGCAGTAGTGTTGCAAATAAAGTTAGCACTATATTTCTTAATGGTCTAAAGATTAAATTGAGAGAACACAGTTTTCTTAAAAAACAATGTTTAAAGTTTCTTTTTAGGTCAGTCTCAGCAAGTAGGGTTGGTTTAGTCTTGCTTGCTCTAATGTTTAATGGTGCAATTTTATGCCATTATTGAAAATTTTGATTTTTAAAATCTATATACCATATTATTAACATGCATTTTCAACGTGAGGCAGCATATATGCAGTATTTAACAAAACACTGTGTTGCCAATAGAGTTTGGAGGTGGATATTCAGTTTACAGTGTATAAATTTAAAATATGCATCCTTTTAACAACGCTTTGTGTTAGCATGCTGCAAATCAAAATGGCGCTTAATATAAAAAGCTGGTTTAGGGAAATTTAATGAAAATCTTGTTCATAAATGTAATGCATATGATGTGTACTTTTAAGTTATAGTTGCTTCATGTTTACACTCAGCTGTTCAACATAATTAAAATGTAATTTTACTTTATGCTATATTGTGGCTTTGTGTTTGAAATAATGTTCTCCTTTCTGTTTCTGCACCAATGAGAATCTGTTCCTTGAGAATAAATTTTTTATCTTTCTTCACTTCAGAATATTAAATTTGGAAAATTTAAAATAGTGTGTTATGTGGCTGTAAATGATGTACACGCTGTAAAATAAGATTGTCATTGTTATGTGGGATTATTATTTCTAAATGTTACTTATTGAAATGAGCATACAATAAAAAGCATTTATTGCACTTCAAGGGTTTATGAATTTATTTAAAGTTTGGTGTAGTGTTCACTCTTTATTAAAAGGCTTTCTTCCTAAAACTACTCTTAGGTAATTTGGTCCATAATTTAATGTCTTGTAGATTTTGTGCATTAACAACATGAGCTAGAAACTTAAACAATTATGATGACTATGGCATTATTATTCCTCAAAACTGTATATTTCTGCTAAAACTGTGATGAAATACTATAAAGGTTCTCATTTTAAGACTTGGGATTTAGTATTATAGAGAAAACTAGAAATTCCTTTCCTGCTTAAGTAACCCAAACCTGAGAAAATAATCTAATTATGTTCCAAATAGACCAATACACATTCAAAAGGAAAAGCATTAAATCAAGTGTTTAGGAAAGATTTCTGCAAATCAGCATAAAAATAATAGACTATATTCAAATCATTTAACATTCAATAGAATTCATGAACCTAGATATATATAGCCCTATTGCTTAAAACTGTCAATTGGGCTAATTATTCCTAAATGATCACTAACAGAAAAAGAAGAAATCTTTTAGCCACTATATGTTAGACCAGTGCTTTATAAGCTTTAAGGTCTATGGAGTTCACCTAGTAATCTCATTAAAATACATTTTTTTTTTGTTTCAGTAGGTGTGGGATGGGGCCCTCAATTCTGCATTTCTAGTAAGCTCCCATGTGTTACCACCATAGGATTAAAAATGTGTTAGACAAAATCCCCCAGTGTAATTCTGGTACACTTCATCAAGTTTGCTTAAACAGATAACTATGGCTAAGTGGATACAGGTGATCCATACTGAAGACATGGGAGGCATGAGTGGCAAGAAGAAGGCATATGAAGATCTTGTGGAAGAGCATTCAAGGCAGAGAAACATGCAAACACACATAACCTGAGATGGAACAAGCTTTGGCAGGACTTTGGTAAGGGAGCCTGACTGATAAGAGATGAGACCTGTAAGAATTTGGAATGGGAAACTCAGAGGATTTTAGGAAAGGGAGTAATGTGGTACAACTTACATTTTGAAAATCACTCTGGAGGCTCTGTGAGGAATGCATTGCAGAGAAGCTGAGGGAAACAGAACCATGTGAAGAGGCTATTCCAGTAGTTACAGTGTAGCTGGAGAGAAATAGATGGATTTTCTTTCTTTTACTTATAAATTGGGTCTAAGGGGCACCTGGGTGGCTCAGTCAGTTGAACCTCCAATTCTCAGGTTTTGGCTCTGGCCATTGTCTCATGGTTTGTGAGATTGGTCCTGCCGTCAGACTCTGTGCTCAGCACAAAGTCTGCTTGAAGATTCTCTCTGCCCCACCCCCACTCATGTGCACACTCATACGCAAGCTCTCTGTCTCTCTCAAATAAATAAATCTTTAAAAAAAAAGTAAATTGGGTCTGGAAAACCTCAGCTAAGATACAACAGATAAGAATTCAACCCATGTTACAAACAAAGATTGTCTTAAAAAATACAGATTTTTACCAGCAGGTCAAAGTGATGAAATAAGGAGAAATAATTTGGTAATTACTAAAAAAATTGTTTTTCCAGAACAGTTCACAGTCGTTATGTGGAGATGGATTTGTCTGGTTGTCACTTCTAAATGGCCTATACCACGATGGAGAGTA
The DNA here is from genome assembly GCF_922984935.1 of Meles meles. Lineage (NCBI taxonomy): Eukaryota > Metazoa > Chordata > Mammalia > Carnivora > Mustelidae > Meles > Meles meles. The sequence goes on from NC_060087.1 coordinate 72,372,824, forward strand.
AATTATTTGAATTGTTACTCGCGTAGGGCTCTCAAATTCAACCCATGTCTCATACAGGACAACTACCAGTTTGGACCTTGAACTTCCCTTAAAGAAATGTATAGTATATATCCTATATATATCATATATAGATGATAGATAATATCTATTGCAGAAAAATTTTAATCATACAAAAAATATAATGAAGCCCATATAACTATCACCCAGCTTCAACAATCACTTTTTGGCCAATTTTGACTCATTTATATTCTTCCTCATTCTTCCCTTCACCCACCTACCCCTGATTGGCTTAATTTGAAGATCCCCTTCTCCCAATGGCTTTAATGTGAAGTAAATCCCTGACCTCCTTTTAAAACATTTTGAAGGAAAACAGCACAATTTTTAAATATGCCTACTTCCAGGAAAAAAATTAATCACTCCCTGTGAAGGTAGAGGAACAAAAGAATCCACTTATTCAGATCTTCCCATTTCCTCTGTGAGAATCAAGAAAAAAACTGGCTAGACTTGGAATTCTGTTCAGTAAGTTTCTTAAGACTAAGAAAAGACTTAGAGAAAATGCAGAACTAAATTAGAACCTTAGACTATCATTTGATTAGAGAATCTTCCTGGTTTTATTCAGCCCTATTCTATCATTCCAAAAGAATTAGCTTTGTAAATTTGATACTGCTTAAGAAAGTTCTCTTAGGGGGTGCCTAGTGGCTTAGTTGTTAAGCGTCTGCCTTTGGCTCAAGTCATGATCCCAGGGTCCTGGGATCAAGCCCTGCATCAGGCTTCCTGCTTACCGGGAAGCCTCCTTCTTCTCTCACTCCCCCTGCTTGTGTTCTCTCTCTCACTGTGTCTCTCTCTGTCAAATAAATAAATAAAATCTTTAAAAAATAATAAAGGTATCTTAGAATCTTGGATCCTAGAATAAGACTGGATATTGTTAATAGGAATATGGAGGCCTCACAGAAGAACTTGTATAATTTGTAGGGTCAAGGCTCTAGTACTACATATTTCAAGCAAAAAAATGTTTTCATATGCCTTGTTCCAGTTGCTATGCCTTTGTTTTAAGCATTGTCCAAGTAACTATTCCAAAGGGAACTCTGCTCCATTTTAAAATCTAGACCAATTGGCCATATTGAAACTATCTCTTTTAACCTATAATGTTATGTCCTAGTCACCATCCATTTGAGCCCAAAACCTTGTCATCCTAGATCCCAGCACCACCTACCCACCATACCCTGATGACTGGCTCATCAGAACCCTTTAGGAAACCGTCTGAAAAAGCTCATATATTCTCCCATTTTAAGAAATTGGTCTGCTTTGTTATATCTTGGCGCGTAGGAGCTAGGAGTGTAAGATGCTGATTGTATTAGCATACCAGGTACTGAATCAAAGCATATCGCAAAGGCTATCCCTTAATGTAAAGGATCTCTGGAACATAAACTTTAATAATGTAATTATTTTAATGTAATGGGAGGGGAAACCAATTAAGACCCTAGACTTAATATCTCATCTACAAGAGACCAATTCAAGATTACCAAGACTTCTGGTTATCATGTAGTTATGTTATATAACAGTTCCAGTGTTACTTTGTAGATGCAAAAGAACTATGTGTTATTTGTCACTAAATGTTAATGGTTTTATTAAGACAGACATAATTATTTATTAGAATCTTTACTTTCAAAAAGATTAGTATTTACTATTTTATTTTATTTTTTATTTATTCTAGGATGAACATGAAATATAGTTTTTATTGGATAAACGATACTATGGAAATCCAATAAATTTAATGATGATGTGGGGGAGAGGCACCTTGCTGAGAAGTCTTTTCACAGCATATTATTTACTTTCAAAAGAATTATGTCTACATGTCATCTCTGTAGATTACAATAATGGAAAGAAGTGAGAACGGCTTTTTGTTAGGGTGATATAAATTGGGTTGTGAGATAAAGATTTTAAGGCTTATTTTGTTCTTTTTGTACTGTTTGTGTTAAGAAAACGTATTACAGTTAAAGCACCATTCACTACAAGAGGGGAAGAATGATTCATGGAATCACATTTGAAACAATGAGTTATGGAACTCAGAAGACTAGGTTTATAATTTGTAAATTACATGTAATTTACACGCATCATGTAAAGCAGAGACCTGCATCAGCCAGAGGTCTATGTTACAGTGTTGTCTCTAGTAGTCTACATCAGGTATTTTTAAAAATGTTAGAGTGGTGCTTGGTAGTTAACATATAACTTCCTCATGAAAATACACAGCTAGGCTAAAAATATGTTTCCTACTAGCACTTTCACAAAAACCACACGAATACTTCACATATTTTATTTATTTATTTATTTATTTATTTATTTATGAGAGTAAGTAAGAGAAAGAGAGCACAGGAGCAGGGACAGAGGGAGAGGGAGTGGGAGAAGAAGACTCCCCTGATGAGCAGGGAGCCTGACAAGAGGCTCGATCCCAGGACCTTAGGATCATGACCTGAGCCAAAGGCAGATGCTTAAATGACTGAGCCACCCATGCGTCCCTTCACATATTTTATTTAGACACTTAAATTATCTTGCATGTAATTACAAGCCTCCATTTTATTTGATATCTAAAGCAAAAGATACTGGAACATAAATTAGATAAACAGGTATTTCTCACCTGATAATATCTTTGTAATTTTCAAAGATAAGCTGTCTGAAACTTGTGAGAGGGAAAAAATCACTACTATTTCTACTGATCTAAACCATACATTGGAAAAGGAATACATACATCTAAGTTTGTTAAGTATAATGAGCACCCTGTTCAAAACCCATTCATTATGCATGGATCAAGTGAGTCACTGAAGTATTAATTTTTTAACTGCCCCCAAATTTGGACATTGTTATTTTTATTTAAGAACATTTTGAGAAAATCACACTTGTTCTAATTTTCAAACAGTTATGGCCGCGATTTTCTATCAGGCTACTAAAAACTTCCATTTATATCAAATGGAATTTATATCAAACTTCCATTTATGTTCTACAGTGTCTGGAATTGATGTTTAAACAAGCAGGTTGTTACTATTGCATACTATTGAATACTATTGAATGCTATGGAAAAATGTGATAGAAAATCCTCATTAGTGGCTGGAGAAACTGTTATCTGCAGAAAAGTGTGGCATTATTTTGTTACATGTGTAGTTAGCAGGGGAGAAACTGTGCTGTTGTTCCTACACCAAGGGAAAAAATGTAAGGACGGTATAGCTTATGAAGAATATTAACATTTTTTATTACAAAATATTGATAAAATTGGAATTGTATTAATCCAATTATAGAGCTCATCATTTTAGTAAAAGTATTAAGATAATAACATAAAGCTCTTAGCTTCATATCAAGGACAATTTGAATATTTATATAAGAATATTAAAAGCATTTACCTCATTTGATATTTCACCAATTTTAACTTTAACCATAGGGGTTGAAATTAAGAAATTTCTTTCTTATTTACTAATGTATTTGGAAAATATTTTTTTTCATGTGGCAAAGTCATTAGAACCCAATTAATCAACCAACTTCTAAGTCCATTAAATACTATAAAATCTTTTTCTCCCAAATAGGATTCAGGTATCAAGTATTTGCTCTTGCTCTTTTTATTCCCAAAGCCTTAATGCAACAATTCAATATTACATGTTGTATACTTCTATTAAAAAGCCTGCCTTCCTTCTACCCACTCCTACAATATAGTATTACATATTTCTAAGGAAGTGGATGGACTCATTTGAAGATGATATGCTTTGAAAGAACAGATTTGCCAAGCCAAACCACTGATATGTTCTTAGAATCACAGTAGTATAATGTGTAACTTAGTGGATTTAGTTATTTTTAAAGATATTATCCTACTTCCCTGGTAAATGAAATTAACCATCACCTTTGATTTAATTATGTCTCTAAAAGGTATAAATAGCATGTAATAGAGCATCTCTTTTAGTCACAGAGTTTAATGTGAGAAAAGCAAATGTAAGCTGTATATACAATATAGTTAACTTTTAAAAAAATTCAATAGTTTTGCCTCTTTTTTTGGTTAAAAAACTGTATTTACTTTAAAACTTATAATGGAATAACTTGTAAAATCTCTACCCCAACAAATTAGTTCAGTGTCTAGGAAGTACCCTAACTGAAAAACAGTGCATTATGTTCTACAGTGTCTGGAATTGATGTTTAAACAAGCGGGTTGTTACTATTGCATACTATTGAATACTATTGAATGCTATGGAAAAATGTGATAGAAAATCCTCATTAGTGGCTGGAGAAACTGTTATCTGCAGAAATAATTCATTCCATTAAATTTACTGGGTAGTAGCATGGTTCAGAATTTTGATTGACCATTAGTTATGGAAAGTCACAAAGTACTTATGTAGATGCACAGAAAGCTCCTTTGAGTGGAGGATCCATTCATGGCTAGAAAAGGGAAAAAAAGTTAGTTTAAAACTGGTTCATAATTCATTTAAGATATTCTTGTTATATATACACAGTTATGGGAAATGATTTAAGTTGATATTCATAAAACCAAAGGAAATGTACTGCACTTTTGTGGTAATTTTTTTATATGTACATTCTGTGAAACGATGGTTTATCTGACTTTAGTTAAGATATATTTTTCAATGACTGAAGGGAAGGTTGAGTAAGTTTCTTCCTTGTGTCTTATTTAGAGGCTAAATATGTCTAAACATATCTGTTAATAAATATAAATCTACCATCTGTGAACTTATTAAAATATATTTTGAACTTCCTCTCAGTATCTAGTCCCTTCCAGATATCAAGTTTGATGTTTATTGCTGCACATTTTTAATGGAGAGAGAAATAATGACTATTATTCTGTAGACCCTTCATTTGGCAATTCCTCACATTGATGCACATGTGGTTAGTAGTCGCAGTTGCTTCCCAAACTTAAATTTCAGTATCAAATCTCTGAGTGACAAATTTTAAATCCTATGCTGACTTTCCCTTGCTGCCCATCTGGTTCTTGGGCCAAGTACCTTTATCATTTAGTTAGTAATAAATAATGATCAGCTAATGTCCTAAGAAATACAACACATGTCAATGCTAAAATTATTTTTGGGGAGAGGTTATCAAATGTTGGTTGCTTTCGTTGATGATAGACAACCATATAACCAAGATTGATGGCTTGATTGTAATTAAAGAAGGGGTTCGGATCTAAAAACATTTTGAATTTTTTTGTTTATTCAAATATTTGAGCTCTCAACTAAAAAATCATTTTTAGAGTGAGTTAACAGACTTAATTTTGTTAACTACACATCTACAGTAATTTATTAACAATATCTGTAATTTATAAACAATATCTTTTATTAACTATAAATCTGCAATTTAAAATTTCTTCAAAAGGTTCTGCAGAATAATTGACATTTGTATATTTATCTATTTTTCCTCATGGCATTCGTAGGCATTTTAAAACTTATTAAAGTATAGTAAATCTATAGGAAAAGTGCACATATAAGCATATAACAATATGAATTTTCCCAAACTGGACACACATATGCAACCATTACTCAAATCAAGCAACAACACATTAGTATCCTAGTAAACCTCCTTATACTCCCTTCTAATCAGTACCTGCCCTCAAGGATAACCACTTTCTGATTTTAATAACCATAGATTAGTTTTACCTGCTTTTAGTACTTAAGCAGTTTTTAACATAACAAAGGCTGCTGTTTTCAGTGTTAAAGTTAGATTCTGTGTGGTTTAGAGCTGCCATCTTCAACATTTTTTATGTCCATTACACTTGAGGGATATCATACATTCCCATCATTATCAATGGTTTCTGTTAGAATCTCTTAGCAGTAGTATAGGAGGATACAGTTAGGAAGAAAAGACCCCAAGGTGATTCTGTCATGTTAGAGTTTCTCAAACCTCAGCAGTATTAACATTTTGGGCTGGACAATTATTTTCTGTGGGAGACTGTCCTATTAATTGTAAGATCTTTAGAAGCATCTCTGGCTTTTAGTCACCAGATGCCAATAGTACCCATCCCCCAGTTGTGAAAACCAAAAATGTCTCCAAACATTGCTGAATGTCCCCTAGGAGGCAAAAATTGCCTGATAGAGGGCCACTACACTGAGGTGAATATATTCCCTATTTGATGTTCACTACTTTAAAGGTTAACAGGGCAATAAGTAAAAGTTTTAGTAAAGTAGCATTAAGTCCCTTATAAGAAGATGATTTTAGTAATCAGCACCACTTAGCAACATATTGGTCTTAAAAAGATGCTAAGGTCCATGTCACTTGGTCATCCTGGAGGATGTTATAGAAGGTAGATATTAGAATACATGACCTTCATCAGCCTCACTATAACTGTGGGATTTAAGGCTGGAGGATCTTAAAATCTGTTGAGAAAGACAGACATACCTCCTCACTTCTAAAATACCGAAAATTTTCTATCTATAGTAAAAAGTACCACATTCGAGACTGAAAGACAAATTCTATTAAAACATGCCTCTTCTCCATACACCACTCTTCTTCATAATTGTCTATAACATTTTCTACCTGCTTTAGAAAAAATTGGGATTTTTTTGGAAAATTTGAGTAGAATCAATTCAAAAACAATTATATTACCTGTGTATGAATCATTCTAAAGTTTCTTAATTCATACTACATATCAGTAAAGAAAACATGGGGAAATTTTGAAGAGAAAAAAATGAACTGCAAGATTTTAGTTCACTTTAATATTTTACCACAATTTCTGAGGGCTGTTATAAATAGAATATATATAAATTTCTATTCTTAATAGGACTAGAAATACACAAGGGAACTTACACAAGTCCATTTGTCTTCTGTTTTCTCAATCACAATAGTCTGTGTGTCACTACCTGGTGGTATATATTCATAGTCATCATAAAGGAGGCCTAGGATTGGATATTGTGTCCTGTACCTATACAGAAAAAAGTTAGTTTACTGCCTGCATAAGAAAATGACTCATTCTTTTTAAGTCACTCCTAGTTTGATTTTCCTTATTAAGTCAAGCTCTGAATGACTTTTAACTCTAAAAAGAAAATACTTACAAAGCTTTACTACCATTATTTTAAAAAGAGTAAGAGTACTGCTTCTGCAATAAGGGAGACTAGCAGCACAAGACAATGATCTTAGAGAAGGGAACCAAATGCCATGAGCCCTCTAAGTACCTACCTCACTACCTAGATATTTTCTTGGTCACAGGATAGAGAAAGTGGAGCCAAATAAATCCCTTCTCTCTCACAAAATTGAAGTGACAGAATTTCAAGTAAAGCTATGCCAAAGCACCTGGTGTGGGGCAGAATACCAGACAGAAGACAACTATATAGATAAAGGTCAAGAGTCCTGTAGAGGGTTCTCCACAATCTTTGGATGGCTACTGATTAGGGTAGGAATATGGAAAAACTACTGAAGCTGCAGAAAGAATCACTGGAAAGGAGGAGCCTGGAAATCCCTGGAGTTCACATAATGAAGTGAATAGCTTGTGTTTCACTAACCAGAGTGGAAAGACCTCCTAATGCAGGGGGGGCATCAGGAAGAAGCTACAGAAGAATACTGTGTTAGCACTAGGGTGATGTTAGTCCTATACTGCAGGTTTTAACAGTTTAAAAGTAAGACTTGAAAGTATTACAATGTATCCAGGCAATTTTGTCTCAGAATAAAACCACAGAACACTTGCAGTGAAATAAAAAAATCTAGAACTAAAGTATGTAAAATTACAATACATGGCATTGAATAAAAAAATTAGTAGTCATGGAAGCAAGAAGATATGACTGGTAATGAGGAGAAAAACAAATTAGTAGAAACAGAATAAGAAATGACAGATAAAAGAAATAAGTAGTCATGGTTGCATCTATTAAAATATGTATATTTTTAAATGTATACTCAAGAAATTAGAAGAAAGTATGAAAGCAATGAGGAGAACAATGGAGGATATAAAGATCTACTTCGGACTTCTAAAAATGAAAATTACATTGTATGGGATTAATAGCAGAATATGCCTGCAAAAGAAAATATTACTGAATTTTAAGACATGAAGAGAAATTATCCAAAATAAAACACAAGAAAAAAAACCTGGAAAAATATACAGAGTATGAGTTACCCATGGGGAATATTAGCTGCCCTCACATATGTGTAACTGAAGTCCTACATGATTGGCAGGAGACAAAACATAATTGGAAAAATAATGACCAAATTGTTTCTAGATTTTATGAAAACTTTTAACACACAGATCTAAGAAGTTCAGTGAACCTCAAGATAACGAATGATGAAGAAAAACAGGCAAAGAAAAAGGACCCAAGTAAATAATGAGATAAGAAAGAAGTAACACCTGACACCACAGAAATAAAAAGCATTATAAGAGAATACTGTAAACAAGATATATGCCAAAAAAATTGGACAACGTGGAAGAAAAAATACCTAGAAACATACAATCTTCCAAAAACTGAATGAAGAAGAAATAGAAAATCTGAATAGACTGATTACTAGTAACAAAATTGGATGAGTTGTCCAAAAAATAGCAAAAAATAAAGTCTAGGGAGCATCTGGGTGGCTCAGTCGGTTAAGATTCTGACTTTTGATTCCACTCAGGTCATGATCTCAGGGTTGTCCAATTTTTTTCAATTTTATTTTTTATTCTTTGTTTCCTCTCATCATATTTTATGTGTGTGTATATATATATATTTTTTCTTATTTTTGAATATAGTTTCTTTTAATAAGCAGACCAAAATAAACCCACAATCTAGTTTTGTTTGTTTGTTTTGTTGTTATTATTGTTATTTTTTTCTTTTTCTTTCTTCTTTTCTTTTCTGGACTAAATGATGAGATGAAGAAATTCACCCCCAAAAAGGAATAAAAGGTTTTACTCATAGTCAGGTATTTAATGAATACAGATATAAGTAAGATGTTTGGGCTAGAATTATAATTATATGGTTACTAGCTGCGTTTGAAAAGAGCATAGAAGACACTAGAGAATCCCCTATGGTAGAGACAAAGGAACTAAAATCTAATAAAGTTAAAATAAAAAAAGGTATAACCAAGATGCAGCCCCAAGAGGAGGCCATAAAAACAAGAATATATGAATCTGAAGAGCAAATCTGTAATATGGGAGATAAAATTGTGGAATATAATGAAGCTTAAAAGAAGAGGGAAAAAAATTATTAGATCATGAACACAGTCTTAGTGAACTCAGCAATTCCATAAAGTGAAATAATGTCAATATTAAAGGAGTCTCAGAAGAAGAGTGGGAAAAGGGGGAAGAAGTTTAATTTGAACAAATTATAGCTGAGAACTTCCTTAATGTGGGTAAGGAAACAGGCATACAAGTCCAAGAGGCACAGAACTTAACTCAAAATCAAGAAAAATAGGTCAACATCACAACATATTATAGTGAAACTTGCAAATTGCAAAGATAGAGACAATATTAGAAAGCAGTTTTGGAAAAGAGATCCTTAACCTATAGGGTTAAGCAGTAGACCTGTCCACAGAGACCTGGCAGGCCAGAAAGGACTGGCATGATATACTCAACATCCTAAATCAGAAAAATATGCAGCCAAGCATACTTTATCCAACAAAGCTATCATTCAGAATAGAAAGAGATGAAGAGTTTCCAGGACAAAGAAAAATTGAAGGAATTTATGAACGCCAAATCACCCCTACAGGAAATATTAAAGGAAACCCTTTTAGCAGAGAGAGAGACCAAAAGTAACAGACTAGAAAGGAACAGAGACAATTTATAGGAACTGCAAGTTCATAAGTAATACAATGCCACTAAATTCATATCTTTCAATAATGACTGTGAATGTAAATGGACTAAGTGCTCCAATAAAAGACACAGGATTACAGAATGGATAAAAAATAAGACCCATCAACATGCTACTTACAAGAGACTTATTTTAGACCCAAGACACCTCCAGATTGAAAGTAAGGAAGTGGAAAATCATTTATTATGCTAATGGACATCAAAAGAAAGCTGAGGTACCCATAGATTTTAAACCAAAGACTATAGTGAGAGATGAAGAAAGATACTGTATCATAATTAAAGGTCTATCTAACAAGAAGATCTAACAATTTTAAATATTTATGCCCCTAACTTGGCAGTAGTCAAGTGATAAACCGATTAATAATAAAACAAAGAAATTCATTGATAATAATACAATAACAGTAGGGGACTTTAATATCCCACTCACAGCAATGGACAGATCATCTAAACAGATCAACAAGGAAATAAGGGCTTTGAATGACACCCTGGAACAGATGGGCTTAACAGGTATCTTCAGAGCATTTCATCCTAACTCAGCAGAATACCTATTCTTCTTGAGTGAACATTGAACATTATTCAGAATAGATCACTTACTGGATCACAAATCAGGACTCAACTGGCAAGAAAAGACTTGCATAAAGACAGATGAAGAGATCAATGGAGAAAAACTGAGAATCTACAAATTTACCCTTACCTTTATGGTCTTTTGATTATCGACAAGGATGCCAAGTTAATTCAATAGGTGAAAGAATAGCATATTCCACAAAAGATATTGGGACAACCAGGTAGCCCCATGCACAAGAATGAACTTGCACTCCTACTTCACACCATAGAAAAAAATAACTCAAAATGGTTCGTAGATCTAAATGTAATAGGTAAAAATATAAAACTCAGGAAAGTACATGGGTGCAAATTGTCATGACTTTGGGTTCGGCAACAGTTTCTTAATATCAAAATGATATCAAAATGATATCAAAAGCACAGGTAAAAAAAGAAAAAAATAGGTGAATTGGACTTCCTCAACTTTAAAAACTTGTGCTGTGAATGATACTATCAAGACAGTAAAAAGGCAACCCATAGAATGGAAGAAAATATTTGCAAAATCATATCTCTGATAAGGGACTTGTATACGAATATATAACTATCTCTTGAAATTCAACAGTAAAAAAACAAATAATCTAATTTAAAAATGGACAAAGAATTTTCTCCAGAGAAGATCTATAGATGGTCAATAAGCACATGAAAAAATACTAAACATTATTAGAGAAATACAAGTGAAAACCACAGGAAGATGCCACCTCCCATTCTTAGGATGGCTATAATCCAAGAGATGTTGGGGAGGATGGAAATAAATTGGAACCCTCAATACACTGCTGGTGGGAATGTCAAATTGTGTAGCTGCTTTGGAAAACAGTCTAGCAACTCCTCAAAAAGTTAAACAGAGTTACTATGTGCCCCAGCAATCCCACTTCTAGGTGTATACATAAAGTGTTGCATATCTGTGAAATATAATATTATTTAGTAACAATAAGCAATGAAGTTCTGACACATGTTAAAACATGGAAGAATCTTGAAAACCTTATGCAAAGTGAAAGAATCCAGTCACAAAAGACCACATTTTGTATTACATTTATATGAAATGTATATATTTATATGTATCATTTATATGAAATATCCATAGTAGACTTTTGCTCAACCTATTCCTAAAGAGTCACTTTCTATTTCAGTTTGCTAAATAGCTGGGATGTAAAGCTGTGGTCAGATTGTCACTGTGAAGGGAGATGCCTAAGAATGATGTCTACATAGGAAAGAGCAGAGCCAAAGATAAAGAAGGACATATTTCTGAACATGTATTTTGAGTACACAAATCCATCTGGACATCAAAAAACAAGAATTAAGTGAATTAACTAATTCCCAGTTTAAGTTGGGTTTGTCATGTGCAACTGAGAGAATCTTAACTCAAATGATTGGGTAAACAATAAATTATTTGTTTTTCACATACATTGTATTTGATATATTGTAAATATGGGAAAGTTGTGCTACAGAATTTTATTTATCATAATAGCTATGTCTATATGTAAATATTCATCCTTCAGTAGATTTACTGTCCTGCAGAACAAACTCTGTCTTAGGGTATATATATCAATTAAACATGCTACAACTTGGATTAAATAATAACTAAAGCCATATTTGCAAATGACAATACAGACAAAAGGTTGATATCCAGGATCTATAAAGAACTCCTCAAACTCAACACACACAAAACAGATAATCTATCAAAAAATGGGCAGAAGACATGAACAGACACTTCTCCAATGAAGACATACAAATGGCTATCAGACACATGAAAAAATGTTCATCATCACTAGCCAGCAGGGAGATTCAAATTAAAACTACATTGAGATACCACCTTACACCAGTTTGAATGGCCAAAATTAGCAAGACAGGAAACAACATGTGTTGGAGAGGATGAGGAGAAAGGGGAACCCTCTTACACTGTTGGTGGGAATGCAAGTTGGTGCACCCACTTTGGAGAACAGTGTGGAGATTCCTCCAGAAATTAAAAATAGAGCTTCCCTATGACCCTGCAATTGCACTACTGGGCATTTACCCCAAAGATACAGATGTAGTGAAAAGAAGGGCCATCTGTACCCCAATGTTTAGAGCAGCAATGGCCACGGTTGCCAAACTGTGGAAAGAACCAAGATGCCCTTCAACGGACAAATGGATAAGGAAGATGTGGTCCATATACATGATGGAGTATTATGCCTCCATCAGAAAGGATGAATACCCAACTTTTGTAGCAACATGGACGGGACTGGAAGAGAATATGCTGAGTGAAATAAGTCAAGCAGAGAGAGTCAATTATCATATGGTTTCACTTATTTGTGGAGCATAACAAATAACATGGAGGACATGGGGAGATGCAGAGGAGAAGGGAGTTGAGGGAAATTGGAAGGAATGATGAACCATGAGAGACTATGGACTCTGAAAAACAACCTGAGGGTTTTGAAGGGGCGGGGGGTGGGAAGTTGGGGGAACCAGGTGGTGGGTAATAGGGAGGGCATGTATTGCATGGAGCACTGGGTGTGGTGCAAAAACAATGAATACTATTATGCTGAAAAGAAATTTTAAAAAGTGAAAAAAAATCATTTAAAAATTTGAAGGGGCAGGGGGTGGGAGGTTGGGGGAACCAGGTGGTGGGTAATAGGGAGGGCACATATTGCATGGAGCACTGGGTGTGGTGCAAAAACAATGAATACTGTTACGCTGAAAATAAATTTTAAAAAGTGAAAAAAATTCATTTAAAAATACATTACTTTTTAGTGGTAATAGTAGTCCTTCCACCACTGGAGGGTTGGTTATGAGATGAATATATTTCTTGTCTCAACTTTGAGAGTTCCTTACAAATAAAAGACAATACAATTATTTGAAAACAGTAGAAATATGGGGTAAGAAGTATGTTCGATCATTTAACAAGGTTACTAAGAATACTTTTTCACTTCCTGTTTAGCTTGGACATGAGAATGTTCTAATCATACCTGTTGAAAACTATATATTATTGCTTCATGGTACCTAATAAGTTACATAATATGCCTGGTCAAGAATTCACTAACTGGTATAGGATTTCTATATTTAAGGGATAACATGATATTGACCTGGCCTGATTCTCAAGATAAAGATGAAAAAGTTCTTTTCCTAGGAAGCTTGAAAAGTATAGTCATAGCAGAAAAGTACTGAACCTTCAGTATGGAAGCAGGTATTGTTTCCTAACAGAAGGTTTACCACAGATCATTACTGTAAGCACCATTAGTTCGATAACAGGGGTATAACATCAGCCACCATGTTTTGGTAGTTCCTTCCTTTAGTACCGATTTTATAACAGATCCTGGGCCATATGCTACAGATACAGAGAGGAATATAACACAGTCCTTCACTGAAGCAACTAATAATAAAGAGAAAAGACCTCATAGTCTTTCTGGGAGTTTCATTGCTAATGATATATATCATTAAAAATATTAAATTCATGGATGAGGACATGGAGATGCAACTGGGGGGTTAGGGGGACAGGAGAAGAATAAATGAAACAAGATGGGATTGGGAGGGAGACAAACCATAAATGACTCTTAATCTCACAAAACAAACTGGGGGTTGCTGGGGGGGAGGTGGGGTTGGGAGAGGGGGAGGGGGTTATGGACATTGGGGAGGGTATGTGCTATCGTGAGTGCTGTGAAGTGTGTAAACCTGGCGATTCACAGACCTGTACCCCTGGGGATAAAAATACATTATATGTTTATAAAAAAAAAAAATTGGAAGGGGAGGTGAACCATAAGAGACTATGGACTCTGAAAAACAACCAGAGGGTTTTGAAGGGTCGGGGGTGGGAGGTTGGGGGAACAGGTGGTGGGTAATAGGGAGGGCACGTATTGCATGGAGCACTTGGTGTTGTGCAAAAACAATGAATACTGTTACGCTGAAAAAATAAATTTAAATACTGAAAAAAATATATTAAATTCATGGGATGCCTGAGTGGCTCGGTTGGTTAAGGGTCTGCCTTGGGCTCAGGTCATGATCCCAGGGTCCTGGGATCAAGTCCTACATTGGACTCCCTGCTCAGCAGGGATTCTGCTTCTCCCACTCCCTCTGCAACACTTCCTCTTCATTCTCTCTCTTCTCTCTATCTCAAAAAATCTTTAAAAAATATTAAATGCCCGGGACGCCTGGGTGGCTCAGTTGGTTAAGCGGCTGCCTTCAGCTCAGGTCATGATCCCAGCATCCTGGGATCGAGTCCCACATCGGGCTCCTTGCTCGGCAGGGAGCCTGCTTCGCCCTCTGCCTCTGCCTGCAACTCTGTCTGCCTGTGCTCGCTCTCTCTCTCTCTCTAATAAATAAATAAAATCTTTAAAAAAAATATTAAATGCCCAATAACACTCTTTTTTTTTGTTTCAAGTCTTGGTTTCACTTAAATTATATATCCTAAAATATGAACCTTCCACTTCTTCACAGTCATTTATATTCTATTTCATGAATAAAGTGAGTTTTGGGAATGTGTCCTTCTCTAGTTCATGGGAAGTATTTATCATACTTAGCTGAGTTCTCTCCATCCCTACCACTTCCCTTCTTACCTCTGACTGACGCTTTATAAGGGAATCCTTCTCTTCCAGCAAGCTTGTCAGTTCATGAAGCTTGAATTGGAAATCACTGCAATTTCCTTCTCTTCTTGAAACATCTTTTTGGTACTGATTTAATTGAGTCTAGTGATTTATAAGAAAGGAGAATTATTATAAATCTGATTTATGAGATAGGTAATTGAGTTCCAAGAGGTTCAGTGACATAAAGTCATACACCAAGTTATGAAATGAAGAACAAAGTCCCAATTGTTGTAAACTTTTGTATAGTTTGATGAATATAAAATATGAATAAAAATGCCAATTAGGCATTTCTCATTTTTTAAAGATACCTTTTACTGTTGGGCTAGGCATTACTTAAGTAACAGTCCTAAGCCACAATAATTAAAATAAAGCTAAGAAAATAGGTACTTTAGATTTCTTCAAATACCAATTGAAGAAAACTCACTAGTAACTAATATTATATTGTGATTTGCATTTCACAAAATATTCCTCCTGCATGATTTATCTCAATTCTCACAGCAGCCCTGTGAAATATTATGAAAATCTTTATTTACAAAACAGGTAAATGAGATTACCAGAGAGAGGTTACATTATATACAGTCCCACAACTAGTCAGCAACATAACTGCAACTCCAACACAGGTATTCTGATTCCAAATCCTGCCCTTTTTCTTTTTTACTACATCATGTATGCATAGATGGCTGTTAAGTTAAAGTGTTATAAGTAAAGTTGGAATAAAAAAGAAACAAGTGAAGGAAAACTGCTAGAAAATATAGCAGGCTTTTGATCAGATTATATTTTATATCATTTTGGTTTTTGGAAAAAATTCTACAGTGGTATTTGGAGAGAAATCTATGGTTGGTTTTTCCATTAAATATTTTAGTATATTTAACTATATTTAGGGATCAGTAAATTAAGAGTTAGTCAATTTAATCTAGAATTATAAGGTAATATATACTTATTCTCACGAACATCACCCTAATTTTGATTAACCTAAATTAGAAAACAATTTAGCAATATTCTACACACAGTAATATATATTTAAACAAATGTTTCTATGTCATATTCCTGACTCTACCTTCAGTTGATTTTTCCTTGGAACTTTAAATTTGAAACCATCATTATCTTATTAGAAAATTTGTGCTGACCTGTGTATTTATGCACTGTAGGATCAACATACCCTTAGCTTGCAGATCTCTCTATCCTTTTCCATTCTTAAATTTTTTACCATCTCCATGTAATGGTTGCCAATCTCATCCATTTTTGTCTGCAGCATCGGGCCTGTGCAAGTCTCAGAAACCTACATAAGGCAAAATAACTTTCTGTAACTAGATTGTTATGAAGGACATACATATTATATTATAAGACTTATTATTAGATGAAAACTACATGATTAAATGAGACATTGAAATAATAAGAGTGATTTTTAGGAATTGCACTATACACCTCAAATGACAGTGAGATGAGACATAACTACATATAAGATCAACAGAAAGCAGTCCATGTGTTTTCTTTTTTTTTTTAAAGATTTTATTTATTTATTTGACAGAGAGATAGAGAGAAAGCATAAGTAAGCAGAGCGGCAGGCAGAGGGAGAGAGAGAAGCAGGCTTTTGGCTGAGCAGGGAGCCTGATGTGGGACTCGATTCCAGAACCCTGGAAACATGACCTGAGCCAAAGGCAGCCGCTTAAACAACTGAGCCACCAAGGCACCCCACCAGGTGTTTTCTTTTCTTTTCTTTCTTTTTTTTAAAAAAATATTTTGTTTATTTATTTGACAGATAGAGATCACAAGCAGGCAGAGAGGCAGGCAGAGAGAGAGGAAGGGAAGCAGGCTCCCCGCTGAGCAGTGAGCCCCATGTGGGCCTCAATCCCAGGTCTCTGGGATCAAGACCTGAGCCAAAGGCAGAGGCTTTAACCCACTGAGCCACCCAGGTGCCCCACCATGTATTTTCTTAAAAGGAATAAGAGTTACAATGGTGTAACTAAGGTAATAACATATATTTAAAACAAAATTTTAATACCTGTATTCTAAGATTTTTATTCTCTTGTTCTAAATTACGCTTACAGTATTCCAGTTCTTTTAGTCTATATTCCATGTCTGATAGTCTATGTCGAAGAGAGAGATTGTTTTCTTCCAATGCTTGGCATTTTGAGGTTGAATCTTGAAGTCCTTGCTATAAAGAAGACACAGGTAGGTAAGACAATGGGATTTTACTTTTTTGGAGGAGAGTGCTCTCTTAGTTGATTAATTCAATGAAATAAAGAAAATATTTTTCCATGCTCAGTTTTCTTATATATTTACCCTTAAATGGTAAGTTCAATCAACCATGAAAGTGATTCTTGCCCCTAGTCTGATATGCTTGAGTGAGAAGTCATCAAGACTGAATGAATTTTCAATGTTCCAATTTTGCAATCTGATCCTTGGTACTCTTCAACAATATTTTGCCTTCTAGTAGTCACTAATATGAGTATATACCTGATTATTTATGTGGAAACAGAAAAAAACTGAGACTGTCATGGGAATGAAGATTAGGAAGGGATCAGCCTTAGAGTCTCATTTCAATTTCTTGTAAGTCATCTTTGCTCAGACATCTGGAGAGTATTTCTAGGGTTAATTTTCTTATTCACTGCACAAACGTGTTAAGACCAACAAAACCTTTTTTATCAACACATTAGTAGATTAAATGAATGAATGAACTTAGCTTTTCATTATTTATACAATTCTTGTCACCCAACAGCACAGATAATTGTGGATTAGTATATACTTTATATCTAAAGTATACGAGGTTGTCTGTTTTTATGGGAGAGTTTTAAGTCAATGGAAATGATCCAAGCCACTCAATTCTTATATGAATAAATCGTTCCAGCTACTGTATTTTAGTTCTGTCTGGATTGTGTTTCATACTTCAGTGTGTCAGTAATTCTGCATTTGAAAAACTATTAATCTAGTTTATCATCGATGAAGATATCAACTTACCTGCTGCTGGCGGTTATTTGCTCTCACTGATGCTAAGAGTTCTTCATACTCTTTGATTTGAGTTTCTTTGAATGCCACATCTTTCTCAAGTCTTACCTTGTCATTTTCCAGTGACTAGAAGCAAAATCAGTTGTTAAGATTCAGAATTACAGAAACTTGTCAACAGTTACATAATACAAAGACTAGTTTACATTAGAGGGCTTAAATAAGCACTTCTTTCACTTGCAGTTTCCTGATAAAACAGAATTCTAATAAGTCAAGCAAAATATAGGATCCAAATGGATGAAACTTTAAAAACCTGCATTCTTAGAAACCTTTTTTATGAATTGACTCATTCTAAGTTCAATGAAACAAAACCTTCAAATATTTTAACGTTTTGCCTGAACCTACAGAGACTCCTTGTTAACTCCAGCAGGTGGTGAATTTTGAAATTAGATTCTAAAGGTTTTCATCCGAACCCAGAAATGAAATAACCCACTCCAGTTTTCAGGGAGTTATTTATTATATGGAAGGCATTCCAAATGTATTTAGCTTATGGCATCAAGAACACCAACAAAATGAAAAATTAAAAAAGTTAACTTCTTGGAGGAAGAGGTTGTCAAGTATTCACAGAAATTCAGAGTGTGCTTTATTATTACAGAAAAAAGTGAAATTCCCATTCAGTGAATTAGATTATTCTAATTTTCCAGGCTACGTCCTGGCTATAGGTATTAAATTACCTTAGTGGTAAACTAAATAAGTATATACCTAACTTTATTTTATTTTGATATTGGAGAGCTCTCATCTCCTCTTTCAACCTCCATTAACTGTTTCAAGAAAATAACTATATCTGGGTGAGCATATTATTGCATTGTATTAAATTTTGAAATTTAGACTAAATGACTTCATTTCTATGTTAGGAAGTTAGGAACTAGGAAGGCTTTGGAAAGAAAAATCAAAATAAATGTTACTGTCAAGTCATTTTGAAGATGTCCAAGCTCCTCCCGTAAGTTACTGAATGTGGACAGCACTAGCCGGAGTGATTTATCAGACATACCCCTCATCTGGAAGAAGAAAAGGATTGATGGTTTGTATTTACTAGCATTTATAAACAGTAGTATAAGTGAGAGTAATCTTATTTTTCCATTACCATAAGCAAACTTATTAAGTTTTATTTTTTGTATAGCAATATTAGAATAGTGATACAAGGCATTTTGTCAATAACATGCATAAGTAATCTAATCAGTATTTCTGAAGACATCATAACTATGTAATAGAAAAGAGTCTATTATTTTTTCATGATGAAGTATCTTTCTCATAAGGCAGAACTCTGTCAGCAAATTCTTAAATTTGCTTTTATTCTTTATTTAAAGATTAGAAAATATGAGGCAGTCAACCTTCAAATAATAAAATGTATATCTTTAAGTGTGCTGCCAAATGTATGGATTTTTCCTGAGATGGGAGGAATATAATACTAATTAGGTTTAACCTTGAAGTATAGAAACATCCCAGATTTTAAAGAGGAGTGAGCAAAGTGCTTTTACTAGATGAAACTCGCTTATTTAAAAAATGGTTTAAAAAACAGGCAACTTAATTTCTGGAAAGATGGAGTAGAAATACTTTCCCCTATTCCTTCTAAGTATAACTGAAAGCCCTGGACATTACTATGTATAAAACAAACATGAAGAGACTCAGAAAGTTGGAAAGAAGAGGGAATTCTGGTTAGGAACATTGTGACCCCCAAAATGACACAGAAGTGAGTTCCTGGGTTTTCTTTTTGCTTCATGTATCACACACTAGTGCTGGAGAAGTCAGTAACCCAGAAACACCACTGGATGCAGACAACAAAATTCTTTAGAAAAGCCTGCTCTCTCTAGTTAAAGGACCATGAAAATAGCAGCCCAGCAAGGCATAAAACTTTTAGATAGTAATCACTCTATTCCAACCAAACACCACAGAAAATAACCTTCAAATATATACTTCCACCCAAACCATCAAAGGCCAAGAAGGGAACCCTCACTAGGCTCTGAAAAGGTCCACCAACATCATTTACTAGGTTGTTGTTCAGGTTGGTGTTAGAGAAGGCAGAGTGGAGAGATAGGACTTTCACCCCCACCAGGAAGAAAAAATGAGACCCCAAGCACTGTAGCTCAGTTGAGAGTATGAAAGGAACCTAGGCTTTCACCTTATCCAGTAGTAATTATACACTGTTCTGTCTCCCTGCTGGGGTGATATCTGAGTTTTCTCAATGAAGAGTCAAGACTTTCATCACTGTACAACAGAAATGAGGCCACTCACCTTGCAGTGTCAGTGAAGGCCAACTCAGAAACAGTAAAAAGACACCCCTCTACATTCAAACCAGGGTGAAATCAGTGGGGTCCTCATAGAGAACCACAATTTCTACTCTTGCCCAGAAGGAAGAAGGAGCTCCTTCCCTGACTGGTGTCAACAGAGGCTGAAAGGGGAACCTGGACTTCCACCCCAGCTGGCAGTAACAGGCAGTGCCCCTATGTGCTCTTTTGTTTCAGTATCAAATCAGATCTACTAAAACAGAAGATTTTAATAAGATTCAGAGTCATAACATAATACTCAAAATGTCCAGGTTTCAATTTAAAAAAAATCACTAGTCATTCTAAGAAGCAGGAATATCTTACCTTGATAAGAAAAACAATTAATAGATGACAACATCAAGATAACAGAACTGTTAGAATAGTCTGACAAGGATTTTAAAGCAGCCATCATAAACATACTTCAATGAAAATTTACAAACAGACCTAACAATAGAATGTCTCAGCAACAAAACAGAAAATCTCAGAAAAGAAATAGATGTGAAGAATAACTAAATAGAAATTCTAGAATTGTAAAGCTTAATAACAAAACAAAACAAAAACAAAAACCTCAATGGATGGACTAAAAGGCAAAATGGAAAGAACAGAATGAAGAATCAGTAAACTTGAGGACAGAACAATAAGAAAGTTCTTCATCAGAACATCAGAGAGAAAATAGAGTGCAAAATAATTGAATGATCCTCTGAGACCTGTAAGAATATAAGGCATATCTAACATACATGTCATGAAAGTCCTAGAAGGAAAGAAGAAAGAGTCTGGAACTGAAAAAGTATTTGAAGAAATAATGTCTGTAAATTTCTCCAAATTAGCAAAAAGCACAAGTACAGATTCAAGAAGTTGATGAAATCCTGAACAGGATAAAACCCAAAGAAATCCATGCCCAGACAAATCAGTCAAACTTCTTAAAACTCAAGATCATTTTTAAATTCCAAAAGCAGCAAGATAAATCTTAACTATTGGTAATAACAATTCAAATGACAGTATATGTTTCATCAGAAATCTTAATGGCCAGAGGGACATAGGACACCATTTTTAGGTGCCACAAGAAAAGAATTGTCAACTACAAATTCTGTGTCTAATGAAAATACCCTTTAGAAATAAAGGGGAAATCACATTACCAGATGAAGAAAACAGACAAACAAAAAAAGTCACTAATAGACTTACCCTAAAAAAATGGGTGAAGGAAGTTCTCTGAAGAGAAAGAGGTGACAAAGGAAGGAATTTGGAGCATCAAGAAGAAATAGAATCATAAGTAATAATGTGAGAAAACAGAGTAAGTTTTCCTTCTCTTTCATTTTCTAAATTATATTTGATTGGTTGAAGCAAAAAACTGTAACAGTCGATCTCAATGCACAAAAAGGAAATATTTAAGAAAACTATGTTATAGTGTGGAAAGTAAAGAGTGATAAAGGAAGCAAAATTTTCTACAGTTCACTGAAACTTACAAAATGTTGAACACCAATACACTGGGATAAATTATGGGTATATAATGTAATTCTTAGAGCAACCACTAAAAAGGCTATACTAAGAGATACACTCAAAAGTACCAGAGAGAAATAAAAATGGAATACTAAAAACATTTTCAACTAATACACAGGAAAGCAAGACAAAGAAAACATGAAAAAAAAAACCCAGAACAAACAGAATACAAAAAATAAAAATAGCAGAGCTAGCCGCTATATATCAATAATTACAACTTGGTCTAAATACACCAGTTAAAAACAGATTTACAGAGTGAGAAAAAAATTTGATCCAACTGCAAGTGTTCTATAAGAATCTAACTTCAATTATAGTGAAAGTTTAAAAATATATAATGAAAGTAAATTTGGGGAAAAAAGATACCAGGCAAACATTAATAAAAGAAAGTAAAAGTGCTATATTGATATTAGATAAAAATGACTTTAGAGCAAAGAAAATTACCAAGAACAAAAAGGGACCATTACATAATGATAAAAGGGTCAATCCACCAAGAGAATATAGCAATCTAAACATTTATACACCAAACAATAGAACTGCAAAATGTATAGAACTGCAAAAACTGATAGAACTGAAAGGAAAAAAAGACAAGTCCACAGTTATAACTAAAGATTGGTATAATGCCTCTTTCAGCAGCTAATAACTATTTGGCAGAAAATGAGCAAGAATATAAAAGAACTCAGCAACCCCACTGACAAAAATGTCTAATCCTTTCATGTGCCCATGGAACATATGCCAAGATAGACCATGTCCTTGACCATAAAACAAAACTTAACTATTACAAAAAAATTGATCTCTTATAAAGTATGTTCTTACCATAGTGGAATTAAACTAGAAACCAGCAGTAGAAAGACAACAGGAAAATCTTTAAGCACTCAAAACTAAATAATATACTTCTAAATGATCCACAGGTCAAAGCAGAAGTCTAAAGGAAGTTAAATAGTACACAGAACTGAAAGAAAATGAAAATCATATCATAATTTGTGGGACACAGCTATAGCCATGCCGAGAGGATATTTATAGCACTAAATGCTTACATTAGAAAACGGAAAATGTCTTGAATCAATAACCTAAACTTCTACATCAAGAAACCAAAGAAAACAACATATGAAAAACAACAAAGGAAGGAAATATTACAGACAAGAGCAAAAATCAGTGGAAGTGTAAACAGGAAAATAATAGAGAATATCAATAAAACTGAAGTCTCTTTCTTTGGGAAAAAAAAGATAAAATTGAAAACCTCCAGCAAAGTGACAAAGAAAAAGGAAGACACAAATGACTAGTATCAAGAATTAAATAGGGGATAGTAATACAAACCCTGCAGACATCAAAAAGATAATAAGGGAATACTATAAACAACTATACACTATAAATTTGACAATATAGATGAAATAGACTACTTTCTTGAAAAATACAAGTTACTACAACTCATCCACTATGAAACAGATCATTTGAATAAACCTATACCTATTAAGGAGTTGAATTTGGAATTTTTTAAAACTCCCCCCAAAATCTCCAGGCCCAGATATTTTTACTAAAGAATTTTACCAAATGTTTAAAGAAGAATTAATACCAAATCTATATACATTCTAGAAAATATAAAAGAAGAAACACTTCCCAATTCATTTTATGAAGCTAGTATTCTCCTGATACCAAAACCAAAGAGAACACAAGAAAAGTATAGACCAATGTTTCTCATGAACTTAGATGTCAAAATCCTCTGAAGGAGTTTTTCAAAGAAATAGGCCTTGAATGCACTTTCAATAGAAATCCCACCACCTTGATATTAGAGATAATATCAAGGATGTCTCCAAGATTCAGATTCTGTGAAGCATATGTGTTTCCTACACCACTGTCTTCTTATAATACATACCGCATTCTACTAAAAATATTTTATTTAAATTTCATAAAAATGACATCAGGTCTAATATTGGACCTTTGTTGGATGACCAACAAAGGTTTAAGACAAATAATTTAGAAATTGGCTTCACTTAAATAGAGCTAGGTTATCTTTACAATCCTTTCTTGCAAAAAAGATGTACTCTTTAGCCATATTCCCTTAGCATCTATCTTCTTCTGTTTCTTCCTTCATTGTAAGGGAATTCACTGCTCCAGTAATCTCTATCATTCAGCAAATCAGAAAAAGCAAGGCATTGGCCTCTCCCATCTCTTACCACAAGGGGTGGCAGTGTGGGGGTAGAATGGAAAATAGAGAAGACCAGAGCAAAACTATAAATTAGAGTCAAGTTGTGCTATAGCAGTGAGGAGAGAATAAGGCCATTCCAGAGCAGGGAACAGTATTTCTAGAATGCTTACCTGAATGTTATTCAATGTAAGTGAAAGTCTGAACAAACCATAATGCAACACTTTTTTAATCAAAGTATAATCAACTTTTGTGAAACAGGATTTTTATTGAGAACTCTCTTTTCTTATTTAAGGGAAGCATCCTTGGCTAGTGGTTTGTCATTGTTGATCTCACACTCACTCTTGACCCCACCTTACCTGCAGAATATAACGAATTTGTTGTTTTGTAAACTCTGACAATCCTTTAGGAATCAAGGATTCAATGTCTTCTGGCTGTAAGAAAAGAGAAGGTTATACATTTAACAGATACATATTAGTATCATTATCATAGGACGAGTAGTTTATAGACTTCTGTGCAGCAGAGCATATTTTTAGGAGCATCAAAAGATTATTTCACTTTCTGGGCAATAGTTGCTACCAACTTCCTTTTTAGCCTTATCAGTTCTTACTTTTAAAAGTTAATTATACTATATACACTATGGAAAGAACCTTGATTTCCAGGCATTTTAGGGAAAAGTTTTGTGCAACCAACCAGATATTCCATTTCTACATTTTTAAAAAAGCAATTTAAAAAACAATAGGATGGTTCTCAAATCCCATTAAACACTTTATTTCAGTGTATCAGTCAACAACTGGAAGATTTGTTGGGTGGTAAATATGATATTTTAAAGGCTGTTGTTTTAAAATAATGTAAATTTGGAGAAATAAAATTGAGGACTTATTGATGACTTACACTGAACAATGATAACTTCTGAAAAATTAAGATGTTGCCACAACATTGAGAAGATTTAACTAATTTGGGGGGGTTGAAGAAACACAAATGTATTATCTCATAATTCTAGAGATTAGAAGTCAGTGGGCTAAAATTAACATGTCAGCAGGACTGCATTCTTTTGGTGGGCTCTAGGGAAGAATCTATTTCATTGCATTTTTGTTTCTACAGGCTGCCTAAATTTCGTGGCTGGTGGCCTCATCACTCCAACTTCAGCTTCTCTTGTCATATCTAACTCTGAACCCCTGTCTCCCTCCTTTAAAGATTAGTGATTACATTGGAGCCAACCACATAATCCAGGATAATCTCCTTACTTTAAAATCCTTAAATTAGTCACATTTGCAAAGTCTCTTTGCCATGTTAAGGTAACATATTCAAAGATTTCAGGGATTAGGATGTGGACATCTTTTGGGGGGGGCATATCCTATCTTCCAAGTCATCTTATTGCCCTCATTCTGAAGCTCATATCTATACAGTTCCCTTTGTGAGGTATAGATCCAAGAGAGGGAGATTCCAGTAGAGGCAGGACCTCCCCCTCCACTTCCTCCTTGGATGACTGACCGAGAATTCATATCCTCAGGCCATATCTTTCCCTCTTCCACAGGGAGTGACCTTTCTCTATGGCTGTTGCAAGACAAGTTCATTACAATATCATCCAGTACCTCTGACTTCAGTATCTCTCCTCCAAACCATAGGATGATGTCCTTACAAAAGCACAGATTGCTGGGCACCTGGGTGGCTCAGTTACTTAAGTGTCTGACACTTGATTTGGGCTCAAGCCATGATTTCGGCATCCTGGAATCAAGCCCCACCTTGGTCTCAGTGCTGAGTGCAGAGTCTGCTTAAGATTCTCTTTTTCCTTCTCCCTCTGCCCCTACCCCCACTCATACACATGCTCTCTTAAACAAATAAATAAATTAACACACACAGAGAGCCAAGTACTAAAGCTAAGATATCACAGTCACTTATCTCCACAAATCCCATGACTACCCCACCAAACATCATTGTCTCTCTTTTTTTTCATTTGAGTGCAATTAACACGCTGTTATGTTAGTTTCAGGTGTACAATATTCAACAGCTGTACACATTTCTCAGTGTTTATCAAATTAAGTGTACTCTTAAGCCCCTTTATCTATTTTATCTATCCCCCCACCAACCTCCCCTTTGGTTACAAGTTTCAACTACTTTTAAGTGAGAAGCTAAATTGAAGTCAGTGTTTCTTAATGGCAATCTAGGGCTTTCTGAATTATTGTAATGAATACAGTCTATCACTACATTGGAAATAAAGAAAAAAATAACACAAAGGAGGCCACTGTGGTTTTTTATTACATTGAAATCAGTTTTCTTTATTTGATTACTTATTCCATTAAAAGTAATTATTAACAAAAAGGACACATGTAATAGAATTAATACTTGAAAAAATGTACTTTAAGTTGTTCTCTATTTGGCATGGGTCATATAAGGTTTCAAAATATACTAAAACTAAATTTTTTTAAAGGTTTTATTTATTTATTTGACAGAGAGAGAGAGAGAGAGAGAGAGATCACAAGTACACAGAGAGGTAGGAAGAGAGAGAGGAGGAAGCAGGATCCCTGCTGAGTGGAGAACCTGATGCGGGGCTCGATCCCAGGACCCTGAGATCATGACCCCAGCTGAAGGCAGTGGCTTAACCCACTGAGCCACCCAGGTGCCCCCTAAAACTAAATTTGCTACTGATTTAGTTAATGTAGACTTAAATTTTCTAAAGCAGAGAGTATTTGGTCAATGAAATTTTAAATGTTTTGATAAGCAAAGACAAATTAAATCATAAATAACAGCTGATAAAACATTTTGCATGGGGGCACCTGGGTGGCTCAGTGGGCTAAGCCTCTGCCTTCAGCTCAGGTCATGATCTCAGGGTCCTGGGATCGAACCCCACATCGGGCTCTCTGCTCAGCAGGGAGCCTACTTCCCCCCTCTCTCTGCCTGCCTCTCTGCCTACTTGTGATCTTTCTCTCTGGCAAATAAATAAGTAAAATCCTTAAAAAAACTTCATAAAAAACATTTTGCATGAATAATTATTACTTTTATTATTATCATTTTAAAGATTTTGTCTGTTTATTTATTTTAAAGAGAGAAAGTCAGTGGTGGGAAGGGGAAGAGGGAGAGGGAGAACCTTAAGCAGGCACTACACTGAGCACAGAGCCCAATGTGGCTATCAATTCCATATCCTTAAGATCATGACCTGGGCTGAAACTATGAGTTCAAAGCTCACCAACAGCCACCCAGGCAACCCAGTGATTATTACTTTTTATAGCCATTACAAATATATAAATAGTTATATCATTTTCAAGGTAAAATAATCATGTTTTTCACTACTCTGTGTTTCCAGTCTAATAAAGTTACCAAACTAAAAAATATCATTAGTGAAAATATTATAATCTGCTTTGTTATCAACTATATTTGATTTTCAACTATTTTTGCACTTACTTCATCTGTAGACTCAAAGTCCTCTTTGCTGTAAGAGTGAAAAAAAGATAAACAATCTTAAGAAAGTGTATGTAATGATCACATATAAATGCTAATGTTCAAATTATTTTATCTTACTTTTTAATATATCATAATAGCAACATTTCAATTTATAATTCAAATAATAACTTTTAAGCTAACTAAATTGGAACTTGACAAAACTAAAGATAATTTTCCTGGAACTAGCTAATCTATTAAAAATAAACAATATCAAAACAACAAACCAAAAGAAAATAGAAAATCTGTTACTGCCACCCATTAGCACTTGTCCATTTGTGGATAGATGTACAAGTCCTTGACACTGGCAATAATGCTACCTGAGTGAATGAATAACAATAATAGTTGTTCTCTATTTCCACCTCCCGTTTCTCCTGTATTGCTCACTTTTAAGGCTGAGTCCAGCTTCTCTCCATAGAGTCTCAAAGTTATTCATACCCTTTTCATCAAAATCAAAACTTGCAAGACAAGGCTAACTCATTCAGTCTACACTACTATATATATATATATATTACTATATATATATATATATGCATATATATATATATATATATATTTATGGCAGTGAAGAAACTTAAAAGGTATCTGAATGTTTACATAGGTACAGAGCCTCAGAGAACATGACCAAAATTCTAGTGGGATAATAGAACTTCCAGGATCAAAATGAATGTTTGGGCACCAGGGTTGGAAGATCTTTTGTGAAGTCATGTTAAGTAGGCAAATGCTGCAAGAGAATTGTTAGTGATTATGCCAGTCTGGCACTTGCTCCTTTAGGGAATAATGAAAGTGGAAAAAGATACAGTTCTAGTGTCAGGGGCAAGAGACAGGCCTTTATTTCTGCCTACTTGCTCCATCTGGGCTTAATTGAAGTACTGGGCACAAAATATATGGTCAACACCTCAAACAACAGTACACATGTTCTGACAGCAAGGCAGAATATTTTAAAGATGGTCTTATAAAGTCAGAGGTATAGAAGTGCCATATGTTCAGTATAAGAGATAAGTTATCTTAGAGATATATTAGGACATTATCTCCTACCTTTACCTTCTAAGTAGGTGTTTATGAGTAAGATATTGCTTACAGAGATAAGAGGGTAATTCACTGTACAGAACATCTTGCATATGTTAAAAAAAAAAAAGACTAATGTGGAGGAATATAATGGCAGATTCAATTTCCAGAAGCATGACTACATATTTGCTGTTGTTTGATGTATGTATGTGGCATTCCTGTGTTGCCCAAAAGAGAAATTGTGGGGAGGTCCTAAGAAATATAAATAAATAAAGTATCATATACTTTTTGAATGTTTTACTAAAATAATGGCATGCATATACTGGGAGTTACAACAAGTTAAAAATATGAATCAATGCAGTTTTAGTCATCTTCCATTACTACTAACTGGAATTATCACAGTATTAATGGAACTTTATGTTAAAAACTTCACTTCCCGGGGCGCCTGGGTGGCTTAGTGGGTTAAGCCGCTGCCTTCGGCTCAGGTCATGATCTCAGGGTCCTGGGATCGAGTCCCGCATCAGTCTCTCTGCTCAGCAGCGAGCCTGCTTCCCTCTCTCTCTCTCTGCCTGCCTCTCTGTCTACTTGTGATCTCTCTCTGTCAAATAAATAAATAAAATTAAAAAAAAAACCTCCACTTCCGATGCCAAGATAGTACACATGTCCCTAGTCATTTCTTTCTACAAATAAGAAACCTGGTGGTGGGTATTAAGGAGAGCATGTATTGCATGGAGCACTGAGTGTTATACGTAAACAATGAATCTTGGAACACTACGTCAAAAATTAATGATATACTGCATGGTGACTAACATAAAACAATACAAATTTAAAAATAAAATAAATATTTTTATTAAAGTAAAGTAAAACAAAACAAAAGAAAGAAATAAAGCAATAAAAAATCAACAGTACTTAATACTGCAATGTTTTAAGGTAACCAGAATGGTTTTGTGAGACAACCTTCCCTAATTCTGACCCTGTACCCACTCATTGCTAAATCATAACATGGAAAAAGAAGAAAAATGGGGAAAAAAGGAGAGGAAAAGAGAGTGAAAACAAAGGCAGCAGAGCAAGGAAGTGGAGAGGCCAATGTGGCTCACATCTCCATTCTCACCAGGGGGTGGTGACTAGAATTACAATGAGTAGGGCAAAAAAATAAAAACAACAACAAAAAAAACAGTAGCAGGAGAGGAGGGGAACATGGCAGCAGAGTAGGAGGATCCATGAACAAAACTAGATTACCATCACATCATCCTAAACATCCTAGAAATCAACTTGAGGACTGACAGAACAGATTTCACAACTAAAGAGAGACAAGAGGTCGCATCAAAAAGGTAGAAAGTATGGAGATGTAGTTTAAGGGAGAAATGGATTCTGAGTGATATGGAGGGCCAAGCCATGGTCACAGAGAGGGGTGAGAGAGAGAAAAAAAAGAGAGAGATAGAGGGGAGCACACAGGGAAACCCACATGGAGAATATTTTCCCAAAGCCGTTGGCTTGGAAAATGAGAAGGGCTGAATTTAGTCAGACCTTACAACCAGCAGGGCTTAAAGCCTGGTTTTAAAGGACAGCAAGTTTGGCTGATCTAGAGCCCTGAGATTACTGCTCTGCTCCTGGAGAGAAGAGAGACAGACAACCTACAGAGCAGCTGGTATGGCAACAAAGATCTAAAGTAAGCCTGGGGCACACAGTAGGGAGATTATACACTCCTCTCAGAGCAAGTTTCTGAGAGGCAGCTTTCACATAGAGGCCTCTCTGTGAAGAAAGGAACAGGCTGACACCATTTCTTACTCCCACCCCAGCATAGACAGAGAACCACATATATATATAGAGAGAGAGTAAGCCTCTCAGCAAGAACACTGGTTGCCTAAATTGCTTATACCAAACTTATCTGCCTGCGTTTTGGTGGAAGTGCCCTTCTAAGTTAAGCATACCTCAGTACCAGCATTGAGGGCCTCTTCTCCAGAAGACCAACCTAAACCCCTGCTCACACCACATCTCTTAACAAGAGATAAGCAGGGCCTTATTCCTGGTAGAGTTGGTTCAGGTCTCATTTTATCAGCAGACCAGATCACACTGAGTAAAAACTCACCACATTCAGGCCAGGTACTAAACACTGTGCAGAGCAGTCAATGAGAGCCTATGCATATGACTGGCCTGAAGGATACCATAGCCAAAATATCACAGCAGAGTGCACACAGCATATAACAGAGACACTCCCTAAAGTGCTAGGTCTTGGGCACAAGAAAATCTCTTCTTCATAAGGCCAATAATTTCAGGAACAGGATACATAACTGGCTTTTCTAACACAAAGAAGGCAGACAGTTAGATGAAATGCCAAGACAGAGAAACTTATCCCAAATGAAAGAACAAGATAAGGTCACAGCCATAGATCTAAGTGAAACAGATATAAGTAACATGCCTGATAGAGACTTTAGAAAAGAATGCAGGACATCAGTGAGACCCTTACTGCAGAGATAAAAGAGTTAAGGAAGACTCAGTCAGAGATGGATAATGGAATAAATGAATTGGAAACAAGCCTGATGCAATCAACAGCAGGATGGAAGAAGCAGAGGAATGAATGTGTGACCCAGAAGGCAAAATAGTAGAAAATAATGAAGATGAACAAAAGAAAGAAAGAAGAATTAGCAGAATATGAAAATAGACTTAGGGAATTCAATTTCTCCATCAAATTAAATAACATTCATGTTATAGAAGTTACAGAAGAAAAAGAGAGAAAAAGGGGCAGAAAATGTATTTGAAGAAATAATAGCTGAAAATTTCCTTAATCTGCAGAAAGAAACAGACATCCAGATTCTGGAGGCACAGAGAAGTCCTATCAAATAATCAAAAGCAGCCCAACACCAAAACATAATATAGTTAAATTTGCAAAACATAGCGAAAAAGAAAAAAATCTTAAAAGCAGCAAGACAGAAGTCCTTAATATACAAGGGAAGACCCATAAGTCTAGTTGCAGATTTCTCAACAGGAACTTGGCAAGCCAGAAGAGAGTGGCATGGTATATTCAAAGTGCTGAACGGGAAAAATCTGTAGTCAAGAATACTCTATCCTGCAAGGCTAACATGCAGTATAGGAGAGATACTTTCCCAGACAAAAAAAAAAATTAAAGGAGGTCATGACCACTAAACCAGCTCTGCAATAAGTATTCAAAAGGGCTCTGAGTACAAAGGGGAGACTAACAGTGACAAAGACAAGAAAGGATCAGAGAAAATCTCCAGAAACAATGACAAAAAAGTAATAAATGCATATAAACCAATAATTATTTTGAATGTAAATGGACTAAATGCTCCAATCAAAAGACTCAGGGTGTCAGAATGGATTAAAAAACAAGACCCATCTTTATGCTGCCTATAAAGGCCCATTTTAGATCTAAAGATACCTCCAGATTGAAAGCGAAAGGATGGAGAAATATTTATCATTCAAATGAGTGTCTAAAGAAAGCCCAAGGAACAATACTTATATCACTCAAACTCAACTTTATTTTTTAAAAGATTTTATTTATTTAGTTGACAGACAGAGAAAGAAAGAGATCACAAGTAGGCAGAGAGACAGGCAGAGAAAGAGGGGGAACCAGGCTCCCTGCTGAGTAGAGAGCCCAATGCAAGGCTCAATCCCAGGACCCTGAGATCATGACCTGAGCCAAAGGCATAGGCTTAACCCACTGAGCCACCCAGGTGCCCCTACACATTCAATGCAATCCATGTCAAAATACCATCAAAATTTTCACAGAGCTGGAACAAACAATCCCAATATTTGTATGGAACCAGAAAAGATCCAGAATAGACAAAACAATCTTGAAAAAGAAGAGCAAAGCTGGAGGCATCACAATTCTGGATGTCAAGTTATATTACAAAGCTGTAGTGATCAAAACAGTATGCTACTGACACAAAAATGGGCAAATAGATGACTAGAACAGAATAGAAAACCCAGAAACGAACCCACAACTATATGGTCAATTAAACTTCAATATAGCAGGAAAGAATATCCAATGGGGAAAAAAAGACAGTCTCTTCAAAAAATGGTATTGGGAAAACTGGAGAGCATCATACCAAAAAAAAAAAAAAAAAGAAAAAGAAAAAGGAAACTGATCACTTTCTTACACCAACCACAAAAAACGAAATTCAAAATGCATTAAAGACATAAGGACATAAGTGTGAGACCTGAAACCATAACAATCCTAGAGGAGAACACAGGTAACCTCTTTGGCATTAGCCATAGCAACTTCTTTATAGAAATGAATCCCAAAGCAAGAGAAACAAAAGCAAAATTGAGGTTTTTTTTTAATTGAACCATTTGGACTTCATCAAAATAAAACGTTCTGCAAAGCAAAGGAAACAATCAACAAAATAAAAGGCAGAATATAGATTAGGAGAAGATATGTGCAAATGACATATCTGATAAATGTTTAGTACCCAAAATATGCAAAGAACTTATGAAATTCAACACCCCAAAATGAATAATCCAATGTAAAAATGGGCAGAAAATATTATCAAAAGTAACCAAACTATGGAGAGAGTTCAAATGTCCATTGACTGATGAATGGATAAAGAAGATGTTCCACATATAATGTTCCATGTATAATGCTCCATATATTGACAGATGAATGGATAAAGAAGAGGTGGTATGTATAAAATGGAATATTGCTCAGCCATAAAATGAATGAAGTCTTTCCATTTGCAATGACATTGTTGGAGCTAGATAGTATTATGCTAACAGAAATAAGTCAGTCAGAGAAAGACAAATACCATGTTATAAGAGAGAGGGGGAAGCAGGCTCCCCGCTGAGCAGAGAGCCCAATGTGGGGCTTGATTCTAGGACCATGAGATCATGACCTGAGCTGAAGGCAGACGCTTAACCCACTGAGCCACCCAGGTGCCCCTTAAACTGACAACTTTCTAATAGAATGTCTTAATCACCAAAATTTTAAAAGACCCTCTCCACCGTGGAGTGTTTATTAATGTGCGGACAATATCTTTCTATTTCTTTTGTGTGTGGAGTTTTTTAGGTACTCTAAGAATTAAATTCAAGGCTTTGTATTGCTTAATCACATATTTAAGTCATCTATGTATGTTTATCAAAACCCTCAATGAAAGAGTTGTTCCAAAACCACAGATTACATGTTTACTGGGATAATCATTATGAAATAACATAACTTCCTTTGCTCAGTTACTTTGTCTACTTCTAATTAGTATGAAACTAATAAATTTGGAATATATTTAACTCTCATTCTATAACCCTTTATTGAGTAACACTTTGTCAAATCCATGTGCTCTGAATCACAAATACTGTCTTACTTTATTTCCCCCTTCTTCTCCCCCTTCCTATATGTTCATCTGTTTTCTTTCTTAAATTCCAATTATGAGCGATATAATACAGTATTTGTCTTTCTCTGACTGACTTATTTCACTTAGTGTAATACACTCTAGCTCCATCCAGTCTAGCTCCATATATATATATATATATATATATATATATATATATATATATATCTCATGTCTTTTCTATCCATTCATCAGTCAATGGACATTTGGGGTCTCTCCATAGTTTGGCTATTGTTGATAATGGTGCTATAAACATTGAGATACACGTATCCTTCATCTTCTGCCTATTTTTAACATTATTTATTTTTTGTGTGCTGAGTTTCATAAGTTAACTATAACATATATGGTTACCAGAAGGGAGGTGGGGGGTGTTAAATAGGTGATGGGGATTAAGGAGGGCACTTGTGATGAGCACTAGGTGATGTATGGAAGTGTTAAAACACTATATTGTATAACAGAAACTAAAGGTACACCATGTGTTAACTAACTGGAATTTAAATAAAAACTTTAAAAAGTTAAAAAAGACATTCATATAGTCCATAAATATTTATAGAGCACCACACTAAACTAGTCACCATGCTAAACACCAAGGAAACCAGGTGAATAAAACAGCCCTCACAGAGCCCTCTGAATTCTAAGAGTAGTGAGTGTTATGTATTGGATGGAGTAGATAGTGGTAAAAAGAAACAATAAATAAAGAAGAGAGCTAGAGTACTCAAGAATTGGGATCTTGCTAAGTGGGAGGGACAAGAAGATAAGAAGGTAAGGCACTTGAGGATGATAGTATGAGAATGGTTGCAGTCATGAATATGAAAGCAAGGAAAGTTAGAGAGAATGGAGCTAAACATGGAGAGAAAGGAGTGTAATAAATAGAGAGGAAAAAAGCTAGATAAGAGATTAAAGATCTTTAAGACACAGAAGAATTCAGTTAGTGAAGTGTAAACTAGAAAAAAATTCTACCAGCATTCCTTTATCCTACATATTTTTCTGAATTTGTAGGGCTCTCATAGAATTTGCCTTATAGTTGGCCATATATAGGATGTGACTGTGTAGTAAAAGACAACTTTTATAACTTATGTAGCTTATGGAATTCATTTCATGATATAATATGCTCTCATCTATGCATGAATAATTGATAAATTATTTATGTGTATATATTTAAATACATATAATTATTTAGTATATAATCATAAAACATACATATTTATATAAATATGTGGATACTTATAGAATTTGTTTAATTTTTATAGGTAATGTAATATATTAAAATAATACATAGCACTTTTTCTAATATACAACACTAAATGTATATTAAATTCTGGTCTTTGTACATTGAGCATAAATCAATGGAAGATGAATAGTAGTGTATTGACAATGGATTGCATCTTATATCATCAGTATAATATCTTATAACAGGTCATAGTATGCCATATATTTTTTGAGCTCCCTGTCCAAGAGGTTGCATTTGCCATCAAAGTGTGTTACGAAAGAAAGTTCACAGAATTCTTTACTGATCCTAAAAGGACTGGTAGGATCTCTTTTGATGATTTTCATGATGTACATTAACTCTTAAAATGAGACATTTGATCAGATATGCTCATATAGTTACCCTATTTCTCCATTAAAATAATAGAGTTTGGGGGCACTTGGCTGGCTCAGTCAGTGGAGAATGCAATTCTTGATCTTGGGGTTGTGAGTTTGAGCCACAGTTGGGTGTAGCGATTACTTAAAAATAAAACCTTAGGGGTGCCTGGGTGCCTCAGTGGGTTGAACCTCTGCCTTCAGCTCAGGTCATGGTCTCAGGGTCCTGGGATCGAGCCCGGCGTGGGGGCTCTCTGCTCAGCAGGGAGCCTGCTTCCCCCGCCCCTCTCTCTGCCTGCTTCTCTGCCCACTTGTGATCTCTGTCTGTCCAATAAATAAATAAAATCTTTAAAAAAATTAAAAAAAATACTGGAGTTCTGCTGTGAACCTAAAACTGCTGTAAAAAATAAAGTATATTAAAAAATACCAAAGTATCATAAAATATTTGATAACTACAACATCAAGGCAAATGATATTATATATTTACAGTACCTTCCTCCAATTCTCTGCAAATGTTCTAATAAACAATAATACAGATCTGTATTTTTACGGCTTAGATCAGCAAGTAACTCTCCAAAATATTTGGGGTCCAACTTTTCAGGGCCATCATCTTGAATTATCACCTGAAGAAAGCATCAAGCACCATTATAAACAACATTAAGTATTTCTAAGTTGATAGATGTTTTGATGTCAAATGAGAAAAAGTTACATAACCTATTAATACAAGTAACTCATTACAAAGTCATCACATGAGCTAACCCACTAAATTTTCTTTACAACAGGTATTTTCAGCATGAGAGGAATTTAAAGGAAAAGCAACATTACAATAATATTTTCAATTTTATTTCACTAATCCAATTGATCTAATGAATGCAAAACTTGAATAATTTATATAAAATTATATATATATATATATATATATATATATAAAACAAGTTAATCAAAATCTTTAAATTGCCCATTATCACCATATGGCTTACTCTTCTGTTCCCTGTTGGAAAAGAACATGTGAATTATTTGAATTATACTGACATAAAATAATTAATTTTATTTGGACTTGCATCTTCTCAGTGAAAGGCAGCTTAATTTATTAGCATATATTAAAGTTAGAGTAAATTAATTTTTTTAATTTTTTTGACAGATAGAGATCACAAGTAGGCAGAGAGGCAGGCAGAGAGAGAGAGAGAGGAGGAAGCAGGCTCCCTGCCAAGCAGAGAGCCCTATGCGGGGCTCGATCCC
Source organism: Meles meles (assembly GCF_922984935.1). Taxonomy (NCBI): domain Eukaryota; kingdom Metazoa; phylum Chordata; class Mammalia; order Carnivora; family Mustelidae; genus Meles; species Meles meles. Next base: position 72,409,228 of record NC_060087.1, read on the forward strand.
AGGACCCTGGGATCATGACCCGAGCCGAAGGCAGAGGCTTTAACCCGCTGAGCCACCCAGGCGCCCCTTAAATTAACCTTCTCAATTCAATATGCTTTTATGTATTTCTTCTTATATTCCCTCCAGTTATTATTTGGACCAAATATCTAGTCAATTTGACATGGGAAAGAGTAGCTAAGGGCCAAATGTAGATAAATAATAGACTTCGAAGACATTTGAAATCCTAAACACAAATTACTATGTACAGTGTCCTAAATAAGACCTATTCTATTGGCTTCATGTAATTTGGTACCAATCTTTTAAAAAATGCTGACCACCTAGTTTTCCATCTCCAAAACACTACTTACAGGTTAATAACTTAGATTGTATTCCATACAATCTAATATCTAATCTTGATATTGCATGTGGGACAAAAGTTGTCCTATAAATGCATTTATTCCTAGGTATATATATGACAAATGGACTTCAAATTTGATCACTATTACTTCATTTTCAACCTGTCCTCTGAAGCAGACCTAAAAAATCATGCATGCTGAGGCAAATGGAAGATTTGAAAATATTGCAAATTAAACAAAGATGAGTTTTCATAACCATGTCTGTGATATGATAAGTCATTTTTATAATAAAGATAAATTGGGGCATGTGGATGGCACAGTCAGTTAAGCATCCAACTCTTGCCTTCAGCTCAGGTCATGTTCTCAGGGTCATGAGATCGAGCCCCATATTGGGTTCCCCAACATGGCTCTCTCTTCCTTCTGTCCCTCCTTTCTACTCACTCTCTCTCTCAAAACAAAAATATAAAATAAAATAAAAAGTACAGATAAATAGAAAAGGTCATATTCAAAGTACAGTATAGTATCTTCATGTTTTCATTAAGACACATATATTTTTCACGTTTTGAAAGTATGAATACACTAGTTTTATCTTGTACATGTATCCTTTGAAGTTGGTTTCTTAGAGAAGTAATGATTGCCTCCTAAAGAAAGTAAAGTGTCCTATATAAAGGCATGAGTAGATAAAATGGTAAAGTCAATATCATATAATATGTTTACATGTCATAGAATTACTAACTTGGGAATATTCAATACAAAACCTTCAAATGCTAACACATAGTAACACTTTCTATTTCCCAACATTTTCTCTGTTCCAACCATAGGGGATTTCACTGTCCTGGGCACGCATTATGTTATTCCTGTCTTTAGTCTTTACCCACATTTTTCACTCCTTGGAATACTCTTTCCTTCTTGCTGTGTATCCAAATCTTACCCACACTTTGAAAACCATCTCAAGATTTAATACCATCATGAAAACTGAAAGTATACCAGCTAACAAGATAGTTCAACTTAGCTCTCTGTGCTCCATTATATTAAATTGTTTTCATATTATTTTATGTATATAAAATACATATTGTTCTCTCAAGACCCTCTCCCTACCCTGAAAAGGTAAACTTCAGAGTAAAGAATGAGGGGCACATGGGTAGCTCAGTCAGTTAAGCATCTGACTCTTGGTTTTGGCTCAGGTCATGATCTCAGGATTGTGAGATGGAGCCTCCTCATTGGGCTCCATGCTCAGTGCAGAGTCTGCTTAAGATTCTCTCCCTCACCCTCTGCCCCTCCAACGCTCTCTCTCTAAAATAAATAAATCAATAAAGTCTTAAAAAAATAATGAGTAATACTTTTTTGGCTCCCAAACCTTTATTTTAGGAATTAAAATGCATAAAATTAAATGAAATAACTTCCAGGAACAATATTTCATTCTATTTAGGCCATGATATTTTTAAGAAAAAAGTTGTTTGGAAATTTGTCACATCATTTGAGGGTGAATTGATAGCAGAATATCAATTTTGCTAAACCAAAATTTTAAGGGAAGGAAAAACTTCAAAATATGCAACATTCACAATAAATATATTCAACCCAAACATAATAAGGTATATAGAGGATATGAAGAAAATAAAGGGTTAGAGTGACTGCCCAAACTTCAAAACAAAATTTTACAAGAATTCTTTAGGAAGACAACCCTTATAGATTTGTGTTAATGACAATAAAAATTGACACAAAAATCTGGTTGAAATAATTGGTAGATTACATTTTAGTAGTTGAACTCAAAAGGTATATGAAATTTGCAAAAATTGTGAATCCTAAGCAAAAATTCTTTTTAGAAAACATGTTTCTAAAAAACTTTTCCATAAATTACAATCTGCAGGGCACAAATCAGTAAGTGATATTATTAAATATGGCACTTCTGAATCTTATACACCAGACATCTGGATAAAAATCTTTTAAATTATAACAGCAGCGTAAACTGATGAATTTAACTGTTTCTGCTTTACTTGTGTACTTTGCTGGGTCTCACAGCAAATAATAGAGTGTACCTGATTGGAAAAACACTTCTTGGACAAAAAGATCCATTTCTAGCAAGTGCTGTGCAACTGTTGTTGACAGAAAACACACACACACACACACACACACACAATGAAGGGCACGAGTAAATCAGAAATTGCAAGCATGTTCTATTAGTTGTGTGCATAGAAAGTAAATGTAGCTAAACATAATTCATAGAATAACTGGCTCTAAGTGAGGATATAGGATGCTGGCTGATCATCCTTTAGCCAAGGACAAATATTATGACATATAAGAGATTTTAGAACTACTTTGTCAGGATATTCAAGAAAAACATGAGAGCACTCATACATGTTAAAAAGGCTGACTGAACACATGAAAATAGTTTATTTGCAGAAAGCTGCTAAAGAAATCACCAATTATGTATGCCAGAGGTGCAACTATTTTTCACATGATACCTGCTGTGAAGATGCTACCATTCTACTGCAGAAAAAATGCTAAATTATTGTTCATGTGACATAAGCTTAGATGCAGATGAAAATTCAGAGGTAATTTTGTTATCTGAAAAACCAGACATAGAAAGATATTTTTTCCTTTTCTTTTTTCTTCTTTCCTTCATTCCTTCCTTCCTTCCTTCCTTCCTTTTCTCTTTTTAAATTTATTATTTATTTTTCAGAGAGAGAGAGAGCGCACAAGTAGGGAAAGCAGCAGTCAAAGGGAGAAGCAGGATTCTTGCTGAGCAAGGAGCCCAATACAGGACTTGATCCCAGGCCCCTGGGATCATGACCCAAGCTGAAGGTAGATGCCTAACCAACTGAGCCACCCAGATGTCCTATGACAAATTTTTCTTAAGTGATGATATTAAGTTGAAAATAAAGAAAGTATCAGAATGTTTTAATTTTGGGGACCATTTTTATAAATTATAACTATTGATTCAATCTTCAATCCAGAAACTGAAGGGGAGAGAGGTCTTTTAGTTACTATCAAAGAGTAAAGTTCAATAACACTGTAAGACCATTAGTGGTACCATATACTACAGCTAGGTAAAAATGTTTTTCTTCATCAATCTAACTTGAGAGAGAACATCTATTTAGTACTGCAAAGTGTAACCACATTTTGGTAACCACAAAAGCAAGTTGATCACAGACTGAAGTTTTTGTTTCTATGTTATAATAATACTGAAGCTGTAATAATAATTTATAATTTTAAACAAATCAAGATTTATTCTTATTTCTTAGAAGTTAATCATATGATGAGAATGCTCATCTTAGCTCTTGACTGAATAGCAACTGGCACTAAGCAGTTAACCATAATGTGTATTTGCTACATTCTAAACTCCACAGGAAAGCTATATTGAGAAAGTTTGTTTTCCTAGTAGCCAAATATATCCAATGTGGAAAAAAAATTAAAATCCAGTTACAAAGAAATAGCAAGTTCAATAACAAGGATTATCATTTATCACTCTTGAGACTGACAATAATTTCTAAACCATAATAATCTATACACGGAAATAGATAAGGATATGATAAGATGGCCATTCTCTTATGTTGCCAATACTTTTTAAAAAGCAATTTAATGATGCATATCAAGTATCTGTATCAATGTTATATAGTTTGGAACAGTAATTTCTCTTCTAGGAGTCTACAGTACACATACCTCAAAGCCGTAGATAAAAATGTACTAGATTATTATGCTTGCATTACTTACAGAGGCAAAAATAAAAACAAAAGAACAATGGTTACATCTATGATGAAATATTAACTGTCTATAAAAATTATGTCTTGATAAGTGTGTGTATATGTTTATATATAAAGGCTATAATGACTTCATTAATGGATTAATCACATTATTTTTTGGTGATGGAATTGTGGTTTTTCCTATAGTTTATGCTTATGTGTATAGTTCCAAACGTTTCACAAAGAACATGTATAGATATACCTCACTTCAATGAACAGAGGAATAAAATGAGGATTGCGAACAACAGTAAGTCAGCCACCTACTTTGTGTCTATCTCTCTATTCACAAAAGTGCAAAGATGATAATAGGTGGAACTACTGGTTTTCACATTAGAAATTCTCTTTAGATCAATGTTCTCAAAAAGAGTTAGAGGTGGTGGTGGTGGTATACTTGTAATTTTGGCAGATCTCTCTTTGCCCATAAACAGTGCTTCCTTTCCAGTTGTTATATGCCACATTTTCCCCCATTAGTTCTTTTATTTTTCTGTAATTTCAGTGACTTTTTATACCTTATTTCTGCCTTTCTTTTTTCTGCTGCCTGCCCTGCCAGAGCACTGAAATAAGGTTTGTTTTCTTTGGGCTGTTGGTGTCCCTCTCCCATACTTCTTAAACCTGCCAAATAAGAGTTTTTCCAAGTTCTTTATTTTCTGAGTTTGCAGATTCTTTCCATTCTGTCCTTATTTCCTCTGCCAAATGAGTTAACTGCTGATTTCTCTTATCTGTGAAGAGATATCCCCTTCTTCTAGAAACTGTAGCAATCTTAGCTTTCATTGGCTTTTGTAATCTTCCTTTAAAATATAAGCTTCCATGTTAAGACTTAATCTCAGCTTGCCAGCATCCATTACCTTTCTTTTCTGGATACTTTAAATATAAAAGCTCTGAGGACCAGGAGCCCAGTCAGGAAATGCAGCACAGACAGTGAAGGCCCTGGACCCTGGCCCATCAGCTTCCCAACAGCTGTTTGTGTGCCTGCGGGCAGCAATTGCTGAGCTCCTGTCACTCTGAGTCATACTTTTTGATATATCCCATAGTATCTAGCACAATACTGCTTGAACACCCTTTTAGTTAGTTGCTCAGTAAATACTCGTTGAATTGAAAGAAGTCATCCACCCACCTAGTTAGAAGTATTCCCAAATGCTAGCTGATTCTGGAAAGATTTTTCTCTTTTTTTTAGAGGTTTCTCAAAGAAGTTTACCAAGAATGGTTAAAGACAAAAAAAACGTAGGTAGCACTTCCTCCAGAATGTCATGGTGATGCCTTACATTCTCTCCCTAAGGGTAGGTTAAGTCTGATTGCAGCAACTAAACTGGATTCCTGGCCGAGTTAGAGACTGACATTTGAGGGTTTTTTTTTTAAATTTTATTAATTAATTTATTTGAAAGATGGAGACCACAAGTAGGCAGAGAGGCAGGCAGAGAGAGAGGGGGAAGCAGGTTCCCCACTGAGCAGAGAGCCCAATGTGGGGCTCGATCCCAGGATCCTGGGATCATGACCTGAGCCAAAGGCAGAGGCTTAACCCACTAAGCCACCCAGACCCCCCTGACATTTGAGTTTTACCCAGATTTCTAGAACTTGGCAGTCAGCTCTTTAGTGGTAGACCCCTCTCAGGAAATGAAGATCAAATTAGGCAACTCTTTATTCAAAATAATCGAAAATATTTTTTTATTTCAATTTTTACACATACATTTCTCCCATATGAAACATCTATATATATTTACCAAACTGGGAGTGGTTTAAAAACATGTTTTCCAATATGACTTTAAAATTCAAGGTTAACTGGATATAAGGAAAATCTAGCTGTCATGTCAGTGTCATTCTACAAACTTCAGGTTAGTTCATTGCTGTAAGTGGACAGATGATAACCTCTCCCTGCCTCTCTATGTGTGTCCCTTCCAAAACTATATCTTTCCCGAGTAGAAGAGGGCATTTCATTGGCCAATAATATTCAAGAGCTAAGCTCCCATTACAATCTCTAAACAACTAATTTGATATTTGATATTAGTATTTTGCATATTTTCCTCTTAGCTTCTTATAATCCCCTGTGAAATATAATGCTTTGAAAATCATTTTTTTTCCTTTCAGTATGATTCATTTGACAGAGTTATTTCATTATTTCAAACTGTCTTAAAATATTTCTTTCTTAGGGGTGGTTCAAGATGGTGGAGGAGTAGGAGACCTAAATTTTGTCTTGTCCTAGGACTTCAGCTAGATAGCTATCAAACCATTCTGAACACCTACAAACTCAACAAGAGATTGAAGAAAAGAATAGCAGCAACTCTATGAACAGAAATATGACCACTTTCTGCAAGGTAGGACATGTTGAGAAGTGAATCTGAGGTGATATATGGGAAGATAGGCCAGGGGGGAGGGAACTTCCCTTAGCCAGCTACCATCAAGTGATAGAGCAGTAGGGCATAAAATCAGAACTTTCATAAGTCTGCTCCACTGAGGAACATCACTCTGGTAGCTAAGTAGGGGGTGGAACCTTAGATAGAATAGAGTGGTCTCAGAACACTTGGGGTCACAGAAAGACTAGGGTTCCCTGAGTGTGGGGGGTCACAGAAAGACTAGGGTTCCCTGAGTGTAGCAGGTTGTCCCAGGTGTCAGAGCTTGGAATTTGGCTGTAAAGAGTGAATCAAGGAGTAGCCATAAACCAGGATCCGCACTATCGGGTGACTGACTCCCAAGCAGGGGTCCAACAAGCAGCAGATCGGGGGAGATTCCTCTTCCTCCCCTGAGAAGAGCAGCTTGGGGGCACACTGCAGGAATCTGCTGGATTTGGAGACTCTAAACAGGGCCGTGTGCCAGAAATAGAAATGCTTGTTCACAGGCTGGGTGAGCACAGAGTGCAGGCAGAAACCAGGGAGACAGGAGTGATTGACTACTTTTCTATGAGGGCTCACTGAGGAGAGGGGCTCTGAGATTTCAGCGCTGGGGCCAGAGATTGGGAGGTCAACATTTTCATTTTCTTCCTCTAAAGTTGTGTGGAAAACCTTCAAGGAACAAAAGCTATAGAGAGGGGTGCCTGGGTGGCTCAGATCATTAAGCAACTGCCTTTGGCTCAAATTATGATCTCCAGGTCCTGAGGATCTGGAGATCTTAATTTTAAGATCTTAAGCCCAACATTAGGTTCTCAGCTCAGAGGGGCCCCTGGTTCTCCCCCTGATTGTGCTCTCTCTGTCTCTGTCTCTCTCTGACAAAAGAGATAAATTAAAAATCTGAAAAAGAAAAAAAGCTACAGAGAGCAAACTGGAGCAGATTACTTAGACTGGCCCCTGGCAAGGGTGGTGCAATTCAACTTAGACCAAAAACATATGAGAGTCAATGCAACAGGCCCCTCACCGAGAAAATCAGCAAGAACATCCAGCCAAGATCAAGTTTACCAATCAATAAGAACTGCAAAATTCCAGCCACTAGGGGAATACAGCTGATGGAATTCATGGCTTTTTTACCATGATTATTTGTCTTTCAACTTTAATTTTTAAAATTTTCTTTACTTTTATTCTTATTATTTTTCTTTTTTTAAATTTTTCTTCTTTCCTTTTAAACAAATTTATGAATTTTTAATTTTTTTAATTTTCATTTTTACAGTCATATTCTATCTCTTCATTGTATTTAACCTTATTTTTTATACACACACACACACACACACACACACACACACACATATTCTTTCTCTAAAATTTTGGTATGCAGTTTATTCTAAAAGACCAAAACAGACCTGAAATCTAGTGTATGGCACTCTTCTATTCACCTGACTGATGACATCCTCTTTTTTAAAAATATTTCTTCTTTCCTTTTTCAACTAACTTCTTATCTTATCAATTTATTTTTTAAAATCTTCTTTAATTTTCATTTTTACAGTCATATTCCATCCCTTCATTTTATTTACCCTTATTTTTGTATATATATATGTTTTTCTTTCTTTAAAATTTTAGGATGCAGATTCTTATAACAGACCAAAATACACCCAACATCTAGTGTATGGCTTTGTTCTATTCACCAGCCTGATCATATTCTTGCTTTTTTCTTTTCCCCTCAGTTTTGGGTCTCTTATGATGTGTTTAGTGTGTATTTCTCTGGGATTATTGTTATACTTTTTAGCATTTTGTTCTCCCTTTCATCTATTGTTCTCTAGAGTGCCAGGGATCTAATCAACATGGACATTAGTAAGATGTCAGAACTAGAGTTCAGAATAACAATTATAAAGATACTAGCAGGGCTTAAAAAAACATAGAAGACACTAGAGAGTCTCTTTCTGGAGAATAATATCTCACACCAAGTCAAAATTTAAAAAGGCTATTAATGAAGAGCAATAAAAATAGAGGCTCTAACTGGTAGGATAAATGAAGCAGAAGAGAGAATTAGTGATATAGAAAACCAAATGATGGAGAATAAAGAAGCTGAGAAAAAGAGAGATTAACAATTACTGTATCATGAGGGGTGAATTCGAGAGATAAGTGATACCATAAAGCAAAACAGTATCAGAATAATTGTGATCCCAGAAGAAGAAAGAGAAAGAGGGGCAGAAGGTATATTGCAGGAAATTATAGCAGAGAATTTCCCTAATTTGGCAAAAGGAACAAGCATCAAAACCTCTCAAAGTCAATAAAAAATAGGTCTACACCCTGTTATCTAATAGTAAAACTTACAAGTCTCAGTGACAAAGAGAAAATCCTGAAAGCAGCTCAGGACAAGAGGTCTGTAACATACAATGGTAGAAATATTAGATTGGCAGCAGACCTATCCACAGAGACCTGGCAGGCCAGAAAGGACTGGCTTGATATATTCAGGGTACTAAATGAGAAAAATATGCAGCCAAGAACAGTTTATCCAGCTAGGTTGCCATTGAAAATAAAAGGAATGATAAAAATATTCTAGGACAAACAGAAACTAAAAGAATCTATTCTCACCAAGCCAGCCCTACAAGAAATACTGAAAGGGGTGCTCTAAGCAAAGAGAGCCCCAAAATAATGTAGACCAGAAGGAACAGAGACAATATACAGTAGCAGTCACCTTACTGGCAACACAATGGCACTAAGTTCATAGCTTTCAATAGTTACCCTGAATGCAAATGGGCTAAACGCCCCAATCAAAAGACACAGGGCATCAGAATAGATAAAGCAAAATAAATAAGACCCATCAATATGCTATATGCAAGAAACTCATTTTAGACCCAAAGACACCCCCAGATTTATTTTGAGAAATGATAATAACTAATGTATATTTAGTCCTTACTATGTGCCAGATATTGTGCTATGAGCTCTACATAAATATTAAGTGAAGCGATACTTTCTTATAACCACTACATAATATTGTCTCCCCAGATGACCTCTTATATTTGTCTTTACAGCTACTTTACTTTTTTAAAGATTTTATTTATTTATTTGACAGGCAGAGATCACAAGCAGGCAGAGAGGCAGACAGAGAGAGAGGGGGAGGCAGGCCCCCTGCTGAGCAGAGAGCCTGATGTGGGGCTTGATCCCACTACCCTGGGATCATGACCTGAGCTGAAGGCAGAGGCTTAACCCACCGAGCCACCCAGGCACCCCTACAGCTACTTTAGAATTATACTGTTCCTACCTGCATTATTTTGGAGTTTATTTAGGCTAGGACTTGAAACAGTAGGAGTTTGATTTTATTAGTGTGAAACTTTTCAAAATATGTCTGAATTTCAAGTAATAAATTTTAATCAGTCTGAGAAAAGAAAAGGTAAGAGCATTAGAATTGAAGAAGAGGTTCTTTTATTAAGAATAGAGCTTCCCTATGATCCTGCAACTGCACTACTGGGAATTTGCCCCAAAGATACAGATGCAGTGAAAAGAAGGGCCATATGTATCCCAATGATCATAGCAGCAATGGCCACAATCACCAAACTGCGGAAAGAGCCAAGATGCCCTTCATCAGACGAACAGATAAAGAAGATATGGTCGATATATACAATGGAGTAGTAGGCCTCCATCAGAAAGGATGAATACCCAACTTTTGTATCAAAATGGATGGGACTGGAGGAGATTATACTGAGTGAAATAAGTTAAGCAGAAAGATTCAATTATATGGTTTCACTTATTTGAGCATAAGGAATAACATGGAGCACATTAGAAGGAAAGGAAAAGTGAATTGGAAATTGGAAGGGGAGATGAACCATGAGAGACTGAGGACTCTAAGAAAAAAACTGAGGGGTTTGGAAGGGAGGGGAGTCGGGGGATGGAAGAGCCTGGTGGTGGGTATTAATAAGGGCACATATTGCATGGAGCACTTGGTATGGTGCACAAACAATGAGTCTTGGAACACTGAAAAAATAAAATTTTAAAAAATACGGTATATATACCATCAAAAGAAGGAAAAAAAAAAGAGGTTCTTTTGGCAAAAAAAAAAAAATGTCAGGCGATATGTAGAAGAATGAAACTCGACCATTCTATTATACCATACACAAAGATAAACTCGAAATGGATAAAAGACCTCAACGTGAGACAGGAATCCATCAGAATCCTAGAGGAGAACACAGGCAGTAACCTCTTCGATATCAGCCACAGCAACTTCTTTCAAGATATGTCTCCAAAGGCCAAGGAAACAAAAGCGGAAATGAACTTTTGGGACTTCATCAAGATCAAAAGCTTCTGCACAGCAAAGGAAACAGTCAACAAAACAAAAAGGCAACCCACGGAATGGGAGAAGATATTTGCAAATGACAGTACAGACAAAAGGTTGATATCCAGGATCTATAAAGAACTTCTCAAACTCAACACACACAAAACAGATAATCATGTCAAAAAATGGGCAGAAGATATGAACAGACACTTCTCCAATGAAGACATACAAATGGCTATCAGACACATGAAAAAATTCTCATCATCACTAGCCATCAGGGAGATTCAAATTAAAACCACATTGAGATATCACCTTACACTAGTTAGAATGGCTAAAATTAGCAAGACAGGAAACAACGTGTGTTGGAGAGGTTGTGGAGAAAGGGGAACCCTCTTACACTGTTGGTGGGAATGCAAGTTAGTGCAGCCACTTTGAAAAACAGTGTGGAGATTCCTCAAGAAATTAAGAATAGCGCTTCCCTATGACCCTGCAATTGCACTTCTGGGTATTTACCCCAAGGATACAGATGTAGTGAAAAGAAGAGCCATCTGTACCCCAGTGTTTATAGCAGCAATGGCCACGGTCGCCAAACTGTGGAAAGAACCAAGATGCCCTTCAACGGATGAATGGATAAGGAAGATGTGGTCCATATACACAATGGAGTATTATGCCTCCATCAGAAAGGATGAATACCCAACTTTTGTAGCAACATGGACGGGACTGGAAGAGAATATGCTGAGCGAAATAAGTCAAGCAGAGAGAGTCAAGTATCATATGGTCTCACTTATTTGTGGAGCATAACAAAGAACACGGAAGACATGGGGAGATGGAGAGGAGAGGGAGTTGAGGGAATCTGGAAGGGGAGATGAACCATTAGAGACTATGGACTCTGAAAAACAACCAGAGGGTTTTGAAGGGGCGGGGGGGTGGGAGGTTGAGGAACCAGGTGGTGGGTAACAGGGAGGGCACGTACTGCATGGAGCACTGGGTGTGGTGCAAAAACAATGAACACTGTTACGCTGAAAATAAACAAATAAAAAAAATGTCAGGATAGAAAAGCAGGAAACAAAATATCACTCCTTTGTGTGTATATTTCTTGTCAGCTTTGTACAGTCTAAGATTTACATTAACATTTGAGTAATACTCAGTAAAAATCAAAACCCAGTTGGATTAAAAAGTTTGGAGGGATAGGACAGACAGAAGTCAGATTCTCATACAGTGTTAAGATTTTACAGAACTATGCTTAACAATAAGTTGAAATTACCTAACCCTGAACTGTGATGTGCTAGTTAGAAATATTTTCTATTACTAAATCACAGGTCCTTGGGGCTCCTTAGCATTATTTGAACTGTTTTAATGTATGTTGTGTCATATCTTTTAGAGTTGGCTCAAATCCATGTTCTCATTGCTTTGAAAGGCCAAGATCAGGAGCCTCCCAAGAAAACAAGGATTTGGGTATCAGAATAATGGTAGTTCTAATGGTTGGAGGTTTTCTCTGTGATAAATATTGAATTGATAGGATACTTGAGATATAGGTATACCCATAACTACTCATCTGCCTGATGAATGAGATTGATCTTAAATGTTAATCTTAGATAATAGCTTTAGGTTTTAACATATAAACAAGGCAGGAATACAAGCTTTGCTGAAGAATAGTTGTTCCCAGGTACAAAAGATGTGATATTTCTCCAAAAAATTACAAAAATCTTTAAAGACTCTGTAGCATGCATCAATCAAATACCTTCAATCAGATTATTATTTGACTGTAATAATGGTGGGCAGTCCAACTTCTTATGTCTGATTTCAGGTTAAAAAAAAAAAAACAACCCTTTGATTAGAATTTCTGCCACAAACTGAAGGCAAGTCAACAATAGTTAGGGTGAAACCAGAGGCAGATTAGCATTCATTTTTCAGAAAATCTGTAGAAAGTAAGGGAAAGTAAGTTTCCCTTTATAATTTATAGCATTCATTTTTCAGAAAATCTGTAGAAAGTAAGGAAAAGTAAGTTTCCCTTTATAAAGGGAAACCATGGGCCTTACCTTACTCCTGCCTTGGAAATTTTTGCCCTGGTTCCATTTTGAGGTTTTGCTTATTATTTGTAGTCTATGATATTCCAGGAGTGGAAATTTCTTGCTAGCATCTACATTATATAAATTTTGATATTCAAAAATGATACTTTTAACCATATTTATAAAGTTCAGTGGTAGTGATTATAGAGCCCCTGCAGATAGTAGATATATAGCGGATCTCAACAAAGCCATCTGTATTTTCTTGCCTGGTGCCTCTAAAGCTTAATGACACACATTTACAAGAATGCTGCTCAGAACTAGGGATAGTTTGTGATCAAGGCATAAAACATAATCCAGTAGTACATAGCATTGGCTTAATTATAATTATTTCCAAAGTGTAACTGACTTAAGTGTGTACATTTTTCATTTACTTAGAAGGGTTGCTTAGCAGGTTATAAAGTACTTTGTCATGTTATATAAAAGTGATTATACATAAATATCTAACCCTCCAAAAGGTCATGAACATCTTTTTTTAAAGATTTTATTTATTTATTTGACAGACAGAGATCACAAGTAGGCAGAGAGGCAGGCAGAGAGGGGGGGGAAGAGAAAGCAGGCTCCCCGCCAAGCAGAAAGCCTGATGCGGGGCTCAATCCCAGGACCCCGAGATCATGACCTGAACTGAAGGCAGGGCTTTAACTCACTGAGCCACCCAGGCACCCTCATGAACATCTTAAGTAACAAGATCTGCTGTGTTTAGACCTTACTGAGTAGTAACTTTTTGCTACATGATTATGGAAAACGTCAATATTAATAAAAGGTTGCAATATATAGATCATTATCTTGCAAAGCTCATAATGATACAGTGACATTTATAGATAAATAATGTTACTGATTCATTAATTTTGCTTTGATTTGGGACATTTAATAGCTGTCAGACTGAAGACATAGTTAATCCTGGTGAAATTAAATGCATTTTAGCTATATCATTTGGCTAATAAGGTAAAAAAATTCATTGGTCTTGTCCTATGTTGTACCACAAGAAGAAATCCTAGCAGGATAAAAAGTGTCAGAATTTAGGTTCTGAAAATCCTCACTTCTATTTTAATCTCCATAGATACTTTAATAAAGAAAAGTTGCATTATACAGTACCTAATATGTAGAAAGTTTTCAATAAATGTTGACAGTGAATTGAATGTATTATACAACGATCACAATTCTAAAATAAGACTTTACTCATAACAACAGTTTTGTATTTGACATATAAGCCTAATTTAAATTTCTGTGAGAGTAAACATAGGCAGTAAAATGTTGAAAGAATGGAAATTGGAGCCAAAAGTGGGGCTCCCACTTCCTAGTTGGAGGTTAAGTATATCTTTTACCTCAACTCCAAATATAAAATGTAGGTAATTTAAGACCTATTTTATCAATTACTGGAGATATCACATTTTTTCGGCAAATTGTCAAACCATCATACAAATTAATGGTTTTATTTAACCTAAGGTAAATGGACAATTGGCTATTGGGATAGTAGGAGTAGAAGACCCTTGTAAATTTCCTACAAAACTCTCAGCTGCCTGAGAGTAAAGACACTGTCTTTATACCTTTCCTTAATTACACCATATAGGGTAGTACCTGAATATAGTAGATATTAAGTAAACATTTGTTGCAAGGTAAATAGTAAGAAAGTTGTTTGCAATAAAGGATGAAGTTGGGGCTGAATATTAAGTATTATAGGTGGAAAAGCAGTAGCTGAAAGAGGTACTTTAACAAAGTACAATGAACATGGACTTTAGTGAAACTTAATGAAGGTTGTCCTTACTCCTTTTTGGTGTGTGTGTGTGTACATTTTGACATTAAATGTTATAAAATAAGATGATTTTTTTCAACCAACCAACCAAGTGAAAAAAAAGTAGGTGGTTTAGATTGTCATTTTATAATGAATACAGGTGACTGAATTTATAATATTTTGTGAAAGCTTACATTATTCTTTCTGACTAGAAAATAAAATATTTAATGTTTTCCTATAATACAAGTGACTATCAAGAATTCATGAAGCTTTTTCTCATGGAAAATGGAAACTTTGTCACTAATCAGGTTCCCCAACCTTCTTTTCCCCCTATGGTTTTGAGGAAGCTCAGAGTGATGTTTTTAGCCCATTTTTACCAATGACATGGAAGTACTCTCATTTACATGTCATTTACCAATGACATGTGTACTCTCTTTTTCTTCTGGTTGTTTTTCTTCATTATATTTACATTGTCCATGACATCTTTTTTTTTTTTTAAAGATTTATTTATTTATTTGACAGAGAGAGATCACGAGTAAGCAGAGAGGCAGGCAGAGAGAGGAGGAAGCAGGCTCCCCGCTGAGCAGAGAGTCTGATGTGGGGCTCGATCCCAGGACCCTGAGATCATGACCTGAGTTGAAGGCAGAGGCTTAACCCACTGAGCCACCCAGGTGCCCCCATGACATCTTTTTCTATTCTATTACCTCTTATTTGTTCTCTTAAGCTACTTAAAAATTTTTTTAATGAAGTGAGATATATACCAAAGAAATTAATTTTAAATAAATGTGTATTTTTTAGTACATAACTTCTTGGTAACATCTTTGCTGGTACTTTTTTCTCCTTTCCATTTCTCTGTCATTTCTATATCTGTCATTTTTAGTATATAATTTATTCAAGAAATGGAACCACATCTTTATGTAAGGTAAGCCATTGGAGGAACTTCTTCTTTTAGAAGAGGTAAGATATGTAACTAAATAACTTTAATGTAAGGAATAGATTGAGTAATTAGTAAGGGCTAGAAAGAGAGTCACAGACCAAATACTAAGGGAATTATAAGAAGGAAACTTAACTTTCAGCCATATGAAGGAGGTTATACACAGGAAGAATCTTCATACTATGACAACTGATTGGGTTTTGAGTGGCAAAGGAGAAGGAAAGTAAAAAGAACATCGAATTCTAAGCTTTGTGATTAGGACACTGGAAATATTAATATAAATAGGGGACATAGAATGAAAAAATTATGGAGTCTGTTGGAGGTGACTGTGGAACAGCCAAGTAGAAATGTCAACTTGTCCCTTAAAATGATGAATTAGAGCTGTGGAAGAAAGTTTTGGAAGTTGTTCATATAAAGATAATCACATGCAGGTGTGCATAAAAATGTTGCAGAAGTCAAGAATTTATATCATATAGTCAAGGGAGAGGGTGTAGAGAAAGGAGAAGGAAACCATGGATGGGTCCTTGGGGAAGATCACCTGATGAAACAATGAAGAAGAGCCTGAGAACAAGCATCAGAAGCAGCAGTACAGTATAATGGGAAGAAAAAAAATATCAAGAATAGAATGGATCAACAATGTCACATGCTATCAGGCTGGAATAAGATAAGAACAAAGAAAAGGAAATAAAATTTGTAACTTGGAGGTCAATAAAAGCATTTTTAGGAGCAGGTTGAAACTAGAATCTGCTTTTCAAAGTGTTAAGGAATGTGTGGGTACTGAGAAAATGGCCATACTGAGCATGCTTTCCTCCTTCAGGAATTTTGCAAATTGAAGGGAATGAAAACATAAGTCAATAGAATGGTAGAGTTACTAAGGGAGTCACCTTAAAGACATGATTAATTCTTGGGGCACCTGGGTGGCTCAGTGTGTTAAAGCCTCTGCCTTAGGCTCAGGTCATGATCCCAGGGTCCTGGGATCAAGCCCAGCATCAGGCTCTCTGCTCCGTGGGGAGCCTGCTTCCTCCTCTTTCTCTCTCTCTGCCTGCCTCTCTGCCTAGTTGTGATCTCTATCTGTCAAATAAATAAATAAACCTTTAAAAAAAACAAAGACATGATTAATTCTTAATTCTTGAAAATAAAAATAATTAGAAGTTTGCTGAAAATGCAGAAAAAATTGAATAATGTGGGGCATTGAAGGAGTTTTCATAGTGAATTCAAATTGTGATTCTGAACCAATAGTATTAGGATAATCAGAGAACTTGGAAATGCAGATTATCCAGTCCCAGCAATCTCTACTTAAACAAGCCCTCCAACTGATTGTGGTGCACAATAAAATTTGAGTTCCACTGGCCATTCTCAGTAGAAGGTAAAATCACCTACAAAGAGAGAAGAGCAGTGGAACCCAGAATACGAGGAGGGTAGGAAAGATAAGGATTAGGTATTGACGACTGTGGTAGTAAGTCTATTAGAGTGATTAAAAAGAATGTCTAGCAAAAGAGGGAGTCCAGTAAGATAGAGATAATCTGTTTTAGACTAAATTGGCCTAGTTTGTGGAATTTCTTTAAGTCACAAAGAAGTCAAAATCTAGGGGCAGAGAAAGGGGATGGTAGCTACCCAAAGTAAGGAATCAGCAAAATGATGACAGTAATCAGAGATTAAACAGAGAGTAAACAGATTTTAATGGTTCATAGAAAAAGCATTGTTAGATTGGATAACAGTGGAGTCCAGCCTGGCTTGGAAATGAGGGCTGGAGAGCTTAATGAGGGTGAGGTTCAGTAGGAATGAGGGAGTAAGAGATGAAGTAAGAAAGTGATGATAAGAGAAACAGACATTAAATAGTTTCAACTGATGAGTTTCAAGGAGTAGCAAAAGTCTGTGAGGCCTGAAGATGTAGTGTAAATGAAGAAATTGAGGGTGATAAAGAACGAGGAGGACAGAGTGTGAGGAATATCACTGATATGAGTGATGAAGTTCTCTTAGATGATTCCAGGGCAGGAGTCAGCAGGAAGTAGAGAGAAGATTGTAAACCTACCAATGAAACTGTCAAAATATGGGGAGAGTAACTCGGTCAATAATAGTGACAATTCAAGCCAAAACATATGCTATATATGGTTTGCAGGGTTTTAGAGAAAGGAGATGGTTGATCAAAAAAACCCAAACCACCTGAATGTATAAAACTGTATTGAGAAAAGAATTAGCAATAGATATTTTTAAAAAATGAAAAAAAAATTAGGGAATTATTAACACCAGCAAAAAAAAAAAACCTAGTTGTATTAATAAAAGAAGTAAAATAGTATTAACACCAGCAAAAAATCCAGTTGTATTAATAAAAAACAAAATCGTACACAAATTGGTTCAGCAGTAAATAATATTTCCATAACAATAATAATATAAACACTGAATACTGCTTTAGCTAAGAAATGGGGATTTAACTATATTGGGATGTTGGAAGGGATGGAAACAGATGGATGAGGGATTAATAGAACTAAAACTTTATATACCTGGAATTATCAACAGATAACATGCAACACTGATACATCAAGAAATAACATTAGAATTTGCATACTATTTAACTGTATGGAAGTAAATACCAAAGGAAAACACTAAGAGTTGAAAATGGTTGTCTCTGAGGAATGGGTATGAAAGAAAAGGGTTGAGATAAAGAATTACTAAAATATGCTTTTTAGTGCTATTTGAATTTTTAAGCTACATACATGCATTACTTTGACTTAAAACCATTAAAAACTGTTTTTTGAAAATAACAATTCTTGTTGGCCACAAAACAGAGTTTAAAAGTGTGCCAGTGCAGGAAATAACAGACAGATAATGGAGTTTGGTAAAGACAGGCCCAAAATAGATACAGATTAAATTTTTGGAAAGAGTAAGCATCAGATTATTTTCAACAATGGAGATGAAGAAAGCAAGAAATATGAAGGAAGACTTTAACCACTTTTTAATGAGAGAGGAAACAGGCTGAACTTCTGAGTTTACTGAGCGAACCAGACCAGAGATTTCATCATTAGTGAATGACTTATTTTAAATAAACACTGTAGCAAGTTTTATGTATACTTGCCAGAAAAAGCACCTGACACTAAGATCTGTGCTATCTTGATGATGACAAAAATTGAATTTTCAAATCATGAAAGAAAAGCATTAAAATTGGAATATTTTCATTGGCAATAGCACTATTCAAGAGAAAAAGACTATTCCTTTTGCATCTTACCATGACTCCAAAAGATTTCTTGGCAGCTTCAAGCCAAGTGGAAAAGGGTTGCACATATAATATACATAGTTTTTTTTTTTTTTTTTTTTTTTTTTTTTTTCTCATTTTATTTATTTTTTCAGCGTAACAGTATTCATTCTTTTTGCACAACACCCAGTGCTCCATGCAAAACGTGCCTTCTCCATTACCCACCACCTGTTCCCCCAACCTCCCACCCCTGACCCTTCAAAACCCTCAGGTTGCCCCAACCTCCCACCCCTGACCCTTCAAAACCCTCAGGTTGTTTTTCAGAGTCCATAGTCTCTTATGGTTCGCTTCCCCTCCCCAATGTCCATAGCCCAGCCGTAGCAACATCTTCCTAGGAACAACAGCAAAGGCAAGGGAAGCAAGGGCAAAAATGAACTGTTGGGATTTCATCAAGATCAAAAGCTTTTGCACAGCAAAGGAAACAGTTAACAAAACCAAAAGACAACTGACAGAATGGGAGAAGATATTTGCAAACGACATATCAGATAAAGGGCTAGTATCCAAAATCTATAATATACATAGTTTAATTTTTCTTATAAACACCAACTGTATGGCAACTTGTAAAATGAGTTCAGCTGAGCTTTTCCTTGTCATTAACATATGTAAAATTACGTTTCTTTTTTTAAAATTTATTTATTTGACAGACAGAGATCACAAGTAGGCAGAGAGGCAGTCAGAAAGAGAGAGAGAGGAGGAATCAGGCTCCCTGTTGAGCAGAGAGCCCAATATGGGGCTCAATCCCAGGACCCTGGGATCATGACCTGCACTGAAGGCAGACGCTTTAACCCACTGAGCCACCCAGGCGCCCCTGTTTCTTTTTAATGGCAGGGAAATGACCACAATGTGTTATTCTTAATGTTCCCAGGGAAGGAAATGTGATTGAAAATAAAGAAGTGTAATTGCTAATGTTTTGAGTTTGAAGTCAAAATGATAATGTTTTATGGAAAACATACATAAATTAGTTTTATAAAAAATATTTTGAAGCCAGGTTTTTGGATACTTGATTTTTAGAAATATTTTAATGATTTTTGCTTAGTGGAAAGAATTTTAAATGTGATTTAGTTTCATTTAAAAATATCATTACATGAGCACTGGGTGTTATATGTAAGTGATGAATCACTAAATTCTACTCCTGAAACTAATATTACACTATATGTTAACTATCTAGAATTTAAATAAAAACTTGAAACAAACAAAAATCATCTTAAAAATGTAAAAATAAAATTAAAAAAATAAAAATATCATTACAATGGGAACCAATGTCTTCTATTGATGTTTTTAAGGATTTGGAGCCTGGAGGTGGAAAACAAAGAAGGCATAGAATCAAATATTTATTTGAGCATCTACTATGTACTTGGCTCTAAGCTGAATACTTTACATATTTTATTGTCTTTAATACAATAAAGGGGGAAACTGAGGTTCAGTTATGTCAATATGTCAGTTATTTACTTATTTGAGAGAAAGAGAGAGCATGTGTACAGCAAGGAGGGGTAGAAGGAGAGGGAAAGAGAAACTCAAGCAGATTCCATGCTCAGCCCAGAACCCAACATAGGATTGATCTCACAACCCTGAGATTATGACCTGAGCCGGATCCAAGAGTTGGATGCTTAACTGATTATGCCATCCTGGTACCCCTCACCTTATGTATTTTTTACATGTTCACCCCCATGTTTATTGCAGCATTGCTTACAATAGCCAAGACACAGAAATAAGCTAAGTGTCCACTGGTGGATGGAAGGACAAGGAAGATGTGGTACATACACACAATGACACATCATTCAGCCATAAAAATAGAATGACATCTTGGCATTTGTGACAGCATAGATGGACCTTGAGGGCAAAATGCTAGTTGAAGTAAGTCAGAGAATAGCAAATACCCTAAGATCCCATTTATATGTGGAATCTAAAATAACAACAAAAACCAAAAACCCAAATTCATAGAGTGAAGAGACGGTGGAGATGTAGGGGTGGGGGTAGGTGAAACGGGTGAAGGGGTCAAAAGGAACAGACTTGCAATTAGAAAATAAATAAGTCAGAAGGATTTAATATATAGCATGGTGACTACAGTTAATAATACAATATTACATGTATGCAAGTTGCTGAGAGAATAGATCTTAAAAATTCTCATCATTAGAAAGAAGTTAAAGAAACTGTAGAAAGTGACAGATGTTAATGAGACTTATTGTAGTTATCATTTCACAACATATATAAATATCAATTCATTATGTTACACACCTGAAATATAATGTTGTATGTCAATTACACTTCAATTTTAAAAACTACAATGTTCACTGTGTTTTTTTCCTTTATTTTAATTAATTAATTAAATTTAATTTTTATTTAAATTCTAGTTAGTTAACATATAGTGTAGTATTCATTTCAGAAGTAGGACTTAGTATATAACTTAGTATATATAGAACTTACATATAACACCCAGTGCTCATCACAACATGTGGTCTACCCTAATACCCACTTAGCCCATCCCCAACCCACCTCCCCTCCAGCAACCTTCAGTTTGTTCTCTATAGTTGAGTCTCTTATGGTTTGCATCCCTCTCTCTTTTTTCCCCTTACCCTATGTGCATCTGTTTTGTTTCTTAAATTCCACATATGAGTGAAATCATATCATATTTATCTTTCTCTGACTGACTTACCTTGCTTAGCATAATACACTCTAGTTTCATCCACATCACCACAAATGGCAAGATCTCATTCTTTCTGAGATTACACCACATTTCCCTTATCCACCCATCAGTGAATGCTTGGGCTCTTTCTATAATTTGGTTATTATTGATAATGTTGCCATAAATATCAGGGGGCATGTGCCCCTTCAAATCAGTATTTTTGTATCTTTTGGGTAAATACCTAGTAGTGCAATTGCTGGGTCATAGGGTAGCTCTATTTTTAACTTTTTGAATAACCCCCATACTGTTTTCCAGAGTGGCTGCACAAGTTTGCTTTCCCACTAACAGTGCAAGAGGGTTCCCCTTTCTCCACAACCTTGGCAACATCCGTTTTTTTCCTGTGTTGTTAATTTTAGCTGTTCTGACAGGTGTGAGGTGGTCTCATTGTGATTTTTATTTATATTTCCCTGATGATGAGTGATGCTGAGCATCTTTTCATGTGTCTCTTAATCAACTGGATGTCATCTTTGTAAAAACATCTGTTCATGTCTTATGCCCATTTTAAAAATAGGATATTTATTTTTTGGGTATTGAGTTTGATAAGTTCTTTGTAGATTTTGGATACTAACCCTTTATCAGATATGTCACTTGCAAATATCTTCTTCCATTTTGTAGTTTGCCTTTTAGTTTGTTGATTGTTCCCTTCATTATGCAGAAGCTTTTCATCTTGATGAAATCCCAATAGTTCATTTTTGCTTTTGTTTTCCTTACCTCAGGAGATGTCTGCTAAGTTGCTTTGCCCAGTGTCAAAGAGGTTGCTGCCTATGTTCTCCTCTTAGATTTTGATGGTTTCCTCTCTCACATTTAGGTCTTTCATCCATTTTGAATTTATTTTTGTGTATGGTATAAGAAAGTGGTCCAGTTTCATTCTTCTGCATGTTGCTGTCCAATTTTCCCAACACCATTTGTTGAAGAGACTGTCTTCCTTCCACTGGATATCTTTCCTGCTTTGGCAAAGATTAGTTGACCATAGAGTTATGGATACTTTTCTGGACTGTCTATTCTGTTCCATTGATCTATGTCTCTTTTTTGTGCCAGTACCATACTGTCTTGATGACTACAGTTTGTAATAGAGATTGAAGTCAGGAATTGTGATGCTTCCAGTGTTGCTTTTCGTTTTCAAGATTGCTTTGGCTATTCAGAGTCTTTTGTAGGTATATACAAAGTTTAGGATTGGTTGCTCTAGCTGTCTGAAAAAATGTTGTTGGTATTTTGATAGGGAATGCACTAAATGTATAGATTGTTTTGGGCAAAGTGTAGACACTTTAACAATATTTGTTCTTCCAATCATTGAACATAGAATGTTTTTCCTTTATGTCATTTTCAATTTATTTCATAACAGTTCTAAATTTTTCAGAATATAAATCTTTTATGTCTTGGTTAGGTTTATTTGTTTTCACCTTATGCTACCTCCAAATTACAATTTAACTCTAAAAACAAACTAAAAATGGCCAATCCTTAGTTTTAAGAGAGTCTGACTTATATTTGCTCTATAACTCTTTAAAGAGACTCTCCTGCCCATGTACAGAGACATTTAAATGCCAAGGAGTCTAGGGGGTGCCTGGGTGGCTCAGTCTGCTAAATGTCTGCCTTGAGTTCAGGTCATGATTCCAGGATCATGGAATCAAGTCCTGTGTTAGGTCACCTGCCCCACAAGGAGTCTGCTTCTCCCTCTGCCACTCCTCCCACTTGTTCTTTCAATCTCTCTCTCTCTCAAATAAATAAATAGAATCTTTAAAAAATAAATTTCAAGGAGTCTAGTTGCAAGAACTCATTTTCTTCCCTTCTTTATCTATGGGATCTGCACAAACAGATTACCCTGTCTTCAGTCTGATCAGGAGTAAATCCTATGCAATCCATATAAATGGAATTAATAGCTCTACTTCCCAGGGCACTATCCTGTTTTCAGCAGAAAAACCAGAAAAAATTAACCTATACAAAACCCTCCAATATTTAACAAAGCTACATCAGCATCTCAAACTGAAGCATAAATAATGAAATAAATTGTTAGTTATTCAACTCTTCCCATTTTAAAAATAGACAATATCTAGTCTGGTCAAATATACTATTAGTTGTACTAAGTTAGTAAAAGGATATCATAGCATCACCACTGCCACTGGACAAGATCCTTAATCCTGTGATATTGTTCCCATCTCTGATCATTGTCCCCCACTCCATTCTTATTTATTTATTATTTCAAAAAAATTATTAACATATAATGAATTATTTACCCCAGGGGTACATGTCTGGGAATCATCAGGCTTACACATTTCACAGCACTCACCATAGCACATACCCTCCCCAATGTCCATAACCCAGCCACCCTATCCCTTCCCCCAACCCCCCAGCAACCCTCAGTTGTTTCATGAGATTAAGAATCTCTTATGGTTTGTCTCCCTCCTGATCCCATCTTGTTTCTTCTCCTCTCCTACCCCACACAACCTCTCACAACCTTTTTTCCTACCCCTACCACACACTGCCTCTCAAATTCCTCATATCAGAGAGATAATATAATAATTGTCTTTCTCTGGTTGACTTATTTGGCTTAGCATAATATCCTCTAGTTCCATCCACCTCATTGCAAAAGGCAAGATTTCATTTTTTGAAATCTTATATATATATATATGATGGAATACGATGGAATATCTATATCTATATCTATATCCATATCTATATCTATATCTATATATACACACACCACATCTCCTTTATCCATTCATCTGTTGATGGACATCCAGGTTCTTTCCATAGTTTGGCTACTGTGGATATTGCTGATATAAATATTCAGGTGCACATGCCCCTTCAGATCACTACATTTGTAACTAAGAATACTTATTTTTAGTTAACTATGATATTATATGTGTGGTATAAGAAAGTGGTCCAGTTTCATTCTATTGCATGTAGCTGTCCAGTTTTCCCACCATCATTCATTGAAGAGACTGTCTTTTTTCCACTGGATATTTTTTCCTGCTTTGTCAAAGATTAGTTGACCATAGAGTTGAGGGTCTATTTCTGGGCTCTCTATTCTGTTCCATTGATCTATGTGTCTGTTTTTGTGCCAGTACCATACTTCCTTGATGATTAGAGCTTTGTAATAGATCTTGAAGTCTGGAAGTGTGATGTCACCAACTTTGGTTTTCTTTTTCAACATTCCTCTGGCTATTTAGGGTCTTTTCTGTTTCCATATAAATTTTAGGATTATTTGTTCCCTTTCTTTGAAAAAACTTGATGGTATTTTGAAAGGGATTGCATTAAATGTGTAGATTGCTTTAGGTAGCACAGACATTTTCACAATACTTGTTCTTCCAGTCCATGAGCATGGAATATTTTTCCATTTCTTTGTGTCTTCTTCAATTTATTTTATGAGTACTTGATAGTTTTCTGAGTAGAGATTCTGTGCCTGTTTGGTTAGGTTTATTCCTAGATATCTTATGGGTTCTGGTGCAATTGTAAATGGGATTGGCTCCTTAATTTCCCTTTCTTCTGTCTTGCTCTTGGTGTATAGAAATGCAACTGATTTTTGTGTGTTGATTTTATATCCTGACTCTTTACTGAATTCCTGTCTGAGTTCTAGCAGTTATGGAGTGGAGACTTCTGGGTTTTCCACATAAAGTATCATATCATCTGCAAAGAGTGAGAGTTTGACTTCTTTGTCGATTTGGATACCTTTCATTTCTTTTTGTTGTCTGATTGCTCCCTCCCTCCATTCTTATTGTTATTACTCTAGCTTAAGTTTTACACCTGAAATAGCTTCTAATAATCCCTGAAATTTTTCTCTGTGTCATTTTCTTAAGTTGTAGACTTTATAGTTTATAAAGAACTTTCAACATATGTTTTTATTTAGACTTTACATCAACACTGTGAGGTAGACATTACTATCTAAATTTTATGGATGAGGATATTTCTGAGAGATTTGGTATTTATTAAAAACATACAGTTTGAAAGGTACAGAGTCTGAAACTGGAACCCAGTTCTTCCTCCTCTGAAGCTGGTCCACTTTCTGTTATGTCACCCATACTTCTCCCTAGCAGGCTCTTAGTCCATTGCTCTATTTATGTTTACACTATTGATAAAGGGCTCCCCACATTTCTCTGTATGAATACTGGCTCTACTGTATGATAGCTGTGCAAACCTTTACAATTAACTTATGAGTGATAAATCTCTATTTTTATGAATAGGAAACTGAATCAAAGCAAAAAATTAGACTAAACTGTATGAAATTGTTGCTAGTTGACCAACTTTGCCCTATAAAAATGACAATTTTAAATGATTTAACTTAACTGAATAAAATGTTTTTAAGCATTATCAATGTAAGATGTTCAACACCATCTGAACCATGTTTTAGTGTAGTCCTAGATAACAGAATATTTCCATAGATGAAATTCAAAGAAAATATAATTTTAGGGTTTCTTTAGAGTGGAAAAATATGGATTTTAAATCTTTTATGGTTATTTTGGCCAATATAGCCAAAGTACATATTTCAAAGTTTTAGTTCTTAGAAATAATCTCGTGTATATTTAATATAAAATAATCAAAACTCTTGTGTGTGCAAGCTTCTACTTTTTTTTTTCTTATTCTTTTCCTTCTATCTTTTAGTAAGAGCTTCCTATGAAAGAGGTCAATTTAAGCAAGCTATTCCTTACTGGGAAAAAAGAACTGAAAAAATACAAATGATGACTGATTCCCCACTGGTTCAGTTATTGTTGT
This sequence comes from Meles meles, assembly GCF_922984935.1. Classification (NCBI taxonomy): domain Eukaryota; kingdom Metazoa; phylum Chordata; class Mammalia; order Carnivora; family Mustelidae; genus Meles; species Meles meles. Next base: position 72,435,266 of record NC_060087.1, read on the forward strand.
TAGTTTTACCAAGATACAAGATTTTTTTTTTCCTTTTAACTCTTGTATAACAGATGTTTCCAAGATTCCAAAGTCTTCAGAATATAAATTAGTCATCAATGATTGTATCCTAAGAGATTTCTCCTTAGCAACCAACCTTTAGTTTCTATTTTGCTGATGTAATATACAATAAAATCTATACATTTTCTGACTCGAGTTAATATAACATATTTTCATAGAATGTATATAGGAAGCAATTGCCAGTTTGCAAAAAGTGACCATTATAAGCTTTAGATAATATTATTTCCAATTCATTGTTCATTTAAATACCATTCCCCATGAAAATATTTAATGTCGCACAACCATTGAACCCATTTTAGAACTGAGGATCAGCTAGAAATTAAGTATTCATTTAACAATTTATAATTTTCCTCATAGATTTAATGCATTAATAGACCTGAATTATTTTGTCTTCTGAGAGGAAGTAGAAAATTTTGTTTTAAAAATGGTGTTAATGAAACACAAATACCTCAATATTTTGGTGAAAATTCAATGTGGGTGCCTATACAGTGAAGTGAGAAGGATTTAAGAGTTACTTCAGTTTTATAAGGAATCAGTTGATTGATCTTACCTGATCATGTATATGGCTTGATCCACCACTGCACAGTTCATTTCCAGTGTTTGTAGAAATTGAATCACTTCCTGTGATGGTTTGGATTTGTTGGCTAGAATGGGATTGTTGACAATGAGGAGAGTGGATGATCCGAGGTTCTTGGACAATGTGATGATGGCATTGGACCTGTGGATAGTATTCCTAAAACACACATACATGCCAAAATAGCCACTGAGAATACAAATTACTAATTGAGAAAAGCCCACTGAGAGCATTTGTAAAAATTTAATATGTTCTTTCACAAGGTCATTCAATCCCTAGGATTTGTAGCTTTAGTATATGGTATCTATATTTTTCAAACTATTTTATTGGGAGAAATTTTATTGAATTATATATATATATATATATATTTTTTTTTGATCAGGTGGCTGTGACCATCCAAATACTTACCTAAATTGGCCAGGGAATTGCATGTTCTGATTAAATTAATATTCCATTTATACTTAACACTAAGACTACAATGAATATTAATTACTCTTTGATGATTCAACAGGCACTTCAGCATCTAATTTCATAACAATATTATCATACTGAAGATATAGATTGATATAAAATTAGAAAATAATATAATGCAGTGATTTTCAATATCAGGAAGCTTATTAGAATCACAGTGGGGGCAGGCAAAATTCTTATGCTTATGAAAATCAAGCACAAATTAAGAGAAAAGATTGGAAAACAGTGACTGAACATTCAGATCTAGAAAAAGGGGATCCTAACTAATTCTACCACTTACTCTGTGATTTTGGGAAACTATGCAATCTTTATGAGCCTTAGTTTTCTCGTTTGCAAATATGGAGATAACATGTGTCTCATTGGGTTGCTGTGAGGAGTAAATGAGTTAATGTTTATAAAGTGCCTATTACAAAGTAGGTGGGTAATAAATATTTATTATCATATTATTATTTTCTTATCATTAATCATCATCCACCCCACTAATTTTGCAGGTGACAAAAAAACCCCTAAGGTCCAATTAGCAATAATCGCGCCTCGGATAAACCTCATTGGCTACGATACTGCCGTCCAGAGAGGTAAGATGCTTTACTCATAATGACATGACAATTTCTTGGAAAAATTGGGATTTGAATTGATAATTTCTAGCTCAAATTTCTTTCAGAACATAAAGCTGACTTTTTACTGTCCTCAAAACAGTCTGGAACTTGTTGCTTTTAAACTAAATCTTTACTATCTGCTTGTTCATTTGTCTTGGCTTTTTTTTTTTCTGATAAAGTATAAGTCACAGAATAATAAAGGATATCAGGTTTTTTCAGGTTTGAGGATTTCAGGCATATTTCAATTTCCTAAATTATTCTGTTATTATTCTACTTTGATAACAGGCATCTGAAAGACAGTGTTCAAAAAAATTCTCTATTTTGAATCAGAATGTTACATTCAGGGGTGCCTGGGTGGCGCAGTCATTAATCGTCTACCTTTGGCCCAGGTCATGGTCCCAGGGTTTTGGGATTGAGCCCCGCATCAGGCTCCCTGCTCAGTGAGAAAACCATTTCTGCCTGTTCCACTCCCCCTGCTTGTGTTCCCTCTCTCACTGTCAAATAAATAAATAAATAAATAAATAAATAAATAATTTTTAACAAGAATGCTACATCCATGCACATATGTTTAGCTTTGGAAGTACAAATTCAATCCTCTATTTCCTTTTGACAGTGGAAAGCTGACCTGCATTAATAAAGTAAAGCAATTCAAATCTTATATTTCTTTTAACATGGAACAATTTCAAACTATATTAAATGAAAAAAGCAAGGTACATAAGAAAGAATATGCTATGCTCCCTTTTATATAACATTTTCAAATATATACATATGTGTATATTTACAAATATATACAACTTCTTTTAAAAACATAGAGCAAAAATCTTTTAAGTGTGACTGCCCATGGGAAGAGGAACTGAGAGACAAGAGGGTTAGGATAGAGAAGGTTTGTTTTGTTTTATTTTTTTGTTTTTTGTTTTACTACTGTATATATTTTTATTCTCTTTTTATATACTTTTTGGACCTTTTTATACTTTTTATGTTTTGAAATTTTTAACATGTATACAAATTATCTTATGTGTACAAAATTATTTTGTAAGAAAAATATATGAAGAAACATATTTTACAAATAGAAACCACCTTAGTAACAATTGATAATAAAGGTCATAGAATCTGTTCATAGAATCATTTTCTCCAGGATCTTTTCAAATACGACGCACTTTATATGCTAACACTAAGATCGGTACAGTTTAGAAGTCAGACTGTGTACTATCAGCCATTTATTTTGGTACAAATTATAGGGGTGAATGTATTATCTGTTCTTTTATGTTACAAAATACCCTCATACACTGGATTAGAATAAAGTCAGAATGATGGGCTAAGAAAACCTTCACCCAGTGGGGAACTTGTACACTACTGCAATAGAATTCTTCCTGAAAAAAAATTAATGCAAGTTACTCCTAACTTTGAAGGACATATCAGCATAGGACAATGAACAAAACAAAACTCATTTCTCAATCATCTTTCTTTATTAATATATCAGTTGACTCTTAAATAGAATGCTGACAGTCTATCTGGGGTGTCTTGTGGTTTTGCTCAGTCTATCTGGCCTCTGAACCACTCATTAGTATCACTGAAGTCTTAGCAGATTTTCTGTTTCAATTATCATACCTGATTACTAAAATTATTGTTCTAAAGCATAATATTCATACATTACTCATATTTTTGAAGTGTACCACAAGGTAGATTTTTAATGTATAAAAATCAAACATTTCTGAATAATCATATATTTTGTCTTTTTTTTTATGTTATGGAATATACATAATTCTTTTTTTTTTTTCCATTTTATTTATTTTTTCAGCGTAACAGTATTCATTCTTTTTTCACAACACCCAGTGCTCCATGCAAAACGTGCCCTCCCCATTACCCACCACCTGTTCCCCCAACCTCCCACCCCTGACCCTTCAAAACCCTCAGGTTGTTTTTCAGAGTCCATAGTCTCTTATGGTTCGCCTCCCCTCCCCAATGTCCATAGCCCGCTCTTCCTCTCCCAATCCCACCTCCCTCCAGCAACCCCCAGTTTGTTTTGTGAGATTAAGAGTCATTTATGGTTTGTCCCCCTCCCAATCCCATCTTGTTTCATTTATTCTTCTCCTATCCCCCTACCCCCCCCATGTTGCTTCTCCATGTCTTCTTTGATAGAAAAAAATATACAGAGTACAGTTCATATGAACTACATAATTATCTTGCAACTGGCACCAATTTACCACCCTTCCATGACAAAGACCTATGTTTTGGGCAGGTTTTATCTCCTAAGAGCTAGTCCTATTTGAACTAGTCTTATGTAACATTAATTATTTCATCAAGACTCCAGCTTTCCAGCTTGTCCTACTGCATCTCTATCACTGAGGAAACTCAACTAGGTCAAGGCAATTGTAGTTTGTTCCATATGCGTGGTTCCTTTTACTCTGGGTAGTCTCTCATGGCAGTCCCCAAACTCCCAAATCATTTAAGTCACTAATAAAAAAAGTGTATGTAAAAAGGTAAATATTCAAATTAATAGTAAGTAACTGTATTGTTCTTTCAAAGGAATTCTTCTTTAACTGTTCCATGTGTATAGCAATGAGAATGTACAGGATATTCAGCATTTTCTTCTAGGAACCAAGATTCAGAAAAGTATTTATCCTTTTTTTTTTTTTTTTAAAGATTTTATTTATTTATTTGACGGAGAGAGAGATCACAAGCAGGCAGAGAGGCAGGCAGAGAGAGAGGAGGAAGCAGGCTCCCTGTGGAGCAGAGAGCCCGATGCGGGGCTTGATCCCAGGACCCTGAGATCATGACCCGACCCGAAGGCAGCGGCTTAATCCACTGAGCCACCCAGGCGCCCCAGTATTTATCCTTTTTGAGACAAGAAATTAAAAGGAGCATGAAATGATGTGTCTCAAAAATTTCTTACTTTTTAAAATGTGTCAGATTTATTGTTTTCTTAGTCTAGTTGGATAAAGGACAGATGTTATAATTTGATAGCTTGAGGAAAGTGCCCCCTTAAAGAACTGACATATTTGATAAAATTTTTCTATTTGGAATCATAATGTCCAGAAATATTCTGTTGTTCTTCTGAAAGATATGTGTTCAATACATACCATAACAAACCTTCTAATATATCCAACTTTCTAAGTAGATCAGAGTCTTAAAGGTCTGGATTTATTTTATTCTGAGAGTTTACACTATTTTTATTTTTAAAAAGCATCAAATAATTAATAATGTATTAGTTACTATGAATCTGATAACAACTGCCCATAAATACTCATAAAAATATGTTCTTATTCCAAGAAAATTTAAAAGAATTTAACATATTGTAATGTTTCTTTTGCATATGATAAAAATGATTTTGTGATAAAATTCATTTGATATTATTTAACTGCCTGTTATAGGTTAAATTTTGTCTCCCCAACAAAATGCAAATGTTAAAGTCCTAATCCTTAGTACCTCAGAAAGTGACCTTGTTTAGAAACTGGGGCTGCTCCTTTTTTTTCCCCTTGAAACAAGGCTTTTATAGAAGTAAGACATTAAAATGAGGTAATTAGAATGGGTCCTTATCAAATATGACTGGTATTGTCATAAAAAGGGAAAATTTGGACACAGAGACAGACTTGAACAGAGAGAAGATGATATGAAGACACACAGGAAGGATCCCATGTGAAGATAAAGGATTAAAGTTACGCATCTACAAACCAAGTAACACCTGAGACCACAAGAAATTAGGAGATAGGCATAGAAGAGCTCCTTCCCTAAAGGCTTCAAAGGGAGCATGACCCTGACAACACCATGATTTCATACTTCTGACCTCCAGACCTGTGAGACAATAAATTTGTGGGGTTTTTAAATTAATTAATTAATTTTTTTCAGCATAACAGTATTCATTGTTTTTGCACAACACCCAGTTTTCCATGCAATACGTGCCCTCCCTATTACCCACCTCCTGGTTCCCCCAACCTCCCACCCCCGCCCCTTCAAGACCCTCAGGTTGTTTTTCAGAGTCCATAGTCTCTTATGGTTCGCCTCCCCTTCCAATTTCCCTCAACTTCTTTCTCCACTCCATCTCCCAGAATGTGATACTTTGTTACAGCAGTCCTAAGAAACTAACACACTGTCCCATTTCAAGTATGTCCAAAAGACAAGTCCTAGACTCTGTCTGGGCTGGATATGTTTGTATCCACTTATAAGATCAATGTGAAACTTCTGCTGGCTACAGTAACAACCCTGCTTGTACGTCTAGTATCTTTACATGCTATGGAATTACCATTGCTCTGCTACAGTTCTGAATGTTGTACTTGGTCTCCAAGCTGAATTAATGAAATTTTTAAAAATGTGACTTGAGGAGTCCTGGACAGATCCTAAGATGGCGGAGAAGTAGCAGGCTAAGACTACATCAGGTAGCAGGAGATCAGCTCAATAGCTTATATAAACATTGCAAACACCTACAAATCCAACGGGAGATCGAAGAGAAGAACAGCAATTCTAGAAACAGAAAATCAGCCACTTTCTGAAAGGTAGGACTGGCGGAGAAGTGAATCTAAAACGACGGGAAGATAGACCGCGGGGGCAGGGGCTGGCTCCCGGCAAGTGGCAGAGCAACGGAGCACAAAATCAGGATTTTAAAAAGTCTGTTCCACTGAGGGACATTGCTCCAGAGGCTAAACCGGGGTGAAGCCTACGCGGGGTCAGCGTGGCCCCAGGTCCCACAGGGTCACAGAAGGATCGGGGGTGTCGGAGTGGCACAGAGCTCGCAGGGGTTAGAACCAAGAAGCCGGCTACAGAGACAGAGCCAAGGACTGAACTCTCAGCTCGGGGATACCTTGAACTGGTCGCGGGCTGGGTGAGCTCGGAGCGCAGCTGGAGGCTGGGGATACGGGAGTGATTGGGCGCTGTCCTCTGGGGGCACACTGAGGAGTAGGGCCTCAGGCTCTCGGCTCCTCCGGGCTGGAGGAGGAGTCCTCCAGAACTCTAGGGAAAGCATTCAGGGAACAGAAGCTTCCAAAAGCGAACCCGAGCCGATTATTTAGTCCGGCCCCGGTAAGGGTGGTGCAATTCTGCTTCAGGCAAAGACACTTGAGAGTCACTACAACAGGCCCCTCCCCCAGAGGATCAACAAAATATCCAGCCAGGACGAAGTTCATCTATCAAGGAAAGCAGGTTCAATACCTAGGACAGCAGCGGAATTCCAGAGGAGGAGGAAGCAAAGCACGGAACTCATGGCTTTCTCCCCATGATTCTTTACTCTTGTGGTTAATTCAATTTTTTTGTTCAATTTTTTTTCTTTCTTTTTTCTTCTTCTGCTAAATTTTTAAAAACATTTACCCTTTTCTTTTTTAACGTTTTTTGACTAGTTTATCTAATATATATATATATATATTCTTTGTTATATTTTTTCTTTATTTGTTTTATTTTTTAAATTTTTTTCTGTTTTTTTCTGAACCTCTTTTTATCCCCTTTCTCCCCCCCACAATTTGGGGTCTCTTCTGATTTGGTTACAGCATATTTTTCTGGGGTCTTTGCCACCCGTTTAGTATTTTATTTGATCCTTCATATCCTCTTATCTGGACAAAATGACAAGGCGGAAAAAATCACCACAAATAAAAGAACAAGAGGCAGTGCTGAAGGCTAGGGACCTAATCAACACAGACTTCGGTAATACGTCAGATCAAGAGTTCAGAATGGCGATTCTGAATGTTCTAGCCAGGCTCGAAAAAGGCATGGAAGATATTAGAGAAACCCTCTCTGGAGATATAAAAGCCCTTTCTGGAGAAATTAAAGAACTAAAATCTAACCAAGTAGAAATCAAAAAAGCTATTAATGAGGTTCAATCAAAAATGGAGGCTCTCACTGCTAGGACAAATGAGGCAGAAAAAAGAATTAGTGATATAGAAGACCAAATGACAGAGAATAAAGAAGCCGAGCAAAAGACGGACAAACAGCTACGGGAACACGAGGGGGAGAATTCAAGAGATAAGTGACACCATAAGACAAAACAACATTAGAATAATTGGGATTCCAGAAGAAGAAGAAAGAGAGAGGGGAGCAGAAGGTCTATTGGAGAGAATTATTGGAGAGAATTTCCCTAATATGGCAAAGGGAACAAGCATCAAAATCAAGGAGGTGCAGAGAACCCCCCTCAAAGTCAACAAGAATAGGTCCACACCCCGTCACCTAATAGAAAAATTTACAAGTCTCTGTGACAAAGAGAAACTCCTGAAAGCAGCCCGGGAAAAGAAGTCTGTAACATACAATGGTAAAAATATTAGATTGGCAGCAGACTTATCCACAGAGACCTGGCAGGCCAGAAAGAATGGGCATGATATATTCAGAGCACTAAATGAGAAAAACATGCAGCCAAGAATACTCTATCCAGCTAGGCTATCATTGAAAATAGAAGGAGAGAAAAAAAGCATCCAGGACAAACAACAACTGAAAGAATTTGCAAACACCAAACCAGCTCTACAGGAAATATTGAAAGGGGTCCTCTAAGCAAAGAGAGAGCCTAAAAGTAGTAGATCAGAAAGGTACAGAGACAATATACAGTAACAGTCACCTTACAGACTAATAATGGCACTAAATTCATATCTCTCAATAGTAACCCTGAATGTTAATGGGCTAAATGCCCCAATCAAAAGACACAGGGTATCAGAATGGATAAAAAAACAAAACCCATCTATATGTTGCCTACAAGAAACTCATTTTAGATGCGAAGACACCTCCAGATTTAAAGTGAGGGGGTGGAAAACAATTTACCATGCTAATGGGCATCAGAAGAAAGCTGGGGTGGCAATCCTTATATCAGATCAATAAGATTTTAAGCCAAAGACTATAATAAGAGATGAGGAAGGACACTATATCATACTCAAGGGTCTGTCCAACAAGAAGATCTAACAAGTTTAAATATCTATGCCCCTAACATGGGAGCAGCCAACTATATAAACCAATTAATAACAAAATCACAGAAACACATCAATAATAATACAATAATAGTAGGGGACTTGAACACTCCCCTCACGGAAATGGAGAGATCATCCAAGCAAAAGATCAACAAGGAAATAAAGGCCTTAAATGACACACTGTACCAGATGGACATCACAGATGTATTCAGAACATTTCATCCCAAAGCAACAGAATACACATTCTTCTCTAGTGCACATGGAACATTCTCCAAAATAGATCACATCCTGGGTCACAAATCAGGTTTCAACCAGTATCAAAACATTGGGATCATTCCCTGCATATGTTCAGACAACAATGCTCTGAAGCTAGAACTCAATCACAAGAGGAAAGCTGGAAAAAACCCAAATACATGGAGACTAAACAGCATCCTTCTAAAGAATGAATGGGTCAATCAGGAAATTAAAGAAGAATTGAAAAAAAAATCATGGAAACAAATGATAATGAAAACACAATGGTTCAAAATCTGTGGGACACAGCAAAGGCAGTCCTGAGAGGAAAATATATAGCGGTACAAGCCTTTCTCAAGAAACAAGAAAGGTCTCAAGTACACAACCTAACCTTACACATAAAGGAGCTGGAGAAAGAACAAGAAAGAAACCCTAAACCCAGCAGGAGAAATCATAAAGATCAGAGCAGAAATCAATGAAATAGAAACCAAAGGCAATAGAAAAAAATCAATGAAACTAGGAGCTGGTTCTTTGAAAGAATCAATAAGATTGATAAAGCCCTGGCCAGACTCATCAAAAAGAAAAGAGAAAGGACCCAAATAAATAAAATCATGAATGAAAGAGGAAAGATCACAACTAACACCAAAGAAATACAGACAATTATAAGAACATACTATGAGTAACACTACGCCAAAAAATTTGACAATCTGGAAGAAATGGATGCATTCCTAGAGACATATAAACTCCCACAACTGAACCAGGAAGAAATAGAAAACCTGAACAGGCCCATAACCAGTAAGGAGATTGAAACAGTCATCAAAAATCTCCAAACAAACAAAAGCCCAGGGCCAGACGGCTTCCCAGGGGAATTCTACCAAACATTTAAAGAAGAACTCATTCCTATTCTCCTGAAACTGTTCCAAAAAATAGAAATGGAAGGAAAACTTCCAAACTCATTTTATGAGGCCAGCATCACCTTGATCCCAAAACCAGACAAGTATCCCACCAAAAAAGAGAACTACAGACAAATATCCTTGATGAACACAGATGCAAAAATTCTCACCAAAATACTAGCCAATAGGATTCAACAGTACATTAAAAGGATTATTCAGCACGACCAAGTGGGATTTTTTCCAGGGCTGCAGGGTTGGTTCAACATCCACAAATCAATCAATGTGACAGAACACATTAATAAAAGAAAGAACAAGAACCTTATGATACTCTCAATAGATGCTGAAAAAGAATTTGACAAAGTACAACATCCCTTCCTGATCAAAACTCTTCAAAGTGTAGGGATAGAGGGCATATACCTCAATATTATCAAAGCCATCTATGAAAAACCCACCGCAAATATCATTCTCAATGGAGAAAAACTGAAAGCTTTTCCGTTAAGGTCAGGAACACGGCAGGGATGTCCATTATCACCACTGCTATTCAACATAGTACTAGAAGTCCTAGCCTCAGCAATCAGACAACAAAAAGAAATTAAAGGCATCCAAATCGGCAAAGAAGAAGTCAAACTATCACTCTTCACAGATGATATGATACTATACGTGGAAAACCCAAAAGATTCTACTCCAAAACTGCTAGAACTTGTACAGGAATTCAGTAAAGTGTCGGGATATAAAATCAATGCACAGAAATCAGTTGCATTTCTGTACACCAACAACAAGACAGAAGAAAGAGAAATTAAGGAGTCAATCCCATTTACAATTGCACCCAAAACTATAAGATACCTAGGAATAAAACTAACCAAAGAGGCTAAGAATCTATATGCAGAAAACTATAAAGTACTCATGAAAGAAATTGAGGAAGACACAAAGAAATGGAAAAATGTTCCATGCTCCTGGATTGGAAGAATAAATATTGTGAAAATGTGTATGCTACCTAAATCAATCTACACATTTAATGCAATCCCTATCAAAATACCATCCACTTTTTTCAAAAAATGGAACAAATAATCCTAAAACTTACATGGAACCAGAAAAGACCTAAAAAAATCAAAGGAATATTGAAAAAGAAAGCCAACGTTGGTGGCATCACAATTCCGGACTTCAAGCTCTATTACAAAGCTGTCATCATCAAGACAGCATGGTACTGGCACAAAAACAGACACATAGATCAATTGAACAGAATAGAGAGCCCAGAAATAGACCCTCAACTCTATGGTCAACTAATCTTCGACAAAGCAGGAAAGAATGTCCAATGGAAAAAAGACAGCCTCTTCAATAAATGGTGCTGGGAAAACTGGACAGCCACCTGCAGAAAAATGAAATTGGACCACTTCCTTACACCACACACGAAAATAGACTCAAAATGGATGAAGGACCTCAATGTGAGAAAGGAATCCATCAAAATCCTTGAGGGGAACGCAGGCAGCAACCTCTTCCACCTCAGCCACAGCAACATCTTCCTAGGAACATCGCCAAAGGCAAGGGAAGCAAGGGCAAAAATGAACTACTGGGATTTCATCAAGATCAAAAGCTTTTGCACAGCAAAGGAAACAGTTAACAAAACCAAAAGACAAGTGACAGAATGGGAGAAGATATTTGCAAACTACATATCAGATAAAGTGCTAGTATACAAAATCTATAAGGAATTTAGCAAACTCAACACCCAAAGAACAAACAAACCAATCAAGAAATGGGCAGAGGACATGAAAAGACATTTCTGCAAAGAAGAAATCCAGATGGCCAACAGACACATGAAAAAGTGCTCCACGTCACTCGGCATCAGGGAAATACAAATCAAAACCACAATGAGATATCACCTCACACCAGTCAGAATGGCTAAAATTAACAAGTCAGGAAATGACAGATGCTGGCGAGGATGTGGAGAAAGGGGAACCCTCCTCCACTGTTGGTGGGAATGCAAGCTGGTGCAACCACTCTGGAAAACAGCATGGAGGTTCCTCAAAATGATGAAAATAGAACTACCCTATGACCCAGCAATTGCACTACTGGGTATTTACCCTAAAGATACAAACGTAGTGATCCAAAGGGGCACATGTACCCGAAAGTTTATAGCAGCAATGTCTACAATAGCCAAACTATGGAAAGAACCTAGATGTCCATCAACAGATGAATGGATAAAGAAGGTGTGGTATATATACACAATGGAATACTATGCAGCCATCAAAAGAAATGAAATCTTGCCATTTGCAATGACGTGGATGGAACCTGAGGGTATCATGCTTAGTGAAATAAATCAATCAGAGAAAAACAACTATCATATGATCTCCCTGATATGAGGATATGGAGATGCAACATGGGGGGTTAAGGGGATAGGAGAAGAATAAATGAAACAAGATGGGATTGGGAGGGAAACAAACCATAAATGACTCTTAATCTCACAAAACATACTGGGAGTTGCTGGGGGGAGGTGGGGTTGGGAGAGGGGGAGGGGCTTATGGACATTGGGGAGGGTATGAGCTATCATGAGAGCTGTGACGTGTGTAAACCTAGTGATTCACAGACCTGTACCCCTGGGGATAAAAATACATTATATGTTTATAAAAAAAAAAAAAGAAAGGATGAATACCCAACTTTTGTAGCAACATGGATGGGACTGGAAGTGATTATGCTGAGTGAAATAAGTCAAGCAGAGAGAGTCAAGTATCATATGGTTTCACTTATTTGTGGAGCATAACAAATGACATGGAGGACATTGGGAGATGGAGAGGAGAAGGAAGTTGAGGGAAATTGGAAGGGGAGGCGAACCATAAAAGACTATGGACTCTGAAAAACAACCTGAGGGTTTTGAAGGGGGGGGGTGGGAGGTTGGGGGAACCAGGTGGTGGGTAGTAGGGAGGACACGTATTGCATGGAGCACTGGATGTTGTGCAAAAACAATGAATAGTGTTTTGCCGAAAAAAAAATTAATTAATTAGTTAAAAAAAAAGAAAAAAACAAACAACAACAACAAAAAAGATCTGAGTCCTAACCCTGAAAAAGAAAAAAATGTGACTTGAACTACAGTTTACTACACTTTTACAGAATAGAGTATTGTACATATCTGTTCATACATAGTGTTCACTTAAAAATTCCCTTGATATATTCTTTTGCATTTTTTCAAGTTTTTATTTAAATCCTATCTAGTTAACATGTAGTACAACATTGGTTTCAGGAGTAGAATTTAGTCATTCATCACTTACATATAACACCCACTGCTCACCACAGCAAATTCTCTCCTTAATGACCATCACCCACTTAGTCTATCCCCTGCCCACCTCCCCTCCATCCATCTTCAGTTTGTTCTCTATAGTTAAGAGTCTCTCATGGTTTGTTTCTTTGTCTTTTCCCCCCTTTCCCTATGCTCCTCTGTTTTGCTTCTCGAATTCCACAATTTAGACAAAGTTATAATATTTCAAATTATAATTTTTGTGAGACCATTTCAAAAGAGACATACAAAGCATTGGGACATTTGTATTATATTCAGTTTCTGCCATTAATTTTGTATGTGACTTGATACATTTTTTTTAAAGATTTTATTTATTCATTTGACAGACAGAGATCACAAGTAGGCAGAGATTCAGGCAGAGAGAGAGAGAGGGGAAGCAGGCCCCACATTGAGCAGAGAGCCCGATGTGGGACTCGATCCCAGGACCCTGGGATCATGACCTGAGCCGAAGGCAGAGGCTTTAACCCACTGAGCCACCCAGGCGCCCGACTTGACACATTTTTACTTTAGTTTGCCCTTCAGTAAAACAGGGACAATAATACTTCACATGGATAGAATGAATATGAAAGTGTTAAGGATGATATGAAGGACTGTAGACATAATAAGTTATTATTGTGACTCATAGAGGCCTTGATGGGCACTTGACAATTGATTGTCACTTTCACTCTATTAAAATGCTGGTAATTCAAAAGTATACACTTAATAAACTTTAAAACAAATTTTACATACCTGATCCGTATTTAGCTTCTCTACTTTTCTTATTGTTTTTTCATAAATAACATTGTTTCCCGGGAAGAAATGGCCTCCTCTTAGGAATGGAGAAAATGGTTCCTATAAAGACAATAATGATTATGTTTTTGTCTTAGGCGAACCATAAGAGACTTTATTTTTTAAAAAAGGAAAAATATCTTTCTCAGCCCCTTCCAATTTCCCCTGAAACACTTTGTTAGGCCTAGTAGAAGGTAGTAGGAGAGACCCAGATTACTCTGTTTAAGAAAACAGGCTATCTTTGTTACTATTTCTTTACATCTTTCAAAACTTTATTGGGCTGTCATTCTATTTTCCTAGTGTGCTAACTCAGAGTTTATTAAAAACTAGATATTTGCTTAAGTTAAGGTTCCTCTGAGACTATGGACTCTGAAAAACAACCTGAGGGTTTTGAAGGGTCAGGGGTGGGAGGTTGGGGGAACAGGTGGTGGGTAATAGGGAGGGCATGTTTTGCATGGAGCACTGGGTGTTGTGCAAAAACAATGAATACTGTTACGCTGACAAAATAAATAAAATGGGAAAAAAAATAACATATAAAAAATAAATAAAATAAAATAAAGTCTCAAACAGACAACCCAAATGTCATACAAAAACTTCCAGAGGGGGCGCCTGGGCGGCTTAGTGGGTTAAAGCCTCTGCCTTCAGCTCAGGTCATGATCCCAGGGTCCTGGGATCAAGCCCCGCATGGGCTCTCTGCTCAGCAGGGAGCCTGCTTCCTCCTCTCTCTCTGCCTGCCTCTCTGCCTACTTTTGATCTCTGTCAAATAAATAAATAAATCTTAAAAAAAAAACTTCCAGGGAACAGAAAAGACTTTTTCCTGTTCTTAAGGTAAGATACAGTGAGTTTCCTCTGAGATAGACAAGCATTAGGTCAACTTCATTTAAATTGAGTTCACTGGCAGGTTTCGTTCTTTGGAAAAGTATTATTGGAGATATGTAAAATAAACAATTCATCACTGAGCTGTGATTTAGGTAAAACTATATTAAAGATTTTTTTTTCCTGGAACTTAGCTTTGGTGCCCTTGGAGTGTACAATTCTTACTTGTGATTATAACCAAGCTAAGGCTGTCTGTACAACATGTGTCTTGAATACTGAAAACAGAGTAGAGTCATTAAGTGCCAAGGTATCCCCATACCATCAACTAAGTTAATGCAGGATTATCCAAGTGCTTAAAAGATATCAGCCAATGAAATAAAGGCTGGTGACATGTCTAATATTTGAAAGAAATCAGGGAAGGACTAATAAGAATCAGATCAATAGTTTAAATATTTTTATTTATTTATTTGACAGAGAGAGAGAGAGAGATCACAAGTAGTCAGAGAGCCAGGCAGAGAGAGAGGAGGAAGCAGGCTCCCTGCCGAGCAGAGAGCCGGATCCCAGGACCTTGAGATCATGACCTGAGCCGAAGGCAGAGGCTTTAACCCACTGAGCCACCCAAGCACCCCAGATCAATAGTTTAAAACAAATGCAGGGGATCCTGGGTGGCTCTGTCCTTAAGCATCTGCCTTCGGCTCATGTCATGATCCCAGGGTCCTGGGATTGAGCCCCGCATCGGGCTCACTGCTGGATGGGAAGCCTGCTTCTCCCTCACTCACTCCCCCTGCCTGTGTCCCCCTCTCTCGCTGTGTCTCTCTCTGTCAAATTAACAAAATCTTTAAAAATAAAATAAATGGAATATTACTATATTTCCTATCCTTTCAGTTTTCATATGAGTTTATTTGTATGGGGAGAGTTATGGTTGTTTTGCTACAAAGATTAATTGCATTCATTTGTTTTTATAATACAGGGGAACAGTACAGAAGGGGATTGACCAAACCTGCTACTAGTTAATGTGTTTAAGACCATTTCAAAATCAAAACATGCTAACGTTTTTGTCGTCTGGTATTGTAAAAACTCTTAAAACAACTGGATGAAAACATTGGTTGTTGAGAATGAAAGACGCTTTTAAATCCAAAGCTATATACTTCTTATATTCAAGTTTGAATAAAGGGTGTTTTAACTAAATGTTCCTGGAATGTTTTGGTGAAACAAATATGTAATTGATTAAATTTTGCTAGCTGATGAATTTTTAAATCTAAAGGTAGATATATTTAGAAGGATTCTCCTAGAAGCTCTTTTGTTTGTATGTCTTTGTGAATAATAAAAAAAGACTTTTTGTAGTTATTTGCAATCATATAACACATGTTTGAGAGCTTACTATGCACAATATACTTTGCTATGTTTTTTTTGACCATTTACTGATATATTTAGTACTTACAATTATATATAAGTCTAGCATTACAATAGCTTCAAACTGTAACACTATAGTCATTATATCTTATTTAATGTCAACATAACTGATATCAACATACTTTAGCTTAGTACATATTATTGGTAATAACAAAGATTAAAAATATAAAAGGTGACTTGACTGAAATATGCACATTTATGTAAATGTAGGCTGTATATCAATGATCTGTTTTTTAGAAAATGGCTACACTTTCTTTACCAAAAAATACATTTCTTTTCCTCATTTTCCACTTTGCTATTTTGAAATTCTTTTTTTATTATGTTCAGTTAGCCAACATATAGTACATCATAAGTTTTTGTTGTAGTGTTCAATGATTCATCAGTTGTGTATAACAACCAGTGCTCAGTTTTATAAGGAATGAATCACACTTAGCTTATTACCAGGAACACTGAATATTGATCAGTATTCACCAGACTGTAGCCAGCAGCCTATTTTTATAATGTCCTCAAGCTAAGAATGATGTTTAGATTTTTAAATGACTACAAGTACAAAGAAGGCCAAAACCTTATGGTGACAGAAAAGCCTAAAATATTTACTATATTGCCCTTTACAGGACATTTTTTTTGATCCCCAGTATAGATAATATATGAACATAAACATCTATGATACAAGGTAGAAAAAAGCTAGCCCCTGTAAAAGGTACAGAGAAATAAGTTATGGAATGGAATTCAGAAGAGGAAAAATTGAATTCCATCTGGCAGTGCTCAGGTTAAGTTACTTGCCTCAGGTGGCATTTGAGAAAAGATTAAAGTGGGCCTTGCATATGAGGAAATGGAAGAAAATGGTACTCCAAGTGAAGTAAACAAAATAAGTCATGAAACCAAGCCTGTAAAAGTGTAAATTACATCTAAGGGACACAAATGAGTCCTTGAATGCTTTTAAGAATAGACTGAGGTGGGGCGCCTGGGTGGCTCAGTGGGTTAAGCCTCTGCCTTCAGCTCAGGTCATGATCTCAGGGTTCTGGGATCGAGCCCAACATCGGGGTCTCTGATCAGCAGGGAGCCTGCTTCTCCCTTTCTGCCTGCTTCTCTGCCTACTTGTGATTTCTCTCTCTGTCAAATAAATAAAATCTTTAAAAAAAAAAGAATGGACTGAGGTGAACATAAATCTACTTCAGGGAGATTTGTTGGAGAAATGAAAAAGTACAGGTGAGGAGACCAGTTAAGAGATTATCTTAAATCACGAAGGACAGTACTTTCTAAAGATGACTCTAATATCTTAAATCTGAGAAATCTACTACATAGCTGATGGTGTCAAAAACAAAAACAAGGAAAGTTGAGACGTTGAGACACATTGAATTTTATGCCCTCCTGGTAAAAATCTAGGTCTGATTCATGTTTTTATTCCTTATAACACTTAGTAAATATATAGTGCATAGTAATCCCTTAAACATGTATTAAATTATTGCAAAGAATTAGCAAAGAGACTTTTACCAAAATGCACAGGAAGGCATTCAGGTTATAAATGTCCAGCACACACATGAGTGGAGAATTCATGGCTACAGTTCTAGTTCTAGATTTCAAATCATATGCTTAGAAGTTCTTGTTAAAATCATACAATTGCTGAAAAGCCAAGTGAATATCAAAGACATAACTATATAAGTCTTAAAGATTATGAGAATCAGAAGAGAAAAATGAAATAAAATCAAGAGAAGAAGAATTTCCATAAAGCAGTGGAGGGGTGAGTGACAGTAAAAATGCTTCAGAGATTTTGTTATTAATTGGTTGATATAGTTGGCTGCTCCCACGTTAGGGGCATAGATATTTAAAATTGTTAGATCTTCTTGTTGGACAGACCCTTTGAGTAGGATATAGTGTCCTTCCTCATCTCTTATTATAGTCTTTGGCTTAAAATCTAATTGATCTGATATAAGGATTGCCACCCCAGCTTTCTTCTGATGCCCATTAGCATGATAAATTGTTTTCCACCCCCTCACTTTAAATCTGGAGGTGTCTTCGCGTCTAAATGTCTATGCTACCTAAAGCAATCTACACATTTAATGCAATCCCTATCAAAATACCATCCATTTTTTTCAAAGAAATGGAACAAATAATCCTAAAATTTATATGGAACCAGAAAAGACCTCGAATAGCCAAAGGAATATTGAAGAACAAAGCCAAAGTTGGTGGCATCACAATTCCGGACTTCAAGCTCTATTACAAAGCTGTCATCATCAAGACAGCATGGTACTGGCACAAAAACAGACACATAGATCAGTGGAACAGAATAGAGAGCCCAGAAATCAACCCTCAACTCTATGGTCAACTAATCTTCGACAAAGCAGGAAAGAATGTCCAATGGAAAAAAGACAGCCTCTTCAATAAATGGTGCTGGGAAAATTGGACAGCCACATGCAGAAAAATGAAATTGGACCACTTCCTTACACCACACACGAAAATAGACTCCAAATGGATGAAGGACCTCAATGTGAGAAAGGAATCCATCAAAATCCTTGAGGAGAATGCAGGCAGCAACCTCTTCGACCTCAGCCGTAGCAACATCTTCCTAGGAACAACGGCAAAGGCAAGGGAAGCAAGGGCAAAAATGAACTATTGGGATTTCATCAAGATCAAAAGCTTTTGCACAGCAAAGGAAACAGTTAACAAAACCAAAAGACAACTGACAGAATGGGAGAAGATATTTGCAAATGACATATCAGATAAAGGGCTAGTATCCAAAATCTATAAAGAACTTAGCAAACTCAACACCCAAAGAACAAACAATCCAATCAAGAAATGGGCAGAGGACATGAACAGACATTTCTGCAAAGAAGACATCCAGATGGCCAACAGACACATGAAAACGTGCTCCACGTCACTCGGCATCAGGGAAATACAAATCAAAACCACAATGAGATATCACCTCACACCAGTCAGAATGGCTAAAATTAACAAGTCAGGAAATGACAGATGCTGGCGAGGATGTGGAGAAAGGGGAACCCTCCTCCACTGTTGGTGGGAATGCAAGCTGGTCCAACCACTCTGGAAAACAGCATGGAGGTTCCTCAAAATGTTGAAAATAGAACTACCCTATGATCCAGCAATTGCACTACTGGGTATTTACCCTAAAGATACAAACATAGTGATCCGAAGGGGCACGTGTACCCGAATGTTTATAGCAGCAATGTCTACAATAGCCAAACTATGGAAAGAACCTAGATGTCCATCAACAGATGAATGGATAAAGAAGATGTGGTATATATACACAATGGAATACTATGCAGCCATCAAAAGAAATGAAATCATGCCATTTGCGACGACGTGGATGGAACTAGAGCGTATCATGCTTAGTGAAATAAGTCAATCGGAGAAAGACAACTATCATATGATCTCCCTGATATGAGGACATGGAGAAGCAACATGGGGGGGTAGGGGGATAGGAGAAGAGTAAATGAAACAAGATGGGATTGGGAGGGAGACAAACCATAAATGACTCTTAATCTCACAAAACAAACTGGGGGTTGATGGGGGGAGGTGGGATTGGGAGAGGGGGAGCGGGCTATGGACATTGGGGAGGGGAGGCGAACCATAAGAGACTATGTACTCTGAAAAACAACCTGAGGGTTTTGAAGGATCAGGGGTGGGAGGTTGGGGCAACCTGAGGGTTTTGAAGGGTCAGGGGTGGGAGGTTGGGGGAACAGGTGGTGGGTAATGGGGAGGGCACGTTTTGCATGGAGCACTGGGTGTTGTGCAAAAAGAATGAATACTGTTACACTGAAAAAATAAATAAAATGAAAAATAAATAAATAAATAAATAAATAAATAAATAAATGCTTCAGAGATGTCAACAGATGAGAATTCTAAAGTGGATTTGATTCAGACTACTACAGAACCATTGGATCTGACTACTGAAATTAGTGAAAGAAGGAGTAATGGAAAAAAATTCTAGAGTCATAAAACCTATATTCAGCTCTGCCTTTATCACCCACCTGCCGTGGAAATGTAGGAAAGTCATTTACCTTCTCTGAGGCTTAGTTTTCTTATCACAGAGATAGTAATGCAGAATACTTTATACCAAGCAAAATAATGTATTTTCAACTACCTTTAATCTGTGATTTTAATGTACAAACGATATTTGTTTTTATTAAGATAATACTTTAATTCTGTACTGCATTTTAAAAAGTTAATGAAAACCTTGTTAGAACTATTCTAAGATGTCAAGATAAAGCATATACAAAAATAGGCTTATTGAAGGCAAGGACTGTATTCATCTTGAATACACAATAGTGAATGAACAGATGACTGGATGAGGAGAGATGATATGAATATTTATCTTAAGGATTTAAGTACCCTCTAACAGGGGAAAGCAGAGCAAAAGAAAATTTCTCTCTCTTCACTATAAATGCTGAATCAACATTATTTTTAAGAAGAAAAATGGTTTGGGTCCTAACAGTGTTGATTCTCTCCAAAATGTGTGTTGGACTTATTATTTTAAATAACTTACAGAAAAAATTCCAAATTTAGGGAGCTATTTTCCCCAAATATTTAAAGAAGTAAAACCAAATTTTAGTATATATAAATATATCATTCTTAGTAAAACAGTTAGAAGTCTTAGATTTTTCACAAATGAGCTGTTAGACAGCTTTACTATTTTGGCAGCTTATTTTTTTTAATCTGCACATTTGAATTGGTGCCAGAGCCACCCTAAAAATTAGTAGGTGTCTTCAAAGATGGTTGATTTTATCATTTTAATTGTTACTTTTAGAACCTCTGGCTGTAGTTCTTACATCTAACAAAGTACATAATCCCCAGCATCTACTTTGCTGTTCCCAGGCCATGAAACCTTGCTGGAGAAACTTAAAAAATATTTGCTGATTTGGCTCAGTACAAATGCAAGTTATCAAAATTTAAGTGCATCTCTAACCTTCATGGTCATAGTTGTATTTATCAAATTATCTATAACTGTGGTTGCAATTTTCTTTTCAATTTCCTCAATCCCCTATGCTCACATTCTTTCATTCTCCTTCTTATTGAGAAAACAAAGACCTATTCAATGAGATTCCTTCATCTTCCTCCCTACCTCAAAAACCTCTCTTCAATTTCTGCTCCTTCCATCTCATTACCAAGAAAGACAAACTCCTCCTTTTATCCGGAAGTCACTTCTCTATACCTGGAAACCTATCCCCTCTTGTCTTTTCCAGAATTGTGTCCATTTGTCCCCTTGCCCTGTGGCATGTTTAGTCTTACTACTGGTTCTTTTTTCTCTGCCTGTAAATCTCTCAGATCTCCAAGATTCTGTTTTCTCCTTTAGCTACCATCCTATCTGCTTCTTTTGAGCAATATCCTTCTTAGAAGAGTAATCCTCATTTATTTCCTCTACTTCTTGATCTATTCACCCATTAACTTTGCACATCTGGGTTTTGCTTCCAAAATTATAAGGAAACTCTCAAATATCACCATTACTTAATGGTCGAACTCTTTATTCTCAAACTTCATCCTCATCCTCTTTGGCCTTTTGGCTATTTGAGACAGTTGACCACCCCTTTTCCCTATTTGTTTCAGTTACTCTGTGTTCACATTTCTTTCTGACAACTTCTCTGCCCATGAAAGTGGTTCCTTTTTGTTTCCTTAACAGCATTAAGGAAAATGACTTTCCTTAAATGACTTAAGCTAGGCATTTCTCAAGGTTCTGTGCCTCAACCCTCTCCATTACCCATCGGGTTTTTCATTCGTTCTCACAGCTACAATGACAACCTTCAAAGGAATAACTCCCAATAACTCTCTATCTCAAATGTGACATTTCTCCAGGTCATTTATTATTATTATTAAGTAAGTTCCACACCCAGTGTGGAGCCCAATGTGGAGCTTGAACTCATGACCCTGAGATTAAGACTTGAGCTCAGATCAAGATCAGATACTCAACGAACTGAGCAACCTAGCTGCCCCCTCCAGGTCTTTTTTTTTTTCTTTTTAAAAGATTTACATTTTTTTTTTGAGGGGGGGAGAGAGAGAGAGAGAGAGATAGAGAGAGCAAGCAGGGGGAGGGACAGAGGAAGAGGGAGAGAGAGAATCCTGAAGCAGACTACCTGCTGGGCATGGAGCTCTACATAGGGCTCAATCCTAGGACCCTGAGATCATGAACTGAGCCAAAATCAAGAGTCAGCCATTTAACCAACTGAGACACCCAGGCGCCCAACTTTTCTTCTTTTTTTTTAACTCCATATTCAACATAAGTAATCAAATCTTTTCAAAATTAACCCCAGAATAACTCAGAAAAGACAGTAATAGATTTGGAGTCAGAAGACCTGAACAAGTCAAATTTATTTAAGATTTAGTTTCTTCATTAGTAAAATGATACTACCAACAATGTTAACTGTAATAATACCTTAAATATCACAGTAAATCCTTCTCTGATTCTCCAAAACAAATGCATTGTTTCCAACTCTTAGAACTTCAATAAGACTTCATCTGTAATTTTCTTGTATCATCTATCATACTCCCCACCATATATTTTGCATGGCTATTTGTGGACATATCTTATTTCCCTTGCCAAGAGGAACTGTGAACTCTTTTGTTACAGGAACCATGTCTTGTTTCCTTCCCTCCAACCATATGAAGGCTGTACAGTTTCCTCTCCATAGCAGGAGAAAATTGATAACTAGAAAATTAATAAAATAGCTAGAAATTAATAAAACTTATTACTATCAATTGGATTCTCTCTACTGGCAGAACAAAAATATTTTCTTCATTTCTATGTCAAGTTTTATACCAGAATACATGAATACTTTGACTAAAATGACAATAAATGGAGCATAAAGAAGATCACAAAGCAACCAAAAATTTAAAAAGGCTCAACAGAGGTAGAAGGAAATAATAATGAGAAGTAGATTGAGATCAGTTCAATTACAAGGAGGAAAAGTGAAGATTAGGCAAGCAGGGAGGTGAAAGAGGATAAAGTTGTCATTTAGGAGGCTCAGTTTATTACAAATATTGTAATTAAGCTAGAATCTTCTCCTGGGGGGACTTAAAAGAACAAACAAAAAGGCATATACTTAATTAAACAAAATGAGGAATATATTTAAATAGGATATTCAAGCTGCTCTGCAAAATCAGATTATTTTTGTTTACAAAGCATAGGGGTTGAAATTTGTTTTATTCCTCAATAACAGAAAGAGTTAAAAGCTTTAAAATAATCATTGCCCTTTGCAGGGAGGGGCGTCCCTAAGAAACCATTTGCTTCTTTGTAGTTGAACACAGACTTAATAATAAGCTTTTACATGGGCAGGCTCAGCGTTACAAATATGTATTTCCATACATACTTCTAATTTCTCTGCCTTTGTATTACACTGTCACAGGGAATGATGGGGGAAAGTTGGTATGTAGATGAGTCTCTGAATCCTATTTCATCTATATCCTCAATGTATCTTTCCTAGATGAGAATTGTTCAATTTCTGTTCCCACTCTGTCAATTTGTAACTAAATGCTTTGATGCTAGTTAAAAGCTTAAGTTCAAAGAAGATTGGACTTTGTTTTGTTCACTACTCTATCCCTAATTCTTGGAGCGATTTTTAGTACATAGTAGACAATTGATAGATATTCATTGAGTAAGTAACTTCTTTGTGCTTCTGTTTTCTCAACTTTTTAGATTTAAATGGGATAAAATATGTAATTTCTTAGCATGAAGCATATATCCAATAAATATTAATTCTTCCTTTTCTCCATTAACTTAAGAATAAGAATTTATCCAAAATCACATAAGAATCACTGGCAAAGAGTGTTGGAATTCAAATTATTTGATATTTAAAAATTATTCTGTGAATATATGCTAGGTAAACACAACAACTCACATTATGAAAAAAAAGTGCTATCCAGAACTAATTCTTTGAAACCCAGGGATATCAAATGTAATATGCATCCAAGTACACATATTCCCCAGCTTGTAGGTGAAAGAAAGAAAAAGGAGAACAAGGGAGGAAGAAGGGGAAAGGGTAAAGTGTCCATGTCATAGAAAAATGCACATTCTCATCTCACAAGCTCTCTTTATGTCTCCCTTCCCCAACACACCTTTGAGATTTGTTGTTTAAACATCTGATTCTGCAAAAGAAAGCACAAGCAATTGCTTTAGTGTAATCACATTCGGTTTTGATACTTATAATGGATATGTGAAAACTGAAGCAAGTGTTCAAAATAATCATCCCCCCACCACAGATTTTACATGCTCATATGTTCACACATGCATACGTACATAACTAACTCCCTTTGTAGCTGAAGGGACATGAGAAAATGATTTTAAAATAAATAAAGAAAGAAGAGGGGAGGACAGAGAGCAAAAAAACAGTTCACCCCTCCACCCATGCACCCGGAGTAATATCAAGTGTGTTACCCTAATTTAATCCTTTGCTTTCCACAGCTGAAGCAAATAATTGATTTTATTTTGTGACAGAGGGGAGGATTCTTTCTTGCAATTGTGGAGAAATAAAATAAAGAACAACACAAAGAATTGCTATATTATTATCTGTGGCACACTCTTTCTATTTGTGAAACTTTGTCCTTATAATCCCATAGAACATCCTGTTGCAGCTAAAGAGGGGCTGTATATGGTTTTGCATGTGTGTAGAGGAAAGCTTTTTACTGTAGGAAAAGTTTTCTTAATTTACTCCTCAAAATGAGATAGAGAATAATATAATAGTTTGCAAAATATAAGGTTATATATTTCAGTAGAAAATATAACTATAATTTTCAAAAGACCTTATTGCTAGGCACAAAAGTTCATAGCATAGGCAATAAAGGGATTGAGACACTTTTGAACTTTTGATTTTTCATTTTCTTCCTCTTAGCCCATGTCTCAATGGCAAATCTAAATAAACTAAGGACTCCAGCCTCTGATATAATAGCTGATAACTTTTATGTGAAGTCTGTGAAAGAACTTTGTCTTTTTTCCCTTTGGTTCAAAGGATCCAAATCCTTTGTAGTATAAAGGTGGCACTATAGAAGTAGAAATATTTTATAACCCAAGAATGTCCATGCTGCTTGGAACAATTGCATCACTAAATCAGAGTATATGGGCACATAGTTCTCTGGAATTAAAAATGACTTTTTAAAATAATGATTCAAAGGGACACATGCACCCTAGTGTTTATAACATCAATGTCCACAATTGCCAAACTATGGAAAAAGCCCAGATGTCCATCGGCAGATGAATGGATAAAGAAGATGTGGTACATATATACAATGGAATATTACTCAGCCATCAAAAGAGTGAAATCTTGCCTTTTTCCATGATATAGATGAAGCTAGAGTGTACTATGCTAAGTGAAATAAGTCAGTGAGAGAAAGACAAATATCATATGACTTCACTCCTATGTGGAATTTAAGAAACAAAACAGATGAGCATAGGAGAAGGGAAGGAAAAATAAAATAAGATAAAAACAGAGAGGGTAGCAAACCATAAGAGACTCTTAATTTAGAAACAAACAGAGTTGCTGGAG
Source organism: Meles meles (assembly GCF_922984935.1). Classification (NCBI taxonomy): domain Eukaryota; kingdom Metazoa; phylum Chordata; class Mammalia; order Carnivora; family Mustelidae; genus Meles; species Meles meles. The sequence goes on from NC_060087.1 coordinate 72,460,734, forward strand.
AGGAAAGGGGTAAGGGGAAGGGATAATTGGGTAATGGGCACTAAGGAGAGCACTTAATGTAATGAGCACTGGATGTTATATGCAACTGATAAATCACTAAAAAAATTTAAAAAATAAAAAAATAAAATCCTTAAAAATATTTTTAAATGATTTTTAATACTAAATATTAGAAATTAACTTTAAAACTAGAAGAAACTCCCAATGATCTGATTTTAGGGATGTGGTAACTAAGTCACCCTTCTCGTTTAAGCTATCAACTTCTAAGGAATTATAGGTTGGGACAAGAGTTTGTGTGATATAGCTCACCTGTTCAGGTTTTTGCACTATGTATCTCCTAATAGTGGTCTGTGGATAAGCAGTGACTTTCACTGTTGGAGAATGGAGTTCCTGTAAAGAAAGATAAAAGCTGCATATAATTATAGTTGCCTAATGACCCTGAAGCCATTAATAATAATAGGGAGCAATTTTCAAAGTGAAATTTTAAAAGCCATTTGCATAAATGATGACAAGAATTTATGGTTCTAGTTAACTTCAATCTTGGAAACATACATGAAAGCAAGTGCTTATGTGTTCAGCACTGTGCTAGGTATTTCTATTAAATACTCATTTCATGGTAATTCATCACACATTCCAAGCTATAGTTGATGAGAGTTTCAAAATCTTCATTGCATTGTAATGCCCCTGCAATATTAGAAGAAAATATAGCTTAACATTTATTATCTTATAATTTTTAAAAATCAAAGAGACACAGAGAGAAAAATGTGTGTGTGTGTGTGTGTGTGTACTTAAACATTTAAATCTTCAGTGTGGTGATGGCAGAGGGCCATAAATAACATTAAATGTGAGACAAAACACTAGAATAAAGTAATTTGTAAACTTTTGATGGAAAAAAAGTCAATATCATTAATATAGAGTTTTTATACTTCATTAAGAAAAAGATTCATACTAATAGAAAAATGAGCAAATGGCATGAGCATTTATAAAACAAAAAGAAATGCTTAATAAACAACAAGAACTATTCAACCAAACTAAGAATCAAATAAACATAACAAAGGTACTATATTTTAATTGGAAATAAATTTCAAATAATAATACTGATGAAGGTACACTAAGAGGAGCACTTTCCTATGGAGAGGGGAAAGATTAATCATCTATAGGCTGAAATATGTAGCTACTAAAATAATGATTTTGATTAATACAAATTTACATGAAAAAGCTCATAGTATTATATAAGGTTAAGTGATAAATGAAGATATAGAACTGCATATATGGTATGATCTCAATTCTTTATTTGAATGGAAGAAAATGTAAAATGCTAATAATACTATCTGTGGGTAAGGGAAGGGATCATGAGTGATTTTTATTTCTTCTTGTCTACATTTTTTATGGTTTCAAAATACTCTACAATAAACATATTTGTATTATCATAAATAAAACATGGCAAATCCAATTTTAAAGCCTTCATTATGAAAAATAACAGCTAATGCAATTTGCTGCCTGGATTTGAATGTAGTGAATATCTCTGTGATTTAAGTGCACTTACTTTTCCAAGGTAATCTTGTCTTGGTGATCTTGTAGAGCTCTATTTCTATCGCTGTTGTAGCCTTTATCCCACTTAGGTTTTGCTGTGTATGGGATCCATGCTAGTCTGTGAGCTCTTTGAGAATAGTAATTGGATCTAATACATCTTTGTACAATATTTGATACATAGTCAGTACTCAGCAATTGTTTGCTAAATATATGCATGACCCTACGGTTACCTGGGTGGTCAGTGGCTTAAGTGACTGATCGGATTTCCCAGGGTCCTGAGATCCATCCCCACACGGGGGGGGGGGGGGGTCCATGCTCAGCAGGGAGTCTACTTCTCTCCTGCCCCTGCCCCACCCTGCTCCCTGCCCTGCCCTGCTCCCTACCCACTCCTGCTCTCTGTCTCTCTAAATAAATAAATAAATAAATAAAAGCATGACTCTAGCTGACTCACCTCTAGGCTAGGCCAAATTGGGAAATGGTAGACAAATTTTTGATAATCTTATTTGTTTTCCATAAGATCAGATTTCCTTGCTGTACTAAAGTCTGGAGACCAGTTTTTGTCCCGTTGTTCCCTTACTGTTCAAGCTCATACCTTGGTACCTCCTCTGGGCAGGCCTGCTTTCTTAGAACACCATCTTTCTCCCTCCTAGCCTCCAAGTGCCGCTTCCTTTATACTCCTGTCCTATGTAGTAACAAATTTAGGATGTTTTTTTATTTTACTTTCTTACGATTCACTTTTTAATAAATGGTGACTAGCTCATTAAACACATATTTGTTAACATGGTATTCAATTATTATTATAGGTACCTTTTGGAGATATAGTGCCTAAACTCCAGGGTAATCTTAAACGTGAGATTATTAAGTTGTAAAAACTGAGGGAACTAGATCCTTGCATATCTTTCAAATCATGTACCTTTCAGAAGGTCTAGTTATGACACTGTAAGCTTTTCTCTCTGAATGCAAACTGAGAGTACTATCACTCACAAAGTCAGGTCCTTGACCAATCCAAGATCTAAGTAGTTTATTTGTGGGGCACCTGGGTGGTTCAGTGGGTTAAGCCTCTGCCTTCAGCTCAGGTCATGATCTCAGGGTTCTGGGATCGAGCCCTGCATTGGGCTCTCTGCTCAGTGGGGAGCCTGCTTCCACCTTTCTCTGCCTGCCTTTCTGCCTACTTGTGATCTCTTTCTCTGTCAAATAAATAAATAAAATCTTTAAGTACTTTACTTGTGCTAAACTCAAGGGACCTAAAATATAGATAATTACTGGAGATCCTTGACTAAAAATAAACTACACTCAAACTAAAAGCAATTAGATAGAATAGACAATGAAACTGAAAAATCTCAGTTCATAACATTTTTTTCAGCACCTGTTTCACATTCCTTTAATGGGTTGAGCTGATTATCACATATGAGAATCCCCTTTCTAGTTTTGTGTTCCTGACATTTTGTAAATGTGTAAAGCCTTAGGAGAGCTTAAAGATTACTTAAACATATGAGCAAGGCTTACATAAAAAGAAAAGTAATCTAATCCATAACTTCTTTTACCTGTTCAGTATTCGGGGCTATATGTACACCGCTTGGAGGGCAAGTAGATATTTTCAGAGTTGGAGAATGGAGTTCCTGTTGAGAAAAAAAGGGAGGTTCAGAACCTGTTACTAAGCCGTGTCATTTGAATATCTTACCTTCTTTAGGTATAATTTCCTTTAATCTTATAATAACCCAGTTCGTCAGAAGAACTTCCAAAGAGCACAGTACTGAATTCCTTTGTCAGCTTTGCTAGTAAACTAATGATAAAATAATTTCTTGAATACTTTCATAAGAACACATTCTTCTTGTATTTCTAGGTTACATCCTTCTTTTCTTTTTGAGATCTCTGCTAATATATATCCCAATGTTATTATAGGTCTGTAATTTAACAAGATGCAAAACTTATCAGCACAAAAACATAAAATGCAAAAATTTTCTAACCATGATAGAAAACTACCTTTGAGAACTCAACTAAGTCTACTGCCCTGAAAATGCAAATCAAAACTACAATGAGATATAACCTCATAACTGTCAGAATGGCTAAAATAAAAAACACAAGAAACAACATGTGTTGGCAAGGATGTGGGGAAAGAGGAACCCTCTTATACTGTTGGTGGGAATGCAAACTAGTGCAGCTACTCTGGAAAATGGTATGGAGGGTCCTCATAAATTTAAAAATAGAACTGTCCAGTGATCCAGAATCAATCACACTACTGGATATTTATCCAAAATTACAAAAATATTAATTCAAAGGGATACATGCACCCTTGTGTTTATAGCAGAATTATTTAAAATCACCAAGATATGGAAGCAGCTCAGGGTCTACTGATTGACCAAAGAATAAAGAAGATGTGGTATATATATACAATGGAATATTATTCAACCATAAAAAGAATGAAATCTTGGAATTTGCAACAACATGCATGGAGCCAAAGAGTATAATGCTAAGTGAAATGTCAGTCAGAGAAAGGTAAATACTGTATGATTCCACTCATATGTGGAATGTAAGAAACAAAACAAATGAGTTGGCAGGGGTGGGTGAGAGACAAACCAAGAAATAGACTATTCACTATAGAGAACAACCTAATGGTTACTGGTTACTGGAGGGAAGGTATGAGGGGGAATGGGTTAAATAGGTGATGGGGATTAAAGAGTGCATATGTGATGAGCTGTGGGTGATGCACGGAATTTTTGAATCACTATATTGTACACCTGAAACTAATATAACCCTGTGTGTTAACAAACTGTAATTAAAATAAAAACTTTAAAAAAAAAGACTACTGCTCTGAGATTACTTCAGCCTAACTTTTAATTATGGTTTGTCTGATCTGCTTCTAGTGAAATTTCAAAGAATAGGCTCTGATGTTAAAAGAAAATAGTCTAAAAAAGTAAGAGTATGATTTTTAATAATGATTAGATAAAAGTCACTTTGTTGATTATGCTGACATTCTTTACATTTTTCCCAAATCAGTGAAACTGTAGCTTTATTAGTGTGCGAAGAGTTGATAGCATTAGCCAATCTCTTCATACATCACTATAATTTACAACCAATTGACAGAACTCCAGGATATATTTCCATAATAAAAACAATTTTTTTTTAGAACAAGGAGACTATTGAAAATCAGAATCACAGACCTGCAAGGGAAACACCGGCAGATTCATATGGAAGTACAGCTATAATGTAGGTGTAATGTGCTGTTCTTAAAACAAGTTGCCAAATATTTTGCATGCTGTGGTTTCTTTTTTGTTTTTCTTCTGGTTCACCTTATAACATTTCATCTTCCCTTTCCCTGTTACATCAGCAGTAATACTGCAAGCTTAATACTTCAAGGCAGCTTTTGAATATATTCTCAGATTTCCTGCTATAGCTGAGAATTTCTCAGACAAATGCAGAGAATTAAAGATTGTAGGCCAAACAGGTATATGGTCTTCAGCTCAGGACAATGGTTATAAATACAACCAAGTACAGGTGGGTTTGGCCCACAGGGCCAAGAGGAACAGGTAAGAAAGAGAAAGAGAGGGAAGAAAGAGAGGGAAGAAAATAAAAGGTGTTTTTTATTTATGCAATAGTACATGAATACATGTTAACATAAAAATGTATACAGATAAAGTCAAAGATCTTCGCTTAATCATTCTCCCTTTATCTAAATCCCCTACCCAGAAATAACCTTTATTATCTGGTATACCTTCACATAAATATGTATCTATAAATAATAATATTTAGATTAAGAGTCATTTATCTCACAAAACAAACTGGGGGTTGCTGGGGGGAGGTGGGATTGGGAGAGGGGGAGGGGGCTATGGACATTGGGGAGGGTAAGTGCTATCGTGAGTGCTGTGAAGTGTGTAAACCTGGCGATTCACAGACCTGTACCCCTGGGGATAAAAATACATTGTATGTTTATTAAAAAAAAAATTTGGAAGGGGAGGCGAACCATAAGAGACTATGGACTCTGAAAAACAACCTGAGGGTTTTGAAGGGTCAGGGGTGGGAGGTTGGGGGAACAGGTGGTGGGTAATGGGGAGGGCATGTTTTGCATGGAGCACTGGGTGTTGTGCAAAAAGAATGAATACTGTTACGCTGAAAAAATAAATAAAATGGGAAGAAAAAAAATAATAATATTTATTGTTTTTATTATTCTGCAGTGCAAGTAAATATTTTTGTATTATAAATTAGATATGCCTATAATTATAATTAAATTATAATTTACATAAATGTTTTGAGCCTTCATTATTAGAATTGGTCTAGGCAAATGTAGCTTTTCCAATTAAATGCTCATTTTTGCTGCATCTATAGGATGTCACACCATATTTTTTGTTTTGTTGTTGAACGTAATTCTACTGTTAGATTTGACTAATTCTTATAATAGGAGGCTAGATATATGATTATTTTTATTATTTATTATCAAAAGTAACTTTTGAGTGCCTGAAAACAAGAGATCCTCCCAAAAGTGTATGAAAGAATAACCCTGATTAAATAACTTAAACTGAAAATCCAGTAGAGTTTTTTCTTTTTTTTGGTAGATTACATGATATATTTGCAGAGTGTATTCACAGGACTCCAAACTCAATAAAACATTGAATTTTTCTTTAATATTCATATTCAATTTTCTAGAAGGCTCTACTTTTTCTGATTAAATATGAAGCATAGTATTGAGTTTTTTATTCCTGTGGCTCATATTTGCTAAATACCTAACTATAGTCTTACTGGCAACTTTCTTTAGGTAGAGTTCTCATACAAAAATAATTTTGTTTATAATTAGGTGGGCTCAGGCTTATTATAAAATCCAGGCTGCTTTTCCCACACTCTCTAAGGTAATGGTTTTCAACTTTGTAAAATTGTATCGACCCTCTTCCTCCTTTCCTTTTCTTCCTCCTCCTTTTATAAAGCACATATGGCATTACCAATTTTAATATCAGAGTGGATTAAAATCAGTCTGATTTTTGGGATAATTTCACTACATCATCTGAGATAATTGTGCATACCTTGGTATACCAAATCAGAGCTGGGAAGCTCTAGTTTTCCTAGAGAGAATTCATAAAACTGCATTTTATTTCTGTTTGTTAAAAAGCAATGTTTTTCAGAATTAACAAATAATATAGAATGCAAATAGCTCCAATTTCTCAGTTACTTACCTTAGTGAAAGAGCTTTCAAGTAGCTTAGTGAAGGGTAGAAAGAAGAGAAAGCAGAAGCTGGAGAGGTGTTATTCTCCTTTAGGTAGAAGAAAAATCTTAAAAATTTAAGACATACTCTGAATTCCAGGATTATTTCAGGACAAGGCCTTGAATATTAGAACAGAAACTCTTTTTGTTCATATATATATGAACATATATTTTTGTTCATATATATATGTTCATATATATATGAAAGTATATATATATATGTATATATACTTTCTACTCTGATAATAGAATATTAGAAAGGGGAAATCTACCAAATGATTTGCTGTAAGGGTAATCATCAAATGACTTGTTGAAACCAAAAAATATAAACTTGTTTATACTGAAAATACTTTAGTATTGAACTAAGGCTAATCAAGGTTGATAGCTGATATAGTGAAACTATCAAGAGCTGGTTTCTAAACAAAGACATTTATTAACTAGGTCTTATAACTTGGACAGGTTATTTTGACATATCTGCATCTCAATTTCTTTATTTGTACAACAGAAAAATAATACACAAAGCCTATTTTTATGTGTACACTGTGCAATTTATACAATGGATGTAATAATGTTTTTCTACTTAATTTCTGAAATTTCAGTGAGTAAATAATGTATGTAAAAGAATTTTGAAAAATAAAAATACCATCTGTTACTGTGAGGCATTATTTTTACTGGATTGGTTACATGTATAACTAAGTAATTTGTTCAATACTTGTTGTGTAATAGTATTAGAAGGGATATAAAGCATAGATAGAATACACTATCTGTTCTCACCAGGCATATAATTATTTAAGGAGTAAAAACTATTATTGTAAATAACAATAGAGTATTATAAGAGCTATGAAGAGCTTACTATGAGAGTTTTGAGGGCTAAGAGATGAGTTCAGCCTGGGACAATTTAAGATTTCATCACAAGGTTATACCTGAGGAAAGTTTTAAAAAATTGGTTTAATTTCAGCTCATTTAGAATGGTGAGGATGGGGAGATAAGACATTTCGGGTGTAAGAGTAACAGGAGCAAAGGCATATTTATGGAACTTCAGTGCCTATATTTAGAGAACAACAGTTTACATTTTGGCTGAAATAGAATATTAGAAGGGGAGTCCCAGGAAGTAAGGTCCCTAGAAGCCAGATAATGAAGGGATCTGAAAGTCAGACTAAGAAATTTATAGACACTGAGTGTTATTGATGGTTTCTTCAGCAGAAGAGTGATATGAGGTATTTGTAAGGAATTTAAGCAACTTTTCTAAATAATATGGTCTTAGATTTAATTATGTTTGTGAATATTTTTAAATAATTTTGGCTGAGTACTGAGAAGTAGTAGTAGTTTTTATGAGGGGATCTTTGGGCACACAACTGATATACTAAGTCAATTATAGGGTAATTGAGCAAGATTCAATAAATAAAGTCACTTTACCTAGACAGATTTTAAGTAGCAGGGGATGTAAATGAAATATCTTTATAAGCAGACTACTAATTAGCGGCTTCAAACTAATTTGCTTAAAAGAAGCAACACAACAAGATCCCAGGGAAATAATGTGATGACAGATCAGAATCACTAACCCTTTAACATAATTTGCCATAATAAGTGATGATAAATATTTGTTCATAGTGGAAAAAAGTATAAATCAAATATAAACAACTCAAGTCCAGATTCTTAATGTGACCCAAGGACTAAAACAGAAAACTAATTGGCCTATTAACTAGCTTCCTAATATTTACTTTATGTGTTTTTCACTTTTTTTTTAAAGAAGGAATTTGTGCCCTACTTTCCATTTTCTGTTCAAAGAGAAGGCATTGAAGAGTGAAAATCACAAATAATCATAAACATATATCGTTATTAATGCCATTGCTTAAAGCCACATTCAGGCATTTTGCAAACCATAATAACAAAGGGCAAGGGAAGAGGGAATGAAAGAAAGAGAGAAGAGAAGAAGGGAGAGGGGAGAAGGGAAAAGGAAGATGGGAGAAAGAGCAGGAGAGAGAATTTCCAGTTCCATCCCATTCCCCAAAACATTTATTTTGATTTGTCTTTGATTTTTGATTTTTAAAGATTTTGATTTCTAAAAATCTTAACCCTCAGTTAGTGTACAGTCTATGGTGGAGGGGAAGAAGGACCACATCTGTAATAAATTACTCAGTATTATAAGTACATTACAGTTAAATAGTAAAAAGTGATACTATCTAGGAGAACACATTTGAGACAGGAGGTAGGAATGGAGTATTACATTGAGGAGAGGGTAAGAAGATTCAGGACTGGAGAAGATGTCTTTAAGAAGAAAATTTTCCAGATGTATTTTAAGGGATAAGTAGAATTCCAGAGAAGATGTGAGGGAAGTGTGGCTGTTGCCAGTGTGGGGAATGAAATGAACAAAAGCAGGGGTGGAAGAGAGGCAAAATGCTGAATTTCTTCAAGAAAGAGCAGTATAGCCATTTGTATGTCTTTGTTGGTGTTGGTGCAGCCACTTTGGAGAATAGTATGGAGATTCCTCAAGAAATTAAAAATAGAGCTTCCTTATGACCCTGCAATTGCACTACTGGGCATTTACCCCAAAGATACAGATGTAGTGAAAAGAAGAGCCATCTGTACACCAATGCTTAGAACAGCAATGGCCACGGTCGCCAAACTGTGGAAAGAACCAAGATGCCCTTCAACGGACGAATGGATAAGGAAGATGTGGTCCATATACACGATGGAGTATTATGCCTCCATCAGAAAAGATGAATACCCAACTTTTGTAGCAACATGGACGGGGCTGGAAGAGATTATGCTGAGTGAAATAAGTCAAGCAGAGAGAGTCAAGTATCATATGGTTTCACTTATTTGTGGAGCATAACAAATAACATGGAGGACATGGGGAGATGGAGAGGAGAAGGGAGTTGTGGGAAATTGGAAGGGGAGATGAAGCATGAGAGACTATGGACTCTGGAAAAACAACCTGAGGGTTTTGAAGGGGTGGGGGGTGGGAGGTTGGGGGAACCAGGTGGTGGGTAATAGGGAGGGCACGTATTGCATGGAGCACTGGGTGTGGTGCAAAAACAATGAATACTGTTACGCTGAAAAGAAATTAAAAAAAAGTGGAAAAAAAAAGAGCGGTATAGTGTATCCAGGACACAAGGTGGGAGGAGGTGGGTAGTGGGAAATAACATAGTAAAGGTAGAATAGACTATTCTTTTTTAAAAAAGATTTTATTTATTTGACAGACAGAGATCATAAGTAGGCAGAGAGGCAGGCAGAGAGAGGGGGAAGCAGGCTCCCCGATGAGCAGAGAGCTGGGATCATGACCTGAGCTGAAGGCAGAGGCTTTAACCCACTGAGCCACCCAGGCACCCCTAGAACAGTACTACTCTAAGGAGACACTTTGATGTCATCGAGGTGAGGAGTTTGAACCTACCTTTGGAACTTGATAATTAAAGTTTTTGAAAAGATTCTGTACCACAAAGTAAATGACATTTTATTGCTGAGATTATTAATCCCACAACAAAGTAAAAATTGATTTTATTTCTTCATAATATTTTTATCAAAGTTCTCCTAAAGCATTGATGAATTTTTAACTAACTAAAAATTAATCAACTTATTACCCAGTGCTAGAGCCTTAAATATTTTGATACAAAACAATCAATACAATTCATGAGAAAATATAAAAAAAAAAGAATTCTGAACAACAGCAAAAATTCTGCCTTCTTGATAAATAACAAATTGTTAACACTTGAAATGTTCGTTATATTATTATCTAGGCCCTGGCTTGTGTCAAAAGATTTTAAGTCATTCATAATAGAAGCATATACATGATCATGAAGTAAAAATAAGAAACAATATCAGATGTTACTGTGTAATATAAATAAGAGTCAAATGTGTAGACCAGAAATATATAGCATAGCATGGAGGTTACAAGCATTGACCTACAACCAGACTGCTAGATTTAAATCCTAGTTTTATCACATACTAGCTATATGAACTTCAGTAAGCCATATAACATCTCTGTGCTTCAGTTATCACATCTGTAAAGATGAGAATGATATTTGGACTTTACTTACTAAAGTTTAAAATTAATTCAGTGGGTTAAGGAAAATAGGAAGTTCCAGAGAGGTTATAAAAAACAGATCGTGTCCCCCAAAGAAATAAAGATGTATTTTGATTGAGGATGGTCATTTTTTATCTTTTTCCTTTTCTTAACCACTTGCTTTGCCAAAAAGTGAGGTTCTGGGAAAATCACATAGACAAATAGAAAAATAGATACATACATAACAATCTTTTATTTAGGTTTATAAATTTCTTTTTTAAAGGTTTATGAATTTAATTCTCTTTCTTCTAAAATAGTCACTCTAAACTTTACTTTGAGAGTTTGTACCTTCATTTTTATTTCATTTTTATCTATCCATTATAGCTGATCATGTAAATTGGCAGCACTTTAATCACATATTTGTGCCATCATAAATTTCCTTGAATGTGATGATCTTAGAGGTAATTCTGTCTTCAAATGTGTAGCCTGACTGTATAGATTTGCAGTGTCCAGTAGAACACTCAGCAATTGTAGAAAAGTTCTTCATTTGTGTTGTCCAATATAGTAACCATCAGCTACATATAGCTGTTGAACAGTTAAAACGTGCCTGGTTCAATGAGGAAGTGAATATTTAATTTTATCTGATTTTGATTAATTTATATATAAATGGAAAGCCTCATGATACCCTATTAGAAGTGTAGCTCTAAAGGAAACATTAAGAGGCAGATAGCAAGGGGGAGGGGGCTATGGACATTGGGGAGGGTATGGGCTATCGTGAGTGCTGTGAAGTGTGTAAACCTGGCGATTCACAGACCTGTACCCCTGGGGATAAAAATACATTATATGTGTATTAAAAAAAAATTGGAAGGGGAGGCGAACCATAAGAGACTATGGACTCTGAAAAACAACCTGAGGGTTTTGAAGGGTCAGGGGTGGGAGGTTGGGGGAACAGGTGGTGGGTAATAGGGAGGGCACGTTTTGCATGGAGCACTGGGTGTTGTGCAAAAAGAATGAATACTGTTACGCTGAAAAAATAAATAAAATGGAAAAAAAAAGAGGCAGATAGCAAAAAAGTTTTAATGCCCAGTGTCATTGCATTTTAAAAAGAAAAAAATAAGCACAAACTAAAAAAACTCCATCTCAAATATTAAGGTTCAAGTTCAAGGACACTAAGAGAATGGGAACTTCCAAATTACTCTTTCTAAGGAAGACTTATGCCAGTAAACATTATAAATACATTCCTGCCATTCCAATCTTTTGATCATATACCATGAGTTTGAGAAAATTGCTTTAATGGTTTTCCTCATTAGTATTTCTTAGCTAGTAGAACCCTAATAAGCCTTTCAAGCATACGTCTTTATGTAATCTTTCCAGTATTAAAAGAACACTCATTTTATAGCCTATTTGTTCATTATCTATTAGCCTATTTTGTCTGTGCAACTAGGGACTTTTGTTGGCCATATTTTCACAGCAGTGATAAAAATGGAAAGCATTAATGAGTGTCCAGACAGTGTGTTCAACACCTTCACATGTTAACTCATTTAATGCTCACTAAAACCCTGAAGGAAGGTATTATTGTTCCCATTTTACAAATGAGGACACTGAGGTCCTGAGAGGTTAAAATGTATTCTAGGTTCTATGACACTATGTGTCAGACACTATGCTGTGTGTTTCCATTGCATATTATCAAATTTGATTCCAACAATGAACCTACAAGTTAGGTATTATTGTCTCATTTTACCAATTAAGCAAGAGATACCTGTAACTAGCAAGTCCCTGAACCAGGAATTAAATCCAAGACATTCAAAACATAAACCTACACTCTTAGCCACTACACTAGACTGTTTCATAGTTTGGATCTGCTAAAGTCTACCTCATCACTGCTCATTTATTATTTGCAACTCTCTATGAGCTATTCCCCATAGACTCATTTGTATGGGCATTTTCTCTGCACAGTGTTTTCTGTGACTTATCTTTATACTCTGCAAAATATGAACCTCTGCAGCCAACACCTATTATCTTTCATTTACTATTGATAACTCTTATCAAGGAGTTCAAGTCTTTGGTGCAATAAATACAGGAGAAACAGCAAGATTGCTGGGAATGAGAATTAGGCAATAGAGATTACATACACAGTATAGGACTTTGTTCTCTAAATATTTGGAAGCTTGTTGAACATGGAACATGCATGTTGTCTAATTTGAACTTTAAAACTTTGAAAAACTAATAAATAATATAATGTTTCAAGACAGTCTTTTTTTAATTTGTTTATTTTCAGTGTGACAGAATTCATCATTTATGCACCACACCCAGTGCTCCATGCAATACGTGCCCTCCCTATTACCCACCACCTGGTTCCCCCAACCTCCCAACCCCCGCCCCTTCAAAACCCTCAGGTTGTTTTTCAGAGTCCATGGTCTCTCATGGTTCATCTCCCCTTCCAATTTCCCTCAACTCCCTTCTCCTCTCCATCTCCCTATGTCCTCCATGTTATTTGTTATGACTGAGAATCACCGAAAGTAATAATAGTGACTTAGGAACAGTTTAGGACCAATAGTTTCAAAAGAGACAATATCTTGGGGTGCCTGGGTGGCTCAGTGGATTAAAGCCTCTGCCTTTGACTCAGGTCATGATCCCAGGGTCCTGGGATCGAGCCCCAGGTTGGGCTCTCTGCTCAGCAGGGAGCCTGCTTCCTCACTCTTTCTCTTTGCCTGCCTCTCCCTACTTGTGATCTCTGTCTGTCAAATAAATAAATAAAAATCTTTAAAAGAGACAATATCTTTAAATACCAACTGACATTTTTTTAAAAGATTTTATTTATTTATTTGACAGAGAGAAAGATCACAAGTAGGCAGAGAGGCAGGCAGAGAGAGAGGAGGAAGCAGGCTCCCTGCCAAGCAGAGAGCCCAATGAGGGGCTCAATCCCAGGACCCCGAGATCATGACCTGAGCCGAAGGCAGAGGCTTTAATCCACTGAGCCACCCAGGCACCCCCCCAACTGACATTTATGCTGACAGAATTTGCCAAGGCAAACTGCCATTTGAATACATTCTCTGAATAGTTTAAAAGTTGCTTTTGTTAAAACTTTTCAAAACCAATAACATGGTTAAATACCTGCCTTAGGTTATTGTTCAATGTTGTTCTGAACTTTGTACAGGAAGAAATATAAATTATAATGATTTTTTTTAGATGAAACAAACACTTCCTTGATTTAGGATAAAATCTGTAACTCTATTCTCATGTTAAGAAAGCAATAGAATGTACTAGAAATAGAACTTCTTCCCTTCATTTCTTTCCTCCAAAAGAAATCTCTCATTTAAGAGACTCATTCTTGGGGCACCTGGGTGGCTCAGTGGGTTAAGTCTCTACCTTCAGCTCAGGTCATGATCTCAGGGTCCTGGGATTGAGTCCCACATCAGGCTCTCTGCTCAGCAGGAAGCCTTGGTTCCTCCTCTCTCTCTGCCTGCCTCTCTGCCTACTTCTGATCTCTCTCTGTCAAATAAATAAAAAAAAAATAGAAAAAAAATTATTTAAAAAAAAAGAGACTTATTCTTTCTCTTTTCCTGAAGGAAACCAGGAGAGAAAATAAGTATACAGTCTCTTTGCAGTACATGCTTTTTGACTTTAGAAGTATATAGGGTGCCTGGGTGGCTCAATAAGTTTAGTGTCAGTTTTCAGCTCAGGTCATGATCTTAGGGTCCTGGGACTGAGCCCTGCATTGGGCTCCCTGCTCAGCAGGAAGCCAGCTTCTCCCTCTCCCTTTCTCCCTGCTTGTGCTCTCTCTTTTTCTTTGTCAAATAAATAAATAAAATCTTAAAAATAAAATAAAATAAAAATAAAAACTAGAAATATATATGCTCTGTTGGAAATTAAAAAAAAAGATGTAGCTTCTGGTGTTAAAAAATTAGCTCAAATATACTTATTTATAAAAGTTTTCACTTTTAAATGGGGTTTAACAAACAAAAAGCAGAATCAGACATAAATACAAACAACAAACTGATGGTTGCAAGAGGGAAGAAGTGACAAAATGCGTAAAGGGGAGTGGGAGATACAGGCTCCCAGTTATGGAATGAATAAGTCACTGGAATAAAAGGCACAGCATAGGAGTTAAGGTCAATGATATTGTAATAATTTTGTATGGGAACAGATTGTAGCTGTATTGTGGTGAGCATAGCATAATGTATGGAGAACTTGAGTTACTATTAGTAGGCCTGAAACTAATGTAACATTGTGTGTCAACTATAGTCAAATAAAAAAAATTAAATAAAAATAAATGGGATTTAAGAGCATGACAAATCTCCCAGTTGTTTTACCATGAATTGTCAAGAAAAGAAATTTGGATCAGGGCAGATAAAGGACCAGTTCACCTCCTTTCCCCTTGCCCTATCTCCCTTTCCCACCTTGTCACACACACACACACACACACACACACACACACACACACACAGAGGACAGCTCGTGAATGTCATGGCCTGAAAACAGGCCCAGCAATTTATCAAACCTCCCTTAAACAAGAGACAATTGGCATGGGCATTTTTACTCAGCAATTAGTTACATTCAAGATTTCTATAGCTTTTAACTGCAAGCATAAAAGAGCTGACCAAAGCTGAAAACATGGGCCTTGGGCCTTTTTATCCTATGACCTCATTCTTTTTTCTATAACCTACTTCCCTGAACAATCATTCACTTTTAGTGACCACACCCTTGAACAACAATTTATCAAAGCAACACACTCCTCCCTGCAGAACAGGAAATTTTTCTGATAGTGTATAGAAATCCTGGCACAGCAAAGAAGCTCTCCACAATCTTTGTAACCAAAGAAAAGGGAAAAAAATCATGTAAACAAAGATAAACCCAAGCTGAGTAATTGTTGATAGCAGAGGCTGTCAGCAACACACATAAAAACACATTCTCCCCAGCTGCTTTCTAGAGTTAAATTTGGTTGTAAGTTTTAACTTCAAAAATGGTAACCCACATGACACACAGATTATAAGATCCCTTCTTTAAATAAAACTTGTTTTGTTCAATAAAATACTGATGCCCAAAGCAGAAAATAATATTAAAAAATGAAATATAGACATATGGAACACTTACAGACCAGGTCCTGCACATCTATGCTCAAAGTCGACTCTCCCTGGGATAAGGCAGTGGTATTTATCCAAATAATCACAGTGCTTTCTATGTAATAGGCACTTAATAAACATTAAATTCAAAGAAAGATTGCTATTAAAAATATTTTATTTTGATTCAATTTTCTCTCACACAACAGAATTCCTTTGCATACATGGAAAATATTTTGAACTTCATGAAAAGCTTAATTAGTGGATGGGAAATATATATGTTGAGTGATTTTACATCAATGGTATTCATTAAGGCAGTATTTCATTTTGAGTTAATGATGGTAGGGTAATATTTAAGCTTTTTTAAAAGGTTGAGTGGTAAGTTGTTTTATTTCATTTTATGTAGTATCTAGAACTTCATTTATTTATAAGACTGCATTTAGTTTTAAAATGCATCCATGCCCTTGATTACCCCATGTTTAATTTTACCTGTCTATATGGATAAACCTGGTAATTTTAATCCTAGAATTAATTTAGACAATTTAACTAGCAACTATTTTCTACATTCATTCATATATTCATATATGATACATACATACATTCATACCATACATACATTCATATATTTTCTCTGTTCTAGCAATCAGATAAAATAATAACCAAGAGAATAATAAAGTGTATCTATTAATTATAGACAAGAAACAAAGCAACAGTATATCTGGAGAAATTTAAAATATGTTTGTATTTATAAATACCATTGTAGGGCACAAGAAGGCAATAAAGGAAAAACATACTAAAAAGCCAGAAGAAATAGGGGCACTTGGTGGCTCATTTAAGCCTCTGCCTTCAGCTCAGGTCATGGTCTCAGGGTCTTGGGATCAAGCCTGCATCAAGCCCCCATGGGGGGGGGGGTCTCTGGTCAGCAGGGAGCCTGCTTCCCCCTCTTTCTCTGACTGCTGCTTTGCCTACTTGTGATCTCTCTCTCTCTCTCTCTCTGTCAAATAAATAAACAAAATCTTCAAAAAAACAGAAATAGAAAATATTAAAGTGCTGCAAAAAACATTTAGTTAAATCTAAAATGTCTACTATATAAGCTAAAATTAAGATCAGGAAACAAAGAAAAGTGACACCAATTTCAGTTTCTCAAAGGGAACATATTGTACTACTGAAAATTATAGATTTTTTATATTTTATTTTATTTTATGTAGGCTCCATGCCCATCATGGGGCTTGAACTCAGTTTTAAGATCAAGAGTCTCATGATGTATCGACTGAGCCAGCCAGGTGCCCCAGTTATGTATATTTTTAAATCTTATGAATTATCTGAATGTTATCTAAACACCAAAATGCTAACAGACAAAGTAAAAGTTTAACTGAATTTATGATAGCCAACAATTGATTATAATACACGTTTTCCTACCTGCAAGGATCACAAGCTCTAGCGTCAGAATAGTTGCTACATACCAACTCAAAATGTTTCTAAAACATGTCATATTAAAGAGAGGCTTCATTAAAACATAAAACAAACAAACAAAAAAGGGTTTTGAGTAATATGTACTATTTGCTTGTGCTTGTCATGGCATATAATAAGGCTGCTGCCTCATCTTACCCATTACATTAACATGAAGGTAATTTCAGATCAAATCTAAATTCTGCTTTACACAATACCATCCCGCCAAGAAACAAAGAGAAAGAAAAATAAAATAGAAGGGTTTCTTCATCACATTATTTATTTGTGACAACTGTCTCAAAACTTTCTTGCCAAAATATCTTTTAGTGGATTTCTGAATGCCGTTTGAGATCTAACTCAGTTTGAAATTTTATAGTCAAATTTTCTTTCTCTTGTTTCACTAAGGGAATGAAACTTCTTGGTTTGTCCTTTACTATCCATCACCTACCTCATCTTCACACAGCCCTTATTTTTCTTTCTTTTCAGTTATAACTTCAGACTTCAGAACACTCCATTCCAATCTCATATCCCAGTTTTTGTGGCCATATTTTCTGTCCCTAGGGTTCTTTATAAACTCCTCTATGGGGAACTGTGCCCCAGGATGGAGATAGTTTTATAAGGATCACTTTAATAATTATCAGGTAGAAAGAAGAAAAAGTCTTGTAAAAAAGCTTGATCAGCTTGGTCCTGAGATGACTAAAAAAGGAAAGTTGAACTAACTACAATACAGGGCTCTTAAAACTTGTTCTGTACTCAGTATTTGTAACTTGTTAAATTTCTGCTGTTAAATTTTTATCTGTCTTTTTAGCAAGTTGACAAGAAAAGAGATTAATGTTTTAAAATAACTATTACAGATAGGGTGATTTTAACATTTCTATAATAATGGTAACTAGTTTTTGTATTGTTTTGGAACTACTAAGGAACATAGATGACACCCACTTTGCTGTTCATTAACAGCCTAATACTAAATATTGGAATGTACATTCACATTATTATTTATCAGTTATGCAAAGTAGTATTTTTCCCTTTGTATTTTTCTTTCCTTTGACTTCAATACAGGTGGAGTTTTTGTTTGTTTGTTTGTTTGTTTGTTTGTTTTCAGTTAGGAAATTACTGACAGTAAATCCTGAATTTTTTCTTCATATTTTTTCCCTCAAATTGAGCTAAGCATGAAGTATTAAAATTGTGGCCTTTTTAATTGTGTTATCTCTGTCTTTAAAAATTCTTTTAAAATAGTTTTATTATATACTTTAGAAATTTTGCTTCATATCCTATTTTAAATTGTGGTTTTGGGAAAAATTACCCATATTATTCCAGATTGGTAAAATAATGGAACATCAGATAATATCATCGCAATGGTTACTTTTTAAATTCTTTACAGTATAAATTTTATCTTGAAAACATAATTTTAGCTTGGACAGATGTTTCCAGAAAGCTTAAAGTCATGCAAATTTAATGTAAAGGGATTCAAAGAATGAAAATAGACA
This sequence comes from Meles meles, assembly GCF_922984935.1. Taxonomy (NCBI): domain Eukaryota; kingdom Metazoa; phylum Chordata; class Mammalia; order Carnivora; family Mustelidae; genus Meles; species Meles meles. The sequence goes on from NC_060087.1 coordinate 72,479,453, forward strand.
TTTAGCTCTTATTTTATAGTCTTGCAATGTTCCTTTACATTCATTGACAAGATTATTAGCGCAGATACTGGTGCTAAAATAACCCCTTTAAAAATAACTGTACTTCATTTTAAAGAATGTCTTAAAGTTTTGCTTTTTAAGCATTTATATAACAATTGATTACATCTTGCCTTCCTCAATCCTATATATATTCTTTCAATCCTCTTTCTACCAATATTCATGAATTATTCACTTTGGCTGTTTAAGAACCAGTGTGTCATTTTCACAAGATGAAACACATACAACAATTTGAACAGATATTTGTGCATGTCGCTTACCCAGCAACAGCATACTATTTGCTGAACACAAATAACTGTTCATTACTCCATATAAGCCATTATCTCTGAACTACCATATTCCATCTAAAAAATCTGTTTACTTCTGAAATAAAGTGAATCAGTGGGAACTAGTATATAAAAGTTATTGTATTCAAGTTGAGGATTGCTTTATGGTAAGAGCAAAGGAATACCCCAGATCAGGTATTACAATCAAATCCAACAAAAAATGAATCATTTTATGCTCTAGTTAGATCATAAAACTCATTGGAGCCATTAAACAACCACAGGCACTAGTAAAGAAAAGAACAGCAAGAGATGGAATTTAAGTGACCATACATTGCTTCAATCCACCAAAAGATAACATCCTGTAGAACAGAGGCAGAGAAGCAGAAAGAAAATATATGTGGTTCAAGATATCCACTCTCTATAAATCACACAGAGTTATTTTAATGGTACCTGAGAATGGTTGCTCCAAACCAAATTTTGGTAGGAGGAGGCAGTTTTGAGAGGAGAGAGCACTTCCTGTGAGCTGATGGGGTCCAAGGCCTGGACAGCTTTGTTCATGGGCCCACTGTAGGTCCTCACTCTCTCGTACACTATGTTTTTTTCTGGTGGGTGCTGGGTTTGGCTTGACTGATGGTAGCAGTGGTAATGTTGGGGCTGGCACTGCAGCACCTCTGGGGGCTGTGGAGTCTCACAGCTGCTGCTGCTCATCTCACTCCAATAGCTTGAGCTCATGATGTTCTCAGTGGTCAGCAAGGTACTCCACAGACGCTCTCCCTATGGAACAGAGAGAGAGGGAGAGAGAGAGAGAGAGAGAGAGAGAGAGCGAGCGCTGGTGAATAAGGGTAAGAAGGCAAGCAGGCACAAGTAGAAGTCATTTATCAACTCCCTCTGCATGCAGTGGTGCCCTGGAGAGGTTAGAGTTACCTGAGCAGCAGCAGGAACAGGTCTGGCAGCTGCAGAGGAGGCAGCAAAATTATTTGAGTGCAAATGAAAAGTAGAGCCACCCTGTGAGATTGCTCCAGGAAATGGTACTGACACGCCCCTCAGGGGTGGATTCACCTGGCAGCTTTACTCGCCAAGAGCGGCCCTGCTTTGCCACAGAGATACAAGGCTGCATTCAAGTAGGTAAGGGAATCTGGAAAGAATAGAAATGAGGAATTTTAGGGCTGAAGCCAGAGCTTCCAAGTCCACAGTCTTGGAAATTCATTTAACTGTAAATAAGCATACAAAGACATGCTTGTGTCTAAACTTACTAGAGAAAAAAGTCACAAACATCACATGAAAGTGACTTTCCCATGGTTCTTAAGCTTACTAAAGAGAATTATGGGCATGGATATTATCTTTCCAGGGTCCCAGACCCTATGACCCAGCAATTGCACTACTGGGTATTTACCCTAAAGATACAAACATAGTGATCCGAAGGGGCACGTGTACCCGAATGTTTATAGCAGCAATGTCTACAATAGCCAGACTATGGAAAGAACCTAGATGTCCATCAACAGATGAATGGATACAGAAGATGTGGTATATATACACAATGGAATACTATGCAGCCATCAAAAGAAATGAAATCTTGCCATTTGCGACGACGTGGATGGAACTAGAGCGTATCATGCTTAGTGAAATAAGTCAATCGGAGAAAGACAACTATCATATGATCTCTCTGATATGAGGACATGGAGAAGCAACATGGGGGGGTAGGGGGATAGGAGAAGAATACATGAAACAAGATGGGATTGGGAGGGAGACAAACCATAAATGACTCTTAATCTCACAAAACAAACTGGGGGTTGCTGGGGGGAGGTGGGATTGGGAGAGGGGGAGGGGGCTATGAACATTGGGGAGGGGAGGCGAACCATAAGAGACTATGGACTCTGAAAAACAACCTGAGGGTTTTGAAGGGTCAGGGGTGGGAGGTTGGGGGAACAGGTGGTGGGTGGTGGGGAGGGCACGTTTTGCATGGAGCACTGGGTGTTGTGCAAAAAGAATGAATACTGTTACGCTGAAAAAAAATAAATAAAAAAAAAATATTACTCATAGATGATGTATGTGATTTTTGTAAAATAGTAGGGTTTGAAAAGCAAATATGATGGGCCTGGCTTTTGAAAAGCTTAGCTACCTAAAACACTGAGGTAAAATAGATTAGTAATAAATTTATCAAAATGGGTATACAGAACTATCTTAGAATATTAAACAATATAAGTTATTATATTGCATGTAAAGTTATTATAACTTATATACCAAATGAATTTCATCAGCATCAGCAGTAATATTTTTATATGTATAACTAATCTTGTACTCCACCTCTTGTTTTATGGGAATGATGTCCAGGTCTATCTCAAGTCCTAGTCCACTATTGAAGCTCATGGTGTAATGTCAAAGGGTAGAAAGTTAAATTGAAGTGACTTGAGTCTTTTTGCTTCTGCCTTCTCTATGATCGAAGAGAAGTATGTTCATATGGAAAGAGTCAATAATCATTGGTCAGAGAGAGTTGAAGCCCAAGATAATGAGATATTATATGAAAGCACCTATGTTTTACTAAATGAGTCCAAGTCACTTGATCTAGCAGAACTCCATTCCAGTCTTCTGACAGATCTTAAAGATGAGCTTGCTTAACTGCTGTTGGGAAACTTTAGACTGGGAAATGTTTCCAAATAACAGATATGAAGAAACATTGTTTTGATTTAAAAAATGAATGGTAAAGCTTACAAACTGAACAGTTTAGTCTAACATCAATTCAGTCAAAAGTATCAGATTATCAGCTATCTGATGATACACAAACTTAGAATAGAAATTCGTGATCTCTGAAAGACCTTTGGTTATCCTTTATCCTGGTTTCTGAATCTCAATCCTTTAGTAAATTTTAACTGTGTATAATTTGTGGATAAATTTTAACTGTACATAATTTTGCTCAGAACTAATTTCAATGTTCCAAGAGCCATACTAGAGAAAATGAGACTTCATTTCTAGACAAAGTAAATCACTCCTCTGTATGATTTTTTAATGCAGTTGAACAGAAACCAAGCTTCAGTGATTCTGGCAGACCCCCAGGGATATCTGACCTTTCCTGTAAAAAAGGTAACTTTACAGTATCATTTCTCAAAGTATGTCTTGAATAACACCAGAGTGTTATACTTAGAAAAGAGAAGTGCTTTGCCTCCAAATGAGTTTAAGAAATACTTGGTTAAATATCATTTGAGAAATAGCTTTATTGACATAATTATAGCTTTTCATAAGCTAATATACATTATGATCTAAATAGATAATGTAATGTGTTGAGTTTTTCAAGTTTTGTTGGTGATGTAATATATTTTGAGTGGAATAACTTCAGTTACTTATATTCTTCAGATGTTTTCTTCTTTATGCTTTTTTCCTCCATATGCTCTAAACTAAACTCGTAAAGCAGGTGGGAATTCACACCTAATTTATAATTCTATCAATATCACAAAAAATATTAAAGATCATTTGATCAAGCCATATCACTATACTAGTGATACTTGAAGTGAGGTCCCTGAAACAGAAGCAGTAGCTTCACCTGGAAAAGTTTTACAAATGCTAATTCTTGGGCCCCACCCCAGATCTCCTGAGTCAGAAATTCTGGGGTGGGGCTCAACAATCTGTTTAACAAGCTCTGCTGATGATTCCAATGCACACTACAGTAAATCTCTGAGTTATATCAGTATGTTTTGGACAGGCTTGGATAAAAGAGGAAGATGGTAGTGCCAGAAAGATGAGACTTTCAGTGTATTAGGTAAAAACTCACAAGCAGCTCAGGTGATTAAAAGTCTATAACAGACGTGAGCTACAACCCTTGTTAAGAGTCAAACTGTTTTATATATAAGGAGAAGTTAGAATGAGAATGAACTATGGTATAGTACATCAGTTATAGTTATCTAAGTTATCTGATGTTAAACATAAAATATTTTTATTTTAATAAAAGGAGAATATTGTAGTATACCAAAAGACCATATAGTGTTGATGAGTGTAGCTTTGAAGTCAGATAGACCTAGATTTAAATTTTAGCTCTACTACGTATTAGCTCTATGGCTTGGTAAATCATGTTACTTCTCTGAGCTTCTGTTATTCTCAGTGAAATGGATAATAGCCTGTAACAAAGGATTTGTTGTATGAATTAGATAAAATGCATGTAAAGTGTTTATCATGGTGTCTGGTACATAGTAACTACACAATAAATGGCAGTTCTTAAACATTCTGCTCCAAATTTGGTTTGGGATAAAGGAAAAAGAGCTTGTTATGGATTTGCCAGTGGAAATTTGCTTAGAGTAGAAAGTAATATATGAGGCAGACTGGACTTACAAAAGGGAAAAAAGTGGGGAAACTTTAGTTTTTGGTAACTTAGTCACAGAGAAGCCCCAATCAACTTAACAAAAAGGAGAAGGTATAAAGAAGCTTGATTGTAAGGCAATCATTTATTTAAAAAGATTGGCTTGGATGAAAGAGTTTAGTTAGGGGATAAAACAAGTCTTTTGGGGGCACCTGGGTGGCTCAGTGGGTTAAAGCCTATGCCTTCTACTCAGGTCATGATACTGGGGTCCTGGGATAGAGCCCCACATCAGGCTCTCTGCTCCTCAAGCAGTGTTTCTTCCTCTCTCTCTGCCTGCCTCTCTGCCTACTTGTGATCTCTGTCTGTCAAATAAATAAATAAAATCTTAAAAAAAAATCTGTTCTAGATATAGGTGTGCAATGTAGATAAATTATAAGATTTTATTTTCTTGGGGGGAGTGGCTATTTTCATTAGAGGGGGATCCATTAGAGTATCTTTAATTATCAACATCTTTTTATTGAAGTATAACAACCAGAGCATTATATTAGTTTCAGGTGTACAATATAACGATTCAACAATTCTATACATTACTCAGTGTTTATCTAGATAAGTGTACTCTTAATCTCCTTTATCTATTTCACCCATTTCCCCCACCTCCCTTAATTCTGTGTAAAAGTACCCAAATAAAACAGAAAAAAGGAAATAATAAATATAAGAACCGTATAATGCTAAACAAAATGTCAGTCAGAGAAAGACAAATAACATATGATTTCTATCATATGTGGAATTTAAGAAACAAAACCAATGAATGTAGGGCAAAAAACTGAGAGGCAAATCATAAAACAGACAATGTAGAGAACAAACTGAGGCTTGCTGGAGGGAAGGTTTAGTGGAGGATGGTCTAAATGGGTGATGGGTATTAAAGAGGACACTGGTTGTGATGAGCACTGTGCATTTTATGTAAGTGATGAGTCACTAAATTCTACTCCTGAAACTAATATTACACCACATGTTAACTAACTGGAAATTAAGTAACAACTTGAAACAAACAGACAAATAAAAAAGTACTGAAATCTGTAAAAGAAAAGCAAAAGAATAGAGAAGAATCATAAAACCAAAAGATGGTGCTTTGAAAAAGAATAATAAAATTGATAATCCTCTAACAAGATAGACAGAAAAAGAAAGTACAAATAACCAAAATCATGAATAACACTACTGATTCCACTTACATTAATAGGATAATGAAGTGCCCTATGAACAACTATGCACATACATTCTCCAACTTAGAATAAATGGACCAATTCCTTGAAAACCACAAAATACCACAGCTCACTCAAGATGATATAGATAATCTGATCAACCCTACATATATAAACCAACTAGAATAAATAATAAAACTTCCAAAAAGAAAAATGTTGAATTACACCAAACATTTAAGGAAAAATTAATACAGTCTCTATACAATCTTTTCCAGAGAATAGAAAAGAAAGGAATACTTTATAATGTATTTTGTGAAGTCAGCATTACCCTGATATTAAAAAGGCAATACAGGAAAACTACAGAAAAACAACCCTCATGAACATAAATTCAAAAATCCCCATCAAAATATTAGTAATTCAAATCCACGATACACAAAGTGAATAATATATTATGGGCAAGTGGAATTTACTCCAGGAATGCAAGACTGATTCAATGTTTGAGAATCAATCAATATAATTCACCATATTAACAAACAAACAAACAAAAAAACAAAACATAAAATTACCTTAGTGAATGCAGAAAAAGCATTTGATGAAACCCTACATCTGTACCTGATAACAAGTCTTAGTAAACTAGATAAACAGAAACTTCCTCAATCAGATAAAAAGCATCTATGAAAAACTTAAAATACCTTACTTAATGATAAAAGACTGAATGCTTTCCTCCTACAATTAGGAGCTAGCAAGAATGTCTGTTCTTGCCACTCCTATTTAATATCATACATGAAGTGTTTGTTGGTGAAATAAAGGGAAGAAAATTATATAAAAGGATTTCACATTTGAAAGGAAAAAGGTTAAACTACCTCAATTTGAAAATGACATGATTGTCTATGTAGACAACTCTAAGGACTCTATAAAAAAACTCTTAGAACTAATAAGTGAGTTTGGGAAGACTGCAAGATACAAGGTGAAATACAAAAATCAATAGAATTTTATATACTAAAATGAATAATTGGAAGTTGAAATAAAAAAACTGATAACATTCATAACCCTCAGTGAAATGTTGAAGCAGGATGCCTGGGTGGCTCAGTTGGTTAAGCAACGGCCTTCGGCTCAGGTCATGATCCCAGAGTCCCAGGATTGAGTTTTGCATCAGGTTCCCAGCTCCACGGGGAGTCTGCTTCTCTCTCTGACCTTCTCCTCTCTCATGCTGTCTCTCACTCTCTCAAATAAATAAATAAAATCTTAAAAAAAAAAGAAAAAAAGAAATGTTGAAGCATATATCAAATAAAGTAATGGCTGCATACTGAAAACTGCAAAATGCCAATGAAAGAAATCAAGCAAGCCCTAAATAAATGAAAAAAGATCCTATGTTCATAGATTGAAAGATTCCATAGAGTTATGATGACAGTTCTCTCCAAATTGGTCTACAAATTTAATGCAATCTCAATAAAAATCCCAACAATATTCTTTGTAGATATACACAAGTGGATTCTAAAAATTATATGGAAAGATAAAGCTACTAGAATAGCCATACAAATTTTGAAAAAAAAAATTAACAAAGTAGGAGGAGTACCACTTAAGATCTACTAAAAATTGGCCTGCTGGGAAGATGTATGAGTAGGAGCACCCTAAGCTCATCTCATCCCCTGGATACAACCAGATAATACTGACATTTGTATAAAAACAAAAACAAAAATGACCTGAAGACTGGCAGAACAAACTCCACAACTAAAGGTAGAAGAGGCCACACTATAGAAGATAGGAAGGGTGAAGATGTGGTCTAAGAGTTAAACAGACCATCACCATCCACAGTAGGGAGGGAGCTGGTGGTACAGAGAAGAGCAAAAAACCCCAGACTTTATGACAATGAATTCCCATAATATTTGCCTTTGAAAGTGAGAGGGACCAAATTTCATAAGTTCTTATAATCAGTGGGAAAAATGCCAGAGGCAGATGAGAGGGAGAGTGATTTGCTCATCTCACTGTGCCCTAAAGAGACAGGGATCATGGGGTGATCCCTCCAGGAAAAAAGGACCTGGCCGGTGACATTTCTCCCTTATTCCCCCTGCATAAACAATTGCCACCCGCAAGAACTAGCACAGCACCAACACTCACCACCTGACTGGTGTGCACTAAACCCTCACCCTCTGCATTTCAGCAGATCCACCCTTCCCAGTCATACTGGCCTCAGTCTCAGCATTATGGGCCCCTCTCCCAAAAGACCGGCCCAAACTCTGTCAACACCATATCTACTGAATGTGTGTTTTGTGGGGCCTCAGTTCTGGCAGAAGCAGGGGTAGGTCTCATATCTCAAGCAGACCACTGCATACCTACCTAAAATGCACCCCAGCCCTCCTGGTGACCAAACATTGCCCACAACAGGCAAAAAGAGCATCTTCAGATAAGTAGGATGAATAAAAAAGAGGCAAAAGCAATAGCAGAGCACATACAACACACATAGGAGACACTGCCATAAGCTCCAGGCCCTGGGGAACCCGGGAAACTGCTATAGGACTTGTTCATAAAGCTATTATCATTAATAGCAAGAGAAGTAGCTCACTTTCCTAACACAGAGAAAAAAATACACAAAGTCAGACAAAATCAGACAGAGAAGTATCTGTCAAATGAAAGAATAGGACAAAACCACAGCAAGAGACAAAAGCAAAACAGATAAAAGTAACACACCTAATAAATAATTTAAAGTAATGATCATAAAGATACTCACTGGACTGGAGAAGAGTGGACGACATCAGTGAGAATTTTTTTTTAAGATTTTATTTATTTATTTGACAGACAGAGATCACAAGTAGGCAGAGAGGCAGGCAGGGGTGGGGGGAAGCAGGCTCCCTGCTGAGCCAAGATCCTGATGTAGGGCTTGATCCCAGGACCCTGAGATCATGACCTGAGCCGAAGGCAGAGACTTTAACCCACTGAGACACCCAGGCACCCCATCAGTGAGACTTTTAACAAAGAGATAAAAAAGAACCAATCAGAGATGAAGAACATGATAAATGAAATTACAAATACACTTGATAAAACAAGTAGCAGGCTAGATGAAGCAGAGGAATGAATTAATGAACAGGAAGACAGATAAATGGAAAGTCACCAACCTGAGAAAAGGAAAGAAAATTATGAAAATTAAGACGAGTTCTTAGTAACTCAGTGATGCCGTCAAGCATAACATTCTCATTATAAGGATCTCAGGAGAAGAGAGAGGAAGGGGTCAGAAAATTATTTGAAGAAATAATAGCTTAAAACTTCCTTAATCTGGGGAAAGAAACAGATATCCAGATCCAGGAGACACAGATATCCCCCTGCAAATTGAACCCAAGGAGGTCCAAACCAAGATGCTAGTAATTAAAAAGTCAAGAAGTAACAATAAAGAAAAAAAAATTAAAGCAGCAAGAGGAAAGAAGACAGTTACATACAAGGGAAACTCCATAAGGCTAACAGTGGGTTTTTAAGCAGAAACTTTGCAGGCTAGAGGAGTATAGGATGATATATACAAAGTACTGAAAAGGAAAAATCTGCAGCCAAGAATATCCTATCCAACAAAGATATAATTCAGAATAGAAGGAGAGATATATTCTTAGACAAAAACTAAAGGAGTTCATGACCACTAAACTAGTTCTACAGAAAAGTATTAAAGAGGACTCTGAGTGGAAAGGAAAGACCATAAATGAGAATACGAAAAGGAAAAAACAAAGCAAAACAAAGACAAAAACAAAAACACATAAAAGCAGTGAAAATAAATATTTCTATGAAAATCAGCCAAGGGATTAATAAAATAAAGGGATTAATAATATGACATCATATACCTAAAATGTGGGGTGGGGAGGAGTAAACAATGGGCCTAAACTTAAGTGGCCATCAACTTAATGTAGATTACTACATAAAGAAGATGTCATATACAATCCTAGTGGTAATCACAAATTAAAAACCTGAATAGATATGCAAAAAATGAAGAGAAAGGGATCCAAGTATCTTGCTAAAGAAAGCAAACAAACCATGAAAGAGACAAGAGAAGAAAGGATCAGAGAAAATCTATAGAAATAACAAAAAAAAACAAGTAACTAAAGAGTAATAAATACATCTATCAATAAAATAACTTTAACTATAAATGAAATAACTCCTCCAATCAAAAGACAGGGTGACAAGATCGTTAAGAAAATAAGATCCATCTAGGGGTGCTGGGTGGCTCAGTGGGTTAAACCTCTGCCTTTGGATCAGGTCATGATCTCAGGATCCTGGGATCGAACCCTGCATTGGACTCTCTGCTCAGCAGGGATCTTGTTTCCCCCCTCTCTCTGCCTGTCTGTCTGCCTACTTGTGATCTCTGTCTCTCTGTGAAACAAATAAAATCTTAAAAAAAAAAAGAAAAGAAAATAAGATCCATCTATATGCTGCCTACAAGAGACTCCCTTCAGATTTAAAGACACCTGAAGATTGAAAGTGAGGGGCTGGAGAAAAACGTATCATGGAAATGGATGTCAAAAGAAAGGTGGGGTAGCAATACTTATATCAGACAAAACAGACTTTAAAATAAACATTGTAACAAGAGACAAAGAAAAATACTATATAATAATAAAGGTGACAATCTAACAAAAGGATATAGCAATTGTAATATTTATGTACCCAACATGAGTCACCCAAACACATAAAACAGTTAACAAACATAAGGAACTAATAGATAGTAATACAATCATAATAGGGAATTTTAACATACCATTTATGCCAATGGACAGATATCCATGACCCAGGAATTGTACTATTAGGTATTCACCCAAAGGATACAAACATTGTGATCTGAAGGGTCACCTGCACCCCAATGTTTATAGCAGCAATGTCCACAATAGCCAAACTATGGAAAGAGCCCAGATGTCCATTGACAGGTGAATGGATAAGGAACAGATGGTGTGTGTGTATGTGTGTGTGTGTGTGTGTGTGTGTGTGTGTATACTGTATATCTATACCTATATGTATACCTATACCTATATCTATATAGGATGGAATATTACTCAGTGATCACAAAGGATGAAATTGTACCATTGACATCAGCACAAATAGAGCTGGAGGGTATTATGCTGAGTGAAATAAGTCAATCAGAGAAAGACAATTGTATGGTTTTATTCATGTGGAATTTATGAAACAAAGCAGGATCATAGGGGAAGGGAGGGAAATATAAAATAAGATAAAATCAGAGAGGAAGATAAACTATAAGAAACAAACTAGGGGTTGCTGGAGGGGAGGTAGGGGGGATGGGGTAACTTGGTGATGGACATTAAGGAGAACACATGATACAATGAGCACTGTGTGCTACATGCAACTGATGAATTACTGAGCTCCACATATAAAACTAATGATGTACTATATGTTAACTAACTGAATTTATATAAAATAAGCTAAAATTTAAAAGAAAATAAAAATCAACGAATGGTTTTGAATGACACACTGGACCAGGTGGATTTAGCACACAAACTCAGACCGTTCCCTCATAAAACAGCAGAATACACATTCTTTTCAAGTGCATATGGAACATTCTCCAGAATAGATCACATATTAGGTCACAAAACAAGCCTGAACAAATTAAAACAAAACAAAAATGAAAACAAAGTCATAGCATGCAACTCTTCTGACCACAATGTTATGAAACTGGAGATCAATCAGAAGAAAAAATATGGAAATAACCCAAATACATGGAAGTTAAATAATATGTTACTAAACAGTGAATGGATCAACCAAGAAAACAAAGAAGAAAATTGAAAAACACATGGAAACAAAACGGTTCAAAATCTGTGGGATGTAGCAAGTGTGGTTCAAAGAAGGGGATTTATAGCAATACAGGCCTACCTCAAGAAGTAAGAAAAAGCTCAAATAAACTATCTATGCTTACATCTAAAGGAGGGAGAAAAAGAAGAACATATAACACCCAAATCCAGCTAAAGAAGGAGATAATAGATTAGAACAAAAATAAATGATATAGAAACTAAACACACACACACACACACACACACACACACACACACACACAAACAGATCAATGAAACCAGGAGCTGGTTCTTTGAAATGACCAAAAAAATTGATAAATTTCTAGCAAGATTCAACAAAAAAAGAAAGAGAGAGCAATATCTCTCATGAATACAGATGCAAAAATCCTCAATAAAATATTAGGAAACTGAATCCAAAAATATATTAAAAAAATCAAACACCACAATCAAGTGAGATTTATTTCCAAGATGTAAAAGTGGTTCAATGTTCATGAATCAATGTTTTATATCACATAAATAACAGAAAGGATAAAAAACATATGATCATTTCAGTAGATACAGAAAAATCACTTGAGAAGTACAATATTCATGCATAATAAAAACCTTTGGCAAAGTAAGGTTAGAGGAAACATACCTCAACATAATAAAAGCCTTATATGAAAAACCCAAAGTTGGGGCACCTGGGTAACTCAGTGGGTTAAGCCTCTACCTTTGGCATGGGTCATGGTCTCAGGGTCCTTGGATTGAGCCCTGCATCAGGCTCTCTGCTCAGTGGGGAGCCTACTTCCCCCCACCCCGGCCTTTCTCTCTGCCTACTTGTGATCTCTATGTTAAATAAATAAATACAATCTTTTAAAAAAAGAAAAAAGAAAAAGAAAAACCCAAAGGAAATATCATACTCGTTATTGAAAAACTGATTGATTTCCCCTAAGGTCAGGAACAAGACAAGGGTGCTGACTCATTCTACTTTCTACTTTCTACTTTTATTCAGCATAATACTGGAAGTTCTAGCCACAGCAATTAGAATACATAAAGTAATAAAAGACATCTAAATTGGTAAAAGAAGAAGTAAAACTGTCACTATTTGCAGATGACATGATACTGTATGTATAAAATCCTAAAGACTTGACCAAAAGACAACTATAAGTGATAAATGAATTAAACAGTCAGAAATTTGCATTCCTATACAATGATGGAGCAGCAGAAAATTAAATTAAGAAAATATTACCATTTACAATTGTTCACAAAACAATAACATATCTAGAATAAAGTTAACAAAAGAGGTAAGGGGTGCCTGGGTGGCTCAGTGGGTTAAAGCCTCTGCCTTCGGCTCGGATCATGATCCCAGGGTCCTGGGATTGAGCCCCACATCGGGCTTTCTGCTCAGCAGGGAGCCTGCTTCCCCCTCTCTCTCTGCCTGCCTCTCTGCCTACTTGTGATCTCTGTCCGTCAAATAAATAAAATTTTTAAAAAAGAGGTGAAAGACCTGTACTCTGTAAATTATAAAACACTGATGAAAGGAAATTCAAGACAATACCAAAAAATGGAAAACCATTGTATTCTCATGGTTTGGAAGAAAAAATACTGTTACAATGTCTATACTATTGATCTACATGTTTCTTTTTGTGCCAGTACTACACTTTCTTGATGATTGCATCTTTGTAATAGATCTTAAAGTCCAGAATTGTGATGCCACCAGCTTTGGTTTTCTTTCTCAACATTCCTTTGGCTATTCGGGATCTTTTCTAGCTCCATATAAATTTTAGGCTTATTTTTTCCAGTTCTGTGAAAAAAGTTGATGGCATTTTGATAGAGATTGCATAGAATGTGTAGATTGCATAGGTAGCATAGACATTTTCACAATATTTGTTCTTCCAATCCATGAGCATGGAACATTTTTTCCATTTCTTTGTGTCTTCTTCAATTTCTTTCATGAGTATTCTGTAGTTAACTGAATATAGATACTTTGCCTTTTTGGTTAGGTTTATGCCTGGGTATTTTATGATTTTGGGGTACAATTGTAAATGGGATTGACTCTAATTTCTCTTTCTTCAGTCTCATTGTTAGTGTAGAGAAATGCAACTTTTTTTCTGTGCCTAGATTTTATATTCTGACACTTGATTGAATGCTTGTATGAATTCTAGAAGTTTTGCAGTGGAGTCTTTTGGATTTTCCACATAAAGTATCATATCATCTGCAAAGAGTGAGAGTTTGACTTCTTCTTTGCTGTTTCAAATGTCTTTTATTTCTTTTTGTTGTCTAATTGCAGAGGCTAGGACTTCTAGTACTATGTTGAACAGCAGAGGTAATAATGGAGATCCCTGCCATGTTCCTGACCAAGGGGGAAATCTCTGTTTTACCCATTGAAAATTATATTTGCTGTGGGCTTTTCATAGATGGCTTTTATGATATTGAGGCATGTACCATCCATCTCTACCCATGTAGAGTTTTAATCAGAAAAGGATGCTCTTTTTGCCAAATGATTTTTCTGCATCTATTGAGAGTATCATATGCTTCTTGTTCTTTCTTTTATTAACGTACTGTATCACATTGATTGATTGGCAGATGTTGAACCAACCTGGAAGCCCAGGAATAAAACCCACGTGGTCATGGTGAATAATCCACTTAATATACTGTTGATCCTACTGGCTAGTATTTTGGTGAGAATTTTTGCATCTGTGTTCATCTAGGATATTGGTCTGTAATTCTCCTCTTTGGCAGGGTCTTTGTTCTGCCTGGTGATCAAGGTAATGCCTCCTAAATGAGTTTGGAAGTTCTCCTTTCATTTCTATTTTTTGAAAGAGTTTCAGAAGAATAGGTATTAGTTCTTCTATAAATTTTTGGTAGAATTCTCCTGGGAAGCCGTCTGGCCCTGGGTTCTTGTTTGCTGGGAGATTTTTGATGACTGCTTTAATCTCCTTACTGGTTATGGGTCTGTTCAGGTTTTCTATTTCTTCCTGGTTCAGTTTTGCTAGTTTATATGTCTCTAGGAATGCATCCATTTCTTCCAGATTCTCAAATTTTCTGGCATATTGTTTCTCATAATACATTCTTAAAATTGTATTTCTTTGGTGTTCGTTGTGATCACTCCACTTTCATCCATGATTTTATTTATTTGGGTCCCTTCTCTTTTCTTCTTGATAAGTCTGGCCAGGGGTATATCAATCCTATTAATTCTTTCAAAGAATCAGTTCCTAGTTTTGTTGATTTGTTCTACTATTATTTTGATATCTATTTCATTGATTCCTGCTCTGATGTTTATGATGTCTCTTCTCCTGCTGGGTTTAGGCATTCTTTGCTGTTCTTTCTCTAGCTCCTTTAGATGTAGGGTTAGCTTGTGTACTGAGACCTTTCTTGTTTCTTAAGAAAGGCTTGTACCACTATATACTTTCCTTTCAGGACCGCTTTTGCTGTGTCCCAAAGATTTTGAAGACTTATGTTTCCATTTTCATTTGTTTCCATGAATTTTTTTCAATTCTTCTTTAATTTCCTGGTTGACCAATTCATTCTTTAGTAAGACGCTCTTTAGCCTCCATGTATTTGAGTTCTTTCCAACTTGCCTCTTGTTGTTGAGCTCTAGTGTCAGAGCTTTGTGGTCTGAAAATATGCAGGGAATGATCCTAATCCTTTGGTACCATTTGAGACCTGATTTATGACCCAGGATGTGATCTATTCTGGAGAATGTTCCATGTGCACTAGAGAAGAATGTGTATTCTGTTGCTTTGGGATGGAATGTTCTGAATATATCTGTGATGTCCATCTGGTCCAGTGTGTCACTTAAAGCCCTTATTTCCTTGTTGATCTTTTGCTTGGACGATCTATTTCAGTGAGGGGGGTGTTAAAGTCCCCTACTATTATTGGAGTATCATCAATGTGCTTTGAATTTGTTATTAATTGGTTTGTATAATTGGCTGCTCCCATGTTAGGGGCATAGATATTTAAAGTTGTTAGATCTTCTTGTTGGACAGACCCTTTAAGTATGATATAGTGTCCTTCCTCATCTCTTATTATAGTCTTTGGCTTTAAATCTAATTTATCTGATAAAAGGATTGTCACCCCCGCTTTCTTTTGCTGTCCATTAGCATGGCAAATTGTTTTCCACCCCCTCACTTTAAATCTGGAGGTGTCTTTGGGTCTAAAATGAGTTTCTTATAGACAGCATATCAATGGATCTTGTATTTTTACCCATTCTGATGCCCTGTGTCTTTTGATTTGTGCATTTAGCCCATTGACATTCAGGGTGACTACTGAAAGATATGAAATTAGTGGCATTGTATTGCCTGTAAAATGACTGTTATTGTATATTGTTCCTGTTCTTTTCTGGTCTGTTACTTCTAGACTCTGTCTGCTTAGAAGATTTCAATATTCAATATTCAATATTCAATATTCAATATATTCAATACATTCAATTGAATATTTATTCAATTGAATTCAATATTCAATATTCAATATTCAATATATTCAATATATTCAATTGAATATTTATTCAATTGAATAAATTGAATATTATATTGATATATTGATAAATGAATAAATTGAATATATATTCAATTGAATATTCAATATATATCCCTTTCAATATTTCCTGTAGGGCTGGTTTGGTGTTTGCAAATTATTTTAATTTTTGTTTGTCCTGAAAGCTTTCTATATCTCCTTTTATTTTCAATGACAGCCTAGCTGGCTATAGTATTCTTGTCTGCATTTTTTTCACATTTAGTGCCTTGAATATATCATGCCAGTCCTTTCTGGCCTTCCAGGTCTCTGTGGATATGTGTGGTGCCATTCTAATATTTCTACCATTGTACATTATAGACTTCTTTTCCTGAGCTGCTTACAGGATTTCCTCATTGTCACTGAGACCTGTAAGTTTTACTAATAGATGATGGGATGTGGACCTACTTTTATTGATTTTGAGGGAGGTTCTCTGTGTCTCCTAGAATTTGATGCTTGTTCCCTTGGCCATATTAGGGAAATTCTCTACTATAATTTGCTCTGATACAACTTCTTCCCCTCTCTCTCTTTCTTCTTCTTCTGGGATCCCAATTATTCTAATATTGTCATCTTATGGTTTCACTTATCTATTGAATTCTCCCCTTGTGGCCTAGGAGTTGTTTTTCTCTCATTTGCTCAGCATATTTATCCTCTGTAATTTGGTCTACTGTATCACTAATTTTCTCTTCTTCCTCCTTTATCCTAGCAGGAAGAGCCTCCATTTTTTATTGCACCTCATTAATAGCTTTTTAAATTTCAACCTGGTTAGATTTTAGTTCTTTTGTTTCTCCAGAAAGGGATTTTATTTCTCCAGTAAGGGATTCTCTAATATCTTCCATGCCTTTTTTTGTTTCCAGCTAGCACCTTGATAATCATCATTCTGAACTCTAGATCTGACATATTACCAATGTTTGTATTGATTAGGTCCCTAGCCATTGGTATTACCTCTTCTTCTTTTATTTTGAGGTGAGTTTTTCCATCTTGTCATTTTCTCCAGATAAGAATATATGAATGAGAGATTAAAATATTTAAAGTGTGGCAAAGACCCCAGAAACATGTATGCTAACCAAATCAGAATAGACCCCATACAGGGTGGAGAAAAAAGGGTTAAATATATATATATATATATTTATATAAATATTTATATATAAATAAATTTATATTTATATTATAGTCTAATATATATATATATATTAGACTGGTGAATAGAACAGAGCCACCCACTTGATTTTGGGTGTATTTTGGTCTTCTTGAAGAAACTACCTCCCATAATTTTTTTAAAATATTTTATTTATTTGACAGAGAGAAATCACAACTAGGCAGAGAGGCAGGCAGAGAAAGAGGAGGAAGCAGGCTCCCCACAGAACAGAGAGCCTGATGTGGGGCTCGATCCCAGGACCCTGAGATCATGACCTGAGCCGAAGGCAGAGGCTTTAAACCACTGAGCCACCCAGGTGCCCCACCTCCCATAATTTTAAAGAAAGCAAAACTTATATATATATACAAAAATAAGGTGAAACACAATGAAAGGATGGACTATGACTGTGAAGATGAAAATTTTAAATAAATTTTAAAAAGGAATTGATAAGTTGGTTGGAAAAAGAAAGAAGAAAAAAAAGGTAGGGGAGAGAATTTTGATCAACTAGAAGAAACTGTATCCCAAATTTTTTAGGAAAAAAAAAACCCTCTATATGTACAAAAAATAAGGTTAAATACAATGAAGGATAAAATATGAATATAATAATGAAAGTTTAAAAATATTTTTAAGAAAGGTATTGGTAAGATAAACTAGTTACAAAAACATTAAGAGAGGAAAGAAGAAAAGTTAAAAAATTAGAATAAAAATTAAAAAAAATAATTTAACTTTGCAAGACTAAGGGATCATGGGAAGAAAACCATGAATTCCATTCATTGCTTTCCCCCAGTTCTGGAGTTCTACTGTTCTCCTTGAACAGTAAGCTTGGTCTTGGCTGTATGTTCTTGCTGATTTTCTGGGGGAGGGGCCTGTTGTAGTGATTCTCACGTGTCTTTGCCTGAGGTGGAATTGCACTGGGTTTGCCAGGGGCCAGGCTAAGAAATCTGCTCGAGTTTGATCTTGGGAGTTTTTGTTCCCTGAATGCTTTCTGTAGAGCTCTGGAGGACGGGAATAAAATGGTGGCCTCCCAATCTCCACCTGGTGGAGCTGAGAGCTCAGGGCCCCACTCCTCAGTGCACCTCAGAGAAAAGATGTCAATCATTCCTGTCTCCTTGGTCTCTAGCTGCAGTTGAGCTCATCCATCCTCTGACTGAGCATTTCTGTCTCTGGAGCACAGCCCCATTTGGAGTCTGAAAACCCAGCAGATTCCTGCCTCCAGAGGAAGAAGGAGAGTCTCCCTGGGTCTGCCACTTGTGGTGTCTCTGCTCAAAGAGCAGTGGCTTGACTGTGCCTCGGCTCCGTCTCTGTGTTCCACTTCCCTGATCCAATACCTGGGAGCTCTGCCACACTCAGACACCCCCAATTTTTCAGGTCCTTAGACCACACTGTCCTTGTGAGGACTCCACTTCTGCTTAGCCTCTGAAGCTATATCAGTGGAGTAGACTTCTAAAAGTTTTGATTTTGTGTTCCACTGCTCTACCACTTACCGGGAGCTGGCCCCAACCCCTGTGTTCTATCTTCCTGTCGCTTTGGATTCAGTTCTCCACACGTCCTACCTTTCACAAAGTGGTCAATTTTCTGTTCCTAGAATTGCTGCTCTTCTTCTCTTTGATCTCCTGTTGAGTTTGTAGGTGTTTGGAATGGTTTGATAACTATCTATCTGAACTCCTGTGACCTGACATCATTTCAGTCTGCTACTCCTCTACCATCTTGCCTCTCTCCCATGAATGACTCTTTTAATGTACACCTGGATTTGATTTATTAGTATTTTATTGAGAATTTTTGCATCATGTTCATTAGGGATATTGCCCTATAGTTCTTTCTTTTAGTGCAGTCTTTGGTTTTGGAATCTGTTTAGTGCTGGTCTGGCAGAATGAGTTTGGAAGTTTTCCTTCCATTTCTATTTTTTGGAACAGTTTGAAAAGAAAGATATTAACTCTTCTTTAAATGTTTGGTAGAATTCTCCTGGGAAGCCATCCAGCCCTGGACTTTTGTGTTTTGGGAGATTTTTGATTAGTGATTCCATTTCTTTCCTGGTTCTTCCATTCAAGTTTTCTCTTTATTCCTGTTTCAGTTTTAGTAGTTTATGTTTTTAGGTATTTATGGACTTCTTCCAGATTGTCCCGTTTGTTGGTATAGAATTTTTCATAACATTCTCTTTTAATTGTTTGTGTTTCTATGGTGTTGGTTTTTATTTCTCCTCTCATTCATGGTTGTACTTATTTGAGTCCTTCCCCTTTTCTTTGTGATAAGGCTGGTTAGAGGCTTATCAATTTTATTTTTTTTTTCAAAGAACCACTTCCCACTTACATTGATTAGTTCTACTGGGGTTTTTTGTTTTGTTTTGTTTCTATATCATTTATATTTCCTCTAATCTTTATTATTTCCCTTTTTCTAATGGTTTTAGGCTTTGTTTGTTGTTGTTTTTTCTAGGTACTTGCAGTGTAAAGTGAGGTTGCATGTTTGAGATGTTTCTTGCTATGTGAGGTAGGCATATATTGGTATATACTTCTCTCTTTTGCTGCATCTCAAATATTTTGGACCATCATGGCTTCATTTTCATTTGTTTCCATGTATTTTTTATTTATTATTTAATTCGCTGGTTGAACAATTCATTCTTTAATAACATATTCTTTAATCTACATTCTTTAGTAATATGTTCTTTAACCAAATCTGTAACAGGAAGAAATAGAGAACTTGAACAGACTGATGACCTCTTTTAACTTTGTGGTCTTTCCAAATTTTTTCTTGTGCTTGACTTCAAGTTCCATAATGTTGTGGTCAGAAAAGATGCAACGCATGTATGATCTCAATCTTTTTGGACTTGTGGAGGCCTAACTTGTGACCTAGTACATCATCCATTCTGGAAAATGTCCCCTATGCACTCAAAAATAATGTGTATTCTATTGCTTTCAGATAAAATGTTCTGAATATATCTGTTAAGTCCATCTCATACACTGTGTTAATTGGAACCATTTTCTCCTTGTTGATTTTCTGCTTAGGTGGGGTGTTAAATTCCCTTGTTATTATTGTTTTATTGTCAGTGAGTTTCTTTATGTTTGTTATTGTTTTGTATATTTCTGTGCTCCCAAGTTGGGGGCATGAATATTTACCATTGTTTAATCTTCTTGTTCAAGAGATACCTTTATTATGACATAGTAATCTTCCTCCCCTCTTGTTACAATCTTTGGTTTAAAACCTAGTTTGTCTCAGGGAGCCTGGGTGGCACAATTGGTTAAGTGTCTGACTTTTCTTTTTTAATTCCAATTAGCCAACATAGAGCACATCATTAGTTTTTGATGTAGTGTTCATCAGTTGCATAAAACACTTAGTGCTCAACACAACATGTCTGACTCATTAAAAAAATTGATTTAATTAATTAATTAATTTGAGAAAAAAGGAGAGACAAAGAGAGAGTGATCAGGGGGAGGAGCAGAAGGGAAGGGAGAGGGAGGGGAAAGAATTTCAAACAGAATCTGTGCTGAGCATGGAGCCCAATGAGGATCTCAATCTCATGATCCTGAGATTATGACCTAAAGTGAAACCAGGATTTGGAAACTTAATCAACCAAGCCAACCGAGTGCCCCAAACATCTGACTCTTGATCTCAGCTCAGGTCTTAATAATAAATATATTTATAAATTATAAAAAACACAATAAGTAAATGTTTAATTTCCCAACAACCCTATAAGATAAGAAACATTGTAATCCCCTTTTACTTGTGAGGGAATTCAAGATCATACAGTGAGAAAGTGGTAGAATTTTGAACTTTCCCCTCTTATCAGATTTTTTTTTAACAATTCCCTGAACACAGTACATGTATTCCTGTCTTGGCATATTTGTTCATTTCATATTTTCTTACAAAAAATGGCCATTTCTTCACTCTAACAAAATTCTTTCAAACTTTTGGGATCAAGTTCAAGCTTTTTGTGACCATTCCAGTCCAGACTACTTTTTTCTTCATCATAGTCTTTCTTCATTCATAGACCCATAACATTTATCCTTATCATAACATTTATCCTTATCATCCATTTGGCATTTGTTGTAGGATACCCTATGTTGTTATAAATATATATGTTTATATATGTAAATATATATGTTGTTATAAATATATATATGAATATATATATATACACACATTCATCTTGTTACTTTAAGTAGATTGGAAGTCACTTGAGTGTTAAAACCATGTCATACACTTTGACTTGCTCTGCACCTAGTGCAGTGCTTGAGAAAGCAGAGTTTGAATAAATATTTATTGAAATATTTATTTCAATAAATAAATATTTATTGAAATGAGTAAATAATTACTCATTTATTTGTTCATCAAGTATTTATGAAACACAAATATATGTTGTTCTAAGTTCTGAGGAATTAAATATACAAAGATAATTAAAAGTTGTCTTCTCCCTGCTCCCAAGGTCTCATAGTTGGGAGGGAAGAAAAAACTTATAAGTGAAATATTAGAGTAATGCAATCAATGCTACATGTATGAGGTGCAATGGTATGATACAGAAGAATTTATCTTTGACTGAGGAGATCTAGTAAAGTTTCATGTGGTTGTCACATTTTGTTTAGTCTTAAAACTAGTTCATCAGGTACATGAGTTTTCCATTATGGAAAAAAAAAATATACAAAAGTCTTAGGGAAAAATTATTGTATGCTCTTGAATTGCAAATAGTTGAACACATTTGGAAATCAAGTTGTGTAGGGAGAGATAGGGAGATAAAAATAAAGTTATAAGTATGGGCCACATTATCAATCTGGACAAAGGAAATATGGTTTGAATTTTTTAAAATTTAAACACTAACATTTGTCCATTCAATTTGGCAATTGGAAGGTCCACTGTGACACTAGTGAAATAAGTTTCAGTGGAGTGATAAAGTGGAAGGCAAATCAAAAGAGGTTGAAGAGTGGAGAATGAGAGAGAAGCAACAATGACTTTAAACTAGTATTTCCACACAATGAGAAAGTAAGAGAGAAAGTAAGACACGGGAGGACTTCTGGAGAAGATGGCATAGTAAGAGGACCCTAAACTCACTTCATCCCTTGGACACAGCCAGATAACACATCAGTGTTTATAACCTAGAAAATAACCCCAAGACTGGCAGAACAAATTCCACAACTAAAGGTAAGGAAGAGGCCACACTGGAGAGGGTAGGAAGGGTGGAGATACCATTGGAAATTAAACCAAGAACATCCATAAGAGGGAGAGATGTCATGGGGATGGAGAGGGGAAAGAAACAGACCCCCACACTGGGAAGTCCCCGTGGGGAAGATGAATTACCATAACATTTGGCTTTGAAAAAAGGGAATGAACTTCTTAAGTTTGTACAACCAGTGTGACTTTAAACTTGAAATTTAAGAAAATCAGTGGGTTTGGCAAGGAAAAGCCAGTGGGTGAAAGGAAATGGAGTCCCCCAACTTTAACTGAAGGCACAATAAACAATCCAGGGAAATACAGCATCAAAGCAGCAGTTCAAAAAATATCTTAGGCATATGGGATGGATAGCTATTTACTAATCTCAGAGCATGTCCTGGAGGGATAGGAATCACTGGGGAACTCCAGGAACAAAGGAACAGTAAGGCATCATTTCCCTCCCTCATTCTCCAGTGTAAACACAAAGCCACCTGTGGGATTCTTGCTACGTAACTTGCTAGCACTGTTGTTTCCCAATTTCCCTAGCTTTGTGCTTCTGCCAATCCAACCTTCTGGACAGACTATCTCAATCTGGGCACTACAGCGTTCCTTCCACAGAGGAACAGTAGTACTCAAAGTTTGATAGCACCACCACACTGTGTCCATCCCAACTGCACCCAAGCTGTGGTTCAGCAGATCCACCGTCTCTAGTATGTCCTTGGCCAGAGCTGATAAAGGTGATGCCACAGGCCTGGCAGTGTGCAAGCAGCCATTACAATTTCCAGCATCATTCCAAAGTGACTACTGTCCAAGAGAGAGGGAAAGATAACCGCACACACAAGTCAGACAGAAACCACAAGAGTGGGCTAGAAGCAGACAACTAGTCTGACTGCAAGCCCCAACCACCAATGAAAACTTCTCAGAAAACAACGCAGGCAAAGCACCCTGCAGTTTGGTGCTAGTGATGTAGTTTTGAATAGTGTTAATGTTGGGGTCTGGAGTTGATGTCCAAGAAAGAATTCTTGAAACATCTTTGGTACAAAAAGGTGATTTTATTGACATCTTCATGGGGACAGGACCCATGGTCAAAAAGAGCTGTTGTGCTGGGTTTGTGAGGAATGGTTGATTATATACTTGGGAGTTGGAGGAGGTAAGAAAACAGGAGGTGTCTCAAAGGACTTTCTTATCCTAAAGATGACTCAGGATACTAGAGTCCTGGCTATTATCAATTTAAGGTTGTTTTTCCCCTCTAGCAAAGCATTAACATTAAGACAGTTGGGAGTTTCATGAAGGAACTTTATACTCTGCCTATCTTGAGTGTTTTTCAATGGGTTGCAGGTTATAAGGACATTTAATTTTATTTAAATTCCCTTCTGCCTTTGTTTCCCATATCACTAGTACATCTCTGGCAAATACTTGGTCTGACAGAAACACCTGTCCTGACACAACTCAAGCTAAAGGAGTCCCCAGACTGGCAAACTAACATCATAGGAAACAAACACTGCCCACAACAGGCAAAGAGACCCATTGCATATGACTGGACAGAACAAAAGAGCAGCTCAGCCACAATAGGAATGTGCATGCATCACACATAGAAGACACCCCTGGAGCACCAGGTTCTGGTGAACAGGGAATAAACACGGTAGGACACTAAAAAACCTCTTCTTCATAAGACTATTAATTTCAAGTGCAGGAGATGTAGCTGTCATTCTTAACAAAGAAACAGACTCAGAAATTTAGACAAAAGGATGAGACAGAGGAGTATGTACCACATGAAAGAGCAGGATAAAATCACAGTAAGAGATATAAATGAAACAGACATAAGTAATTTGCCTGACAGAGAATTTAAAATAATGACTATAAACATACTTACTGGTTTTGAGAAAGAAATGGAGGACATCAGTGACACCCTTAAAAATAATATAAAAAAAAACCAATCAGAAATGAAGAACAAAATAAATGAAATTAAAAATAAACTAGATGAATTAAATAATAGACTAAATGAAGCAGAAGAATAAATCAGTGACTGGGAGAACAGAGTGATGGAAAGTAATCAAGCTAAACAAATGAGAGAAAAGGATTATGCAAAATAAGAATAGACTTAGAGAATTCACTGACAACATCGAGCATAATAACAGTCACATTATAGGGATCCAAGAAGGAGAAGAGAAAGAAAAGGTGGCAGAAATTTTATCTGAAGAAATAACTGAAAACTTCCTAAGTTTTAGGGTCTGTGATCAAAGGAACAAGAAGGACACAAAGCAAAAGTCAAGCAAAGCTTTATTTTGCACCAAGCATTGAAAATCAAACCAACCAGTCGGGGCCGTCTCTTACAAAGAGGCGACCACGAACAGGACGTTGACCCCGACTACTTCCCTTACCTGACGACTCCCCCTAACCAACGACGGCTGCTACCCAACGACGGCCGTTACCCTATGGCTCCCCTACCTGACGACGACACTCCTGGTGGCACTGCTCCCTGATTGAGGCCGCTTCCTGATGATGACACTCCGGCAGTGCTGCTCCCCCTCGAGGCCGCTCCCCAGCTGGTGAGGCTGCTCTCGGGCTGGCGAGGCCACTCCTGATGACGACACTCCCGGCAGGGCTGCTCCCCCACGAACCGATGACACTGCTCCCAACAAACCAACGATGCTGCTCCCAACGAACCCCACCACTACCTCATAGACTAACCTTTATAGGGGTGACTGAGCCCAGCCCACACACAGGTGGCCAATAGGACTGCAACACACAGGGAAAGATGCACTGTCACCCTCGATCAGCAATACGGGAGGCCAATTGAATTTCAATCCACCACAGCAAATATATGTGTGCCGCACTGATTGGACGTCTCCATCCGGATGGCCTGCCCCTACATCCAGGGCCTGCAAGCAAGTTCTTCTGGCAGGGGCAGGGTCAATCCAAGCCCACACACAAAAAAAAAGGCTCCCTCTGGCCAACCAGGCCCCTACACTGAGTCCAGGCAAGGAAACAGAAATCCAGATCCAGGAGGCCCAGAGATTCCCCCCAACAAATCAAGTAACAGAGAAATTAAAATGTCTAAAAGTACTGATAAAGAGAGAATTTTAAAAACAGCAGAAGAAATAAGCTATATAAAAAGGAAACCATATAAAACTATCAATGAATTTCTCAACAGAAACGTCACAGTCCAGAAAAGAGTGGCATAATCTATTAAAAATACTAAAAGGAAAAAAAAATACTAAAAGGAAAAAATCTGCAGCCAAAAGTACTCTATCCAGCAAGGCTACCAATCAAAATGAGTGGAAAGATAAAAAGTTTCCCAGACAAACAAAAGTTAAAGAAATTCATGACCACTAAGTGAGCCCTATAAGAAATGTTAAAGGGAACTCCTTGAGGGGAAAGTAAAGATCATAAGCAAGAGTAAGGAAAGTAGGAAACAAAATATTCAATAAAAATAATTATATCTGTAAAAATCAGTCAAATGTTCAAAGAGTTAAGATGGCAGAGGAGTAAGGGACCCTAAGTTCGTCTGGTCCCTGGAATTCAACTAGATAGCATCAAATCATTCTTAACATCCGCAATGTCAATTGGAGATCTGAGAAGAGAACTGCTACAATTCTATAAATAGAAAAGCAATGAGTTTTTGGAATATAGGAAGTTCAGAGGCTTGAATCTGGGGCAGTATATCAAAGGATTTAGTGGAGGGGAGGGTGCTGTCTTAAGAAAGTTACCACAGAGTATTATAAAGAGTGGAGCACAAAATAAAAATTTTAGAAGTCTGCTACAGTGGGGAAAGTACCTGGCTTAAAGGTGTTCAGGTAGTAAAGCAGGTAGTAATCCCAGGTAGGACAGTGTGTGGTCTCAGCATCCCCAGAGTCACAAGAACCAGGGTGCTTGAGTGCAACTGTGTTCCCGGGCATTGGAGCAGGAAAGCCAGCTGAAAATAGAGAGTTTAGGTGTTAACTTTCTGCTCTATGTTGCCATAAACTGTAAACTGTTGCACATTTGTGTGACCACTCTCCTGGCAGGGGCCCCAAAAGCCAGGAGTGTGTCAAGACACCCCCCCCCCACACGTCCCTGGGAGGAACTCCAAGTGTCCACACCACAGAAGTCTGTAAAGTATAGAGTCTGGGATTACAGTGGGATGCCAACATTGTTATCTCCCCATTTGGGTCTAAAAGCCTTCAGGGAGCAAAAGAGCATGACATAATGGAATTGGGAACTGCTAACACCAAGCCCGGACCCCTGGTAGGGGAGGTCCAAGGGCACCTGAGAATCAGTGCAACAATCCCCTCCCCCAGAAGGCAGCAGGAACAACTGGCTAGCACCAAGTTTGCTAATTATAGAAAATTACAAAGCTTGAACTCTTGGGGAACACAATATATGGATTCATGGGTTTCTTTTTTTTTTTTTTAAAATTAATTTATTTATTTTTATTTGCTTATTTACAGCATAACAGTGTTCATTGTTTTGGCATCACACCCAGTGCTCCATGCAGTACGTGCCCTCCCTATTACCCACCACCTGGTTCCTCAACCTCCCACCCCACCCCACCCCCTCCCGCCGCCCCTTCATAACCCTCTGGTTGTTTTTCAGAGTCCATAGTCTCTCATGGTTCATCTCCCCTTCCAGTTTCCCTCAACTCCCTCTCCTCTCCATCTCCCCATGTCCTCCATGTTATTTGTTATGCTCCACAAATAAGTGAGACCATATGATACTTGACTCTCTCTGCTTGACTTATTTCGCTCAGCATAATTTCTTCCAGTCCTGTCCATGTTGCTACAAAAGTTGGGTATTCGTCCTTTCTGATGGAGGCATAATACTCCATTGTGTATATGGACCACATCTTCCTTATCCATTCATCCGTTGAAGGGCATCTTGGTTCTTTCCACAGTTTGGCGACCGTGGCCATTGCTGCAATAAACATTGGGGTACAGATGGCCCTTCTTTTCACTACATCTGTATCTTTGGGGTAAATACCCAGCAGTGCAATTGCAGGGTCATAGGGAAGCTCTATTTTTAATTTCTTCAGGAATCTCCACACTGTTCTCCAAAGTGGCTGCACTAACTTGCATTCCCACCAACAGTGTAAGAGGGTTCCCCTTTCTCCACATCCTCTCCAACACACGTTGTTTCCTGTCTTGCTAATTTTGGCCATTCTAACTGGTGTTAGGTGGTATCTCAATGTTGTTTTAATTTGAATCTCCCTGATGGCTAGTGATAATGAACATTTTTTCATGTGTCTGATAGCCATTTGTATGTCTTTGTTGGAGAAGTGTCTGTTCATATCTTCTGCCCATTTTTTGATATGATTATCTGTTTTGTGTGTGTTGAGTTTGAGAAGTTCTTTATAGATCCTGGATATCAACCTTTTGTCTGTACTGTCATTTACAAATATCTTCTCCCATTCCGTGGGTTGCCTCTTTGTTTTGTTGACTGTTTCCTTTGCTGTGCAGAAGCTTTTGATCTTGATGAAGTCCCAAAAGTTCATTTTTGCTTTTGTTTCCTTGGCCTTTGGAGACTTATCTTGAAAGAAGTTGCTGTGGCTGATATCAAAGAGGTTACTGCCTATGTTCTCCTCTAGGATTCTGATAGATTCCTGTCTCACGTTGAGGTCTTTTATCCATTTCGAGTTTATCTTTGTGAACGGTGTAAGAGAATGGTCGAGTTTCATTCTTCTACATATCGCTGTCCAGTTTACATAGCACCATTTATTGAAGAGACTGTCTTTTTTCCATTGAATATTTTTTCCTGTTTTGTCGAAGATTATTTGACCATAGAGTTGAGGGTCCATATCTGGGCTCTCCACTCTGTTCCACTGGTCTATGTGTCTGTTTTTATGCCAGTACCACGCTGTCTTGGTGATCACAGCTTTGTAGTAAAGCTTGAAATCGGGTAACGTGATGCCGCCAGTTTTGTTTTTGTTTTTCAATATTTCCTTAGCAATTCGGGGTCTCTTCTGACTCCATACAAATTTTAGGATTATTTGCTCCAGCTCTTTGAAAAATATCGGTGGAATTTTGATTGGAATGGCATTAAAAGTATAGATTGCTCTAGGCAGTATAGACATTTTAACAATGTTTATTCTTCCAATCCAAGAGCATGGAACAGTCTTCCATCTTTTTGTGTCTTCTTCAATTTCTTTCATGAGTGTTCTGTAGTTCCTCGAGTACAGGTCCTTTACTTCTTTGGTTAGGTTTATGCCCAGGTATCTTATGGTTTTTGGTGCTATAGTAAATGGAATCGATTCTCTAATTTCCCTTTCTGTATTTTCATTGTTAGTGTATAAGAAAGCCACTGATTTCTGTACATTGACTTTGTATCCTGCCACATTACTGAATTGCTGTATGAGTTCTAGTAGTTTGGGGGTGGAGTCTTTGGGGTTTTCCATATAAAGAATCATGTCATCTGCGAAGAGAGAGAGTTTGACTTCTTCCTTGCCAATTTGGATACCTTTTTTTTCTCTTTGTTGTCTGATTGCCATTGCTAGAACTTCTAATACTATGTTGAACAAGAGTGGTGAGAGTGGGCATCCTTGTCGTGTTCCTGATCTCAACGGGAAGGCTGCAAGCTTTTTCCCATTGAGGATGATATTTGCTGTGGGTCTTTCATAGATAGATTTTATGAAGTTCAGGAATGTTCCCTCTATCCCTATACTTTGAAGCGTTTTCATCAGGAACGGATGCTGGATTTTGTCAAATGCTTTTTCTGCATCAATTGAGAGGACCATGTGGTTCTTCTCTCTTCTCTTATTGATGTGTTCTATCACACTGATTGATTTGCGAATGTTGAACCAACCTTGCAACCCAGGGATGAATCCCACCTGGTCATGGTGGATAATCTTTTTAATGTGCTGCTGGATCCTGTTTGCTAGGATCTTGTTGAGAATCTTTGCATCCATATTCATCAGTGATATTGGTCTGAAATTCTCCTTGTTGGTAGGGTCTTTGCCTGGTTTGGGGATCAGGGTAATGCTGGCTTCATAAAAAGAGTCTGGAAGTTGTCCTTCTGCTTCAATTTTTTGGAACAGCTTCAGGAGAATTGGTGTTATTTCTTCTTTGAAAGTTTGGTAGAATTCCCCAGGGAATCCGTCAGGTCCTGGGCTCTTGTTTTTTGGGAGGTTTTTGATCACTGCTTCAATCTCATTACTAGATATCGGTCTATTCAGGTTGTCAATTTCTTCCTGGTTCAATTTTGGGAGTTTGTAGCTTTCCAGGAATGCATCCATTTCATCTAGGTTGCTTAGCTTATTGGCATATAACTGTTGGTAATAATTTCTGATGATTGTTTCTATTTCCTTGGTGTTAGTTGTGATCTCTCCCTTTTCATTCATAATTTTATTAATTTGGGCTTTCTCTCTTTTCTTTTGGATTAGTGTGGCCAATGGTTTATCGATCTTATTAATTCTTTCAAAAAACCAGCTTCTAGTTTCATTGATACGTTCTACTGTATCTCTCGTTTCTACCTCATTGATCTCTGCTCTAATCTTGATTATTTCCCTTTTTGCATGTGGAGTTGGTTTGATTTGTTGTTGATTCTCCAGTTCTTTAAGGTGTAGAGACAGCTGGTGTATTCTGGATTTTTCAATGTTTTTGAGGGAGGCTTGGATCCTATGTATTTCCCCCTTAGAACCGCCTTTGCTGTATCCCATAGGTTTTGGACTGAGGTGTCTTCATTCTCATTGGTTTCCATGAATTGTTTAAGTTCATCTTTGATCTCCCGGTTGATCCAAGCATTCTTAAGCAAGGTGGTCTTTAGCTTCCAGGTGTTTGAGTTCCTTCTGAACTTTTCCTTGTGATTGAGCTCCAGTTTCAAAGCATTGTGATCGGAGAATATGCAGGGAATAATGTCAGTCTTTTGGTATCGGTTGAGTCCTGCTTTGTGACCCAGTATGTGGTCTATTCTGGAGAAGGTTCCATGTGCACTTGAGAAGAATGAGTATTCTGTTGTTTTAGGGTGGAATGTTCTGTATATGTCTATGAGGTCCATCTGGTCCAATGTTTCATTCAATGCTCTTATTTCTTTATTAATTTTCTGCTTCGATGATCTGTCTATTTCTGAGAGAGGCGTATTAAGATCTCCTACTATTATTGTATTCATATCAATATGGCTCTTTATCTTGATTAATAGTTTTCTTACGTAATTGGGTGCTCCCATATTGGGGGCATAGATATTCACAATTGTTAGATCGTCTTGGCGGATAGTCCCTTTAAGAATTATGTAGTGTCCTTCTGTATCTCTGACTACAGTCTTTAGTTTAAAATCTAATTTATCTGATATGAGAATTGCTACTCCGGCCTTCTTTTGAGGCCCATTGGCATGAAAGATGCTTCTCCATCCCTTCACTTTCAGTCTGGGTGTATCCTTAGGTTCAAAATGGGTCTCTTGTAGACAACATATGGATGGGTCCTGTCGTTTTATCCAATCTGCAACCCTGTGTCGTTTTATGGGCGCATTTAGGCCATTCACATTGAGAGTGATTATTGAGAGATAGGTTTTTATTGACATCGTGTTGCCTTTGAAGTCTTTCTGTCTATAGATTGTTTCTCTATTTCTGTTCAATGATATTCTTAGGATTTTTTCTCTTTTATAGGACCCCCCTTAATATTTCCTGCAGTGTCGGCTTGGTGGTTGCATAGTCTTTTAAGCCTTGCCGGTCTTGGAAACTCTTTATCTCTCCATCCATTTTAAATGTCAGTCTTGCTGGATAGAGTATTCTTGGTTGCATGTTCTTCTCATTTAGTACTCTGAATATATTTTGCCAGCCCTTCCTGGCTTTCCAGGTCTCTGTGGAAAGGTCTGACGTTATTCTAATGGGCTTTCCTCTGTATGTAAGAAGCTTCTTTGTCCTAGCTGCTTTTAAGAGGGTCTCTCTTGAAACATAATTCCCCATTTTAACTATAAGGTGCCGTGAGGACTTTCGAGAATCTAAAATCTTGGGAGGAGATCTTTCTGCCTCTAGTACATGAACATTGTTTCCATTCGTGAGATTGGGAAAATTTTCATAGACAACTTCTTCCACTATATCTTCTAGACTTCTTTCTTTTTCTTCCCCTTCAGGGATTCCAATAATTCTGACGTTGGAACGTTTCATGGCATCGTTTATTTCCCTGATTCTGTTTTCGTGGCTTCTGAGCTATTTGTTCCAGGCTTCCTCCTGATCCTTTCTCTCTATCTGTTTGTCCTCCAGATCACTAATTCTATCTTCTGTCTCAGTTACCCTAGCTTTTAGAGAATTTAGATTGGACTGGAACTCATTGAGAGCATTTTGAATATCATCCCTGGTGGCTTTCAGTTCTGCCCTAACATTGTGAACATCATCCCTGGTGGCTTTCAGTTCTGCCCTAATCAATTCTGTTTGGTCATCCATGGCTTTCTCCAACCTAGCTATTGCCTGGATAATTATTAGTCTGAATTCCTTTTCTGACATATTGTCTATGTTGATAGCCATTAGCTCTGTTGCAGAAGGCCCATCCTCTGTATTTTTCTTCTGTTGGGTATTCCTCCTCCTAGTCATTTTGGTAAGAGATGACTAAACAGATGCAGCTGGACTTATCGATTGTGGTGCAGTCAATGTGCAACCTGGAACGCTTCTGTGCAATCAGGATTCCCCACCCAAATGAGAGAAAAAAGAAAAGAAAAAGAAATAGAGAAGAAGAAAGAAAAAAAAAAAGGGGGAAAGAAAAAAGGAAGAAAAAAAAAAGAGAGAGAGAGATAGGAAAAAAAGGGAAGATATAAGAGAAGGCTCAGCCCAAATGGGCCACAAGGTAAGATTTGTGGAGTATACAAACAAAAACAGACAGACAAAGAGTGATAAAAGTATATGACAAGAGAAAAAAATATGTATATATAAGCAAAAAAAAGGGAAAAACCTCCTCAGAAAGAACCCCAAGTATAAGATTTATATATTGTCAGGACAGACACAAATTCACAGAAACACTGACAGAAGGAAAAATTGGGAGAATGGTTATAGATTCTCAGTGTGGGTGAGGAAGGTTATTTTGATTCTTCCTGAAGGTATCTTGATGTTTTTGTTAAGGGACTCAACTTTCCTAAGTTACAGGGGGATTAGAAACTGGTTTGCCTATAGGGGTAGCATTGATTGGGGAAAGGGGGTTACCTTGAAGTTTAACTCTATATGTATAGTAGAAAATAAAAATTAAAAAAAGAATAAACTAGACTAAACTAAGTTAAAATTAAAAAAATAGAAAAACAAAAGAAAAACACGGGTGTATGTATCAAAAATTTCAGGTTAGAAGGTTATTAAAGAATTTGATGTACTGGACATCTCAGTGTGATGGTAAATAGGTTAAAAAATTATCTGTATGTATAAAAAAAAAGAACCAGAATATTGGTAAAGAGTTAAAAATAAAAGTTGTATTTATGAAGTAGTGGTGGTTGTTCTCTTGTAGTCTTTTTTTTTTTTTCCTTCCTTCCTGGTTGGTTTTCTGGGGGAGGGGCCTGCCACGTGGGTTTTCAGACAATGATGTTCCCTGAGTTAGGTCCTCCCACTCCCCTCAAGGGGGTGAGCTCTTTTTTTTTCAGGAAACTGTTTTTTTTTTTCAGCCTTTTGTTCTCTGGGGGTTTTTATGTTCTTTCATCTGCTTTCTCTCGCCTTGACAGCTTTTGATGGTTTTTGGAGGTTTAGAGGAGAGCAAACAGCACCCCAACCTCCCTCTCAGAGAGAAGCCTCAGACTGTTTTGCAAAAGCTGCTGGCAGAGTTGGTTCTGGGTCACTGTCCCTGGGGATGCAGGAGCTCCTCGTTGTGCCCAAAACCAGGGCAGCTGTGGCTGTCTAGGCAGCTCCAGACCACCAGAGAGGTTCCGAGCAGAGATCGCGCACTGAAATTTTCCCACTGTCCCGGGCTGGGAATGTCTGGTTTTTCCTGCTGCCAGAGCTCCAGGCTAGCGCCTATGAGCACCTATCCCAAGGGAGGGTGTGGGACGCGCGCGTTTCAGGATTGCCGTCAGGCCAGGCTCCCAGCCCCTCACGGGAGACAGACCCCACTCGTTCTCAGGTGCGCTGGCGTTCAGGTGCACTCGCGGCTCAGGGACCGAGACCTGATTTCTCCGCCGCACTCTCTCTGGCTCCGCGCCAGGGGAGGCTGTCCTGGGTCCGGGGACTTAGGTCCCTGACCCTAACCGCCCAGGTTCCCACTATTACCCCCCCCCACCCCGATCCTTTGCTGTTTGTTTTTTGAGTGCTTTCAACCAGACTCCAAGTTAACGCTGGTCCCCAGACGCAGAGCACTCTCGTGTTGGGGTGTTACTTTCCAATGGGTCACCTCTGGTGGCTCCCTCCCCCTTTTGTTTATCTTCCGATATCAGTCCGATGCTCCCAGTCTGCTTTACCTGCCACTGGCGTCTTCTGCTCCAGTAGAGATCCAGACGTGTATAATTCTGATCTCAGGCTGATTTCATGGGTGGTCGGAGTTCTTTGGTAGGTAATCAGCTCACTTTAGGGTACAGGTTGAAATGGTGCCTCCTCCTACTTCCCCGCCATCTTGCTCCCCCCCTCCGATTCATGGGTTTCTTATTCATTCTTTAATCTTCAGCATTATTTTTCAGCTATGTTTAATATTTTTCAATTCTTTTTTATTATTTTTAAATTTCAATTTACATATATATGTTATACACACACATACACGCAAACACACACAAATTTTGGTTTCCACTCACTGTATTTTACTTTATTTTTGTACATACATAAGTTTTTCTTTTGGTATCAAAACACATCCAGGATCTAGTTTTTTTTTCTTTTGTTCTATTTTGTTTCTTGTTTGATATTTTTCTTATTTTGTCTTGTTTTGTTTTGTTTTTATGTTGTTCTTCTTGTTCTTGTTGTCTTTTCCCTTCTTTTCTGATTTTCTTAGTTGTGCCCATCTTCATTTCCTTTCTTTTCTTTTTAAAGATTTTTATTTATTTATTTGACAGAGAGAGACAGAGTGAGAGAGGGAACACAAACAGGAGACTGAAAGAGAGAGAGAAGCAGGCTTCCCGCAAAGCAGGGAGCCTGATGCAGGGCTTGATCCCAGGACTCTGAGATTATGACCTGAGCTGATGGAAGATGCTTAAACTGAGCCACCCAGGTGCCCCAACCTATCTACGTTTTTGGAACCAAAGTCTCCAGATGGTAGTTGTTACTTTTCACTACTGGTTCTCTAAGGCTACCCGGCAATAACATATGGTGGTCTGGACAAGTGAAAGGGCATTAACACTTTGATAAGAAAGTTCTATTGTTATGGCTAGACCAAAAGTGAATCTGACTTTTCTGGTAGACAAGTATTGGTAAAATTAAATAACAAGTCTTCCCTGTTTGTTTTATCTAGTATTTCCCAGGCACCATGATTTTATGTTTTATGTTTACTTCTTTTGAGGGTCACAACTACTCTTAAAATTAGGGAAATTTGACAGATGTAATGAATAACACAGGCCTTAATTTTATGATTGCATATTGCACATTGTCCAAACTGATATGTATAATAGGAACAAGTTAAATCATGCACTTAATTATGTGCCATGCAAACACATTACTAGGGCAGTTTCTGTAGGCGTAGCTCCAGGAACAATGTGAATTCAAGCTAAATCATATTTACTGCAACACCTGAAGTGTGAGAAAGAAACTCCTAAAGATTTTTTTGCATAAATATTTTGCTACCATCATGTGCATAAATAAAATAAAGATTTTATTCATTCCCCAAGTTTGTAACTCTTTTTTCAGAGAGCTGTCAAGTGTTCAAATATCAAATAATGTATACTTCTCCAATAATGTATTATACAAAGCAGCTTCTAAAACCAATCAACAAAATAGAATTTAACATGAAACAAGGAGGAAATGAGAGGGAGGGGTTAGAAAACCCAGGAATATATGTAATGATACAACTTTGAAGAACATGTTTTTACATGAGACTTGATTTGAATCACCAAAACTCAGCTGTACTTAAGGGGAAAAAAGTGGTAGCAGGAGATGATGGGAAAGTGGTTAAAGGAGTGATACAACTTGAATGTTATGATTATATTCTTGTGACTCTTTGTGTTCAGAAATGGATTAATTGAGTGTAGATCCTTTAAAAGGGATATTTTATACACTTTTCTTAGAGCCAGTTAGAAAGAATACAAATGTTAAGATGAAATAAAGAAAGAAGAAAGAAGAAAGGAAGAGGTGGGGAGAGGGGATAAAAAAGGGAAGGGGAGAGGAATGAGAGAAAGGAGGCACATACGCATCCCCACTTAATGCTCACAATAACCCAATAAGGTAGGTACTTCTTGATTTTGAGAAAGGGAAAATGAGGCTGTAAATGGTTACATAATCTGCCTAAGATATTGCAACTACTAAGTGGCTCAGAATTCAAACCTAGGTTTGCCTGACTCCATGTTCATATGATTGTTCCAGTACATCAAACTTCTGTGATAACTCTGACACAGAACTTTGGTTTGCAAGTCATGGTCCCTATGGGTTTTCCAGGTGACATACAGGCTCTTATATCACTAATAAAAATAATATAACAATGCATATTCTTTGTTCCTGTTATGCCTTCTGTTATATAGAATTTATGTATTTCATAAAAATGTAGACATAACTTCATTCCATCTCAGCAAAAGTAGGATTTTCCCTAATTCTGGGAAAATCTGATTGGGTTTTTTTGTTTCTTTGTTTCTGCAAGTGTAATATGTAGTCTATAAAGTCTTTTGCCTCATCAAAAGGGCTAAAAGAGTGAAAACATTTTAGAGCAACTTAACATACAAAGTCTGCATAAAGTAGGCAAAACACATATTTTTTTAAAGTTATTTATTTATTTTCAGCATAACATTACTCTTTGTTTTTGCACCACACCCAGTGCTCCATGCAATACATGCCCTCTCTATTACCCACCACCTGGTTCCCCAACCTCCCACCCCCCCCAGCCTTCAAAACCCTCAGGTTGTTGTTCAGAGTCCAGAGTCTCTCATGGTTCATCTCCCCTTCCAATTTCCCACAACTCCCTTCTCCTCTCCATCTCCCCATGTCCTCCATGTTCTTTGTTATGCTCCACCAATAAGTGAAACCATATGATACTTGACTCTCTCCACTTGACTTATTTCGCTCAGCATAATCTCTTCCAGTCCTGTCCATGTTGCTACGAAAGTTGGGTATTCATCCTTTCTGATGGAGGCATAATACTCCATCATGTATATGGACCACATCTTCCTTATCCATTCGTCCGTTGAAGGGCATCTTGGTTCTTTGTTTGGAGACCATGGCCATTGCTGCTATAAACATTGGGGTACAGATGGCTCTTCTTTTCATTACATCTGTATCTTTGGTGTAAATACCCAGCAGTGCAATTGCAGGGTCATAGGAAAGCTCTATTTTTAATTTCTTGAGGAATCTCCACACTGTTCTCCAGAGTGGCTGCACCAACTTGCATTCCCACCAACAGTGTAAGAGGGTTCCCCTTTCTCCACATCCTCTCCAACACACATTGTTTCCTGTCTTGTTAATTTTGGCCATTCTAACTGGTGTAAGGTGATAGCTCAATGAGGTTTTAATTTGAATCTCCCTGATGGCTAGTGATGATGAGCATTTTTTCATGTGTCTGATAGCCATTTGTATGTCCTCATTGGAGAAGTGTCTGTTCATATCTTCTGCCCATTTTTGATATGATTATCTGTTTTGTGTGTGTTGAGTTTGAGGAGTTCTTTATAGATCCTGGATATCAACCTTTTGTCTGTACTGTCATTTGCAAATATCTTCTCCCATTCCGTGGGTTGCCTTTTTGTTTTGTTGACTGTTTCCTTTGCTGTGCAGAAGCTTTTGATCTTGATGAAGTCCCAAAAGTTCATTTTTGATTTTGTTTCCTTGGTCTTTGGAGACATATCTTGAAAGAAGTTGCTGTGGCTGATATCAAAGAGGTTACTGCCTATGTTCTCCTCTAGGATTCTGATGGATCCCTGTCTCACGTTGAGGTCTTTTATCCATTTCAAGTTCATCTTTGTGTACGGTGTAAGAGAATGGTCAAGTTTCATTCTTCTACATATAGCTGTCCAGTTTTCCCAGCACCATTTATTGAAGAGACTGTCTTTTGTCCATTGTATATTTTTTCCTGTTTTGTCGAAGATTACAACACATATTTTTGAGTGATAACAGAAATATATTCTTCTTAGTAGGGTTAATCAGGCAGAATGTAGAAAAACATATATTTAGTTTTAATCAATGTCACTATATTGTATGTGGAAGCCCTTAGCATCCCACTGTTCTTCTGAATCCAAATGAGATGTTTTAATAATTGAAACAGACTGCTATGGAGGTTCTCTTTCTACTTTATTGCCTAAGAAACTATGACAAACATGTCTTATGCTAAATTTTCCCGCAAAATGAAACGAAGTTTTACAATGAGATTGCAATGTATGAAGGTCTGGGTAAAAATAAAAAGACATGTAAACATGGTCATTGCTCTTCAAAAATATAGTATTTTTAACATGGGGCACCTGGGTGGCTCAGTTGTTAAACATCTGCCTTCAGCTCAGGTCATGATCCCGGGGTCCTGGGATCGAGCCCTGCATCGGGCTCCCTGCTCTGTGGGAGGCCTGCTTCTCCTTCTCCCACTCCCCCACCTTATGTTCCCTCTCTCGCTGTGTGTGTGTGTGTGTCTCTCTGTCAAATAAATAAATAAATCTTAAAAAAAAGAAAATGTTTTCTAAAGTGACTTGGAAAGATATAACATCTGAATGTTAGCAATAGCTACTACTAGGGAGTTGATTCAGATGGGAGTGGGCACATCTAATGGACCTTTCACTTTTTACTGCATGTGCTTTTGTAATGTTTAAGTTTTCTACAATAATAATATGTTCATAGATTATTTGTGTAACCTTAAAAAACTAAACCAGTCAGTTAACATAAGAAACTTCCAAGCTTTGTGATTGTTATTTTAAATAGTGACAGTTTTTTTTATGAAATGGTTAGGTAGAAAGTATTGCTAGGAATAAATTAAGGGAAACCCAGCTACCTCAGCAAACTAACTCAATCTCTTTCTTTCTTTTTCACCTTCTTTATTAAACACAACTTCCCCTTTCTCAGATTACCCACACTTTGGTAAAAAGGAATTGGAACACAGCAAGACAGAGCCTTATTTAATAGTGAGTATTGTTCTATTCATGTATTTTTGAGCTTGAAAAATTGTGTTTACATAAATATTTACAGTCAGAAAAGGTATCAGAAAATTTTTTAAATAAAAATTTAATAAAGAGACTTTCTAGTTATGTTTCCTAACAGAAAAGTAGGAAATTTATACTATCAGAGTAATCAAGATGTCGAATTCCTATTGTTTTCATCTTTTGAGTGCATTCATATTGTTGGTCTTCTCTACTTGAATTATTCTTATGGATAGGTAGAATTTGCCATTTTCTAACAGCTGGTGGATACTTTCTACATGGTGCTGTACGAAGTCTTCACTTTAAGGTCTCTTGGGTTGGGGCACAAAGCCAACCAGAGGCTTTAAGTTGATTATTTTCAGATGTTCTTTCCAGAGAATATGATGTGGCTGGGAGTAACAAAAACACAGTAAAGAAACATCACCATGCTTATTGTAGCAAAGCTACATAACTCTAATTTCTCTTTCCCTAAATAAGATAAATAAGAAACTGCCTTTTTTGCTTTCTAGAAATGAGAGCTAAAAGAGTTATTGTCTTCTCCTTTCATCCCCACTTTGTCTATCACCTGTCCATAAAGAAAATCATGAAATATTATAGGTTTTGTTTGTTAGGTACTTAGATGTAATCTTTCATCATGATTAATAAAAATATCATGACTCCTAGCTTAGAAAACTCACTTTAAATATTAATTTGCATAAATGTAAAAGTGCAAGAAGTGCTAATCACAGAATAACCATGTAAAATGATAAGACAAACTGCAAATATAGGCCATTACAGTTCAATGAATCATTCAATAGATTTCAAACCAGTCAACATAATGACATCCTGGATTAGGAAATTTAGGAACCCTACGACTCCCTTGCTCTCACTAGGAGACAAAGAGCAGGCTCACTTATCTCTGTAAACTAGAAGGGTGAGTACAATGATGCATCTCACATGGCACATTTTTGTTTGCAATATACTAAGACCTTGCAGCTATGCTCTGACTCAGAAAAAAAACCAAATTAAAAACAAAATACAAAACAAACAAACAAAAAGCCCAACAGTAAATAAAACCTATGTCTCCCGTCAAAGATTACCTTTCTCCAGAACACTCATGTCTCATCTCAGTCCCACTCATAAATTTATAATGGAAAGCATATACAGGGGTGCCTGGGTTGCTCATTCATTAAGTGCCTGCCTTCGGCTAAGGTCATGATCCCAGGATCCTGGGATCAAGCCCCGCATCAGGCTTCCTGCTCAGCTTCTCCCTCTGCCAGCCCCCTGCTTGTGTTCCCTCTCTCACGGTGTCTCTCTCTGTCAAATAAATAAATAAAACCTTTTTTAAAAAAAACATATACATTATGTGTTATCTGAAGGCATTGCCAATTATCTGTGTTATCTTCAACTGATTAATTCAAATAGAGCACATACTCTGAAAAAACATCTACTAAATTCCATGGCTTTTAAGGACTTGACTACTTTGTCTCTCATGTCCCAGTAAAACTGGAATAACTGGATGAATAGGTAAAACTCCTTTTTCTTTCTTTCATATCCCTTTCTTCTTTCCTTCTTTCCTTCCATCCTTCTTTCCTTCTTTTATCCCTTTCTTTCCACTTTTCTTTTATTCATATAGCTAATAATAATTAAGTGCTTACTATGTGTCAAGTACTGGTTAGGTGACAGGTACATGAAATCGACTTAACCCCTAGCCTCTAGGATCTCATGGTCTATGAAAATATGCAGAATAATAAATCTGTAATTATGATTTAATGTGATAAGTACAAGGGTAGGTGAAATATGGGATGTTATATAAGCATAAAATTTGTACTGATCCAAAGTAAGAGAAAAAAAAGAAAATAAAGTTAAAATCTGATAGATAAAAATGAATTGGCCTATAGGTTATTGTACGGTAAAATGCATTTTGAGTTTATCGGCTGAATGTTTTTGTTTAACTACAGAAAGTGAATTTGAGGAAGGCGACCTGTTAAGACATTGTTGTAGTAGTTAATATATGAAACAATGGCAACTTGATCTAAGGTGGTAACATTAGGTATGAAAATAAATCGATAAATTAAAAATTTAATAAGAAGATAGAATAAACCTGATTCAGAATAAGAAGATAGAATAAACATACATGATAAAATGTAGGACATGAGGAAGGGGGAAGAATCAAAGATGACATCTAGATTATGAATTAGGCAATTAGATAGGGAGTGATAGCATTTGCTGGGACAAAGAATGCAGAACAGATTTGCTAGTGAGGATAAAGATGAGTTTGAATATGAATGTATTGTATGTAAAATGGTTGAGAAACATCCAGGTGGAGATGTTCAGTAAGCAACTGAGTATTTGGTCTGGAACCTAGGATAAATATCTGGGATAAATGATAGAGATTTGAGAGTTATTAGTGGTGATAGCTATGCCAGTATTGAAAGCATATGAGATAATCTATGGAGAATGTTTACAGTAAGAAAAAAAAGACAAACGCCATATGATTTCACTCACATGTGAAATTTAATAAACAAACGAACATGGGTTGGGGGAGAGAGAGGCAAACCAAGAAAAAGACTTTTAACTATAGGGAACAAACTGGTGGTTATCAGAGGGGAGGTGGGTGGGGGCAATGGGTTAAATAAATAATGGGGATTTAAGAGTACACTTGTGATGAGCACCGGATGTTGAATGGAAGTATTGAATCACTATATTATACATCTGAAAGTAATATTATGCTGTATGTTAACCAACTGGAATTTAAATAAAAACGTAAAAAAAAAAAAAAGGAAAGAAGACCCAGTATACCAACATGGACCCAACTAATAGACTAGCTGATTTACAAGGGATGGCACATCAACATAATACATATTTTATCTGAATATTTATTTTGTTATTTACCAATTAATTAAATGAGCATTTATCAACATCTTACTGTGGGTCATACATAAACAAGTGTAAAAATACATTTGCTGCCACCAGGGTGTTAGAAAGTGGTCCAGTTTCATTCTTCTGCATGTGGCTGTCCAGTTTTCCCAACAACATTTGTTGAAGAGAGTGTGTTTTTCCCCTGGATATTCTTTTCTGCTTTGTTGAAGATTAGCTTACCATTTAGTTGTGGGTTCCTTTCTGTTTTCTGTTCTGTTCCATTGATCAATGTGTCTATTTTTTCCATCAGTATGATACTGTCTTGATCACTAAAGCTTTGTAATACAACTTTAAGTCTGGAATTGTGATATCTCCAGCATTTCTTTTCTTTCTCAAGTTTGCTTTGGCTATTTGGGTTTTGTGGTGGTTCCATACACATTTTAGGATGGGTTGTTCTAGCTCTGTGAAAAATGCTGGTGGTATTTCAGTAGGGAATGCATTAAAGGTGTAGATTTCTTTGAGTAATATAAGCATTTTCATAATATTTGTTCTTCCAATCCATGAGCATGAGATGTTTTTCCATTTCTCTGTGTCAACTTCAGTATCTTTTATTAGTGAACTCTAGTTTTCACACAGGTTTTTACCTCTTTTGTTAGGTTCATTCCTAGGTATTTTATTTTATTTTATTTTTTATTAAATTTATTTATTTATTTTTTCAGCAAAACAGTATTCATTGTTTTTGCACAACACCCAGTGCTCCATGCAATGGTATTTTATTTTTGATGCAGTTGTAAATGGGATCAATTCCTTGATTTCTATGTCTTCTGCTTCATTATACATATATGGAAATGCAACAGATTTCTGTAGCTTGATTTTGTCTCCTGTGACTTTACTGAATTGGTTTATCAGTTCCAGCAATTTTTTGGTGGAGTCTTTTGGGTTTGTCTTCAAGTAATGAAAATTTGACTTCTTCTTTGTGGATTTGGATACATTTTATTTCTTTGTGTTGTCTGATTGTTGAGGCTAGAACTTCCAGTACTATGTTAAATAACCATGATGAGATTGGACATCTCTTCTTGTTCCTGACCATAGAGAACAAGCTCTGAGTTGTTTCCCATTGAGGATATATTAGCTGTGAGGTTTTTTTTTTTTCATATATATCTTTTATTATTTTGATGTATGTTCCATCTAACCCTACTTTGTTGAGGATTTTAATAATGAATGGATGTTGTACTTTGTCAAATGTTTTTTCTGCATCTATTGAAATAATCATATGGTTCTTATCTTTTCTTTTATTAATATGGTGCATCACATTGATTGATTTGTGAATATTGAACTACCCTTGCAACCTAGGAATAAATCCCACTTGACTGTGGTGAATAATTCTTTGAATGTAATGTTGGATTCAGTTTTCTAATATTTTGTGGAGAATTTTTGCATCCATGTTCACCAGAGATATTGTCCTGTGGTTCTCTTTTTCTATGGATTCTTTGTCTGGTTTTGGAATAAGGGTAATTCTGGACTCATAGAACGAATTTGAAAGTTTTCCCTCCTTTTCTATTTTTTGGAATAATTTTAAGAATAAAGCTTAGAAGAATATGTATTAACTCTTTTTTGAATATCTGGTAAAAATCACCTCTGAAGCCATCTTACCCTGAGGTTTTTTTTGTTGGGAGATTTTTGATTACTGATGCAATTTCTTTGCTGATTATTGGTCTCCTCAAGTTTTTTTTTTTTTTTCATTTCTTGCTGTTTTACTTTTCATTGTTTATATGTTTCTAGGAATTTATCCATTTCTTCCAGATTGTCCAATTTGTTGACATACAATTTTTCATAATATTCTCTTTTAATTGTTTCTGTGGTGTTGGTTATTTCTCCTCTCTCATTTTTGATTTTACTTATTTGGGTCCTTTCTCTTTGTGATAAGTCTGGTTAGGGATTTATCACTTTTACTAATTTTTTCAAGGAACCAACTCATGGTTTCATTGATCTGTTCTATAATTTTTATTTGTTTCTTTATTAGTTATTTCTCTCATTTAATCTTTATTACTTCCCTTCTTCTGCTGGCTGTAGGTTTTGTTTGTTATTCTTTCTCTAGCCCCTTTATGTGTAGGTTAGGTTGCTTATTTGAGGTTTTTCTTGCTTCCTGAAGTAGGCCTGTATTGCTATATACTTCCCTCCTGTGGCTGCTTTTGCTGCATCTTAAAGGTTTTGGACAGGCCTGTTTTCATTTTCATTTGTTTCCATGTGGGTTTTTTTTTTGTTTCCTTCTTTAATTTCTAGTTGACCCATTCATTCTTCAGTAACCTGTCCTTTAAACCTCTATGTCTTTGTAGTTTTTCCAAATTTTTCCTTGTGGTAGTCAGAAAATATGCATGGTATGATCTCAATCTTTTTGTATTTGTTCAGTCCTAGTTTATTACCTAGTATGTGATCTATTCCAGAGAATGTCCCATGTGCATTCAAAAAGAATGTGTATTCTGCTGCCTCAGGATGAAATATTCTGAAAATATCTGTTAAGTCCATCTGGTCCCATGCGTTATTCAAAGTAATTGTGTCTGTTGACACAATTTCTGATTAGATGATCAGTCCAATGCTGTAATTGGGGTGTTAATATCCTCTACTATTTTTGCATTATTATCAGTGAATTCCTTTGCATTTGAAATTAATTGTTTTATATATTTGGGTGCTCCCACATTGAGGGCACAAGTATTTACAATTGTTAGACCTTGTTGGATAGAGCCCTTTATTATGATATAGTGCCCTTCTTCATCTCTTGGCATGGTATTTGGTTTAAAATCTAGTTTGTCTGCCAAAAAATGGCTATCTGGGCTTTCTTTTGATGTCCATTTGCATGAGAAAAATTTCTCCATCCCCTTAATTTTCAATATGCAGGTGTTTTTTGGCTTATTTTTCTTTAGAGATTTTATGTATTTATTTGTCAGAGAGAGAAAACAAGCAGAGGGAACAGCAGGCAGAGGCAGAATCAGGCTCTTCACTGAGCAAGGAGCCTAATGCAGGACTTGATCCTAGGATCCTGGGATCATGTTCTGAACTAAAGGCAGATGCTTAACTTACTGAGACACCCAAGTG
Source organism: Meles meles (assembly GCF_922984935.1). Classification (NCBI taxonomy): domain Eukaryota; kingdom Metazoa; phylum Chordata; class Mammalia; order Carnivora; family Mustelidae; genus Meles; species Meles meles. The sequence continues at coordinate 72,523,840 of NC_060087.1, forward strand.
TCCTGTGTTTTTTGGTTTAAAATGAATATCTTGTGGGAAGCATGTAGATGAGTCTATATGATGCATTTTTATCTATTTTGACACCCTATTACTTTTGATTGGAGCATTTAGTCCCTTTACATTCAAAGTAATTAGTGATAGATACATATTTTGCGTATTTTATTACTTGTTTTTCATTGGTTCTGGAGATTTTCTCTGTTCCTTTCTAGTCTTTGTTACTTTTAGTCTTTTCTTCCCACACAAAGAGTCCCCTTTAATATTTCTTGTGGGAGCTGATTTAGTGTTCACAAGCTCCTGATTTAGTGTTCACAAGCTCTTTTAGTTTTTGTTTGTCTGGGAAATATCTTCTATCTTCTCTATCAATAAGAAGTTTGAAGGTTGAAGTGGGGGCAGGTGAATAGTGGTTTGGAGAACATGGTGTATGAATACAGGGATAGATTTCATAAGGAAATTACAGGATGCAACTTTTCTGTTGCTTGCAGCTTAACTGCAGCTGCAACTTCCTTCCTAGTTCAGGATGAAAACTGTGCATATTCTTTTGATATTATAGCTAACTTGAAGGTTATTGAGTGTAAGGAAACAAGACCCTTCAGATATGTGTTCCTTAAAAACAGGAGTCTTGCCTCAAATATGCCCCAATATTAACTATTCAGCAATCAACTCTGTGACCTTCTTCCCATTATTGTTGTGCAACTCAGTAGTTGCAAATGGAAGAGTCTTAGGGCTTCTGTGAAGGAGGCATGTTTTTTTAGCAACTTACTTGAAAAGCTAATTTCAGCAACAGTGGATAATTCCAATGTGATATGATTTCTGATCCACCTGTACTTCCTAATACCCACTACAAGTGTCCATACTATATAGTGTTGAAAATGTCATCAATGGAGTGTCATTTCTTTAAGGATTATTCTCTTTAAAATGGAAATTCTCTAAAATGACGTAGCATTCAGAAAGTATTTCATTCCACTTAATAGATATTCAATCATATTAATTTACTTGCAAACACAGGAGATGGAGGAAACAGGAAAAAATAAGTTACTTGAGTGAACAGATGAAAGCCTTGGGATTAAAGTGCTTCAGGATGCCAAAAGAAATATAGCAGGAGAAAAAAAGGTCAGCTATCTATTTCCCCTGGCTCCTGAATGTAGTAGATAATAGGGACATCTTTATCATAACGTCTAATCTCAGGCATGCAAATAGATAGTTTGCTCAATAAAATTATTAAGATGATGTTCTCTAGACTCCAATTTTATTTTTAAAAGCTTATATTTATGGTGAGGGCACGTGTTGCATGGAGTACTGGGTGTGGTGCAAAAACAATGTATACTGTTACGCTGAAAAGAAATAAAAACAGTGAAAAAAAAATCCCATAAGAAAAAAAAAGCTTATATTTATTAATGTATTTATAAAAATAATGTATTTGTATCCTACAGTGTTTTTTGTCACACATTAGTTCATTTAACTTATCTGAAAGAATAAATGAGGACTTTTAAAAAAAGATTTTTATTTATTTATTTGACAGAGGGAGAACATAAGCAAGGGTAACAGTTGGCAGAGGGAGAGGGAGAAGCAGGCTCCCTACTGAGCAAGAAGCTCAAGGTGGGGCTTAATCCCAGGACCCAGGGATCATCACTGGAGCCAAAGGCAGCCACTTAATTGAATAAGCCACCCAGGCTGCCCTAAATGAGAACATTTCTAATTAGTACAAATATTTTATGTGTATATGAGTGTTTTTAATGCTATTTTGTGTGCTTAACTGGAAAAATTAATTGCAAGGGGAGAAATTTTGTTCATTTTCTCAGTATATTTTTCTCTTATACTAAATTAAGAACAATGTAAACAATGATAGATTCTGTATTTGTGGTGCTTGAGGTTTTCTCTTTATATTTCTTGTGCAATCTTGTCATGTGTCTAGTCCTTTGATTTAGCTTAGTTTAATAAATAAGACTAAATATTCTATTATTATTCCATTATTTTTCCCATTCAGATGAATAAGGTATTTTTAATATGAAAATGTTTTTCTGCTTTAGAAACTTTGAGAGTCATGTGAGATGAAGAAATTAATATTTTGCTTTTTAAAAATGTGCAATTTCACTCTTGTTACAATAAAATGTCATTGAGGGAAGGTAGAATTTCTCTTTGATTATAATTCTTTACTCTTTCCACAATTTATAGTGTAAATGAACATTTTTATGTAAATTTATTTTAAAAAATTTATTGTGAAAGCCCAGAACATTAGAAAATAAAGAGAAAATAAAAGCTAGTCCTACCTGGGACGTCTGGGTGGCTCAGTGGGTTAAAGCCTCTGCCTTCAGCTCAGGCCATGATCTCAGGGTCCTGGGATCGAGCCCCGCATCGGGTTCACTGCTCGGCAGGGAGCCTGCTTCCTCCTCTCTCTCTGCCTGCCTCTCTGCCTACTTATGATCTCTGTCTGTCCAATAAATAAATAAAATAAAACCTTTAAAAATGGATATTCCTGAAAAAGCTAGTCCTACCCATCTTTACTTTATTCATAGAAATGATTAAACATGGAAGGGCTGAAGACAGACTCTTTAGGTTTAGTTCTGAGAGCCACCATTTATGAGCTGTATAACTTTGGACAAATTATTCTCAAAGTGCCTCAATTTCCTTATGATAATAACAGGATGACAATAATAGTACCCAATCTTATAAAACTGATGTGAGAATTTCCCAAGTTATGCATGTAAAGATGTGGAATTTTACTGACCTACTGTAAACACTTGATGAATGTTAAGTGTGATCATTTTACTCAAATGGACATATGCATGTTGTGGTGATGGTTAAACAGTTTAAGGTAATTAGTAATAAATTTTAAAACCTCACCACCAAAGTTCAAGTAACTGCTGTATGTTTTTAAGTCTTTTTCTCCCCACCTTTTCTTGAAGAACAAAACTGTGGTTATTAAGTTAGAATTGAATTAATAAAAGCAACGTTTTCATAGCAGTTAGTGAAAAGATATCACTACTTATATGGCTTAACTTTATTATTTCTATTTCTAGTTTAACAAAAAGATTTTGTTCAGAATACTGATTGCTGGTCAAAAGTACATTTATTTCCTCTCCCTCTCTCTCTCTCTCTTTTTTTCCACTAAGAAGCTCTCACTAGAAAGCACTTATCCCGGTAATTATTTTGTGGCATTAGTGAGCTCTCTGGTAGCAAGTCTTTTCATAGCTTCTCATAATTATAATTATCAATTATATAGTTATCTTTTAGAACCAATATTGCTAGAATGCTGCCTTTGATATCGTTCACATAAAAAATTCAATGCACGAACTTATTCATAGCTACATGAACTTTGGAAAGTCACTTTGCTTTTCCTGACCCTTTTTTCCATTTGTAAAATGAGAAAAACTGAACTAGACCAAGCTCTTTAATTATTATTTCAACTTTTACACTTCTCAAATTTAATTGTTCCATTGACTAACGCATATTTGAGAGCATACTGCATGCAAGCCATTGGCATGACTGCTATAGATTTTTTTTTCAATATTTCCTGTTAATATTTTACTTACAAAAGTGGGAACTAGGTATTTTTAGCAAATACCAGTTTAAAATCCATTATTAACATTTCATTAATTAATTAATTTAGAGAGCATATGCACACACATGTAGGGGAAGGGACAGAGGAGAAGGGAGAAAGAGAATATCAAGCAGACTCCCCACTGAGTAGAGAGCCCAACTTGGGCCTCAATCCAAGGACCCTGAGATCATGACCTGAGACAAAATCAGACTGAGCCACCCAGGCACACCCATTATTATTTTTATCAAAATATTTTGAGATTTATTAAAGAATTCTACATTTTCCCCTTCCTCGCCAAGCATTCAACACAAGTTTAGATTTAAATAAATAGAAAAATTTCCCAACTCCTATCAGATTACATTATTTTCTGAGTCCATGCTGTTATTCTTTTGATATATTCTAGTGATGATGTTAATTGATCATTTTCAACTTGTGCTATTTTCCCCTTATTTTGAAGAACCATTTATTTCATTCTGTTTTCTATTAGTGGTTGTTGCCAAAGACTGCATTTTTTATTTCTGCAGACAGCTCTACCATCAAGTTCTAGTTGTGGTTAATGTTACCCTCAAATCAGCTAGCTGAATGACCAATCTGAGGTTATTGCTCCCCTGTTTCTTCATCATTTAACTCTTCTGGAGGGACTTACCCTTCCCTCACCCTCAGCAAACCTAATGTGTACTTGTGAGAAAGACTGGGTGGAAGGAAAGAGGGGGAAGAGAGAAGAAATATAAGCTTTTCTCATTCAAATCTTGGTGCCAGAGTACATGACGTGTGTGTGTGTGTGTGTGTGTGTGTGTGTGTGTGTGTGTGTGTTAATAAGGCATAAATCTGGAGTAACACCAACCTTTCCCTAGTGATTGCTGGAGAAAGGGAGTAGAGGTGGTATTTAGTTAATAAAATAGTAATAGGTTTGACTTTATTAATCTTCTCATAGTCACATCTAAAATATCAAAGTATTTTAATGAGCCAAAACTGTGTGGAAATTTTACTTACATACAATTATATTGTAATGCTGTATTTCATAAATTGAATAAAGCCATGCTCTTCAAAGCATCCTTTGTCTCACCACCCATCCTCAGGGCAGAAACACCTTTAAAAGCTTTATAAAATGGCATCCATTAAAGCTTTGATCATTTGACATTTCAAGAAGAATTAGAATAATTCAAACACTCAAACAAGGTATTAGAGTGATCAGAGCCTATCCTTTCCAGAGGGGACACTAGAGATAATCTCTTCTAATCCTGTCATTTTGTAGATGGACAGAGACCAACAGAAGGTAAGTGAGTTGCCCAATTTCACCCAGCTGATTAGTAGCAATTCTGGGCCTTGAACCCAGTATTCTTAGGTCCTATTTAGTGCTCTTTATACCATAATTTTCTGTCTCATAGCTATTCAATTGTGAGGTTTGAAGTTTCTCCCAAGATTTATTTTTCCTGGATTTTTTTCTCAACTCCTCTTCCTGTGGCCTTAGTTATGAAGGCTGTGCAAAGAGTTATTTGACTATTATCTCCTACATGCTCACTGTGTAAGTGGACTTATCAAATTTAATTTAAATTATATTGGACAGCTATGTGTAGAAGAATGAAACTCGACCATTTAATTACACCATACACAAAGATGAACTCAAAATGGATAAAAGACCTCAACATGAGGCAGGAATCAATCAGAATCCTAAAGGAAAACATAGATAGTAACCTCTTTGACATCAGCCACAGCAACTTCTTTCAAGATATGTCTCCAAAGGCAAAGGAAATAGAAGTGAAAATGAACTTTTGGGACTTCATCAAGATCAAAAGCTTCTGCACAACAAGAAAGGAAAGAGTCAACAAAACAAAGAGGCAACCCACAGAATGGGAGAAGATATTCACAAATGACACTACAGACAAAGGGCTGATATCCAAGATCTATTAAGAACTTCTCAAACTCAACTCACACGAAACAGATAATCATGTCAAAAAAGGGGCAGAAGACATGAACAGACACTTCTCCAAAGAAGACATACAAATGGCTAACAGACACATGAAAAAAAATGTTCATCATCACTAGCCATTAGGGAGATTCAAATCAAAACCACATTGAGATACCACCTTACACCAGTTAGAATGGCCAAAATTAACAAGACAGTAAACAACAAGTGTTGGAGAGAATGTGAAGAATGGGGAACCCTCTTACACTGTTGGTGGGAATGCAAGTTGGTGCAGCCACTTTGGAGAACAGTGTGGAGATTTCTTAAGAAATTAAAAATAGAAATAACTTATGACCCTGCAATTGCACTGCTGGGTATTTACACCAAAGATACAGATGTAGTGAAAAGAAGCGCCATCTGTACCCCAATGTTCATAGCAGCAATGGGCACAGTTGCAAAACTGTGGAAAGAACCAAGATGCCCTTCAGCAGATGAATGGATAAAGAAGATATGGTCCATATATACTATGAAGTATTATGCCTCCATCAGAAAGGATGAATACCCAACTTTTGTACCAACATGGATGGGACTGGAAGAGATTATGCTGAATGAAAAAAGTAAAGCAGAGAGAGTCAATCATCATATGGTTTCATTTATTTGTGGAGTATAAGGAATAACACGGAGGACATGGGGAGATGGAGAGAGTGAGTTAGGAGAAATTGGAGGGGGGGTGAACCATGAGAGACTGTGGACTCTGAGAAACAAACTGAGGGTTTTGGAGGGGAGGGGTGAGCCTGGTGGTGGGTATTATGGAGGGTAGGTATTGCATGGATCACTGGGTGTGATGCATAAACAATGAATTCTGGAACACTGAAAAGAAATTTAAAAAAATAAATAAAAATTAAAAAAAATAAATGATGCTATGATAGTTCAAATGCCTAGGGAAATATCTCTATATAACTATGGTAGAAAGTGTTATAATTATGGAAAGAGAACAATTCGATTGCTCATTTATGTTATTAAACCCTTCATCAAAGCTCTTATAAAGACAAAATTGTACTTGGCTGATTTACAAATAAGACTGATTACAGCAAAATTTATTCTACTCTAAACAACCCTTCCAAAAAATCCTTCCAAAAACCAAGCTGTCTTTTTTTATTTTTCAAACTTGCCTTAACATTCAGCATTGTCTTAAAACTACCTGAGTAGGGGTGCCTGGGTGGCTCAGTGGGTTAAAGCCTCTGTCTTCGGCTTAGGTCATGATCCCAGGGTCCTTGGATTGAGCCCCAATTCGGGCTCTCTGCTCGGCAGGGAGCCTGCTTCCCCACCTCTCTCTGCTTGTCTCTCTGCCCACTTGTGATCTGTCTGTCAAATAAAATAAATCATTAAAAATAAACTACCTGAGTAATGTTAAGACCAAATTAACTGCACTCATAAATACAAAATTAGAAACCAGAATGTAAAATAACATATCAAAACCTGAATTATCCTCACAATAACCCCAAGTCCTACTTAAATGGTACCACTTTATGGCAAAAATAATTCTATTTATAACATTTACTTTTTTCCCTGGGTATTTCAAACAGTTATGCATGAGATTTTCTAATGCTAAGTAAATGAAGTTGTTGGTAAGTAAATGGTAAGTAAATGAAGGAACAAGGAGGTATTCTGTGAGAAGATGCTTGGAGGCTAAAGGATTATCTTGTGACAATATAGCCATTGATGCAGTTTTCACTTCAGGACTCAGAATTACAGAAACTATATGGTAGGATGATCAAGAGTTATGGGTGAAATTGCTCAAGGATGCTTAAGGCTGCTCAATTGCTTAATTGCTCAATTGCTTAAGGCTGGGCCTCAAGCTATCATTGATATTTAATGAGTATCATTTGTATAAAAAATATAATATGCTTTTTTTTTAATCAGGGAGAGAGTTAATGGAACAATGTTTCATTTTCCAATAAAAACATCCAATAGATACACCCTATAGAATGACTCATCTTTTTTAATTTTTTTAAAAGATTTTATTTATTTGACAGAGAGAAATCACAAGTAGGCAGAGAGGCAGGCAGAGAGAGAGAGGGGGAAGCAGGCTCCCTGAGGAGCAGAGAGCCCGACGTGGGGCTTGATCCCAGGACCCTGAGATCATGACCTGAGCTGAAGGCAGAGGTTTAGCCCACTGAGCCACCCAGGTGCCCCTAGAATGACTCATCTTTTAAGATTGAATGAACTTGTGTCAAATGCTTTCCCTGCCCTCTTTCCTCAGTCTCTTTTCAAGATATTCTGAAGCTATTCAACAGCCAGCATGACTAAAAATGTGAATGCTTAGGTGACTTAGACAAGGGAGAGAGGTTATTCATTAGTCACTTGAAATCAGTTTGGAGGTCTACTAACCAAAGGAATCAAGAACATCAAAAATGATCTGGCTAATATCTGGCCTAATAAGTAAGCTTCTCTGATTTAACCACTTTCTTTCATATTCAGTTTCCTGTGTATTCAACATAATTAATTGTGTTAAAACCACTTTCTTTCATATTCAGTTTCCTGTGTATTCAACATAATTAATTGTGTTAAAGGACCATGTGAGGATACTCATTCCATGAAAACTTGTTCCCTCTTTTGAAACACTTTCTCTGTATTCTGTATTTATAAGCATTTTGCTTCAACTGCCTTTTCCATCTTTTTTTAAAAATACAATTATCCAACTGAGCTCTGCCACAAAAACAGAAAAGGATGAGTGATGAGGGAGCAGAAGGCTGGCTGAGGACAAAGCAAAAGCTGGCACCTTGCACCCCCTCTCCACCCACTCCCCTCGGCAATATGTGTGACATTCCTCAGGCACCCCTGTCTGCCCTAAAAGAAAAACAAACAGTTAACTTGCAGAGATCACAATCCTGCAAGGCAGGAGTCTCCCTTGGTTTAGGAATGTCCTTGAGATTTACAACAAAGAAGTTACCTTATCAATAGCCCAATTTCCAGAGGCACATAACTCAGTTCCTCAAGCCCTAACATCACCCTCCCCTCCATAAACAAAACTGAAGGAGGCTGAGGTAGAAGGATAAGTAAATAAAGTTAAATTTCTTCTAAACCTAAATCTCACTAACAAGGACGCTTGATAGCAGGAATGTGATATTCCACCAGGAGACTCCCAATTGTCTTTATGTTAGAGCCTCATTAGAGGGAAAATGGCCTTGGCTTGATAATAACCAGGTCTTCAATATCCTGACAGTCTTCTTTACCCAGGTAGCCCTTCTGAACACCCTCTTTGTCCTCACCTACCCAACTCCTGTGTATATAACCAACCACTCCTCACATTCCCAGGGCAGCAGTTCTTTCTGCCCATGGGTCCTATCCCCATGCTTTAATAAACCACCATTTTGCACCAAAGATGTCTCAAGAATTCTTTCTTGGTCATCGGCTCCGGACCTCAGCCCACTGAACCTCACCTAGGTTCTAGAACTTCATCAGGAGGAGGAATTGCACATTATTTCACTCCAAATATGCAAAGAATAATGAATTCTGGGTTTCAAAATAATTTCTTATAGTGTTTTGTACACATTGCATGTACACATTCCTCCATCTGAAACACCCAACTCATTTCATTTGATGAAACTTAGATGTCACTTCCTTTAAAATGCCTTTCCTGACTTCCCAAGATTAGATTAAGCTCTCCTCCTGCAAGCTTCAACAACATCCCATACTTAAACCCACCATAACATTTATTACACTACATTGTAACTGTGTTTTTTTCCTACCATGATGTTCTCATAACCTAGAATAAGGATGAGGAGGGTTCACAATGGAACACTATAAAGAAAACAAGCTCACCCTTTGCCAAGGACACAACAATTTTTAGTCACATTTGGAATAATTACCATTGAAGAGTACCTAGAAAATGGATGAACACAGTCTCCAATAAGGGGCAGCAGTGGGATGGACAGAGTAGGAGACAGGTTTTGCTAAGGAAAAAAACCACACCCCTAGGGCAGGACTCCATGGTTCAGAGGAATCTCAAAGGTATATAACTTTTCTCTGAAGAGCAAGAGATTCGAGATCCGCATCAGGCATCCCAACCTTTAGATCTTACATATGAGAGACAAGCCCCTAAAATACTTTTTTAAAAAGATTTTATTTGGGGCACCTGGGTGGCTCAGTGGTTTAAGCCTCTGCCTTCGGCTCAGGTCATGATCCCAGGGTCCTGGGATCGAGTCCCGCATCGGGCTCTCTGCTTGGCAGGGAGCCTGCTTCCTCCTCTCTCTCTCTCTCTCTGCCTGCCTCTCTGCCTACTTGTGATCTCTCTCTGTCAAATGAACAAATAAAGTATAAAAAAAAAGATTTTATTTATTTACTTGACAGACAGAGATCACAAGGAGGCAGAGAGGCAGGCAGAGAGAGAGAGGAGGAAGCAGGCTGTCCGCAGAGCAGAGAGCCCGATGTGGGGCTTGATCCCAGAATCCTGAGATCATAACCTGAGCCAAAAGCAGAGGCTTTAACCCACTGAGCCACCCAGGCGCCCCTAAAATACTTATTTTTGAAAACCAACAGGGAATGACTCCAGGAAAACATAGAAATGTAGGGGAAGGAAAACCTGTTCCTAAAGGGCTCACACTCAGACTCGCTTGATCAGAAAAACAAAAAAACACCAGATCAAAAATGCATAGGCCACAGATGAAGAAGACCCACTAATAAATTTTGGCGTGCTTGCCAGAGGTAGGAGGCAGCTGGACCTCTCCACGGGGATTGAGACACTAATAGAATCCATTTTTGGTAGCTTTTGCTCTGCTCTGCTGACCCCAGTGCTGACAGAGACCATTTTGGAATCCTCTCTCTAGACTGATAATACCAGGAGATGCCCCTCACTGACAAGTTCATACAACACTGCAATTCAGCTGAACTTTGGAGCCACGTAGATCAGGGAGCACATCTACCCATCAGTGTGCCCACAGCAATTATGGCTGGGCCACATAGGTGACTGGTTCATGGGTCCATCAGTGCCCATCAGAGTGCTCAAAGACATTGCAGCCCAACCATAATAGGAGGACACACACAACCCACATAGGGGACACCCTTGGAGAACCTAGCTTTTGTGGCCAGGGGATTGCCCTTTGGGGCTCCACATGGCATATCTTATATAAAGCCACTTTTTTTAAGGCCAGGAAATGTAGCTGAACTCCCTAATACATAGAAACAAACACAGAAAGTTCAGCAAAATGAAGAGACAGAGTCATATGTTTCAAATGAAAGAACAAGAAAAACTTCAGAGAAATAACCAAATGAAACAGAGATAAGCAATCTACCCAAGAAAAGAATTCAAATAGTCATAAAGATGCTTACCAAACTCAAGAGAATGAATGAACACAGTGAGAACTTCAAAAAAGAGAAAGAAATATATAAGAAAGTACCAATTACAGCTAAAAAATGCATTAACAGAAGTGAGAATCAGACTAGAGGAAACAAACAGCAGATTAGAGGATACAAAAGAATTTTTCAACAATCTGGAAGATAGGGTAGTGGAAATAAACCAACTAAACAGCAGAAAGAAAAGAAAAGGAAAGGAAATAGGGTAGTATAAGGGTCATGTGAGATAACATCAAGTGTACTAACATTTGCATTGTAAGGATTCCAGAAGGAGAAGAGAAAGACATAAAGGGGCAAACAACTTAACTGAAGAAATAATAGTTGAAAACTTCTCTGACCTAGGAGAAAAAGCAGAGTCCAGGTCCAAGAAACATGGAGAGTCCTAAACAAAACAAACCCCAAAAGATCTATACCAAGAAATATCATAATAAAAATGTCAAAAATTGAAGTTAAAGAGGAAATATTAAAAACAGCAAGAGAAAGGCAATTAGTATTGTATATGTTTTCAAAAAGTGGATTTTTCAGCAGAAACTTCGCATGTCAGAGAGGGGAGTGGCATTATATACTAAAGTGCTGAAAGGAAAAAAAACCTGAAACCAAGAATACTTGACCTAGAAAGATTATCATCCAAAACTGAAGACAAGATAAAGAATTTCAAAGACAAGCAAAAACTAAAGGAGGTCATCACTACTTAATCATAATATTCTTGTGATACTCATAAGAAATATTAGGGGCACCTGGATGGCTCAGTGGGTTAAGCCTCTGCCTTCAGCTCAAGTAATGATTTCAGTGTCCTGGGATCGAGCCTCACATCGGGCTCTCTGCTCAGCAGAGAACCTGCTTTCCCCTCTCTCTCTCTGCCTGCTCTCTGACTACTTGTGATCTCTCTCTCTCTCTGTCAAATAAAGAAAAAAAAATCTTTTAAAAATTAAGAAATATTAAAGGGACTTTAAGATGTAAAGAAAAAGGCATAACTAGAAATAAGAAAATATATGAAAGAAAACACCTCACTGGTAAAGCAAGCATACAGAAAAGTAGGTGATCAACAATTTATAAGGGTAGAATGGGTAAAACACAAAAGATGTAAAATGACCTAAGTCTATAATAATTACTTAAAGGATGCACTAAAAAGATGTGAAGTATAACATCAAAAACATAAAATGTGGAGAAGAGAGTAAAATATAGTGCTTTCAGAATGAGTTCAAACTTAAATGATAACCAACTTGAAATAGATTGCTATATACATAGATTGTTATGTATGACCCACATGGTAAATAAAACCCAAAAACCTATAATAGGTATGCAAAAAATAAAAAGAAATCCACACATAACACTAAAGAAAGTCATCAAATCACAGGAAAGCAAGAGAAGAAGAAGAGAACAGAGAACAACAACAACAACAACAAAAGAAACCAGAAAAGAACAACATGTCAATGTATACATATCTATCAATAATTACTTTAAATATAAATGGACTAAATGCCCTAATCAAAAGACATAGGGTGGCTGAATGGATTAAAAAAAAAAAGAAAAACAAGACCCGTCTATACACTGCCTACAAAAGACTCACTTCACATCTACAGATACATACAGAATGAATGTGAAGGGATGGAAAAAATATTCCATACAAATTAAAGTGAAAAAAAGCTGGTGTAGCAATACTTATACCCACCTCCCCTCTAATAACCCTCAGTTTGTTTTCTATAGTTAAGAGTTTTCTTGTAGTTTTCCTCTATTTTACTCCTTCCCATGTTCATTTGTTTGGTTTCTTAAATTCCACATATGAGTGAAATCATATGGTATTTGTCTTTCTCTGACTGACTTATTTGGCTTAGCATAATACTCTCTAGCCACACCCATGTCATTGCAAATGGCAAGATTTCATTCTTTCTGATGGCTGAGTAATATTCTCATTTTAACTTTTTGAGGAAGCTCCACACTGTTTTTCAGAGTGTCTGCACAGTTTGCATTCCCACCAACAGTTGAAAAGTGTTCTCCTTTCTCCATATCCCCAGTAACACCTATTGTATCCTGTGTTGTTAATTTTAGCTATTCTGACAGGAATGAGGAGATATCTCATTGTAGTTTTGATATGTATTTCTCTGGTGATCAGTAAGGTTGAGCATCTTTTCATGTGTCTGATGACTATCTGTATGTCTTCTTTGGAAAAATGTCTATTCATGCCTTCTGCCCACGTTTTAATTGGATTATTCATTCTTTGGATGTTAAGTTTCATAAATTCTTTATATATTTTGGATACTAACTGTTTATCTGATATGTCATTTCACATATCATCTCCATTCAGTAGATTGCTTTTTACTTTTGTTGATTGTTTATTTGATGTACAGAAGCTTTGCATCTTGATGAAGTCCCAATAGTTTATTTTTGCTATTGTTTCCCTTGACTCAGGAGATATATCTAGTAAAAGGTTGCTGTGGTCAGTGTCAAAGAGGTTACTGCCTGTGTTCTCTTATAGGAATTTTATGCTTTCTTGTGTCACATTTAGGTTTTTTATCCATTTTGAATTTATTTTTGTGTATGGTATGAGAAAGTGATTCAGTTTCATTCTTTGACATGTGTCTGTCCAGTTTCACCAGCATCATTTGTTGAAGAGACTGTATTTTCCATTGGATATTCTTTCCTTCTTTGTGGAACATTAATTGACCATATAGCACTGTGTTCATTTCTGAGCTCTCTATTCTGTTCCATTTTTCTATGTGTCTGTTTTTGTTCTGGTACCATACTGTCTTGACGACTATGGTTTGTAATATAGGTTGAAGTCAGGAATTGTGATGCCTCCAACTTTGCTTTTCTTTTTCAAGATTGTTTTAGCTATTTGGGGTCTTTGTGGTTCCATACAAATTTTAGGACTGTTTGTTCTAGTTCTATGCAAAATACTGGCAGTATTTCAATAGGAATTGCATTAAATGTAATATAATATATACATTTATTATATAGACATTTAAATATAGACATTTGAACAGTATTTGTTACTGCACTCCAGGAGTGTTGAATGTTTTTCCATTTCTTTGTGTCATCTTCAATTACTTCCATTAGTGATCTACAGTTTTCAGAGTACATATATTTTTCCTCTTTGGTTAAGTTTATTCCTAGGTGTCTTATGGTTTTTGATACAATTGTAAATGGGATCCATTCCTTGATATCTCTTTCTGCTGATTCATTGTTGGTGTATGGAAATGCAACAGATTTCTGTACATTGATTGTGTATCCTGTGACTTCACTGAATTTGAGTATTAGTTCTAGCAATTTTTTAGTGAAGTCTTGGGTTCCGTATATACAGTACCATGTCTTCTGCAAATAGTGAAATTTTGGCTTCTTTCTTGCCTACGTGGATGCCTTTTATTTCTTTCTGTGGAAAAGTACCGGACTTCCAGTAGTTTGTTAAATAGCGATGGTGAAAGGTGACATCCTTGTGTTGTTCCTAACAATACAAAAAAAAAAAATCTCTCACTTTTTCCCCATTGAAGATGATATTAGCTGTGGACTTTTCATGTTTGACCTTTATTATTGTGAGGTGTGTTCCCTTTATCTCTATTTTGTTGGGCATTTTTATCAAGAATGGATATTGTACTTTGTCAAATGCTTTTTCTGCATCTTTTCAGAGGATCATAGGGTGGTGTGTATCATATTGATTGATTTGCAAATATTGAACCACACTTACAACCTCAGAACAAATCCCACGTTATAGTGGTAGATGATTCTTTTAATATACTATTGCAGGGGCACCTGGATGGTTCAGTGGGTTAAAGCCTCTGCCTTCGGCTCGGGTCCTGGAATCGAGTTCTGCATCGGGCTCTCTGCTCAACAGGGAGTCTGCTTCCTCTTCCTCTCTCTCTCTGACTGCCTCTCTGCCTACTTGTGATCTCTGTCTGATAAATAAATAAATAAAATCTTTAAAAATATATATAATACTGGATAAGATTTGTTAGTATGTTGTTGAGAGTTTTTGCATCCATGTTCATCAGGGATACTGGCCCTTAATTCTCATTTGCAGTGGACTCTTTGTCTGATTTTAGTATCAAGGTAATGCTGGCCTCATAGAATAAACTTGAAGGTATTCCTCCCTTTTCTGTTGTTTGGACTATTTTGAAAAAAAAAAAAGGTATTAAATACTCTAAATTTTTGACAGAATTTGCCTGTGAAACCATCTGGCCGTAAACTTTTGTTTTTTAGGGAGTTTTTGAGCTGATTCAATTTCTTTGGAGATTATTGGAGTGTTACAATATTCTCTTATAAACGTGTGTGTGTGTGTGTGTGTGTTGCTTGTGATGTCTCCTCTCTTATTTGTGATTTTAATTTTTGGTTCCTTTGTCTTTTTTTCTAAGTCTTGTTAGGGGTTATAAATATTACTATTTTTTTATTTGTTTATTTACAGCATAACAGTGTTCATTATTTTGGCATCACACCCAGTGCTCCATGCAGAACGTGCCCTCCCTATTACCCACCACCTGGTTTCTCAACCTCCCACTCCCACCCCCCGCCCCTTCAAAACCCTCTGGTTGTTTTTAAGAGTCCATAGTCTCTCATGGTTCACTCCCCTTCCAGTTTCCCTCAACTCCCTCTCCTCTCCATCTCCCCATGTCCTCCATGTTATTTGTTATGCTCCACAAATAAGTGAGACCATATGATACTTGACTCTCTCTGCTTGACTTATTTCGCTCAGCATAATCTCTTCCAGTCCCGTCCATGTTGCTACAAAAGTTGGGTATTCATCCTTTCTGATGGAGGCATAATACTCCATTGTGTATATGGACCACATCTTCCTTATCCATTCATCCGTTGAAGGTCATCTTGGTTCTTTCCACAGTTTGGCGACCGTACCCATTGCTACAATAAACATTGGGGTACAGATGGCCCTTCTTTTCACTACATCTGTATCTTTGGGGTAAATACCCAGCAGTGCAATTGCAGGGTCATAGGGAAGCTCTATTCTTAATTTCTTCAGGAATCTCCACACTGTTCTCCAAAGTGGCTGCACTAACTTGCATTCCCACCAACAGTGTAAGAGGGTTCACCTTTCTCCACATCCTCTCCAACACACGTTGTTTCCTGTCTTGCTAATTTTGGCCATTCTAACTGGTGTCAGGTGGTATCTCAATGTGGTTTTAATTTGAATCTCCCTGATGGCTAGGGATGATGAACATTTTTTCATGTGTCTGATAGCCATTTGTATGTCTTTGTTGGAGAAGTGTCTGTTCATATCTTCTGCCCATTTTTTGATATGATTATCTGTTTTGGTGTGTTGAGTTTGAGAAGTTCTTTATAGATCCTGGATATCAACCTTTTGTCTGTACTGTCATTTGCAAATATCTTCTCCCATTCCGTGGGTTGCCTTTTTGTTTTGTTGACTGCTTCCTTTGCTGTGCAGAAGCTCTTGATCATGATGAAGTCCCAAAAGTTCATTTTCGCTTTTGTTTCCTTGGCCTTTGGAGACATATCTTGAAAGAAGTTGCTGTGGCTGATATCGAAGAGGTTACTGCCTATGTTCTCCTCTAGGATTCTGATGGATTTCTGTCTCACGTTGAGGTCTTTTATCCATTTCGAGTTTATCTTTGTGTACGGTGTAAGAGAATGGTCGAGTTTCATTCTTCTACATATCGCTGTCCAGTTTTCCCAGCACCATTTATTGAAGAGACTGTCCTTTTCCATTGAATCTTTTTTCCTGTTTTGTTAAAGATTATTTGACCATAGAGTTGAGGGTCCATATCTGGGCTCTCTACTCTGTTCCACTGGTCTATGTGTCTGTTTTTATGCCAGTACCACGCTGTCTTGGTGATCACAGCTTTGTAGTAAAGCTTGAAATCGGGTAACGTGATGCCGCCAGTTTTGTTTTTGTTTTTCAACATTTCCTTAGCAATTCGGGGTCTCTTCTGATTCCATACAAATTTTAGGATTATTTGCTCCAGCTCTTTGAAAAATACTGGTGGAATTTTGATCAGAATGGCATTAAAAGTACAGATTGCTCGGGGCGCCTGGGTGGTTCAGTGGATTAAGCCGCTGCCTTCGGCTCGGGTCATGATCTCAGGGTTCTGGGATCGAGCCCCACGTCGGGCTCTCTGATCTGTAGGGAGTCTGCTTCCTCCTCTTTCTCTGCCTGCCTCTCTGCCTACTTGTGATCTCTCTCTGTCAAATAAATAAAATAAAAATCTTTAAAAAAAAAAGTACAGATTGCTCTAGGCAGTATAGACATTTTAACAATATTTATTTTTCCAATCCAAGAGCATGGAATGGTCTTCCATCTTTTTGTGTCTTCTTCAGTTTCTTTCATGAGTGTTCTGTAGTTCCTCGGGTGCAAATCCTTTACCTCTTTGGTGAGGTTTATTCCCAGGTATCTTATGGTTCTTGGTGCTATAGTAAATGGAATCGATTCTCTAATTTCCCTTTCTGTATTTTCATTGTCAGTGTATAAGAAAGCCACTGATTTCTGTACGTTGACTTTGTATCCTGCCACGTTACTGAATTGCTGTATGAGTTCTAGTAGTTTGGGGGTGGAGTCTTTGGGGTTTTCCATATAAAGTATCATGTCATCTATGAAGAGAGAGTTTGACTTCTTCCTTGCCAATTTGGATACCTTTTATTTCTCTTTGTTGTCTGATGCTGTTGCTAGGACTTCTAATACTATGTTGAACAAGAGTGGTGAGAGTGGGCATCCTTGTCGTGTTCCTGATCTCAACAACAAGGGCGTGAGCGTTTTCCCATTGAGGATGATATTTGCTGTTGGTCTTTCGTAGATAGATTGTGTGAAGTTGAGGAATGTTCCCTCTATCCCTACACTTTGAAGCGTTTTAATCAGAAATGGATGCTGGATTTTGTCAAATGCTTTTTCTGCATGAATTGACAGGACCACGTGGTTTACACTCTTATCTTATTGCGAATGTTGAACCATCCTTGTAACTCAGGGATGAATCCCATCTGGTCATGGTGCAAAATCTTTTTAATGTGCTGTCAGATCCTGTTTGCTAGGATTTTGTTGAGAATCCTGGCATCCATATTCATTGGTCTGAAATTCTCCTTTTTGGTGGGGTCTTTGCCTGGTTTGGGGATTAGGGTAATGCTGGCTTCATAAAAAGAGTCCGGAAGTTTTCTTTCTGCTTCAATTTTTGGAAACAGCTTCAGGAGAATAGGTGTTATTTCTTCTTTTGAAGTTTGGTAGAATTCCCCAGGGAATCCATCAGGTCCTGGGCTCTTGTTTTTTGGGAGGTTTTTGATCACTGCTTCAATCTTGTTACTAGATATCGGTCTATTCAGGTTGTCAGTTTCTTCCTGGTTCAATTTTGGGAGTTTATAGCTTTCCAGGAATGCATCCATTTCATCTAGGCTGCTTAACTTATTGGCATATAACTGTTGATAATAACTTCTGATGATTATTTCTATTTCCTTGGTGTTAGTTGCGATCTCTCCCTTTTCATTCATAATTTTATTAATTTGATCTTTCTCCCTTTTCTTGTGGATTAGTGTGGCCAATGGTTTATCAATCTTATTGATTCTTTCAAAAAACCAGCTTCTAGTTTCATTGATACGTTCTACTGTATCTCTACTTTCTACCTCATTGATCTCTGCTCTAATCTTGATTATTTCCCCTCTTATGTGTGGAGTTGGTTTGAGTTGTTGTTGATTCTCCAGTTCTTTAAGGTGTAGAGACAGCTGGTGTATTCTGGATTTTTCAATTTTTTTGAGGGAGGCTTGGATGGCTATGTATCTCCCCCTTAGAACCGCCTTTACTGTATCCCATAGGTTTTGGACCGAAGTGTCTTCATTCTCATTGGTTTCCATGAATTGTTTAAGTTCATCTTTGATCTCCTGGTTGATGCAAGCATTCTTAAGCAAGGTGGTCTTTAGCTTCCAGGTGTTTGAGTTCTTTCCGAACTTTTCCTTGTGATTGAGCTCCAGTTTCAAAGCATTGTGATCTGAGAATATGCAGGGAAAAATCTGTCTTTTGGTATCGGTTGAGTCCTGCTTTGTGACCCAGTATGTGGTCAATTCTGGAGAAGGTTCCATGTGCACTTGAGAAGAATGAGTATTCTGTTGTTTGAGGGTGGAATGTTCTGTTTGTATCTATGAGGTCCATCTGTTCCAATGTGTCATTCAATGCTCTTATTTCTTTATTAATTTTCTGCTTGGATGATCTATTACTGAGAGAGGTGTGTTAAGATCTCCTACTATCAATGTATTCATATCAATATGACTCTTTATCTTGATTAATACTTTTCTTATGTAATTGGGTGCTCCCATATTGGGGGCATAGAAATTTACAATTGTTAGGTCATCTTGGTGCATAGTCCCTTTAAGAATTATATAGTGTCCTTCTGTATCTCTGACTACAGTCTTTAGTTTAAAATCGAATTTATCTGATATAAGAATCGCTACCCCGGCCTTCTTTTGAGGCCCATTGGCATGAAAGGTGCTTCTTCATCCCTTCACTTTCAGTCTGGGTGTAGCCTTAGGTTTGAAATGGGTCTCTTGTAGACAACATATGGATGGGTCCTGTCGTTTTATCCAATCTGCAACCCTGTGTCTTTTTATGGGCGTATTTAGGCCATTCACATTGAGAGTGATTATTGATAGATACGTTTTTATTGACATTGTGTTACCTTTGAAGTCTTTCTTTCTGTAGATTGTCTCCATATTTCTGTTCAATGATATTCTTAGGATTTTTCCTCTTTTATAGAACCCCCTTAATATTTCCTGCAGTGTCAGCTTGGTGGTCGCATACTCTTTTAAGCCTTGCCAGTCTTGGAAACTCTTTATCTCTACATCCATTTTGAATGTCAGTCTTGTGGATCAAGTATTCTTGGCTGCATGTTCTTCTCATTTAGTGCCCTGAATAAGTATTGCCAGCCCTTTCTGGCTTGCCAGGTCTCTGTGGATGGGTCTGACGTTATTCTGATGGGCTTTCCTCTGTACATAGGGGGATTCTTTGTCCTAGCTGCCTTCAAAAGGGCCTGTCTACAATTATAATGCATCATTCTTACTATCAGACGTTATTCTGATGGGCTTTCCTCTGTACATAGGGGGATTCTTTGTCCTAGCTGCCTTCAAAAGGGCCTGTCTACAATTATAATGCATCATTCTTACTATCAGGTGTCTCAAGGACTTTCGAGAATCTATAATCTTGGGAAAAGACCGTTCTGCCTCTAGTACATGAACGCTGGTTCATGTACTCACACTCTGGTGTGAGATTTGGAAAATTTTCATGAAGAACTTGTTCCACTATATATTTTAGACTTCTTTCTTTCTCCTCCCCTTCAGGGATTCCAATAATTCTGACATTGGAACGTTTCATGGCATCATTTACTTCCCTGATTCTGTTTTCGTGGCTTCTGAGCTGTTTGTTCCAGACTTTCTCCTGATCCTTTCTCTCTATCTCTTTGTCCTGCAGATCACTAATTCTTTCTTCTGTCTCAGTTTCCCCAGCTTTTAGAGAATTTAGATTAGATTGGAATTCATTGAGAACATTGTGAACATCATCCCTGTTGGCTTTCAGTTCTGCTCTAATATTGTGAACATCATCCCTGGTGCCTTTCAGTTCTGCCCTAATCCATGGCTTTTTCCAACCTCGCTATTGCCTGGATAATTGTTAGCCTGAATTCCCTTTCTGACATATTGTCTATTTCGATAGCCATTAGCTCTGTTGCAAAAGGCCCATCCTCTGAATTTTTCTTCTTTTGAGCATTCCTCCTCCTAGTCATTTTGGTGAGAGATGGCTGAATGGATTTAGCTGGATGTATCGACCATGGTGCAGTCAAGGTGCACCCTGGAACACTTCTGAGCAATCAAGTGTCCCCACCCAAATGAAAGGAAAAAGAAAGAGAGAAAAAAGAAAAAAAAAAGAGACAGAGAGAGACAGGAAAAAAAAGAAAGATAAAAGAGAAGGCTCAGCCCAAATGGGCCCCAAGGTAAGATTTATGAAGTATACAAACAAAAACAGACAGAAGAATAAATGAAACAAGATGGGATTGGGAGAGAGACAAACCATAAATGACTCTTAATCTCACAAAACAAACTGGGGGTTGATGGGGAGAGTTGGGGTTGGGAGAGGGGGAGGGGGTTATGGACATTGGGGAGGGTATGTGCTATTGTGAGTGCTGTGAAGTGTGTAAACCTGGCGATTCACAGACCTGTACCCCTGGGGATAAAAATACATTATATGTTTATTAAAAAAAATTGGAGGGGGAGGCGAACCATAAGAGACTATGGACTCTGAAAAACAACCTGAGGGTTTTGAAGGGTCAGGGGTGGGTAACAGGTGGTGGGTAATAGGGAGGGCACGTTTTGCATGGAGCACTGGGTGTTGTGCAAAAACAATGAATACTATTATGCTGTAAAAATAAATAAATTAAAAAAAACAGACAAAGAAAAAGACTGAAAAAAGTAGATGACAAGAGAAAAAAAAATATATATATAAAAGCCAAAAAAAAAAAAAAAAGAAGAAGAACCTCGTCAAAAAGAACCCCAAGTATAAGATTTATATACTATTAGGACAAACACAAATACACAGAAACACTGGCGGAAGAAAAAGATGGGAGACTGGTTATAAATTTTCAGTGTGGGCGAGGAAGGTTCTTTTGATTCTTACTGGATGTATCTTGATATCTTTGTTAAAGGACTCAACTTTCCTAAGATAAATGGGAATTAAAAATTGGTTTACCTATAGGGGTAGCATTGACTTGGTAAAGGGGATTACCTTGAAGTTGAACTCTATATGAATATTAAAAAATAAAATTAAAAAAAGAAAAAAAAACAAAAATAAAATAAACCTTAAAAAATTAAAAAATAGAAAAGCAAAAGAAAAACACAGATATATGTATCAAAAATTTCAGGTTAAAAGGTTATTATGGAATTTGATGTACTGGACTTCTCACAGGGATGGTAAATAGGTTAAAAAATTATCTATATAAAAATTTTAAAAAATGAAACAGAATAGTGGAAATGAATTAAAAATAAAAGTTGTATCTTTGAAGTAGTCGTGGTTGTTCTTTTCTTTTTTTTTTCTTTCTTTCTTTTTTTTTTCTGGTTGGCTTTCTGGGGGAGGGGCCTGCTGCCTGGGTTTTCAGGCAGTGTTTCCTGAGTTAAGTCCTCCCGCCCCCCTCAAGGGGGTGGGCTCTGAGGAAACCGGTTTTTCAGCCTTTTGTTCTCTGGAGGTTTTTTTGTTTGTTCATTTGTTTTCTTTCGCCTTGACAGCTTTTGATGGTTTTTAGAGGTTTAGAGGAAAGCAAACAGCACCCAGACCTCCCTTTCAGAGAGAAGCCTCAGTCTGTTCCCCTCTGGGTGCTCCAGAGCACATAAGTTTCCCCTCGGCCACTGGCAGAGCACGTTCTGAGTCGCAGTCCCTGGGGACAAAGGATCTCTTGCTTGTACCCAAAACCCCAACAGCAGCGGCTGTCTGGGCAGCTCCAGACTGCCAGAGAGGTTCCAAGCAGCATTCGCACACTGAGATTTTCCCACCGGCCTGGGATGGGAGTACTCAGACTTTCTGGGTCCGAGAGCACCAGGCTTGGCGCCTGCACATGCCTCTCTCAGGGGGAGGGTGTGGGGTGCGACTCAGGCTCTGGTAGCATGGCACGGCATGCACGTGGGGACTTCAAAAAGGCTGTGTTTCTGCCAGCTGGCGAAGCTCCCAGCCCCTCATAGGAGCCATACCCCAACGCGCTCTCAGATGGGCTCATGGCTCAGGGACCAAGACCTGGTTACTCTGCCACACTCTGTCTCAGTGCCAGCGGTGGTTGTCCTGGGTCTGGGGACTTAAGCCCCTGTCCCTAACTGCCCCAATTCCCACAATTTCCCCTCACGATCCTTTGTTATTTTTGAGTGCTTTCAACCAGACTCCAAGTTAATGCTGGTCCCCAGTCACAGGGCACTCTCGTATTGGGGTATTACTTTCCAATGGGCCGCTTCTGGTGGCTCCCTCCCCCTTTTGTTTATCTTCCGATATCAGTCCGATGTTCCCACTCTGCTTTACCTGCCCACTGGCATCTTTTGCCCCTGTAGAGATCCAGACATGTATAATTCTAATCTCAGGCTGACTTCATGGGTGATCAGAGTTCTTTGGTATGTAATCAGCGCACTTTAGGGTACAGGTTGAAACGGCGCCCCCTCCTACTTCCCCGCCATCTTGTCTCCCCGAGGATGTGACAATCAGGAAATTTTGAGTCTTCTTTCGTGTGTGGTGTAAGGAAATGGTCCAGTTTCATTTTTCTGCATGTGGCTGTCCAATTTTCCCAACACCATTTGTTGAAGAGAATGTCTTTTTTCCATTGGACATTATTTCCTGCTTTGTCAAAGATTAGTTGACCATAGAGTTGAGGGTCTATTTCTGGGCTTTCTATTCTGTTTCACTGATCTATGTGTCTATTTTTGTGCCAGTACCATACCGTCTTGATGATGACAGCTTTGTAATAGAGCTTGAAGTCTGGAATTGTGATGTCACCAACTTTGGCTTTCTTTTTCAATATTACTCTGGCTTTCGAGGTCTTTTCTGGTTCCACAGAAATTTTAGGATTATTTATTCCATTTCTTTGAAAAAAAAAAAGGATGGGATTTTGATAGGGATTGCATTAAACATGTAAATTGCTTTAGGTAGCATAGATATTTTCGCAATATTTGTTCTTCCAATCCATGAGCATGGAACATTTTCCATTTCTTTGTGTCTTCTTCAATTTCTTTCATGAGTACTTTATAGTTTTCTGAGTATAGATTCTTAGCCTCTTTGGTTAGCTTTATTCCTAGGTATCTTATAGTTTGGGGTGCAATTGTAAATGCGATTGACTCCTTAAGACAATCAGGAAATTAAAGAAGAAATAAAAAATACATGGAAACAAAGGAAAATGAAAACACAGTTGTGCAATACCTTTGGGAGGCACCAAAAGTGGTCCTAAGATGGAAGTGTATGGCAATACAGGCCTACATCAAGATGCAAGAAAAATTTCAAATATGCCATCTAATCATACACCTAAAGGATCTAGAAAAAAACAAAGCAAATAAAACCAAAGTCAGCCAACAGCGGGAAATAATAAAGACTAGAACAGATATAAATGATATATAAACAAATAAACAAAAAACCACCAACCAGAGCAGATCATGAAACCAGGAGATGATTCGTCAAAAAATTAATAAAGTTGATAAACCCTGAACCAGGATCCAAATAACTAAAATAATGAATGAGAAGAGAGATCATAACCAACACCACAGAAATGCAAACACTTATAAGAGATTATGATGAGAAATTATATGCCAACAAATAAGGCAGCCTGGAAGAAAAAGATAAATTTGTACAAACATATAAAATATCAATACTGAAACAGAAAAAAAATAGTAAATTTGGAGAGACCCCAGCCAGCAAAGAAATAGATTCAATAATAAAAAATCTCCCAACAAACAAAATTCCAGGGCCATATGACTTCCCCTATTGGGTCTTCATCAAGATAAAAATTTTCTTGCACAATGAAAGAAACAGTCAACAAAACTAAAAGGCAACCTTCAGAATTGGAGAAAATATGTGCAAATGACATCTGATAAACGGGTAGTATTCAAAATATATAAAGAATTTATAAAATGTAGCCTCTCAAAAACAATCCAATTACCAAATTGTCAGAAGACATGAAAATACATTTTCCAAAGAAGACGTAGGGATGTCTAAAGGACACATGAAAAGCATTATCAACAATAGCCAAATTGTGGGAAAAGCCCTAATATCCATCAACTGATGAATGGATAAAGATGTGGTCTATGTACCCTAATGGAATATTTCTCAGCCATCAAAAAGAATGAAATCTTGCCACTTTTTGCAACATGGATGGAGCTAGAGTGTATCATGCTAAGTGAAATAAGTCAGAGAAAGAGAAATGCCATATGATTTTACTCATACGTAGAATTTAAGAACGTAAACAAAGGAACATAGGGGGAAAAAGAGAGAAAAAAACATAAAACAGACTCTTAACTATAGAGAAGAAACTGAAAATTCCTGTAGGAGGTATTAGAAGGCATGTAGGTTAAACGGGTGAAAGCCCTCTACTATTATTGTATTCTTATCAATCAGTTTCTTTAATTTTGTTTTTAATTGGTTTATATATTTGGGTGCACCAAGTTGGGGACATAAATATTTACAATTGTTAGATCCTTTTATTTGATAGACCCCTTAATTATGATAATACCCTTCTTCACTCATCTCTTGTTACTCTCTTTGGTTTAAAATCTAATTTGTCTGATATATTTATAGCTATTCCAGCTTTATTTTGATGCCCATTAGCATGATAAATTGTTCTCCACCCCCTCACTTTCAATCTGGAGTTGTCTTTGAGTATAAAATGAGTCTTTTATAAGGGGCATATGGATGAGTTTTGCTTTTTTATCCATTCTGATGCCCTGTGTCTTTCAGTTAGAGCATTCAATTTACATTCAGTGTAATTATTGAAAGATATGAATTTAGTGCCATTGCATTACCTGTAAAGTTGCTGTTTCTGTTGATTGTTTCTATTCCTTTCTAGTCTTTGTTAATTTTTGTCTTGCTCTCCTGTTCAAAGAAACCCTTTAATATTTACTGCAGAGCGGATTTTAGTGTTCATGAACTCCTTGATTTTTTATTGCCTTGCAAACTCTTTGTCTCCTAGTCTGAATGACAGCTTTGCTGGATAAAGTATTCGTGGCTGCATATGTTTCCCATTTAGCATGTTGAATGCACTATACCACTTTCTTCTGGCCTGCCAAGTATCTATGGACAAGTCTGCTGCTAAACTTATTTGTCTACCCTTACAGGTCAAGGGCTTTTTTTTACTAGTTGCTTTCACAATTCTCTCTTTATCTTTGTATTTTGTAAGTTTCATGATGATATGTCATGGTGCTGACCTCTTTTTGTTGATTTTGAGGGAAATTCTCTGTGCCTATTGGACTTGAATGCCTGTATCTTTTCCCAGATTAGGGAAGTTCTCAGTGATAATTTGTTCAGATAAACATTCTGCCCTTTTACTTATTTTCTGGGACTACTCTGATATGGATACTTTGCACTTTATGGAATTGCTGAGTTCCATAAGTCCATATTTATGATCTAATAGTTTTCTTTCCCTCTTCTTTTCAGCTTCATTATTTTCCATAATTTTCTATATCACCTATTCTCTCCTCTGCTTCTTCCATCCTCATTATGATTATAACCAGTCAGTTTTGCATCTCAGTTATAGCATTTTTAATTTCATCCTCACTGGTTTGTATGTCTTTTATCTCTGCAGCAAGGGTCTCTTTGGTGTCTTCTATGCTTTTTTCAAACCCAGCTAGTATTCTTATTACTTGTTGTAAATTCTTACTCAGATATATTACTTATATCTGTTTTGAAACAAGTCCCTGGCTATGATTTCTTCTTGAACTTTCTTTTGGGGAGAATACCTCATCTTGTCATTTTCTAAGTTTCTGTCTTTTGTGTGTTATGAAAATTTGTGTTTCCTGGTCCTGATACTAGTACTATATTAAAAAATGTTATACACTGGCACTTCAGGAAATGTTTCTGGTTTATGTTTCACTCTGCTATTGTGTTTTGGCTGCTCTTTTCAACAGTTCAATCCTCTTCTGAGTTCTTCCTTGTTTGCAGTGTGGAGTGTTTGGGCCTTTAACTAGGTGTGCTCTGATTTTTTTTAAGATAAGCCTGATTTAAAACAAAACAAAACAAAGCTGTTCCAAAGAGAGAGAAAAGAGAGAGAGAGAGAGAGAGAGAGAGGAGGAAACGGAACAAAAAAAGCAAAACAGACAAACAAAAAACTATAAGTCTGAATCCAAAGAAAGAAAGAAAAAGGAAAGAAAGAAAGAAGAAAGAAAAGAAAGGAAGGAAGGAAGGAGAGGAGGGAGGGAAAGGGGTGTGGTGGTCCTATTTCCACCAAAACTGAAGCTGGCACTTCGGATCACTCTATATCATCAGCCGACTTGGTATGGGGGGAGGTTGCTGTTCCTCCAGGGGAGAGGCTTGATTCATTGGATCACAGTCAAACATGCCCTAGTAAAGATGCCCTACCATGGGGCCAGAGTTTGATGTAAGTGGCTCCAGTCTCCACTAGAGGCACTGTGTTGTTCACTTAAGTCCTAATATTCTGGTGGATTGGAGGGGAAGATGTGTTCACCCCAACATCTTACCCTGGGAAGGGAACTGGTGGCCACCATTATTTAGGAAGCCCTCCCAGAAAAGTGAACACTCTCCCCTCTTGCAGCCCAGGCTTCTGTCAGATCCCTACTCTCAACGTGTCTGTGCCTGGGCCATCAGCACACCCAGCACCAAAATACTTCTGTGGTTTCTCTGTGGCACACAGCTAGGATTCAAAACTCCAAATCTTAAAGGACCCAGCAAGGTGCAGACCAGCTCCCTTCCCCCAGAGGAGAGCCTCATAGTGCTGTGCACAGAGCCATTCTGTCCCAGAAAAGCAGGTGCACAGCTGTGCAGGTGCCTAGAGTCTGTGGTGAAGCACAGTACACGCTGTGACCAGGTTATCTCCCCACTGTGCATGCCTCTGTCTCCTGCTGTTGAATGGTCACTCAGTGGTGCCTCCTGCATCCCTTATCCTTGGAGAGACAATACGCCATTGTCCAAATGTACTCCAGGAAGGGGAATGATCCCTCCCAGTGTAACCCAGGGGATAACCACATCATGCTGTCCACTGTTCACTTCCTGGCCTTGCCTTTTCTTTCCCCAGGAATACTGCTGCCCACCCATCTTGACTCTGGTGAATGGCATGGATTATTAAAACCTCAGAATTTGAGCCCTGCTGTTTGATAACAAACAAATAAACAAACAAACAAACTTGCCATAGTCAGTTCCTCTCAATTCCCCAGTCAATGCTATTGGGGAAACATATTTCTTGCACAAACCCAACACACTGCTCATTCTCCCCTTCTCTCCCTTTCTCCCTGTCTTCTCTCCATGGAAAGGGCTCCCACCCCTTCCATGGCACTGCAGCTTTTCTCTTTCTCTATTCATGTCTCTGAACCTTGTAGCTGCCATGTTCTTGCCCACTAATTATGCAGATTGTTCTCTTAAACTTCAGGCTGATTTCCTGTTGTTCAAAATGTTTTGATGTTGATTAAGCTGTATTCAAGGGCCAAGGCAAGCCTAGGGTCCCCCTACTATTCTGCCATATTAACTCCTCCTCAAATGGGTGATAGTTATTAAGGTGGGAACTTGTTGTGATGAACACTGGGTATGTATATAAGTGATATATATAGAAGTATAGAAGTATATATAAGTATGAAAATATATATATATATGATGAATCACTATACTCACAAAACCAATATTACACTGCATGTTAATTAAATAGAATTTAAATTAAAAACTTGCAATGAAAAAGGAAACTAAAAATGTAATTGTTTCCAAAGATTTTGTGTCTTCATCATGCAAATTAAAATAATGACTTCTAAAAACTTGTAATTTGTATTTACTTTTATGATTTATATACCTAGAGAGTAATATGTAGGGAAAACTCAGGAAATAATGAATGAATTTACTAACAAATTATATGCATCTATATCTCTGTCTCTTTATATCTATCTATCTATCTATCATCTATCTATCTGTTTATGGAGAGAGAGAAAACGGGGAGAGTCTTGAAGAAACATAATTCTTTTAAATTTGATTGTTTCTAATGTAATAGATATGTACATATACACAACAGAAGCATCTTGACATTTCTAATAAGCCAAACATATTAAATGTATTGCTGTGGTCTTTCTTTATTCGTCATTACTATGCAGGACTGTCCTGGCCCACAAAAATGGAAATCTTGTGATGAACCATTGTGAACTGTTTTCATGTGTGGAGTTTCCTTATATTTTTGGTAACATTTCTGTAGACAGTTTAGGGCTCATGACAGGTGTTTGTTCATTGATTCAACTTCTCTATTTGAAATATTTCTTTTTTGACCCTGAGTAAAAGAGAATACTTTGATCTTAAGTAATTTATTTGTCTATGTAAATATCAGTAAAGCCTTGTGCATCATAGATGTCTTCATAGAAATGACTATAATATTTCATATTTCCCTCAAATATCTGCTTATATCAAGTACCACTTAAAAACAACTGACTAAAGCTCCCATTAGTATAAGTGAGTATTGCTCAAAATCTGGTTGCCAGTCAATGAAAATTTTGCACTCTAGAAAGCTCCAAAATAAATCCCCATTTTCTTCTGGTAAGCCAAGTGAATGAATAAATAAATGATAGGTGAATGAATGGAGTGGGGGAAAAAGACTGGTTTCCTCAACTAAGATGTATGTCAGAAGCAGCTACTAGATGTATGTTAGAAGGTCTTGTCACATGTTTTATCTTAAAGTATTAAGAGTGTACAGTAAATATCTAAGTAGTTCGAGAGGCAATTTGTATAAAATTGTCATGAAATCTTAATCTTTAAAAGTCTACACACTCAATATTTTCCCCAATTCATCCTTTAAAATCTGGAAGAAAGAAACTTGGTTTTTATGTATGAAGCTATAAAATACCATGTAGGTATTGCATGGCTCAATAAAAATAACTATCAGTAATAACAACAATGTCATGGCAGAGCCAACTCCACCTCAGCTGAAACCAACCCTAACCTGTTGGGGAGGTTCTAAGAGAATGATCTTTGTTACAAAATGTTTACTTCAGTGTTATTTGTGCTGCTACATAATTCCAACTATGATTAGGGGAACCTCCCTGTTTCTCTCAATTTTTACTCTGGTAAGAGGCCATTGCAATTTATCTCCATACTCCCTTGTCTTTTTAGTCCTATAAAATAGGAACTTTTTTGGACATTAGGAAAAGGGATGAAAAGATTATTACCAGTTCAAAGGAAAAATAAAAGCTGAAAAATGCTGTAAAATATGTTGATACAGTAGGGTATTTGTTACACACTAATCTCAGAGAAATGTAGAACCTTTACCTCCAGTCATAAGCATAGTAACTCACACCACAACATGTATCCTGAAACACAGTAGTTGCAAAACTTTCAACATTCGGCTCGAGTCATGATCTCGGGGTCCTGGGATCAAGTCCCGCATCGGGCTCTCTGCTCGGCGGCGAGCCCACTTCCCTCTCTCTCTCTCTGCCTGCCTCTCTGTCTACTTGTGATCTCTCTCTGTCAAATAAATAAATAAAGTCTTAAAAAAATACAGCAGGGAGTATAGAAAAAAATTATAGAGTTTGGAAGGACATACTTTTGTAAAACCATAGTTGAAGACATGATTTAGCCTTACTCATTTGTTTAGATGTTTAACATTCACAGGTGTGGACTGAGTTATGTAGGTAGAAATCAGTAGTTATATTCAGAACTCACAATTTTTTTCAGTGGTATGTATTGCCAAGTACTCATATCACCATTCCCACATTTCACTACAAAAAATATTTGTAATTATTTTAGTAAGGTGTTATCTTTAGGTTTTTGTGATTACTATTTAGAACACTATAACTTTGAGATTCCAAATTCTCACCAAATTAAAGGATGGTTTTGAAATACTTCTATTTAAATAAATTTTTTAATTTATAATTTATTTTTGTTTAATTGAAGCATAAGTAATACACAGATTATATTATTTTCAGGTTTAAACATAATGATTCAACAATTCTATACATTACTCAGTACTCACTGTGATAAATACAGTCGCCATCTGTCACCAAATGTTATTACAATCTTATTGACTATATTCCCTATGTTGTACTTTTCATCTCCATGACTTATTTAATTTATAACTGGAAGTTTGTACTTTTTAATCCCTTTTGTCTATTTCATCCATCCCTCCGCCTACCTCCCCTCTGGCAACCACCAGTTTGTACCCTGTATTTAAGATTCTGTTTGTTTATTTGTGGCCATAAAAAAGCATGAGATCTTGCCATTTGCAGCAACATGGATGAACAGATAGGGTATTATGCTAGGTGAAGTCAAAGAAAAAAATACCATATTATTTCACTCATATCTGGAATTTAAGAAACAAAACAAAGAGATAAACAAACAAATAAACAAGAAAACTTAGACTCTTAAATGCAGTGGAATTCTTTAGAACTGCTCTTCAGTTTTTAAAAATGACAGTGAAATAACTGGTGGATTTGGGGGAGAAAATGGATTCATGAAGAAAAATCTAATCATTCAAATAGATGTGTTTGTACTTATTAACAAAACACACTGGTCTATTGGTTAAATTTAAAATATCTCTATCATACTTATGATAGATGCACAAATTTTATATTTCTAAATGCAGTATGATTTTGGTGATATGATTCCAGGAACCCAAAACTATAGATTTACATTCATTTTTCACTCACTTATTTATTTGTTCTTTACAAAAGTATTTATTGAATACCTAGTATATGCAAAACATGTGGTGAATATTCTGATTCTCTATCCTCACTGAGAATATGTTCTAGTAGGAGAGATAAAATTTGTTCAAACATAGTTACAATACAAACAGTATGAAATAACTGCTCTAAAGTTGTACTAACAAAGGTCACAAACTGAGAGATGATTTTTGTCTTAATTCTGTCAGATAGGCTTTATAGATGTTTGATTTAAGTCTTAAAGAGTAAATGGAATTTCAACAGAAGAGAAAAAAACTAAGACTTCCCTAAGGGAAGGAATGGTATGAAATAAAAAGTACTAAAAATGACCAATTAAAAGGTAAGTGGAGTAGTTTGGCTGAAGCATTGAGCATATATGAAATGAGAGACACAGAAGTCTAGAAAGATGTAAGGGCTATATAAAAGAAGAACCTTTGTAGTGTACATCTATTATGTAGGGCTGTCCAGAAAACATTATGTCTTTCGGAAATTCTATGGTGTAATTAGTTTTCTTCTAGCATGGATAGTCTTGATAAATATGTAAACCAGTGACTTGACCTCCATAGCTAAAATGTGGACATGTAAATCAAGCTAAGTCTGTTCAATATTCACTTGGACTTTGGGTTTTGAGCAGAGTAAAATAATGAAAGAAAGAGTTTCTTGGTTCACCTATTTTCTTCTCCTATTTTCTTCTCCTACTTGCAGTTTTGGATCTTTCCTAGCTTAGGTTCCTTCTAAGTCTGGCTCTCTGACTGGTCCTTCAATTATGCCAGCTATCCTATGTCCCTTCAGTAAAGATTTCCTTCCTTCCTTCCTTCCTGCCTGCCTGCCTGCCTTTCTTTTTTCTTTCTTTCTTTCTTTTTCTGCCTTTATCTTTATTTCTTTCTCTCTCTTTCTTTAGTTAACCAGTCAATATTTCTGCTTACATCAAAGAACCTGATCAGAACTTGAAGACAAACCAGTTTTACACTGAAGGAGTACTTGAAGGCAAAGTTAAAGAGGGGGAATTGTCTAATCAAACTGTCATTAGAAACAGTATTCTGGGAATGCTATGTTGAATAGATTGGAAGGGAGAGAGACTGAGGTGAAGGATACCAGTTAGGAGGCTGTTGTAGTAGTTTCAGATCCAGGAACTGAGGATCTGGACTAAGACAATGAGAAGTAAGAGATATTTATGAGAGATACAATTAATAAAAAATTAACGGGTCTTGGAAACTGATTTGGCATTTGTTTTGCAGAGGATGAAAAAGTCAAAGATCACTCTGAGGTTCCAACACTGAAGAATGGGATGACACATGAGAAGTCTGTGTAAGAGACTGAGGAGGAAAAACTAGAGAAATATGAGAATCAGAGTGTTGCAATATCATGTAGGCCAGTGAAGGAGAGATTGACAAGTTGTACGGGTTTAGCAATGTTAGAGGCTATGGGAAGAAAAAGTTCTAGAAATAAGAAAAGAATAAATTCTTATCATGCTTCAATTTAGCTGAAATCTCAGAAGAAAAAGAATAGTTCTCATTACTGAGTGGAGAAAAAGCCATTTCACGTAGCACTATTTATGACCCTTTAGATCAGTGGTTCTCAACCCCTGTTTGCTCGATGGGCTCTTTGGCACTCTGGTAAGGCCAATGGATCCCTTCTCAGAACAACATATTTATTTTATTTTATTTTATTTTATTTTATTTTTTAAGATAAACTATTTTAAAATAGATGGTTATCATTTCAGAGGAGATATAAAGACAAGTAAACCTATATAAAAGATGCTAAAACTCATTATATTATGTCAATTTAATATAATATTATGTATATATTATAACAATATGTAATTGATTACAACAAGATTATTTTACACCAAGGAGTTTGGTACAGTGAAGTCTTGTAGCCCAAAATGGAGGAATAAGAACTTTTACATAGAGCTGGTGGGAGTGTAAATCAATATTCTTATATTGGAAAAAAATTTTAGATTCAAAATTGAACAAATGCATATCCAAGAGCCCACCTATTCCATCTAGGTATATGTTTTAGATAAATTCTTGAACAGGCATACTAGCATACATGAACAAAAATATTTATGTAACATTATGTGACATTACATAAGCCACTTGTTATTTGAGAGGAGAATGGATTAAGAAATTATTGTAGTGACACAGTAAGGATGAATGTAATACAGCTTCACATAATAATATGGGTGGATCATGTAAAAATTATGTTGAATAAAGGAACCAAGTCATAGAAGACTACTACAGTATGATACCATTTTAAAATAATACTTTCAAAAAGGCAAAGCTAAAGAATATATGTTTTAGGCATTTATATGTGTGTGGGTAAAACTTTTATTTTTTTTCATTTAAAGTCACCCTTTATTTACTCTTTATCAATTTTTAAGATTTAAATTCTAGTTATTTAACACACAGTATATTGGTTTCAGGAGTAAAATGTAGTGTTCATTACTTACTTCTAATACCCTGTGCTCAAAACAATAATTGTCCTACTGAATACCCACCACACATTTAACCCAGCCCAGCCCAGCTCCTCTCCATCAACCCTCTATAGTTTTCTATATTTAAGAGTCTCTTATGGTTTGCTTCTCTCTCTCTCTTTTTTTCCCTTCCCCTATGTTCATGGTATTTGTCTTTCTCTGACTTATTTTGCATAACACTAAACTCTTTAGCTCCTTCCATGTCATTGCAAATGGCAATATTTCATTCTTTTTAATGACTAACTAATATTTCATTATATTTATATATATGCATATATGTGTATACATATACCTCTTCTTCTTTATCCATTCATCAGTCAATGGACATTTGAGCTCTTACCATAGTTTGGCCATTATTGATAATACTGCTATGAACATCAGAGTGCATGTGCCCCTTCAAATTAGTATTTTTGTATCTCTGGTGTAAAAACCTAGTAGTGAAACTGCTATGCCATAGGGTAGTTCTATTTTTAACTTTTTTTTTTTTTAAAGATTTTATTTATTTATTTGACAGAGAGAGATCACAGTAGGCAGAGAGGCAGGCAGAGAGAGAGGAGGAAGCAGGC
Source organism: Meles meles (assembly GCF_922984935.1). Classification (NCBI taxonomy): domain Eukaryota; kingdom Metazoa; phylum Chordata; class Mammalia; order Carnivora; family Mustelidae; genus Meles; species Meles meles. The sequence goes on from NC_060087.1 coordinate 72,557,973, forward strand.
TCCCCACGGAGCAGAGAGCCCGATGCGGGGCTCGATCCCAGGACCCTGAGATCATGACCTGAGCCGAAGGCAGTGGCTTAATCCACTGAGCCACCCAGGCGCCCCTCTATTTTTAACTTTTGAGGAACCTCCATACTCTTTTCCACAGTGGCTGCACCATTTCTCATTTCAGCCAACAATGCAAGAGTGTTCCCCTTTCTCCACAACATCACAAACACCTGTTGTGTCTTGTGTTGTTGATTTTAGCCATTCTGACAGGTGCAAGGAGATATCTCATTGTAGTTTTGATTTGTACTTTCCTAATGATTGTGGTACTGAGCATCTTTTCATAAGTCTGTTGGCAATCTGTATGTCTTCTCTGGTAAAATGCCCATTCATGTCTACTCCCCATTTGTTAGATTATTCATTTCTGGAGGGTTGATTTTGATAAGTTCTTTGGGTAAATACCTGGTACTGAAATTGCTGGGTCAAAAGGTAGTTGTATTTTAATATTTTAAGGAACCTCCTTACTACTTTTCAGAATGGCTACACCAGTTTGCATTCCCATCAACAGTGTAAGAGGGTTCCACTTTCTTCCTACCCCTGCCAACACCTGTTGTTTATTGTCCTGTTAATTTTAGCCATTCTGACAGGTGCAAGGTGTTATTTCACAGTAGTTTTCATTTGTATTTCCCTGATGATGAGTATAGTTGAGCATCTTTTCATGTATCTGTTAGCTTTCTGTGTGCCTTCTTTGGAAAAATATCTATTTATGTCTTTCACCCATTTCTTAACTGGATTATTTGTTTGTTTGTTTTTTTCTAGAGTTGAGTTTGATAAGTTCTTTATAGATTTTGGATACTAACCCTTTATCAGATATGTCATTTGCAAGTATCTTTTCCCATTCCATAGGATGTCTTTCAGTTTTGTTGATTGTTTCCTTTGATGCCCAGAAATTTTATCTTGATGAAGTCCCAATAGTTCATTTTTGCTTTTGTTATTCTTGCCTCAGTAGACATGTCTAGTAAGAAGTTGCTAAGGTGCCTGGGTGGCTCAGTCAGTTAAGCATCTGAGTCCTGATTTTGGCTCAGGCCATGATCTCAGGGTCATGAGATTGAACCCTGTGTTGGGCTCTATGTTGGGCATGGAACCTGCTTAAGATTCTCTCTTTCCCTCTCCCTCTGCATCCCAGCTTACTCTCTCTCTCTTTCTAAAAAAAATTGATATGGCCACAGTCAAACAGGTTGCAGTCTGTGTTACCCTCTAGGATTTTGATGGTTTCCTCTCTTAGAATTAGGTCTTTCATCCATTTTGAATTTATTTTTGTCCAGTTTCATTCTTCTGTATGTTGCCGTTCAGTATTCACAATTTATTGAAGAAATTGTCTTTTCCAGGATATTCTTTCCTGCTTTGTCAAAGATTAAATGACACTATATTTATGGGTCCATTTCTGTGTTTTCTATTCTGATCCATTGTGTCTGTTTTTGTGCTAGTACCATACTGTCTTAATGATTACAGCTTTGCAGTATAGCTTGAAATCAAGAATTCTGATGTTTCCAGCTTTGCTTTGCTTTTGCAAAGGTGGCTCTGGTATTTGGCAACTTTTGTTGTTCAGTATAGATCTTAACATGATTTGTTCTAGCTCTGTGAAAAATGCTGGTGGTATTTTGATAAGGATTTCATTAAATGTGAAGATTGCTTTTGGTACTACAGACATTTTATGAATATTTGTTCTTCCAATCCATGATCATAGAATATTTTTCCATTTCTTTTGGTCACCTTCAATTTTCTTCATAAGTGTTCTATAATTTTCAGAGTACAGATATTTTGCCTCTTTGGTTAGGTTAATTCCTAGGTATCTTATACTTTCTGGTACAATTGTAAATGAGATAGATTCCTTGATTTCTCTTTCTGCTATTTCATTATTGGCTTATAGAAATGCACCAAATATCTGTATGTTGATTTTGTATCCTGTGAATTTACTGAATTTTTGTATTAGTTGTAACAATTTTTTGGTAGAGTCTTTTGGGTTTTTTTATATAGACTTTCATGTCATCTGCAAATAGTGAAAGCTTGACTCTTTCCTTGCCAATTTGCATTCCTTTTATTTCTTTGTTGTCTGATTGGTGAGGCTAGGGCTTTCAGTACACTGTTAGATAAATATGGTGAGAATGTACATCCCTGTCCTTTTCCTGTCCATACAACCAGTGAATTGCACTACTAGTTATTTGCCCAAAGGATACCTAAACACTGATTCAAAGGGGCATATGCACTCCAATATTTAAAGCAGCATCATCTACAATATCCATATTATGGAAAGAGCCTAAATGTCCATCAGTTTTGGGGTAAAGAAAATGTGGTGTGTGTGTATGCAACTGAACCTTACTCACAATGAAATCTTTCCATTTGCCAAGACAGACATGAAGCTAGAGAGTAATACGCTAAGCAAAATAAGCAAAATAAGTCAGCCAGAGTAAGAAAAATACCATAATGTTTTACTCATATACGGAATTTTAAAAGTGAGACAAATGAACATGGAGGAAGAAAGAGTGTGGTAAACCATGAAACAGACTATTTTTTTTGTTATTTTTATAAAGTTTATTTGTATTTAACTATTCCTTATTTTATATATTTTTTCCAAATTTGTATTTAAAATCTACTTCATTAGCATATAGTTTAATAAGGATTTCAGGAACAGAATTCAGTGATTTATCGCTTACATATAACAAGCAGTGCTCATCATAACAAGTGCCCTCCTTAATTCCCATTTAGCACATCCACCTCCCTCCATTCTGTTTGCTCTTAATCATTAAGAGTCTCTTATAGTTTGTTTCACCCATTTTCCCCCCTTTCCATATTTTCATCTGTTTTGTTTTCTAAATTCCTTGTATCAGTGAAATCATATGGCATTTTTTCTCTTTTTCTTTGGCTTATTTCACTTAGCATAATACACTCAGTTTCACCCATGTCATAGCAAATGGCAAGATTTTGTTCTTTCTCATTATTGAACAACATTCCTTTGTATATATACACAACTTTTTTAAACATTCATCAGTCACTGGACACTTGGGCGCTTTCCATAGTTTGGCTATTGTTGATTATCTACTATAAACACCCATATGCACCCCTTCAGATCTGTATTTTTTTTATCCTTTGGATAAATATCTACTAAGGAAATTGCTGGATCATAGAGAAGTTCTCTTTTTAACTTGTTGAGCAACCTCCATACTGTTTTAACTTGTTGAGGAAGCGCCATACAGAGTGGCTGCACCAGTTTACATTCTCAGCAATAGTGTAAGACAGTTCCCCTTTCTCGGCATTCTCACCAACATCCACTGCTTTCTGTGTTGCTAATTTTGGCCATTCTGACAGGTATGAAATAATATCTTATTTTTGTTTTGATTTGTATTTCCCTGATGATGAGTAATGTTGATCATCTTTTCATGTTTCTGTTGGCCATCAAGATGTCTTGTTTGGGAAAATGTCTATTCATGTATTCTGCCCATTTCTTAACTGATTATTTGTTTTTTGGGTGTTGAGTTTGATAAATTCTTTATAGATTTTGGATACTAACACTTTATCATATATGTCATTTTCAAATATGTTTTACTGTTCCATAGGTTGCATTTTAGTTTTGTTCATTGTTTCCTTCCTTGTGTAGAAGATTTGTATCTTGATAAATTCCCAATAGTTCATTTTTGTTTTTGTTTCTCTTGCCTCTGACAATGTGTCTAGTAAGAGATTGCTAAGGCCAAGGTCAAACAGGTTACTACATGTGATTTCCTCTAGGATTTTGATGGTTTCCTGTCTTACATGTTGGTTTTCATTCATTTTTGAATTTATTTTTGTGTATGCTGCAAGAAAGTGGTCCAGTTTCATTCTTCTATATGTTGTTTTCCAGTTTTCCCAATACCATTTGTTAAAGAGACTGTCTTTTTCCCACTGGATATTTTTTTCCTGCTTTATCAAAGATAAGTTGACCATATAGTAGTTGGTCCATTACTGTGTTTTCTATTTTGTTCCATTGAGCTATGTATCTGTTTTTGTGTCAGTACCATACTTTTTTGATGACTACAACTTTGTAATATAGTTTGATGTCTGGAATCTTGATGTCTCCTGTTTTTCTTTTCTTTTTCAGGATTGCTTGTCTACTTGGGGTCTTTTGTGGTTCTATACAAATTTTATGTTTGTTTGTTCTAGCTTTGTGAAAAATGCTGTCAGTATTTTTTTTTAAGATATGTTTACCTAAGAGAGAGAGAGAGAGAATGATCAGGATGGACAGAGGGAGAGAAAATTGGAAGCAGACTCCACATTGAGTGCAGAGTCTGACTTAGGGCTTGATTCCCAGACACTGAGATCATGACTTAAGCTTAAAGCAAGAGTCTAACACTTAACCAACTGACTTAACCAAATGAGCTACCCAAGTGTCCCAACTGCTGTTGGTATTTTGATAGGAATTGCATTAAATGTGTAGATTGTTTTGGGTAGTATATACATTTTAACAATATTCCTTCTTCCAATCCATGAGCATTGAATTTTTCCCATTTCCTTGTCTCCTCTTCAATTTCTTTGTAAGTGTTCTATAGTTTTCAGAGCACAGATCTTTTACCTCTTTGGTTAGGTTTGTTCCTAAGTATCTTATAATTTTTGATGCTATTTTAATTGGGATCGGTTCTTTCACCTTTTTCTCTTGCTTCATTATTACTGTATAGAAATTTAACAGATTTGTATGCACTGATGTTATATCTTGTGATGATGCTGAACTCATGTATTGTAGCAATTTTTTTGGTAGAGTCTTTCAGTTTTTCTACATACAGTATCATGTAATCCACAAATAATGAAAGACTAGCTTCTTCCTTGCTAATCTGGATGCTTTTTATTTCTTTATGTTGTCTGCTGAGGCTATGACTTCCAGTAATAAGTTGAACAACAGTAGTGAGAGTGGACATCCCTATCTTGTTCCTGATCTTAGATAAAAAGATCTCAGTTTTTCCCCACTGAGGGTTGTATTAGCTATGGGTCTTTTCTATAGGACCTTTATGATGTTGACGTATGTTCCCTCTATCCCTACTTTGTTGAGGCTTTTATCAAGAATAGATGCTGTATTTTGTCAAGTGTTTTTTTCTGTATCTATTGAAAGCATCAAATGGTTCTTATCCTTTCTTTTATTGATGTTGTGTATCATGTTGATTGATTTGTCAATATTGAACCATCCCTGAAGCCAAGGAATAAATCTCATTTGATTGTGGTGAATAATTCTTTAATTTACTGTTAGATTCAATTTTCTGGTATCATGCTGAGAATTTTTGCATTCTTGTTCATCAGGGATATTGTTCTGTATTTCTCCTTTTTAGTGGGGTCTTTGTCTTTTTTGGAAAAGGGTTATGCTAGCCTCATAGAATGGGTTTGGAAGTTTTCATTGCATTTCTGTTCTGGGGTACAGTTTGAGAAGAATATATATTAACACTTCTTTAAATGTCTGGTAGAATTCAACTGGAAAATTGTCTGCCCTGGACTTTTGTTTATTGGGAGATTTTTTGATTACTGATTCAATTTCTTTGCTGGTTATGGGTATGTTCAAATTTCCTATTTTTCCCTGTTTCAGGTTGCTAGAAATTTGTCCATTTCTTCCAGATTGCCCAGTTTGTTGGCATATAATTTTTTATATTATTCTCATAATTGTTTGAATTACTGTGGTGTTGGTTGTGATCTCTCCTTTTTCATTTGTGATTTTATTTGTTTGAGTCCTTTCTTTTTTCTTTATCGTAGGTCTAGCTCGTGGGGGGTGGTTACCAATTTTATTAATTCTTTCAAAGAACCAGCTCTTAGTTTCCTTGATCTGTTCTACTGTTTTTGTTTTATTTTGTTTTGTTTCTGTATCATTTATTTATGCTCTAATCTTTATTCTTTCTTTTCCTGGCTTCAGGATTTATGCACTATTTCTTTTCTACTTCCTTCAGGTATAAGCTTCAGTTGTGTACTTGAGAGTTTTCTTTCTTCTCAAATTAGGCCTGTATTGCAAAATACTTGCCTCATAAGACTGCTTTTGCATTATCCCAAATGTTTTGGACTGTCATGTTTTCATTTTCATCCATGTATTTTTAAAAGCACTTCTTCTTTAATTTCCCAAGTTTTCTAAAATTTATTTAACCCATTTATTTTTAGTAGGGTGCTCTTTAATTTTCATATATTGTGGTCTTTCCAAATTTTTTCTACTGGTTTACTTCAAGTTTCTTAGCACTCTGATTGGAAACTGCATGCTATCACCTCAGTATTTCTGTACTTGCTGAGGGCTAATGTGTGACACTGTGTGTGATCTATTCTGGAGAATATTCCTTGTACACTTGAAAAGAATGTGTATTCCCCTGTTTTAAGGTGAAAAGTTCTGAAGTTAAGTCCCTCTGTTATGTCCATCTCATCCACTGTGACATTGAAAGCCATTGTTCCCTTGTTAATTTTATGCTTAGATGAATTGCCCATTGAGGTAAGTGGGGTGTTAAAATTCCCTCCTATGATTGTATAATTATCAATGTGTTCTTTTGTTATTAATTGATATTATTATTGTATTGTAAGCATAAATATCCATCATATCTCTGCCTTCCCATGTCTGGGTCCAGACCATCTGCCCACCTGGCAGCACAGTGCCCCTGTGTTTTATTTCAGGCACACTGGCTGAATTTCAGAACCCCCAAATTTAGTGTCCTATTGTGGTAAAGACCTGTTTTGGTCCTTTGGGGGAGGGTCTTGCCACGCTGGGGTTGGTGCCTGTTAATCCCAAAAAGCAGTCACACCAGTGCAGTAAGTCTTGGAGTTTATAGAATACACAGCAAAAAGCCTGAGTCCTTGTTAGACATCCCCAGCAGATGTCTCTGCCCTGATGCTTAAGGGGCGGGGGAACACAATGGTATGTGCTGGCTCTTTTTCCCTTTGAAAGACAATGCCACATCTCCCAGTTGCACTCCACGAAGGGAGAAACGTCTCTCCCAGTACGTCCAGGTGATCCACAGATCCAGAGATCTCATCATCCATTCCTGGGCCTCTGTCCTTCATCTTCACAAGAGCATAGCAGCTCCTGCCAGGCTCCTCGCAGCCTACAGTGGGTGCAGACTTCTATAACAAGTCTTTGAGCTCTACTGCTTGTGAAAACTCTAGGTAATCAGCCCCTCTCATTTTCCCAGTCAGTGGTTTTAGGGAAGTGTTTTTCTTAGGTGATCCCTTGTGCACTGCTCTCTTTATTCTCTCTCACCACTGTTGGAAGACTTTCTGTGCTATGTTAAATAATGGTGGTGAGAGTGGACATCCCTGCCTTGTTCCTGACCATACAGGAAAAGCTCTCAGTTTCTCCATATTGAGGATGATAGCTCTGGGTTCTTCATATATGGCCTTTATTATGGTGAGGTATGTTCCCCTAAACCTATTTTGTCGATAATTTTTATCATATACTGATGTCATACTTTGTCAAATGCTTTTTCTGCATCTATTTAGAAGATCATAGGTTCTTATCCTTTCTTTAATTAATGTGATGTATCACATTTATTGATTTGCAAATATTGAAACAACTTTGCAGTCCAAGAATAAATCACGATGAAGGAATCTGTTCATCTGTACTGTTGGATGTGATTTGCTAATGTTTTATTGATAAGTATGCATCCATGTTCATCAGGTATACTGGTCTGTAATTTTTTTAGTGGTGTCTTTATTTGGTTTTGGTATCATGAAAATCCTTGCCTCATAGAATGCAATTGGTGGTTTTCCTTCCATTCCTATTTTTGGGAAGAATTTGAGAAGAATAGGTATAAACTCTTTAAGAATTTGGTAAAATTCATCTGTGAGACCATCTGGCCCTGAACTTTTGTTTTTTGGGAGATTTTTGATTACTGATTCAATTTCTTTGCTGGTTATCAGTCTGTTCAAGCTTTCTATTTCTTCCTGCTTCAGTTTTGGTAGTTTATATTTCCAGGAATTTATCTATCTCTTCTAGGTTGTCTAATTGGTTGGTGTACATTTTTTGATAATATTCTCTTATAAATGTTTTTATTTATATGGTATTGTTTGTTACATCTTTCTCATTTGTAATTTTATTTATTTGGATCTTTTTTTATTTTTGGTAAGTCTGATTAGGGGTTTATCAATTTTATTAACTTTCTCTAGAACCAGCTTCTGGTTTCATTGTTCTCTTTACTGTTTTTATTTTATTTATTTTCAGCATAACAGTACTCATTGTTTTTGCACCACACCCAGTACTCCATGCAATATGTGCCCTCTCTATTACCCTCCACCTGGTTCCCCAACCTCCCACCCCCCCCACCCCTTCAAAACCCTCAGGTTGTTTTTCAGAGTCCATAGTCTCTCATGGTTCATCTCCCCTTCCAATTTCCCACAACTCCCTTCTCCTCTCCATCTCCCCATGTCCTCCATGTTCTTTGTTATGCTCCACAAATAAGTGAAACCATATGATAATTGACTCTCTCTGCTTGACTTATTTCGCTCAGCATAATCTCTTCCAGTCCCACCCATGTTTCTACAAAAGTTAGATATTCATCCTTTCTGATGGAGGCATAATACTCCATTGTATATATGGAGCACATCTTCCTTATCCATTCATCCGTTGAAGGGCATCTTGGTTCTTTCCACAGTTTGGCGACCGTAGCCATTGCTGCAATAAACATTGGGGTACAAATGGCTCTTCTTTTCACTACATCTGTATATTTAGGGTAAATACCCAGTAGTGCAATTGCAGGGTCATAGGGAAGCTCTATTTTTAATTTCTTGAGGAATCTCCACACTGTTCTCCAAAGTGGCTGCACCAACTTGCATTCCCATCAACAGTGTGAGAGGGTTGCCCTTTCTCCACATCCTCTCCAACACACTTTGTTTCCTGTCTTGCTAATTTTGGCCATTCTAACTGGTGTAAGGTGATATCTCAATGTGGTTTTAATTTGAATCTCCCTGATGGCTAGTGATGATGAACATTTTTTCATGTGTCTGATAGCCATTTGTATGTCCTCGTTGGAGAAGTGTCTGTTCATATCTTCTGCCCATTTTTTGATATGATTATCTGTTTTGTGTGTGTTGAGTTTGAGGAGTTCTTTATAGATCCTGGATATCAACCTTTTGTCTGTACTGTCATTTGCAAATATCTTCTCCCATTCCGTGGGTTGCCTTTTTGTTTTGTTGACTGTTTCCTTTGCTGTGCAGAAGCTTTTGATCATGATGAAGTCCCAAAAGTTCATTTTCGCTTTTGTTTCCTTGGTCTTTGGAGACATATCTTGAAAGAAGTTGTTGTGGCTGATATCGAAGAGGTTACTGCCTATGTTCTTCTCTAGGATTCTGATGGATTCCTGTCTCACGTTGAGGTCTTTTATCCATTTCGAGTTTATCTTTGTGTACGGTGTAAGAGAATGGTTGAGTTTCATTCTTCTACATATAGCTGTCCAGTTTTCCCCGCACGATTTATTGAAGAGACTGTCTTTTTTTCCATTGTATATTTTATCCTGTTTTGTCAAAGATTATTTGACCATAGAGTTGAGGGTCCATATCTGGGCTCTCCACTCTGTTCCACTGGTCTATGTGTCTGTTTTTTTTTTTAATTTATTTATTTATTTTTATTTTTTTATTTACAGCATAACAGTGTTCATTGTTTTGGCATCACACCCAGTGCTCCATGCAGTACGTGCCCTCCCTATTACCCACCACCTGGTTCCTCAACCTCCCACCCCACCCCACCCCATCCCCCCGCCACCCCTTCATAACCCTCTGGTTGTTTTTCAGAGTCCATAGTCTCTCATGCCAGTACCATGCTGTCTTGGTGATCACAGCTTTGTAGTAAAGCTTGAAATCAGGTAATGTGATGCCGCCAGTTTTGCTTTTGTTTTTCAACATTTCCTTAGCAATTCGGGGTCTCTTCTGATTCCATACAAATTTTAGGATTATTTGTTCCAGCTCTTTGAAAAATACTGGTGGAATTTTGATCGGAATGGCATTAAAAGTATAGATTGCTCTAGGCAGTATAGACATTTTAACAATGTTTATTCTTCCGATCCAAGAGCATGGAATGGTCTTCCATCTTTTTGTGTCTTCTTCAATTTCTTTCATGAATGTTCTGTAGTTCCTCGAGTACAGATCCTTTGCCTCTTTGGTTAGGTTTATTCCGAGGTATCTTATGGTTCTTGGTGCTATAGTAAATGGAATCGATTCTCTAATTTCCCTTTCTGTATTTTCATTGTTAGTGTATAAGAAAGCCACTAATTTCTGTACAAAGTCAATTTTTTTTTAATCTATATCAGTTATTTCTGCTCTGATCTCTATTATCACCTTCCCTCTGCTGACTTTAGGCCTCATTTTTTTTTTCCTAGCTCCTTTCATCTTCATTTCTAGCTTCCTTTAGTAGTAATCTTAGGTTATTTGAGATTTTTCTTTCTTCCTGGGGTTGCCCTGTATTTTTATATACTTCCCTCTTAGGGCTGCTTTTGCTGCATTGTACAGGTTTTTGGCTGTTGTGTTTTCATTTCCATTTGTTTCTATGTACGATTTTATTTCTTCCTTGATTTCCTGGTTGACCCATTCATTGTTTAGTAGCATATTGTTTAACCTCCATGTATTTGTACACATTCAAGATTTTTCTTGTGGTTGGCTTCGAGTTTCATAGGATGGTGGTCTGTAAATATGCACGATATGATCTTGATCTTTTTATACTTAATCAGGGCTGATTTGTGACCCAGTACAGCATCTATTCTGGAGAATGTCCCATGTGCACTTGAAAAGATTGTGTATTCTGCTGTTTTAAGATGAAATGTTATGAATGTATCTGTTACATCCGTCTGCTCCAGTGTGTCATTTTCTACTTTCTACTTTTTACTTAGATGACCTGTCCATTGATCTAAGTAGGGTATTAACTTCCCACACTACTATTGTATTATTATCAATGAGTTCTTTAATGTATTTTATTAATTGTTTTATATATATATATATATATATACATATATATATATATATATACTCCCTAGTGGCGGGCATAAATGAAACTCGACCATTCTCTTACACCGTACACAAAGATAAACTCGAAATGGATAAAAGACCTCAACGTGAGACAGGAATCCATCAGAATCCTAGAGGAGAACATAGGCAGTAACCTCTTCGATATCAGCCACAGCAACTTCTTTCAACATATGTCTCCAAAGGCAAAGGAAACAAAAGCGAAAATGAACTTTGGGGACTTCATCAAGATCAAAAGCTTCTGCACAGCAAAGGAAACAGTCAACAAAACAGAAAGGCAACCCACGGAATGGGAGAAGATATTTGCAAATGACAGTACAGACAAAAGGTTGATATCCAGGATCTATAAAGAACTCCTCAAACTCAACACACACAAAACAGATAATCATATCAAAAAATGGGCAGAATACATGAACAGACACTTCTCCAATGAGGACATACAAATGGCTATCAGACACATGAAAAAATGCTCATCATCACTAGCCATCAGGGAGATTCAAATAAATATTTACAATTGTTAGAACATCTTGTTGGCTAGACATGTTTATAATGATATAATGTCTTTCTTCATCTCTTGTTATTGTCTTTCTTTTAAAGTCCAGTTTGTTTAATATAAGTATTGTTATTCTGGCTTTCTTTTGATGTCCATTAACATGCTAAATGTTTTCATCTCCTCACTTTCAATCTACAGATGTCTTTAGGTCTAAAATGAGTCTCTTGTAGGCAGCATACTAATGGGTCCTGTGCGTGTTTTTTTTAATCCATTTGGATACCCTATGTCTTTTGACTAGAGCATTTAGTCCATTGACATTCAGATTAATTATTGACAGGTATGTATTTTGTGCAATTTTATTACTTGGTTTATTTTTGTTTCTAGAGATTTCCCCTGTTCCTTTCTTGTTTTTGTCACTTTTCATCTTTTCTTTCCACTCAAATAGTCTCCTTTAATATTTCTCGCAGGTATGGTTTAGAGTTTTTTAATTCCTTTAGCTGTTGTCTGTATGGGAAACGCTCTATCTCTCCTATCTGAATGATAATCTTTCTGGACAGAGTATTCTTGGCTTCAGGTTTTTCCCATTCTGCACTTTAAATATATCATGCGATTTTCTTCTGGCTTGACATAACTCTCCCTTCCACCCAGGTAGTCTTTATTTTTTTTTAAATTTCTTTTCAGTGTTCCAGATTTCTGTTAATAAATCTGAACCTAGCCTTATGTGCCTTCCCTTGTATGTTAAGGACTTATTTTCTCTTGCTGCTTTTACTATTTTTCTTTATCACTATATTTTGCAAATGTAATTATAATATATCTTGCTGTTGGCCTTCTTTTGTTGATTTTGATAGGAATTCTCTGTGCCTTCTGGATCTGGATGTCTGTTTCCTCCCCCATATTGGAGAAGTCATCAGCTATTATTTCCTCAAATACATTTTCTGTCCTTTTTTCTCTATTTTCTTCTCCTGAGACTCTTAATAGTATGAATATTATTACATCTGATGGAGTCATTGAATTCCATAAGTCTATTCTTGTGTTCTACAATTCTTCTTTCTTTCTTTTCTTTAGTGTCATTATTTTCCATTATTTTGTCTTCTATATCACTTATTTTTTTCTTCTGCTTCTTCCAGTCTTGTATACCTAGCATCAAGCTTGTGTCCAGTTTCATTTATTGCACTCATCATCTCTGACTGATTTCGTAGCCCTTTTATCCCTGTAGTAAGAGTCTCCCTATAGTCTTCCATTCTTTTCTCTAACCCAGATGGTATCCTTGATTGTTGCTTTAAATTCTCCATCAGGCTTGTAACTTCTAACTTTTTCATTTAGGTCTCAGACCATGACCTTATCTTGTTGTTCATTTGGAGTGAATTTCTACATCTTTGCATTTGTCTAAGTCTTTACCTTCTTCTCTGTGTTAGAAAAGCCCATAATATTTCCTGATTCTGAGAGTAATGGTTTTATGAAGAAGAGATCATATATTTTCCACAGCCTGAGACTTCAGGGAATGTCTCTGATGTGTGTTGCATGTGTTCTGATGTGTTTTGGCTGCTGTTTTAGGTTAGTTTTCTGTAGAGTCTCTCCTTATCTCCTGTACACAGTATTTGGTCCTAGGTCAGAATGTGGTGAGGTTTTTTTTTAATTTTATTTATTTGATAGAGAGAAATCACAACTAGGCAGAGAGGCAGGCAGAGAGAGAGGAGGAAGCAGGCTCCCCACGGAGCAGAGAGCCTTATGTGGAGCTCGATCCCAGGACCCTGAGATCATGACCTGAGCTGAAGGCAGAGGCTTTAACCCACTGAGCCACCCAGGCGCCCCTGTGGTGAGGTTTTTGTTTGTTTATTTGTTTGTTTGTTTGTTTTGTTTTTAATGTAAGCAATGTCTATATCCAATGTAAGTCTAACTCATGATCCCAAGATCAAGAGCTGGATTATCTACTGACTGAGCCAGTCAGGCCCCACTGTGATGAGTTTTACATAGGTGTGCTTCAGTGTGCTTGTTAAATGGGTCCTAATAGTACATGCACTAGAACTAAAACACTGCAGAACTTTTTGATTGGAGACATGGTGTAGGCATGGGCTTCTTCTGGTTTCCCGTTGAAGGGACCCATTGCAATGTTACCAAAGCAAACATGACTGAGGACAGTCCAGCCAGAATGCAAGGGTGTGGGACTTAGTATAAGCAGATTGGGCAGCCAATATCTGGGCTGAACTGCTTCTTACACGTGACTTTGTGTTTATGATGAAGACTAGGGAAGAGAATTAGCACCAGGCACCTCCTTTATCCCTGGGTAGGTGTGTCTGTATGCTGCCTCTCAGGGAAGCATTAGTGGAGAGCAAATAATTCCCCCCTACTCCTCCATGTTCCCCAGGTGTTCTTCGGATTCCCATTTCCATGCCTCCAGGTCATTTGCTTGTCTTCTTTATAGGATTAGGTCAGTACCTTCAGGGTTCTATCAGAGCCAAGCTCCCTGACCTTTATTTTTTTAATGAATTAACTTATTTTTATTAACATATAATGTTTGTTTCAGGGATACAGGTCTGTGATTCATCAGTCTTACATAATTCACAGTGCTCACCATGGCACATACCCTCCGCACTGTCCATCATTCAGCTTTCCCATCCTTCCCACCCCCCTTCACTCCAGCAACCCTCAGTTTGTTTCCTGAGATTAAGAGTCTCTTATGGTTTGTCCCCTCTCTGGTTGGTCTCCATCTTTTCCTCCCTTCCCCTATGATCCTCTGCCTTGTTTCTCAAATTCCACATAACAGTGAGATCACATGATAATTGTCTTTCTATGATTGACTTATGTTGCTTAGCATAACACCCTTTAATTCCATCCACATTGTTGCAAATGTCAAGATTTCATTTTTTTGATGGCTGTGTAATATTCTGTTGTGTATATATACCACTGCTTTACCCATTCATCTGGTGTTGAACACCTAGGTTTTTGGCTATAGTTTAGCTATAGCCATAATAGTTTGGCTATTTTGGACATTGCTGCTATAAACATTGGTATGCACCTGCCCCTTCAGACCACTACATTTGTATCGTTGGGGTAAATACCCAGTAGTGCAATTGCTGGGTCATAGGGTAGCTCTATTTTCAACTTTTTGAGGAACCTCCATACTGTTTACCAGAATGGCTTCACCAGCTTGCACTCCCACCAGCAGTGTAGGAGGGTTCCCCTTTCTCTGCACCCTTGCCAACATCTGTCCTTTCCTGATGTGTTGATTTGAGCCATTCTGATTGGTGAGAGGTGGTATCTCATTGTGACTTTGATTTGTATTTCCCTGATGCTGAGTGATGTTGAGCACTTTTCCTGTGTCTGTTGGCCATTTGGATGTCTTCTTTGGAGAAATGTCTGTTCATATCTACTGCCCATTTCTTGATTGGATTATTTGTTCTTTGGGTGTTGAGTTTGATACTGATTTTGGATAGATTTTGGATACTAGCCCTTTATCTGTTATGTCATTTGTAAATATCTTCTCCAACTCTGTCAGTTGCCTTTTAGTTTGGTTGACTGTTTCCTTTGCTGTGCAAAATATTTTGATCTTGATGAAGTCCCAATAGTCCATTTTTGCCCTTGTTTCCTTTGTCTTTAATGATGTATCTAGGGAGTAGTTGCTGCAGACGAGGTTAAAGATGTTTGTCTGTGTTCTCTCCAAGGATTTTGATGGATTCCTGTCTCAGATTTAGGTCTTTCATACATTTTGAGTCTATTTTTGTGTATGGTATAAGGAAAACATCCAATTTCATTCTTGCATGTGGCTGTCCAATTTTCCCAATGATAGTTCTTGAACAGACTTTTTTTCCATTGGACATTCCTTCCTGCCTTGTCGATGATTAGTTGGCCATAAGAGTTGAAGGTCTTTTTCTGGGCTCTCTATTCTGTTTCATTAATCTATGTGTCTATTTTTATGTCAGTACCATACTTCCTTGATGATTACAGTAACAAAACTAGGAGCTGGTTCTTTGAAAGAATTAATAAGAATGATAAAACCCTGGCCAGACCTATCAAAAAGAAAAGAGAAAGGACACAAATAAATTAAATCATGAATGAAAGGAGAGATTGCAACCAACTCCCAAGAAACACAATTAGAAGAACATATTATAAGCAATGATATGCCAACAAATTAGACGATCTGGAAAAAACTAGTGCATTCCTAGAGATGTATAAACCACCAAAACTGAACCAGGAAGAAATAGAAAACATGAACAGACCCATAACCAGCAAGGAAATTGAAGTGATAATAAAAAATCTCCCAACAAACAAGAGCCCAGGACAAAATTTCTTCCCAGGGGAATTCTACCAAACATTGAAAGAGGAATGGATACCTATTCTTCTGAAACTGTTCCCCCCCAAAATAGAAAGGAAACTTCCAAACTCATTTTATGAGACCAGCATTACATTGAACCCCAAAGCAAAGACGCCATCAAAAAGGAGAATTACAGGCCAATATCCCTGATGAACATGGATGCAAAAATTCTCAACAAAATACTAGCCAGCAGGATCCAACAGTACATTAAAAGAATCATTCACCATGACCAAGTGGGATTTAATCCTGGGCTTCCAGGGTGGTTCAACATCCACAAATCCATCAATATTATATAATACATAGATAAAAGAAAGAACAAGAACCATATGGTACTCTCAAAAGATGCGGATAAAGTATTTGACAAAGTACAGCATCTCTTCTTGATTAAAACTCTTCACAGTATATGGTAGAGAGCAAATACCTCAATACTGTAAATGTCATCTATGAAGAACCCACAGTGAATATCATTCTCAATGGGGCAAAACTGAGAGATTTTCCCCTGAGGTCAGGAACACAGCAGGGCTGTCCACTATCACCACTGCTATTTAACATAGTACTAGGAGTTGCAGCCTCGGCAATCAGACAACAAAAAGAAATAAAAGGCATCATAATTGGCAAAGAAGAAGTCAAATTTTCACTCTTTGCACATGACATGATACTTTATGTGGAAAACCCAAAGACTCTATGCCAAAACTGCTAGAATTCACACAGGAATTCAGCAAAGTGTCAGGGTATAAAATCAATGCACAGAAATCAGTTGCATTTCTATAGACAAACAACAAGACAGAAGAGAGAAAAATTAAGGAGTCTATCCCATTTATACTTATATCCTAAACCATAAGATCCTAGGAATAAATCTAATCAAGGAGACAAAGAATCTGTATTGAGAAAACTATAGAATACTCATGAAAGGAATTGATGAAGACAAAAAGAAACAAAAAATTTTTCATGCTCATGGATTGAAAGAACGAATATTGTGAAATTTCTATGCTACCTAGATCAATCTACACATTTAATGCAATCTCTATAAAAATACCATTGCCCCCAAATTACTGGAACTCATACAGCAATTCAGTAATGTGGCAGGAAGCAAAATTAATGTACAGAAATCAGTTGCCTTCTTATACACTTACAAAGAAAATATAGAAAGGGAAATTAGAGAATTGATTCCATTTACTATAGCACCAAAAACCGTAAGATACTTTGGAATAAATCTAACCACAGAAGTAAATGATCTTTACCCAAGGAACTACAGAACACTCTTGAGAGGAATTGAAGACACAAAAAGATGGAAAAGCATTCCATGCTCATGGATCGGAAGAATAAACATTGTTAAAATGTCTATGCTGCCCAGAGCAATCTATACTTTCAATGCCATCCTGATCAAAATTTCACCAGCATTTTTCAAAGTGCTGGAACAAACAATCCTAGAATTTGTATGGAACCAAAAGAGACCCAGAAATGTTAAAAAAGAAAAACAAAACTGAGGGCATCATGTTGCCTGATTTCCAACTTTACTACAAAACTGTGATCACCAAGACAGCATGGGGCAGGCACAAAAACAGACACATAGCCCAGTGGAACAGAGTAGAGAGCCCAGATATAGACCCACAGCTCTATGGCCAAATAATCTTCGACAAAGCAGGAGAAAATATTCAGTGGAAAAAAGACAATTTTTTCAATAAATAGTGCGGGGAAATTTGGACAGCTATGTATAGAAGAATGGAACTTGACCATTCTGTTACACCATACACAAAGATAAACTCGAAATGGATGAAAAGACCTCAATATGAAGTAGGAATCTATCAAAATCCGGGAGGAGAACATAGGGAGTAACCTTTTTGACATTGGCTACAGCAACTTCTTTCAAGATATGTCTCCAATGGCAAAGGAAACAAAAGAAGCAAAAATGAACTTTTGGAACTTCATCAACATAAAAAGCTCCTGCACAACAAAGGAAACAGTCAACAAAACAAAGAGACAACCCACAGAATAGGAGTAGATAATCGCAAATGACACTACAGACAAAGGGCTGATATCCAAGATCTATAAAGAACTTTTCAAACTCAACACTCAAAAAACAGATAATCATGTCAAAAAATGGGCAGAAGACATGAACAGATACTTCTCCAAAGAAGACATACAAATGGCTAACAGACACATGAAAAAAATATTCATCATCACTAGCCATCAGGGAGATTCAAGTCAAAACCACATTGAGATACCACCTTACACCAGTTAGAATGCTCAAAATTAACAAGACAGGAAACAAGTGTTGGGAAGGATGTGCAGAATGGAGAACCCTCTTACACTGTTAGTGGGAATGTAAGTTGGTGCAGCCACTTTGGAAAACAGTGTGGAGATTCCTTAAGAAATTAAATATAGAGCTACCCTACGACCCTGCAATTGCACTATGGGGTATTTACCCCAAACATACAGATGTAGTGAAAAAGAACGGCCATCTCTACCCCAATGCTCATAGCAGCAGTGGTCACAGATGCCAAACTATGGAAATAGCCAAGATGCTCTTCAACAGATGAATGGATAAAGAAGATATGGTCCATATATACAATGGAATATTATGCCTCCATCAGAAAGAATGAATACCCAACTTTTGTATCAGCATGGATGGAACTGGAGGAGATTATGTTGAGTGAAATAAGTCAAGCAGAGAGAGTCAATTATCATGTGGTTTCACTTACTTGTGGAGCATAAGGAATAACATGGAAGACATTGGGAGATGGAGAGGAGAAGTGAGTGGGGCAAAATCAGAAGGGGCGACAAACCATGAGAGACTGTGGTCTCTGAGAAACAAACTGAAGATTTTGGAGGGGAAGGGCCTGGGGGGTTGGTTGAGACTGGTGGTGTGTATTAAGGAGGGCACGTACTGCATGGAGCACTGGGTGTGGTGCATAAACAATGAATCTTGGAACACTGAAAAAAATTAAATTAAATTAAATTAAAAAATACCATCAACTTTTTTCACAGAAATGGAACAAATAGTCCTAAAATTTGTATGGAACCAGAAAAGCCCCCAAATAGCCAGAGGAATGTTGAAAAAGAAAAGCCTGCTGACCTTTAAAACTCCTTGCTGATTGCAAGAACTCTTAAAGATCAGGCCCTCTCCTTTCCCCAGCCAAAGGCTTTGGGGAAATAATTTCCTTGTGCATTTCCTCTCTATGCTCCTCTTTCTGTCCCTCTTTCTCTCTCTCTCTCCTCTTTTTCCACAATCTCCCCTCCACAGCACCTGTGAGCCTTTTCTTCCTTAAATTATATATCTGTACTTTCTATCTTCTTCAATGTGGCTTCTTCTCCCTTTAGTTGTGAAGTTTTTTTCTTTAAGTCTTCAGCTTGGTATTATGCTGTTTAGAATGATTTGATAATTATCTAGATATGTTCATTGGACAAGGTGATCCTAAGGTCCTCCTATTTCTCCTCCATCTTCTCTCCCTCCTCCACTGCATATTCTTGACTCCTTTGTCAAATATTATTTCACTTTAAATTCATGGGCTTATTGCTGGGCTCTCTATTCTGTTACATTGATCTATGTATCTGTTTTTATACTAATAGCATACTGTTTTGATCAGTATAACTTATAATGTGGTTTGAAATAAAGAGATGTGATGCTTCTAGCTTCATTCATATTTCACAAGCATGTCTTAACTATTGAGGGAGTTTTGTGACTACTAAAAATCTACAAATGTAGATTTTTTTTTCTTTCTGTGAATGGTGCCATTGGAGTTTTGACAAGGATTGCATTAAATCTGTATATCACTTTGGTGGTATGGGCATTTTAATGATATTTTGTAATTTATTTTCACTCCTTAAACTTAGCATAAAGTGATTACATTAAAACAGTCCTTCTGTAAATACTCTATTTGGAACAAAAGGAAAATAGTATATCATTATTTTTCCCTTTCTCCTTTAAATTTCTCCTTTAACTAAAGCCAGCTCAACAACAGTTGAACTAAAGGAATCATTGTATAGTTCTATTTAATGCCATTTTCTTTGGCTAAATTCAATTTTGTATTCCATTAAAAATAGGATTATATTCCGCAGTTCTGTCATAAGGCTTTAAAGTACTGTACTGGTAGATCAGAAGAGTGTCTGGGTGTCTCAGTCAGTTAAGCATCTGACTCTTGATTTCAGCTCAGGTCATGATCTCAGGGTTGTGAAATCCAGCCATGCATTGAGCTTACACTGGGCATGGAATCTGCTTAAGATTTTCTCTCTCTTTCCCTTTCCCACTGACCCTCCTCCTCACTCTCTAAAAAAATAAGCAAATACTGGTTGATCACAAATATTTCTTTCCAGAGAGGACAGTTACTTATACATAAATAGTTAATATTCAAGAATGTATCCCATCTGAACTAAGTATGCCTACCTCTTCAAAATCTTGGACATGTATAAGATTTACCATTCAGACTTGACCCACGTAAAACATAGTTCATCAAGGGGATTCTTCCCTTTTTAAAAGGGATTTTATTCATTTATTTATTTAAAAGAGTGAACGAGAGAGAGAGAGAGAGAGATTGCACAAGAGAGGGGAGAGGCAGAGGAAGAAATACTAAATCTCAAGAAGACTCCACACTGAACATAAAACCAAATGTGGGTCTCAATCCCAGGACTCTGAGATCATGATGTGAGCTGAAATCAAGAGTTGGATGATCAACTGACTGGGCCACCCAGGTGCCCCAAGAAAATTATCTTAAAATATAGCTGGCTTAATATTCAGATTAGCTATTTGATATTATACTTTTAATGTAGATTCCACTTACCCTATATCCTACTAGTATTTTAGGTTATTTTTTAAAATGGGAACATAAAAATTATCTCAGACTTTTTCAGGGGATTTTTGCCCCACAAACAATGACCACAGATCGATAAATGAAATAATAGATGCAAAATACTGAACAAAGAAACAGGCATACAGTACATTCTCAGAAATATCTGTTTCCTCTAATTTTTTTTCTCTTTCATACTTTAATGAAGAGCCATTACTCCATTGTATAATTACTATCTATATCTATAAATGAAATTAAATAAATACATTTAAAGAATACATTTAAAGAATTAAATACATTTAAAGAATTAAATAAATACATTTAAAGAATACATTTAAAGAATAAATAAATTTAAAGAAAGAATGTTAAGAAGAGATTATCAAAATGAGTCCAAGTAAAATAATTTCATTTTCCTAATTCATTCTCTACCTTCTCTTTTAAATGCATTTCCATATGGGGCATCTGGGTGGCTCAGTTGGTTAAGCATCTGCCTTCAACATTGGTCATGATCCTGGGGTCCTGAGATCGAGCCCCATGTCAGATTCCCTGCTCAGTGTAGAGCTTAATTCTTCCTCTCCCTCATCTTGTTCTCATATTCTCTCTCATGAAAGAACAAAATCTCAAAAAAAAAAAAAGGATAGAGGGGGTCAAGATGGCAGAGAAGTAGCAGGCTGAGACTACAACAGGTAGCAGGAGATCAGTTAGATAGCTTATCTAAACATTGTGAACACCTAAAAATCCAATAGGAGATCAAAGAGAAGAAGAACAGCAATTATAGAAACAGAAAATCAACCACTTTCTGAAAGGTAGGACTGGAGGAGAAGTGAATCCAAAGCAACAGGAAGATAAACCTCGGGGGGAGGGGCCAGCTCCCAGCAAGCGGTGGAGCAACAGAGCACTAAATCAGGATTTTTAAAAGTCCGTTCCTGGATGGAACTAGAGCGTATCATGCTTAGTGAAATAAGTCAATCGGAGAAAGACAACTATCATATGATCTCCCTGATGTGAGGACATGGAGAAGCAACATGGGGGGGTAGGAGATAGGAGAAGAGTAAATGAAACAAGATGGGATTGGGAGGGAGACAAACCATAAATGACTCTTAATCTCACAAAACAAACTGGGGGTTGCTGCGGGGAGGTGGGATTGGGGGAGGGGGAGCGGGCTATGGACATTGGGGAGGGGAAGCGAACCATAAGAGACTATGGACTCTGAAAAACAACCTGAGGGTTTTGAAGGGTCAGGGGTGGGAGGTTGGGGCAACCTGAGGGTTTTGAAGGGTCAGGGGTGGGAGGTTGGGGGAACAGGTGGTGGGTAATGGAGAGGGCACGTTTTGCATGGAGCACTGGGTGTTGTGCAAAAAGAATGAATACTGTTACGCTGAAAAAATAAATAAAATGAGAAAAAAAAAAAAAAAAAAAAAAGTCTGTTCCACTGAGGGACATCGCTCCAGAGGCTAAATCAGGGTGAGGCCCACACGGAGTCAACGTGGCCCCAGGTCCCACATGGTCACAGAAGGATCAGGGGTGTCTGAGTGTCACAGAGCTTGCAGGTATTAGAACGGGGGAAGTTAGCTACAGAGACAGAGCTGAGGAATGAGCTCTCAGCTCGGAATTACATTGAACCAGTCACAGGCTGGGTGAGCTCAGAGCACAGCCAGAGGCCAGGGAGACGGGAGTGATTGGGCGCTATTCTCTGAGGGCGCACTGAGGACTGGGGCCCTGAGCTTTCAGCTCCTCTGGGCCGGAGACTTGGAGGCCCCCATTATCATTCCCATCCTCCAGAACTCTACTGAAAGCATTCAGGGAACAAAAGCTCCCGAAAGCGAAACTGAGCGGATTACTTAGCCCGGCCCCTGGTAAGGCGGTGCAATTCTGCCTCGGGCAAAGACACTTGAGAATCATTACAACAGGCCCCACTCCCAGATGATCAACAAGAAATCCAGCCAGGAACAAGTTCGCCTACCAACGAGAGCAGGTTCAATACCAAGGAGAGCAGCGGAATTCCAGAGGAGGAGAAAGCAAAGCATGGAACTGATGGCTTTCTACCCATGATTCTTTAGTCTTGCAGTTAATTTAATTTTTTTTTCAATTTTTTTCTTCTGCTGCTAATTTTTTTTAAATTTCACCCTTTTCTTTTTAAATGTTTTTTAACTAGTTTATCTAATATATATATTTTTCTTTTTGTTATATTTTTTCTTTATTTGTTTTATTTTTTTAATTTTTTATTTTTTTTTTCTGAACCTATTTTTATCCCCTTTCTCCCCCACCACGATTTGGGGTCTCTTCTTATTTGGTTAAAGCACATTTTACTGGGGTCTTTGCCACCCTTTTAGTATTTTGCTTGCTCCTTCATATACTCTTATCTGGACAAAATGACAAGGCGGAAAAATTCACCACAAAAAAAAAGAACAAGAGGCAGTACCAAAGGCTAGGGACCTAATCAATACAGACATTGGTAATATGTCAGATCTAGAGTTCAGAATGACGATTCTCAAGGTTCTAGCCGGGCTTGAAAAAGGCATGGAAGATATTAGAGAAACCCTCTCTGGAGATATAAAAGCCCTTTCTGGAGAAATTAAAGAACTAAAATCTAACCAAGTTGAAATCAAAAAGGCTATTAATGAGGTGCAATAAAAATGGAGGCTCTCACTGCTAGGATAAATGAGGCAGAAGAAAGAATTATTGATATAGAAGACCAAATGACAGAGAATAAAGAAGTTGAGCAAAAGATGGGCAAACAGCTAATGGACCATGAGGGGAGAATTCGAGAAATAAGTGACACCATCAGACATAACAACATTAGAATAATTGGGATTCCAGAAGAGGAAGAAAGAGAGAGGGGAGCAGAAAGTATATTGGAGAGAATTCTTGTAGAGAATTTCCCTAATATGGCAAAGGGAACAAGCATCAAAATACAGGAGGTGCAGAGAACCTGCCTCAAAATCAACAAGAGTAGGTCCACACCCCGTCACCTAATAGTAAAATTTACAAGTCTCTGTGACAAAGAGAAAATCCTGAAAGCAGCCTGGGAAAAGAAGTCTGTAACATACAGTGGTAAAAATATTAGATTGGCAGCAGACTTATCCACAGAGACCTGGCAGGCCAGAAAGTGCTGGCATGATATATTCAGAGCACTAAACGAGAAAAACATGCAGCCAAGAATACTATATCCAGCTAAGCTATCATTGAAAATAGAAGGAGAGATAAAAAGCTTCCAGGACAAACAAAAACTGAAAGAATTTGCAAACACCCAACTAGCTCTACAGGAAATATTGAAAGGGGTCCTCTAAGCAAAGAGAGAGCCTAAAAGTAGTAGATCAGAAAGGAACAAAGGCAATATACAGGAACAGCCACCTTACAGGCAATACAATGGCACTAAATTCATATCTCTCAATAGTTACCCTGAATGTTAATGGGCTAAATGCCCCAATCAAAAGACACAGGGTATCAGAATGGATAAAAAAAAAAAAACCCATCTATATATTGCCTTCAAGGAACTCATTTTAGACGCGAAGACACCTCCAGATTTAAAGTGAGGCGGTGGAAAACAATTTACCATGCTAATGGGCATCAGAAGAAAGTTGGGGTGGCAATCCTTATATCAGATCAATTAGATTTTAAGCCAAAGACTATAATAAGAGATGAGGAAGGACACTATATCATACTCAAAGGGTCTGTCCAACAAGAAGATCTAAAAATTTTAAATATCTATGCCCCTAATGTGGGAGCGGCCAACTATATGAACCAATTAATAACAAAATCAAAGAAACACATCAAGAATAATACAATAATAGTAGGGGACTTTAACACTCCCCTCACCAAAAGGGACAGATCATCCAAGCAAAAGATCAACAAGGAAATAAAGGCCTTAAATGACACACTGGACCAGATGGACATCACAGATATATTCAGAACATTTCATCCCAAAGCAACAGA
The DNA here is from genome assembly GCF_922984935.1 of Meles meles. Classification (NCBI taxonomy): domain Eukaryota; kingdom Metazoa; phylum Chordata; class Mammalia; order Carnivora; family Mustelidae; genus Meles; species Meles meles. Next base: position 72,582,472 of record NC_060087.1, read on the forward strand.
ATACACATTCTTCTCTATTGCACATGGAACATTCTCCAGAATAGATCACATCCTGGGTCACAAATCAGGTCTCAACCAGTATCAAAAGATTGGTATCATTCCCTGTATATTTTCAGACCACAATGCTCTGAAGCTAGAACTCAATAACAAGAGGAAATTTGGAAAGAACCCAAATATATGGAGACTAAATAGCATCCTTCTAAAGAATGAATGGGTCAACCAGGAAATTAAAGAAGAATTGAAAAAATTCATGGAAAAAAATGATAGTGAAAACACAGTGATTCAAAATCTGTGGGACACAGCAAAGGCAGTCCTGAGAGGAAAATATATAGTGGTACAAACCTTTCTCAAGAAACTAGAAAGGTCTCAAGTACACAACCTAACCCTACACCTAAAGGAGCTGGAGAAAGAACAAGAAACCCTAAACCCAGCAGGAGAAGAGAAATCATAATGATCAGAGCAGAAATCAATGAAATAGAAACCAAAAAAACAATAGATCAAATCAACGAAACTAGAAGCTGGTGCTTTGAAAGAATTAATAAGATTGACAAAACCCTGATCAGACTTATCAAAAAGAAAAGAGAAATGGCCCAAATAAATAAAATAATGAATGAAAAACAAGAGATCACAACTACCACTAAAGAAATACAGACAATTATAAGAATAAACTATGAGCAACTCTACGCCAACAAATTTGACAATCTGGAAGAAATGCATGCATTCCTAGAGACATAAAAACTACCACAACTGAACCAGGAAGAAATACAAAACCTGAACAGACCCATAACCAGTAAGGATATTGAAACAGTCATCAAAAATCTCTAAACAGGGGCACCTGGGTGGCTCAGTGGGTTAAAGCCTCTGGCTTCGGCTCAGGTCATGATCCCAGGGTCCAGAGACCAAGCTATATATCAGGCTCTCTGCTCTGCGGGGAGCCTGCTTCCCTTCCTCTCTCTCTCTGCCTGCCTCTCTGCCTGCTTGTGATTTCTGTCAAATAAATAAATAAAATCTTGAAAAAAAAAATATCTCCAAACAAACAAATGCCCAGGGCCAGATCGCTTCCCAGGGGAATTCTACCAAACATTTAAAGAAGAGCTAATTCCTATTCTCCTGAAACTGTTCCAAAAAATAGAAATGGAAGGAAAACTTCCAAACTCATTTTATGAGGCCAGCATCACATTGATCCCAAAACCAGACAAGAATCCCATGAAAAAAGAGAACTACACACCAATATCCTGGATGAACACAGATGCAAAAATTCTCACCAAAATACTAGCCAATAGGATCCAACAGTACATTAAAAAGGATTATTCACCATGACCAACTGGGACTTATTCCAGGGCTGCAAGGTTGGTTCAACATCTGCAAATCAATCAATGTGATACAACACATTAATGAAAGAAAGAAGAAGAACCATATGATACTCTCAATAGATGCTGAAAAAGCATTTGACAAAGTACAGCATCCCTTCCTGATCAAAATTCTTCAAAGTGTAGGGATAGAGGGCACATATCTCAGTATTATCAAATCCATCTATGAAAAACCCACCACAAATATCATTCTCAATGGAGAAAAACTGAAAGCTTTTCCTCTAAGGTCAGGAACACAGGAGGGATGTCCATTATCACCCCTGCTGTTCAACATAGTACTAGAAGTCCTAGCCTCAGCAATCAGACAACAAAAGGAAATTAAAAGCATCCAAATTGGCAAAGAAGAAATAAAACTATCATTCTTCACAGATGATATGATACTATATGTGGAAAACCCAAAAGACTCCACTCCAAAACTGCTAGAACTTGTACAGGAATTCAGTAAAGTGTCAGGATATAAAATCAATGCACAGAAATCAGTTGTATTTCTCTACACCAACAACAAGACAGAAGAAAGAGAAATTAAGGAGTCAATCCCATTTACAATTGAACCCAAAACTATAAGATACCTAGGAATAAACCTAACCAAAGAGGCTAAGAATCTATACTCAGAAAAGTATAAAGTACACATGAAAGAAATTAAGGAATACACAAAGAAATGGAAAAATGTTCCATGCTCTTGGATTAGAAGAACAAATATTGTGAAAATGTCTATGCTACCTAAAGCCACCTCCACATTTAATGCAATCCCTATCAAAATCCCATCCATTTTTTTTTCAAAGAAATGGAACAAATAATCCTAAAATTTATATGAACCAGAAAAGACCTCGAATAGCCAAAGGAATATTGAAAAAGAAAGCCAAAGTTGGTGGCATCACAATTCTGGACTTCAAGCTCTATTACAAAGCTGTCGTCATCAAGACAGCATGGTACTGGCACAAAAGCAGACACATAGATCAATGGAACTGAATAGAGAGCCCAGAAATAGACCCTCAACTCTATGGTCAACTAATCTTTGACAAAGCAGGAAAGAATGTCCAATGGAAAAAAGACAGCCTCTTCAATAAATGGTGTTGGGAAAATTGGACAGCCACATGCAGAAAAATGAAATTGGACCATTTCCTTACATCACACACGAAAATAGACTCAAAATGGATGAAGGACCTCAATGTGAGAAAATAATCCATCAAAAACCTTGAGGAGAACACAGGCAACAACCTCTTCAACGTCAGCTGCAGCAACATCTTCCTAGGCACATCGCCAAAGGCAAGGGAAGCAAGGGCAATAATGAACTATTGGGATTTCATCAAGATCAAACGCTTTTGCACAGCAAAGGAAACAGTTAACAAAACCAAAAGACAACTGACAGAATGGGAGAAGGTATTTGCAAATGACATATCAGATAAAGGGCTAGTGTCTAAAATCTATAAAGAACTTAGCAAACTCAACACCCAAAGAACATATAATCCAATCAAGAAATAGCCAGAAGACATGAATAGACATTTCTGCAAAGAAGACATCCAGATGGCCAACAGACACATGAAAAAGTGCTCCACATCACTCGGCATCAGGGAAATACAAATCAAAACCACAATGAGATATCACCTCACACCAGTCCAAATGGCTAAAATTAACAAGTCAGGAAATGACAGATGCTGGCGAGGATGTGGAGAAAGGGGAACCCTCCTACACTGTTGATGGGAATGCAAGCTGGTGCAACCACTCTGGAAAACAGCATGGAGGTTCCTCAAAATGTTGAAAATAGAACTACCCTATGACCCAGCAATTGCACTACTGAGTATTTACCATTAAGATACAAACATAGTGATCCGAAGGGGCACGTGCACCCGAATGTTTATAGGAGCAATGTCTACAATAGCCAAACTATGGAAAGAACCTAGATATCCATCAACAGATGAATGGATAAAGAAGATGTGGTATATATACACAATGGAATACTATGCAGCCATCAAAAGAAATGAAATCTTGCCATTTGCGACGACGGGGATGGAACTAGAGTGTATCATGCTTAGCGAAATAAGTCAATCAGAGAAAGACAACTATCATATGATCTCCCTGATATGAGGAAGTGGAGATGCAACATGAGGGCTTTAAGGGGGAGGAGAAGAATAAATGAAACAAGGTTGGATTGGGAGGGAGACAAACCATAAGTGACTCTTAATCTCACACAAAAAACTGAGGGTTGCTGGGGGGAGGGGGGAGGGAGAGCGGGGTGGGGTTATGAACATTGGGGAAGGTATGTGCTGGGTGAGTACTGTGAAGTGTGTAAACCTGACGATCCACAGACCTGAACCCCTGGGGATAAAAATACATTCTATGTTTATAAAAATATTTTTAAAAATTAAACAAAAAAAGGAACAAAAATGGTGTAATGATTTTAAAAATAAATAATAAGTATATTTTCATATTAATAAGTAGATGGTAATATAAAATGAGGCTGTGCTTTCTGAGTGACATTCAGATTAAAATAACAGCATGGCATTTGACTAATTTCTTTTCCTGTTTTAAATGCACAGGGTTAAGAATATAAATTCTTACCATTTTAGGGGCGCCTGGGTGGCTCAGTGGGTTAAGCCGCTGCCTTCAGCTCAGGTCATGATCTCAGGGTCCTGGGATCGAGTCCCACAATGGGCTCTCTGCTCAGCGGAGAGCCTGCTTCCCTTCCGCTCTCTCTGCCTGCCTCTCTTGTGATTTCTCTCTGTCAAATAAATAAATAAAATCTTTTAAAAAAATTCTTACCATTTTAAAAAACATTTTAGGTATATAATTATGTATTGAGGTCCTGAAATTTTCATAGACCTACCACCTAACTATAATACTTTGGTGTCTGCACTCAGCTCCATTTGACAATAATTGGACTAAATCCAACTCTTTCTGTGTTATATTTCTAGTGTGCACTTTCAGAGAATAAACACAAAAAACGAGACTTTGCTGCTTTAAGCAGAATAGTCAGTTTTGTAAGTTAGAAAAAATGAAAGCTTAAATCCTGAAAGAACTCTTACATAAAACTTTATACATTTTCTACTAATGGGAGGAACTGTGCACTTACTTTACTCCATTTTATATTTTTTATAAGAAAATTCAGAACAATTACAAGAATAAGTCTAGAACCAGGGATTTCAGGTAAATCAGTTAGAATAACACAAGACATGGAACACTGAAATTTAAAAAAAATTTAAATGAAGAACACAAGACAAACAAACAAAAAAACCATTTTAATTAAAACATGGTGGTTTTTGTAGTGATGAATTAAAAACAAATTATATAAAACACCTCCAAAATGCATGATGCTTTCCATATGGGGTTAGTGGGTTATTTGCAAAACTGTCTGAGAGTAGAGCTTTCATTTTGCAAAAGTTGCAACATTCTTAGGGAAAGATGGCATTTTCCTGAGCTTTATAAATTTAAAAGTTTTGTCAGTGCAAACACTGTCTTATCATCCCAAGGTTACTGACAAAGTATGCCTTTATGTATCTTCTTATTATGTGAAAAAAGACGTTAGTAATTTTTTTTTTACAAATGAGCATACTTTACTGACACTGGATTTCTGTGTTTCAACTTGCTTGCTTAAAAAAATACTAAATTCAGGGGCACCAGGGTGGCTCAGTGGGTGGCTCAGTGTGTTAAGCCTCTGCCTTCAGCTCAGGTGATGATCTCAGGATCCTGGGATCAAGACATGCATTGGGCTCTCTGCTCAGTGGGGAGCCTGCTTCCCCCCCCAACCCCCACCTGCCTCTCTGCCTACTTGTGATCTCTGTCAAATAAATAAATAAAATCTTTTAAAAAATACTAAATTCAGTTCAGCAACTGGTTTTTGGCAGAGAATAACTAGTTAGTTTTGATAAATTTGTGTAAAAGAATTCATTTTTTCCCACTTAAGATGAACAGATTTAAGGGTAGACAAGAATCAACTTATAATAGTTTCCATAGTATACTTTACTGAGATGTGGATTAAGTTTTGATGGACTATGATCAATTTGAAGGTAAATGTTTAAAACTTTTTTTAAAAAAAGTTACTTTCACAGAGGCATATTACTTATGTTCTCCCTAGGGAGAACAAAAGCCATTCAAAATTTAAATGCTGACAAATACTGAAACAAAATAATGAGTCATTTTGTGCCTCTCCATCACCCTTCTCAGCCAGCCTAGCCAGCTTAGACCCCGCAAGACCACATGTGCTTAATTTTAACAATGTGTTGGGAAATCCAGTTTCTAAAAATACGAGTAAAATGAAATGAGAAGAGTGAGACTAGTTGTAATTTATGTAATATGTCTCGGGCAAAAATAATTTCAGAAACAATCACCAAATGGTAACTTTACTGCCATTATCACACAAAGCAAGTGCATTATAAATCCCAAAGGAATTTCTTTCTAATGTGGTATATTTCCATGGAAATCTCAGTATTTTTTAAAGATTTTATTTCTTTATCAGATAGAGAAAGTGAGCACAAGTTGGGGGAGGAGCAGAAGGAGAAGCAGGCTCTGAACTGAGAAAAGAGCCCAATGTGTGACCTGATTCCAGGACCCTAGGATCTGATGATCCTATGGTCTATGATCTGGCCCAAAGATAGATACTTAACAAACTGAGCCACCCAGGTATCCCAAAATCTCAGTTTTCAGACATGTTATTCCTGAATAGAACAGTAAATGAAAGTTTTATGCATTTTATGCATTTGTTAGACATCACGCGTGGGAAAAAAGTACCTCCCTTATTTCTCAGTAGCCACACTAAACTACAAATGATCATAATTAATAGGTGTTATTTGCTCTATTCAGAGGGATACTACTGACTTCTATACACCATTTTCCTTTTTTATGTAAATTCAATTCAATAATATATAGTGTTTTATTAGTTTCAGAGGTAGAGTTCAGGAATTCGTCAGTTGTATATAACCCAGTGATCATTACATCATGTGCCCTCCTTAATGACTGTCACCTAGTTACCCCATCCCCCATCTCCAGATGCCCCTCCCCTCCAACAACCCTCAGTTTTATTCCTATGATTAAGAATCGCTTATGGTTTGTCTCCCTTTCCAATTTCATCTTGTTTTATTTTCCTTCCCTTCCCCTACAGTCCTGTTTCATTTCTTAAATTCTACATGAATGAAATCATATGATAATTTTCTTTCTCTGATTGACTTATTTCACTTAGCATAATACCCTCTAGTTCCATCCACATTGTTGCAAGTGGCAAGATTTCATTTTTTGATGGTTTAGTATATATATATATATATATATATATATATATATATATATATACACCATGTCTTCTTGATTCATTCATCTCTCAATGACATCTGGGCTCTTTCCATAGTTTGGCTATTGTGGACATTGCTGCTATAAACATTGGGGTGAAGGTACTCCTTTGGATCACTACATTTATCTCTTTGGTGTAAACAGTAGTGCAATTGCTGGGTCATAGTAGCTCTATTTTCAAATTTTGAGGAACCTCCATACTCTTTCCAGAGTGGCTGTGCCAGCTTGCATTCCCACCAACAGGGTAAGAGCGTTCCCCTTTCTTTGCATCCTCACCATCTGTAGCATCCTGACATGTTCATTTTAACCATTCTGACTGGTATGTGGTTGTATCTCATTATGGCTTTGATTTCTATCCCCCTGATGCTGAGTAAAGCAGAGCATTTTTACATGTGTCAGTTGGCCATTTGGATATCTTCTTTGGAGAAGTGTCTGCTCATATCTTACGTCCATTTCACTACTGGATTATTTGTTCTTAGGATATTGAGTTTGATAAGATTTTTATAAATTTTGACTACTAGCCCTTTAACTGATAGGACATTTATAAATATCTTATCCCATTTTATAGGTCATCTTTTGGTTTTATTTACTGTTTGGTGTGCAAAAGCTTTTTATCTTGATGGAGTCCCAATAGTTCATTTTTGCATTTGTATCCATTGCCTTTGGAGATGTGTCTAGCACGAAGTTGATGCAGCCAAGGTTGAAGAGTTTGCTTCCTGTGTCCTCCTGTAGGGTTTTGATGGATTTCTGTCTCACATGTAGGTCGTTCATCCATTTTGAGTCTATTTTTGTGTATGATGTAAGAAAATGGTCATTTCATTCTTCTGTATGCAGCTATCCAATTTTAACAACACCATTTGTTGAAGATACTCTCTTTTTTCCTTTGTATATTCTTTCCTACTTTGTCAAAGATTAGTTAACCATAGAGTTGATGGTCCATTTCTGGGCTCTCTATTCTCTTCCATTGCTGCATGCATCTGTTTCTGTGCCAATACCACACTGTATTGATAATTACAATTTTTTAATAGAGCTTGAAGTCTGGAATTGTGATGCCATCAGATCTGATTGTCTTTTCAACATTCTTTTGGCTATTCAGGGTCTTTTCTGGTTCGATATAAAATTTAGGATTATTTGTCCCACCTTTTTGAAAAATATTGATGGTGTTTTGATAGAGATTGCACTGAATATATAGATTCATCTAGGTAGCATAGGTATTTTTACAGTATTTCTTCTTCCAATCCTCACAGATGGAACATTTTTCAATTTCTTTTTGTCTTCCTCAAATTCTTTCATGAGTATTCTATAGTATTCTGGGTACAGATTCTTTGTCTCTTTGGTTAGATTTATTCTTAGGATCCCATGGTTTGGGGTGCAATTGTAAATGGGATTGACTCTTTAATTTCTCCTTCTTCTGCCTTGTTGTTGGTGTATAGAAATGCAACTGATTTCTGTGTATTAATTTTATACCCTGCCATTTCACTGAATTCCTCTATGAGTTCTAGCAGTTTGGGGGTGGAGTCTTTGGGTTTTGCACATAGACTATAATGTCATCTGTGAAGAGTGAGAGTTTGACTTTTTTTGCTCCTTAAGATGCATTTTATTTGCTTTTGTTTTCTCATTGCTGAGGCTAAGTCTTCTATTTTTTTCTCTTTTTGACTTTATTTTTATTATGTTAGTCACCATACAGTACATCATTAATTTTTGATGTAGTGTTCCATGATTCATTGTTTGCATATGAAACCCAGTGCTCCATGCAATTTGTGCCCTCCTTAATACCCACCACCAGGCTAACCCATCCATTCACACACCCCCTCTAAAACACACAGTTTGTTTCTCAGAGTCCATAGTCTCTCATGCTTCCTCTCCCCCTCCAATTACCCCGCTTCATTTTTCCATTCTTTCTCCAATTGTCCTCCATGCTATTATTACTGTTCCACAAATAAGTGAAACCATATGATAATTGACTTTCTCTGCTTGATTTATTTCACTCAGCATAATCTCCTCCAGTACCATCTATGTTGATGCAAATGTTGAGTATTCATCCTTTCTGATGGCTGAGTAATATTCCATTTGTATATTTGGATTACATCTTCTTTATCCATTCATTTCTTGAAGGGCATCTCAGCTATTTCCACAGTTTGGCTATTGTGGGCATTGCTGCTATAAAACCACATGTTCCGGGGCGCCTGGGTGGCTCAGTGGATTGGGCCGCTGCCTTTGGCTCAGGTCATGATCTCAAGGTCCTGGGATCGAGTCCCGCATCGGGCTCTCTGCTCAGCAGTGAGCCTGCTTCCCTTTCTCTCTCTCTGCCTGCCTCTCTGTCTACTTGTGATCTCTCTCTGTCAAATAAATAAATAAAATCTTTAAAACCACATGTTCCTTCTTTTCACTACATTTGAATCATTGGGGTAAATAACCATTAGTGCAATTACTGCGTCATAAGGTAGCTCTATTTTTAATTTTTTGAGGAATCTCCACACTGTTTTTCAACGTGGTTGTACCAACTTGCACTTCCACCAACAGTGTAGGAGAATTCCTTTTTCTCCACATCCTCTCCAACATTTGTTGTTTCTTGCCTTATCAATTTGGGCCATTATAACTGGTGTAAGATGATATTTCATTGTGGTTTTTATTTGAATCTCCCTGATGGCTAATGATGATGAACATTTTTTCATGTGTCTGTTAGCCATTTGTATGTCTTTTTTTTAGAGAAGTGCTGCCCATTTTTTGACTTGATTATTTGTTTTTTGGGTGTTGAGTTTGAAAAGTTATTTATAGATCTTGGATATCAGCCCTTTCTAGTGTTATTTTCAAATATCTTCTTCCATTCTGTGGGTTGCCACTTTGTTTTGTTGACTGTTACCTTTGCTGTGCAGAATATTTTTTTATCTTGATGAAGTCCCAAAAGTTCATTTTCGCTTTTGTTTCCTCTGCCTTTGGAGACATGTTTTGAAAGATTTTTTGTGGCTGATGTCAAAGAGGTTACTGCCTATGTTATCCTCTAGGATTTTGATGGATTCCTGCCTCACATTGAGGTCATTTTGAGTTTATCTTTGTATATGGTGTAAGAGAATGGTAGAGTTTCATTCTTCTGTATATAGCTGTCCAGTTTTCCCAGCACCATTTATTGATGAGACTTTCTTTTTTCCATTGGATATTTTTTTCCTGCTCTGTAGAAGATTATTTGACTGTAGAGTTGAGGGTCCACACCTGGGCTCTCTACTCTGGTCCACTGGTCTCTGTGTCTATTTTAGTGCCAGCACCATGCTGTCTTGGTGATCACATATCCCATAGGTTTTGGACTGATACGTTTTCATTCTCATTGGTTTCCATGAATTGTTTAAATTCTTCTTTGATTTCCATCATCCTGGGTTTGCACCCCATAGCTTGAAATCAGGCAACATGATGCCACTAGTTTTGTTTTCCTTTTTCAACATTCCCTTGGTTATTCAGCATCTTTTCTGGTTCCATACAAATTTTGAGACTGTTTGTTCCAGCACTTGGTATAATGTTGATGGTATTTTAGGCAGGATGGCATTGAAAGTAGAGCTTACTCTGTGCATCACAGACATTTTAATGATGTTTATACTTCTGATCCATGAGCAGGGAATGTTTTTCCATATTTTTGTGTCTTCAATTTCTTTCTTGAATGTTCTGTAGTTTCTTGAGTATAGATCTTACTTCTTTGGTTAGGCTTATTCCAAGGTATCTTATGGTTTTTGGTGTTATTGTAAAAGGAATCAATTCTCTCATTTATCTTTCTACAGTTGCATTGTTAGTGTATAAAAAAGCAACTGATTTCTGTGCATTGATTTTGTATCCTGCCACATTATTGAATTGCTGTACGAGTTGTTTTTTTTTTTTTTTTTTGAAGGTGGAATCTTTTGGGTTTTCCACATAAAGTATCATGTCATCTGTGAAGAGAGAAGTTTGACTTCTATGTTAATCTGAATATATTTTATTTCTTTTTGTTTTCTGATTGCTGTTGGTAGGACCTCTAATGCTATGTTGAAGAATAGTAGTGAGAGGGGCATCCTTGTCATGTTCCTGATCTTAAGGGAAAGGCTCTCAGCTTTTCCCCATTGAGAATGATATTCACTGTGGGCTTTTCATAGATGGATTTTATGAAATTGAGGAATGTTTCCTCTATCCCTATACTCTGGAGTTTTAATCAGGAATGGATGCTGTATTTTGTCAAAAGCTTTTTCTGTATCAATTGAGAGGACCAAATGGTTCTTCTCTCTCCTCTTATTAATGTGTTCTATCATGTTGATTGATTTATGGATTTTGAACCACCCTTGCATCCCAGGGATAAATCCCACTTGGATGGATAATTCTTTCAAAATACTGTTGGATCCTATTAGCTAGGATCTTGCTGAGAATTTTGGCATCCATATTCTTCAGGGATATTAGACTGAAATTTTTCTTTTTGATGGGGTCTTTGCCTGGTTTGTGGATCAAGGTAATGCTGACCTCATAGAAAGAGTCTGGAAGCTTTCCTTCTGTTTATATTTTTTGAAACAGCTTCAGAAGAATAGATATTATTTCTTCTTTGAGTGTTTAGTAGAATCTTGTTTTTTGGGAGATTTTTGATCACTGGTTCAATCTCATTACTGGTTATTGGTCTATTCAGGTTACCAATTTTTTCCTGTTTCAGTCTTGGTAGTTTATAGGTTTCCAGAAATGCATCCATTACTTCCAGGTTGTTAAACTTATTGCTATATAGATGTTAATAATAACTTATTTTTGTGTAAAGATTTTATTTAATTACTTGACAGAAAAAGAGCACAAGTGGGGAGAGTGGCAGGCAGAAGGAGAGAGAGAGAAGCAGGCTCTTTGCTGAGCAGGGAGCCCAATGCAGGGCTTGATCCCAGGACCCTGAGATCATGACCTGAGCTGAAGGCAGAGGTTTAACCCACTGAACCACCTAGGCACCCTGATAATAATTTCTGATGACTCTATTTCCTAGGTGTTAATTGTGATCTCTCCCCTTTCATTCATAATTTTTTTAACTTGGGTCCTTTCTCTCTTTTTCTTTTTGATAAGTCTAGCCAATGGTTTATTGATCTTATTAATTCTTTCAAAACACCAACTCATAGTTTCATTGATGTGTTCTACTTATTTCTGGTTTCTAGTTCATTGATCTCTGCTATAATCTTAATTATTTTCTTTCTCATGCATGTGTTAGGCTTTATTTGTTTTTGATTCACCAGTTCTTTGAGGTATAAAGATACTTTGTGTATTTGGGATTTTTTAATTTTTTTGAGTGAAACTTGGATGGCTATATATTTCCCCCTTAGGACCACCTTTACCATATCCCATAGGTTTTGGACTGATACATTTTCATTCTCATTGGTTTCCATGAATTGTTTAAATTCTTCTTTGATTTCCAGCATCCTGAGTTTGCACCCCACAGCAACACTCCAAGCCCTCACTTCCAGGTCCAGGCATATTTCTGTCCTTTGTGCTTCTAAAACCACCAGCCACCACCAGTTCACAAACGTGCCCTCACAACTCCAGGTTTCAGTCTGGCGGGCTGCCCTAAAGTCCTTTCCCCATGGCTACTGTTCTTCTAGTCTGTGCCTGGTCCCCAGAGATGGAGACTTTTGTGCTCCAGCAGCACAAAATCCAAATCCAAATCCAAATCCATAGGCTCCCTCCCCCTTCCATTTATCTTTTGTTATCTGCCCACAGAATCATGGCTGCCTGCTTCATACCTTGAAACCAACCTCTGGAGATACTCTGTAGAGATCCAGATATATCTTCTTACATCTCAGGCTGATTTTGTGGGTGTTCATAGTGGTCTGGTAGATATCCAGCTCAATTCAGGGGACTGGTTGAAATAGGACCCCCAGTCCTCCACCATCTTTGTGACTCCCCACTTTGAGACTAGGGCTTCTAATACTATGTTGAACAACAATGGTGATAGTGGACATCCCTGTTGTGTTCCTGACCTTAGGGGAAAAGCTCGTGCCTTTTCTCCATGTAGAATAATATTCGCTGTGGGCTTTTCATAAGTGGCCTTTATGATGTTCAGTTATGTTCCCTATGTCCCTACACTGTGGAAAGTTTTAATCCAGAAAGAATGCTGTATTTTGTCAAATGCCTTTTCTGTATCAATTGGGAGGATGAGGATGATGTGGTTTTTGCTCTTTGTTTTATTTATGCAGTGTATCTCATTGATTGATTTGCAGATATTGAACCACCCTTGCAGCCCAGGAATAAAACCCATTTGGTCATGGTGAATAATCATTTTAATGTACTATTGTATCCTATTGGCAAGTATCTTGGTGAGAATTTTGACATCCATGTTCATGAGGGATATTGGCCATAATTCCTACTTTTTTGTGGGGTCTTTGCATGGTTTGGGGATCGATGTAATGCTGGTCTCATAGAACAAATTTGGAAAATTTCCTTCCATTTTTATCTTTTGAAACAGCTTCAGAAAAATAGGTATTGGGACTTCTTTAAATGTTTGGTATAATTCCCCTTGGAAGCCATCCAGACCTGGAATCTTGTTTGTTGGGATGTTTTTGATTACTGCTTCAATTTCCTTGCTGGTTATGGGTTTGTTGAGGTTTTATATTTTTTACTGCTTCTGTTTTGCTAGTTTATACATCTCTAGGAATGCATCCATCTCTTCTGGGTTTCCCAATTCATTGGCATATAATTGTTCATAATATGTTCCTATAGTTTTCTGTATTTCTTCAGTGTTGGTTGTGATCTCTCCTCTTTCATTTATGGTTTTATTTATTTGGGTCCTTTCACTTTTCTTTTTAATAAGTCTGGCTAGGGGGTTATCAATCTTATTAATTCCTTCAAGGAACCACCTCCTAGTTTCATTGATCTGTTCTACTGTTGTATGTATATGTATATGTCCTACTGTTGTAGGTACATGTATATGTTCTGTTCTTTTTGTTTCTATTTCTGCTCTAATCCTTGTTATTTCTCTTCTCCTGTTGGGTTTAGTCTTTATTTGCTTTGCTCTTCTTTCTCTTGCTTCTTTAGGTGTAGGGTTAAGTTGTGTATTTGATACCTTCTTGTTTCTTGAGAAAGGCTCATGTTGCTATATACTTCCTTCTTAGGACCACCTTTGTTGCTTCCCAAAGGTTCTGAAAAGTAGCATTTTCATCTTCATTTCTTTCCATGAATTTTAAAAAAATTCTTCTTTAATTTCCTGGTTGACCCATTCATCCTTTAGTAGGATGCTCTTTAACCTCCATGTGTTCAGATTGCTCTTAATTTCCACTTGTGAATGAGTTCAAGTGTCAAAGTACTGTGGTCTGAAAATATGCAGGGAACAATCCCAATCTAAAAGATCGTGCTTCTCACTCTTTAGTGTACTCTCAAAAAGCAGTCAGTCACTCTTGTTTTCCTAGTTTCCATTTGCACTCTGTTCACCCAGCTTGTGACCAAGTGTTTTTTTCTTAGGCCCATGACACCGTTTCAAATCTCCAAACTTACAAACTCCTGTAGCACACACCCACATTGCTCCTCCCATGGGAGGGAGGGGATCTTGTCAATATTCTGCCTCTTGCTGGGCCTGTGCTAAGAGAATGGTTGCCAGACCATGTTGCGATTCAGTTTATGGCAACACCAAGCTGAAATCCCTCTTCTCAGCTCTGTGTCTGGCTTCCCTGCTCTGATGCTTGGGAACTCTTCTGCCCTCAGCCACCCCAGTACTTTCTGTGACCCCAGGAATCCTGAGACCACACATTCCTATCTAGCATTCTGTCCTGCTTTGACACCTGAGCACCTTTCAGGCAGGGACATCCCTCACCAGAGCAGACTTCTAAATGTCCTGATTTTGCACTCTGCTGCTATATCACTTTATGGTAGCCAGTTTATGGAGACTGCCTCCCCCTATCTTTATCTTGCAGTATTTTGCAGTATTTTGCTTCATATTCACTTCTCTGCACCCCCTATCTTGCAAAATTGGATGCTTCTGCATTTATAGAATTGCAGAAATTCTTTTCTTAGGTGTTCAGAATGATTCAATATCTATCTACCTGAATTCCAGGGAGCAGATGAAACAAGAGTTCCCTACTCTGCCATATTCCTCCTATCATGCATATTACTCTTTCAAACATGCCAAAGCGCCCTTTTGGAAGTTGCCTTGGCAGTACTTTATGAACACCTTTCTCTATTAAAGTAGTCAGGAATTATATTTAGGTCCATGTTTTATCTCAAAAATTTTCATGACATTTTCAGGTATAAAATGGCACTAAAATCAGAGAAAAGAGATTTGATATGGCCCTTTTTTGCATTTTAAATATCTAATAACTAATCAATTTTGCATTTTAACCTTAATGCTTCTCAAAATTCTTAAACTTTGGACATTTGTTCAAGTTGTGACTCATCCATTCCTCGCCCCTCCCCCATTTTATACTTACTTAAGAGCAAGATACTTTTTTTTGGTAGAAAGTCACTAGCACACTCGTGCGTGAGGCGAGCAGAGCCAGGGTCGGGACCAGAGGCCGAACTCGGGATCTGACAAGATGGACGGGCTGCCCCGCAGGATTATCAAGGAAACCCAGCGTTTGCTGGCAGAACCAGTTCCTGGCATTAAAGCAGAACCAGATGAGAGAAACGCTCGTTATTTTCATGTGGTCATTGCTGGCCCCCAGGATTCCCCCTTTGAGGGAGGGACTTTTAAGCTTGAACTATGCCTACCAGAATACCCGATGGCAGCCCCTAAAGTACGTTTCATGACCAAAATTTATCATCCTAATGTAGACAAGTTGGGAAGAATATGTTTAGATATTTTGAAAGATAAGTAGTCCCCAGCACTGCAGATCTGCACAGTTCTGCTATCGATCCAGGCTTTGTTAAGTGCTCCCAATCCGAATGATCCGTTAGCAAATGATGTAGCAGAGCAGTGGAAGACCAACTTGGAAGACCACTATGGCCCAAGCCATAGAAACAGCTAGAGCATGGACTAGGCTATATGCCATGAATAATATTTAAAATTGATCTGATCATCAAGTGTGCATCACTTATCCTGTTCTGCCAAGACTTCTTCCTTTTTTGTTTGCATTAAATGGAGACAGTCTTAGAAACATTACAGAATAAAAGTCCAGACATCTTCAGTCCTTTGGTGATTAAATGCACATTAGCAAATCTATGTCTTGTCCTGATTCACTGTTGTAAAGCATGAGCAGAGGCTAGAAGTACCATCTGGATTGTTGTGAAATGTTTAAAAGCAGCGGCCCTTCTCTGCTTTTATTCATTTCCCCCATCATGGTTAAGCACTGTGAATGAAGGTAGTTGTCAGGGTTAGCTGCAGGGGTGTGGGTGTTTTTCTTTATTACTTTTTTGAGGGGGAGAGGTAGTTTTATTTTAATTTTATGGGCTCCTTGCCCCCCTTTTATGGTGATCCAATTGCATTGGTTAAAAGCAGCTAACCAGTTCTTTAGAATATGCTCTCTAGCCAAGTCTAACTTTATTTAGACGCTGTAGATGGACAAGCTTGATTGTTTGAACCAAAATAGGAACATTAAACAAACATCACAGCCCTCACTAATAACATTGTGACCTTGCTGTCAAGTGTAGAATCCTTCTTTCAAGAAAAAGCTCGTGACCATTTGTATGGCTTGTCTGGAAACTTCTGTAAATCTTATGTTTTAGTAAAATATTTTTTGTTATTCTAAAAAAAAGTCATTAGCACCATCTACTGTTTGGATTTGGAACTATCTTTAAATATTTAAAATTTTTGTTCCAAAAATATATGCAAGGAAAAAAAAAAAACAGTTTCACTATAATTGCTAGAGTTTGGGAATTTATAATGATTGAAAGTGATTTGCAATTTAGGATATACTATTCTAATAGAATAGAAGTAATATTCAAATAGAACAGAAAAATTTAAATGGTAAGTGGAATATAAGGTTTAGGGTCTGGGTTCATCAACACACACACACACACACACACACACACACACACACACACACAAGAAAACTTTTATTTGGATATAAGGGATTACACACAAATAAGCCATTAATAAAATTTATTATTTGCAGGGATCCAAAGGAAAAGGATAAAATCATATTAACCAAAACCATGTGTATATAGTTTTCTGAAATGGTTTAAAGTTTCTGGGATTTCATGGCTCAGTAAAAAAAATTTTTTTTAATTATACTAATCAACATAACGTTGTCAACTTTTAACTTTTCTTATTAAGATCATTATAATTATAATTGACTATTATTATCACATCACGCATATAAGAAGTGACAGAATTTTTTTTTATTTTTTATTTATTTGACAGAGAGAAATCACAACTAAGCAGAGAGAGAGGAGGAAGCAGGCTCCCTGTGGAGCAGAGAGCCTGATGTGGGGCTTGATCCCAGGACCCTGGGATCATGACCTGAGCCGAAGGCAGAGGATTTAACCCACTGAGCCACCCAGGCGCCCCAAGAAGTGATAGAATTTTAAAATAAAAACAGCCCACTTAAAAGTGTAATATGGTAGCATTAGGAAATTCTCTGAATATTGTCCTTATTTTTCTCATTTTGTTGGACTGGCACTGATCAAATAATAAATTTCTATTTGGAAGCAACCATTATATGGCATCCCAGACAAATATCAAATAATAAATAGCAAGAAGAGAAAAGAGTTAGGCTATGATATTTTGCAGACGTTGTAAGAGAACTTTCACACTCTAATATTGGGAAGAGTGATTACTATCCTTTCATGATATTTTCCCCCCTGTCACTTAGGAAGTTTATCATTAAACAAATCTAGAATTACATAATAAAAATAAATGTTAAACAATCAATAAAATTAAAATGCAGCAAGTTGAATAGAAGAAAATATTTGCAAATCATATATCTGAAAGGGGTTAATATCCAATATATATTTAAAAACTCATACAACTGAACAGCAAAAATATAAAAAATGTATAATTTAAAAATGGGCAGAGGATCCAAATACACACTTTTCCAAAGAAGACATTCAGGTGACCAACAGGTACATGAAGATGCTCAACATCACTAATCATCAGGGAAATGAAAATCAAAACCACAATGACATACCATTTCACACCTGTTTGAATGGCTATTACCAAAATGACAAGAAATAACAAGCATTGGTAAGGATGGAGAAGAGGGAATCCTTGTTCATTGTTGGTTGGAAGGTAAATTGGTGAAGCCACTATAGAAAACAATATGAAGGTTCCTCAAAAAAAATTTTTTTTTAATATTTTATTTATTTATTTGTCAGAGAGAGAGAGACAGGGAGAGAAAGATCACAAGTAGGCAGAGAGGTAGGCAGAGGCAGAGGGAGAAGCAGGCTCCCTGCCGAGCAAGGAGCCCAATATGGGACTCGATCCCAGGATGCTAGGATCATGACCTGAGCTGAAGGCAGCCGCCTAACCAACTGAGCCACCCAGGCGTCCCTCCTCAAAAAAATTTTTAAAATCATAAAAATATAATGTGAGGAACATGTGACTCTTCCTTTCACTTGAACACCTAGAGGCCATTGTAGGGTTATTTACTGGCTTAATTTTCAATATTGTTGTATCTTTGTGAATAGGGAAGCCTAAGATGAGGGAGAAAGATGAAGGAATGTCCAGTAAGTAAAACAGTCAGAACACACACACAACCTTTTTATTATTATGTTGACATAATAATGTTGACACACAATGTTATATTAGTTACAGGTGTACAATATATGATTTAACAAGTTTATACATTATACTATGTTCATCATAAGTGTAGCTACACTTCGCCCCATGTTTTTATTACAATATCATTTATTTACTGTGTTCCCTATTCTGTGCCTTTTATTCCCATGACTTATTTATTCCATAACTGGAAACCTATATTTCGCTACTCCCCTTCAACTGTTTTACCCTTATGCCATCTCCCCTCTGCTTTGGAAATGATCAGTTTGCTCTATTTGTAAGTCTGATTCTGCTTTTTGTGTGTTCATTTTTTGAATTTTGGTTTCCACTTATGAGTGAAATCATATGGAATTTGTTTTCTCAGTCTTATTTCACTTAGCATAATACCCTCTAGGTCTATCCATGTTATCTCAAGTGGCACAATCTTGTCACTTTTATGGCTGTGTAATATCTCATTGTATGTATATACCATTTCTTCCTCAATAATTTGTCTATTGTTGGACAATTGGGTTTCTTCCATTTCTTGGGCATTCTAAATGATGTTGCAATAAAACAGAGGTCCATATATCTTTTTAAATTAGAGTTTTCATTTTCTTTGGGTACATACACAATAGTGGAGTCATTGGATTATATGGTATTTCTATTTTAAATTCTTGGAGGAACCTTCCTACTGTTTTCCACAGCGACTATAGCAGTTTACATTGGTACTAATGTAAACTGGTAAGTGTAAGAGTGTTTCTTCTTCTCCACATTTTTACTAACACTTGCTATTTCTTTTCTTTTTGATTTTAGCAATTTTAACAGGTGCAAGGTGATACCTCACTGTAGTTTTTATTTACATTTTCCTGATGATTAGTTATGTTGGTTATCTTTTCATGAGAAGACAATATTATGTTTGCTGTTTTATATGGGTGCAGTTCATAGAGCCCCAAAACAATTACAGTAGTAATAACAAAGATCACAGACCATGTATCACCATAACACATACAATAATAATGAAAATGTTTGAAATATTATGAGAATTACCAAAATGTGAAAAAAGACATGAGATGAGCAAATGTCTTTGGAAAAATTTTGTTGATAGACTTGCTCAACACAAGGTTGCACAAATCTCCAATTTGTAAAAAAAAAAAAAAAAGAGAGAGAGAGAGAGAGAGAGAGAAAGAAAGAAAAGAAAAAAGCAATATCTTCAAAGTGCAACGAAGTGAAGCACAATAAATCAACGCATGTCTATACCTAGAATAGTCAAACTCACAGAAACAGAAAGTAAAATGGTGGTTTCCCGGGACCAGAGGTAAGGTGATATGGGATAATTGTTTAATGGGTATAGAATTTCAATAAAGAGAGATGAAAATTTCTGGAGATTGATTTTGATGATGACTTCGCAACAGTGTTAATGTATTCAATGTCACTTAAATATATATTTTTAAATGGTGAAGAAATTGTAAACAAACTCCCTTGATGATTCTGAAACAAACAGGTGTTTAGGAATCACTGTTCTAAAGTTATCCCTGTCAAACCCCTTCTGCTTAGAAACTTATGTGCAGAGTGAGAGTGTTAGTAGTGGGATGTGAAAGAAAGACCTATTTGCCACCAACGACTCAAAGAAATGTCTTCTGCCAGAGCCACTGGGTGTCCTAAAGGTCATTGATGAAGAGGCTATCTCAACTGGAATGAAAAATGACATTTGATGTTCTGCCGCAGTGGTCAGACCTGACAGATGCCATTTTGGATTTCATTATGAAAGCCATTTGCTATTTCCAACTCTATGTTTCCTGGTTTTGATCTGAAGCATTCTCTGACAATGTAGTGTATGGCTTGGGTCCAGAATTGTCTACTAACCATTTTGAAATCCAAACAGTGATCTCTCTGCCAATAGCAAAGTATTTTCACTAATGTTAAATACCCTCCCATTTAAATACTGCCTAACTTACATAAACTAGAAAAGCTTTTAACTCTAATCAGCAAATTTTTCAACAAATATGTTGGCAAAGACCCAAAACAAGATAAAACACTGTGAAGACAAGATTTGTTTTTGTTTTTGTTTTTGTTTAAATTAAATTACTACCTAGAGCATTCTAATTTAAATAATCCATCAAGTTTAGCTAGCACCAAGAACTATCTTTAGGCAGAATTATAGTCATGAATGCAATTTTATTTCACCTCATATCTTTTTCTGTTTTTTTTCTTCTTTTTGAGTACTCCAAACCCAGCTGTTTCATTAGTACCTACTATTTAGAATGCCTTTAAGTTTCATAACATTGTGGTTGGAAAATATACCATTTTTAAAATTTTTCATTTTATTTTATTAATTTTTTATTTGTTAAGCCTTGCTTTGTGATCCAGTATTTGAACTATGCTGGAGAATGTTCCATGAACACTCAAACAGAATGTGTATTCTGATGTTTTAAGATGGAATGTTCTGAGTATATCTGTTAAGTCTGTCTGGTCCAGTGTGTCATTTAAAGCCATTGTTTCCTTGTTGATTTTCTGCTTAGATGATCTGTCCATTGACCTAAGTGGCATATTAAAGTCCCCTATTATTGTATTGGTATGAATGAGTTTCTTTATGTTACTAATTGATTTATATATTTGGGTGTTACCAGGTTGGGAGCATAGATATTTACAATTGCTAGAACTTCTTATTGGAGAACTATATCAATTATTTTGATATGGTTCCCTTCTTCCTCCTTGTCACAGTCTTTGGTTTAAAATTAAGTTTATCTAATATTAATTATGTTTACTTCAACTCCCTCTTGATGTCCATTAACATGAAAAATGGTTCTCCACTCCCTCACCTTCCATCTGCAGTTGTCTTTAGGTCTAAAATGAGTCACTTGTAGGCATTATATAGATGGTCTTGTTTTTTAATCCATTCTGATACCCTATGTCTTTTCATTGGAGCACTTAGTTCATTTACATTCTGAGAGATTATTGATAGATAGGAATTTAGTCTCATTGTATTACCCATTAAGTTGTTTCTGGATATTTTATCTTTCCTTTCTAGTATTTGTTGCATTTGGTCTTTCTTTCCCATTCAAACAGTCCCCTCTAGTATATCTTGCAGGGCTGGTTAGTGGTCATGACCTCCTTTAGTTTTTGTCTGTCTAGGCAACTGCTTGTTTCTCCTTCTATTCTCCTGACAGCTTCTCTGGATAAAGTATTCTTGGCTGCATATTTTTTCCCACTCAGCACATTGACTATATCATGCCACTTTCTTTTAGCCTTCTAAGTTTCTGTGGAGAGATCTGCTGCTAATCTGATTTGGCTTCCCTTATAAGTTAGGGATTTCTTTTCCCTTGCTGCTTTTAAGATTTTTAAAAAACACTTTCTTGGTGATTTGAGAGTCTTTTCTGGTTCCATACAAATTTTAGGATTGTTTGTTCCAGCACTTTGAAAAATGCCAATGGTATTTTGATTGGGATGGTGTTGAAAGTATAAATTGCTCTGGGCAGCATAGACATTTTAACACTGTTTATTCTGCTGATCCATGGGCATAGAGTATTTTTCCATCTTTTTGTGTCTTCAATTTCTTTCATGAGTGTTCTGTATTTCCTCAGGTATGGATCTTTTACCTCTTTGGTTACAGCTGAGATGCCCTTCAACAGACAAATAGATAAAGAAGATGTGGACCATATATACAATGGAATATTACTCAGCCATCAGAAAGGATGAACACCCAACTTTTGCATCAACATGGATGGGACTGGAGGAGATTATGCTGAGTGAAATAAATCAAGCAGAGAAAGTCAATTATCATATGGTTTCACTTACTTGCAGAACATAAGGAATAACATGGAGGACATTAGGAGAAGGAAAGGAAAAGTGAAGGGGTGGAAATGGAAAGGGGAGATGAAGCAGTAGAAACTGTGGACTCTGAGAAACAAACTGAGGGTTACAGAGGGGAGGAGAGTGGGGGGATGGTTGAGCCTGGTTGTGAGTATTAGGGAGGGCATTTATTGCATGGAGCACTGGGTATTATATGTAAACAATGAATCTTGGAACACTACATCAAAAACTAATGATGTACTGTATGGTGACTAACATAACACAATAAAAAAAACTGGACAAAGGATAAATGTTCAATAATCAGGGTTTGGATGAACTCATTATGGTAACCCACATAATAGAACACTATATAATAACTCAAAATGATATAAAACATACATGAACTGTTTTGAGAAAAGCAAGTTACAAAATATGTGCATATGAAAAAATACTTGGGCATATGAATAAGAAAAATTCTTGAAAATATATCTACATATTAATAATATTTCTCTCTGTGGTAGGATTAAAGATGATTTAACATTTAAATTTTTTTTATCTTTGTATTTTGCTGATTTCACTACTATATGTCTTGGTGTTAGCCTGCTTTTGATGATATTAATGAGAATTCTCTGTGCATATTGGATTTGTATGTCTGTTTCCTTGCTCAGATTAGGGAAGTTTTCAGTTATAGTTTCCTCAAATATACCTTCTGCACTCTTATCCCTTTCTTCTTGTTCTAGGACTCCTATGATGTGAATGTTATTACTTTTGATGGAGTCCACTGAGTTTCTTAAGTCTACATTCATGATCCATTATTTTTCTTCCCCTCTTCTTTTCAGTTTTATTATTTTCCAAAATTTTATCTTCTATATCATCTATCCATTCCTCTTCTTCTTCCTTCTTGTGCTCATTACAGCTAGTCATTTTTTGCATCTTGGTTATAGCATTTTATTTTGGCCTGACTACTTTTTAGTCCTTTTATCTCTGTGGTAAGGGACTCCCTGGTGTCTTCTATGCTTTTCTCAAGCCAAGCTAGTATTCTTATAACTGTTGCTTTAAATTCTGGATCAGGCATATTACTTATATGTGTTTGATTAGATCCCTGGCCATGACCTTTCCTTGTTCTTTTTTGGGGGATGATTTCTTCCATCTTGGCATTTTGTCTAGGTCTCTGTCTCCTCTGTGTTAGGAAAGCCTGTTGTGTTTCCTGCTTTTGAGAGTAATGGTTTTATTAAGAAGAGGTCATATACTGTCTAGGGCCTGGCACTTCAGGAGGTGTCTCTGGTGTGTGCTGTGTGCCCTCTTCTGCTGTGTTTTGGTTGCTCTTACCCTCAAATGTGTTCTCTGCAGTTTCTCCTTGTCTGTAGTACGGAGTGTTTGGACCTTGCCCAGTGTGTAGCAAGTTTTAACTAAGTAGACTTTGGTCTGTTTGTTAAAAGAGGTCATATCTTATTTCCACTAGAGCTGAAGATTTGCAACACTCCGTGGCCAGTAGATGGTGTGTGCATGGGAGTTGTCCTGGTCTTCTGGGATAGGGCCCCTTTGCTGCTCTTGCTGCCAAGCATGTTTTCCCTAATAAAAAAACACCTGCCGATCATGGGAGGGGAAGTGTTGTAAGGGGCTCAAGCCTCTCCAGTGTGGGTGCTGAACTGCTCATTGAAATCCCTCCATGTTAATGGATGGGAGATAAAAATAGAAATCACCCAACTCTCTTGTTCCTGAAGAGGGGGGTTCACACTGCTACTGTACTTGAAGGCCCTCAATCTCCTCTCATGTTTCACAGGCATCCCTCATATCCCTGCCTTCACCCTGTCTGTGTCTGGACCATCTGTCCCCTGGCAGCACAGTGATCCCATGTTTTATTTCAGGCACACCAGATGAGTTTCAAAACTCCAGATTTTAGGGACATGAGGCAGACCTGGGCTGGCCTTCTGGGATAAGGTCTTTCTGCACTGGGGTTGGTCCCAGTTTGTCCCAGAGGGGCAGTTGCATGAATGCACAGACATTCAGAGTTTATAGTAAAGGGCTGGAAGAAAGCTGCTCTTAAGGTTAGCTTCCCTCAGCCCCTATGCTAATGAGCAGAGCAATGCAATGGTGCCTGCTAGCCCTTTCGTCCCTTGAGAGGCAATGCTTCCCTCCCAAATTCACTCCAAGGGGAGAACTCTTTCTTCCAGTTCAACCCATGGAATCTTCAGACCACATTTTAATTCCTGGGCCTCAGTTCTTCTCCACAGGAGCATCGCTATGCCTTCCAGGCTCCATACCAGCCATGGCACGGATTTCTAAAACTTCAGTCTTTCAGCTCTGCTGCTTATAAAAACTCATGATGATCAGCCCCTATCATTTTGCCAATCAATAGTTTGGAGGAACTGTTTTTCTTGTGCAATACCCTGTGCTCTGCTGTCTGTCTGTCTCTCCTTCACTCTCTCTCTCTCTCTCTCTCTTTTTCTCTCTGTCTGTGTGTGTCTCTTCTCTCCATGATCAGGGCTCCATCCCCTCCATAGCACCCATAATTATTTTCTCCCACAAATTATGTCTCCACACTTCCTACCTCCCAGAATGTCACCTTTATTCTCCCTCTAATTATGCAATTTGTTCTCTTGGTCCTCAGATTGATTTCTTGGATGTACAGAATGATTTGGTATTACTTTAGCTGTGTTCAAGGAATGAGGCAAGCATAGGGGCTCCCTGCTCCTCTGCCATCTTAAATCCTTCCCTCAGGTTTTTATTTTAATTCCAGTTAGTTAACATATAGTGTAATATTGGTTTTGGATATACAATCCAGTGATTCAACACTTCCATACATCAACCTGTACTCATTACAAGTGTATTCCTTAACCCCATCATCTATTTAACCCATCCCTGCTCCCAGACTCCCTTCTGATAACCATCAGTTTGTTCACTATAGTCAAGAATCGGTTTCTTGGTTTGCTCTCTCACTCTTTTTCTTTTCCATTTGCTTGTTTTGTTTCTTAAATTCCACATGCATGAAGTCATATGAAATTTTTCACTCTCTGACTGATTTACTTCATTTAACATAATCCTCTCTATCTCCTTCTATGCCTTTGCAAATGGAAATATTTCATTCTTTTTGTGGCTGAATAATAACCCATCATATATATACCACATCTTCATTACCCACTCATCAGTTGATGGACATTTAGGTTGTTTCCATAATTTGGCTACTGTAGATAATGCTATTATATGTCTCTAAGTGCATGTGTCCTTTTGAATTAGATGAGAAAAGAAGGCAGTAACTTAGAAGAGAAACCCCATAAGTCTTGCTGGAAATTTCTCAACAGAAACCTGGAACACTAGAAGATGAGACTATCTTTTTCCTGCATTGTCGAAGATTATTTGGCCATAGAGTTAAGGGTCCATATCTGGACTCTCTACTCTGTTCCACTGGTCTCTATGCCTGTTTTTGTGCAAGTACCATGTTCTTTTCTCTTGCTGCCTTCAAGATTTGTTTATCAGTATATTTTGCAAATTTAATTACAATATGTCTTGGTGTTGGCCTGCTATGTTGATTTGATGGGTGTTCTTTGTGCTTCCTGTACATGGATGTCTGTTTCCTTCCCCAGATCAAGGAAGTTTTCAACTATTATTTTGTCAAATAAATTTTCTACCCCCTTTTTTTTCTCTTCTTCTTCTGGGACTTGTATAATATGAATGTTATTATGTGTGATGGAGTCACTGATTTCCCTTAGTATATTCTCAATTTGCATAATTATTTTCTTTCTTTTGTTCAGTTTCTTTCTATTACTTTGTCTTGTAGCTCATTAATTCCTTCCTCCATTGCTCATTGCATCAAGACTGCTGTTCATTACTTCAAGCTTGTTTCCAATTTTGTTTGTTGCATTCATCATCTTTTGTAGATTTTTTTAAACCTTCTATCTCTGTGTTTTAGGTCTCATTGATGTCTTCTTTTCTTAAGCCCAGTGAGTATCCTTATTATTGTTGCTTTAAATTCTCCATCAATCATGATAGTTATATCTCTTTCATTTACTTACCTGGCCTTGGCCTTATTTTATTCTTTCATTTGAGATAAATTCTTCTTGGCATTTTATCTATGTCTCTGCCCTCTACTATGTGTTAATAAAGCCAGTTTTGTCTCTTGCTCCTGAAACTAATGATCTTGTGAAGAAATCATGTAATTCCCAGGGCCTAGTGTTTCAGCTTGAATCTCTAGTATGTCCCACATGCACTCTGCTATGTGTTCTGTATGCTCTATCCTTCAGGCCAGTCATCTGCAGAGGCTCCTTTTCTACTGTGGGCAGTGTTTGGTACCTGGACTAAAAGTGGTGATTTTTAACTATGTGTCCTTTAGTCTGCTTGTGAAATGAGACCTTTCACCACCTCTACTGGAACTGAAGCCCTGCAAATCTTTCTGGTCAGAAGACATGGTATGGGTAGAGATTTCTTCTGATCTTTTGGAGAAGAAACCCCCCTTGCTGGGACTGAGACAGCCTAACTGGGATGGGCATTTCCATTGGAGTATAGCAGGGTGGGTTTTTTGTATTAAAATTATGCAGACAATGTTGAATCTGTACTGTTTCCCACAAGTACCTCTGTGTTTATGCTGAGGGGTGTAGAAGGGAAAAGGCACTGCTAGCTCGTTTTTACTGGAGAGGTGTCTCCTTCAAAGATACCTCTCATGGACATGCTTCAAGAAGAGTGGATAATCTCTCCATTCTGTGACGTAGGCCTTCTTCAGATCATTGTTTCTGTGCTGTCTGCCTCCATGATTTTACCTACCTTGTCTCCAGGAGCAGTGAAGCACTTTCCAGGCTCAATGCCAGCCAAGCCCCACTGACTGTCAAAATTCCAGGCTTTAAGCCCCAGTGGTTGCAAGAACTCACAAAAGTTCAACCGTCTTGTTTTTCAAACCAATGGCTTTGGTGAACCATTCTTCTTGTGCATTCCCCTATGTCCTCCTCTCTCTCTTTTCCTTATTCATGACCATGGCTAGCTCCCATCCTCAGTAGCCATGATCCATGCCTCCCCTAAACTGTATCTCCACACTCTTTGCCTTCTTTGAAGTGGCCTTTTCTCTCCCTTTAGTTGTGGGATTTGTTCTGTCAGACTTCAGGTATTTCCATGGTGCTTAGGATGATTTGATGCCTATCTAGCTGTGTTTGTGGGATGAGGCAAACCTAAGGTCCTCCTATTCCACGAGTATCTTCCTACTCCTGAGATTGCATTCTTAATTATCTTTCAAATAGTCCTTTATTAGTGTAAGTGAACATACTGGTGTTTATATATTGAATCTGTACCCAACATCTTTGGTGAATTCATTCATTATTTGGTGGAATCTATGGTTTTTTCCCATCAGAAAGCCATGTCATCTGAAAACAGGTAATTTTTTAATCTTTCTTTCCAATCTGGATGATTTTCATTTCTTTTTCATGCCTACTCACTGTAGTTAAGACTTGCATTACTATATTAAATAAGAGTGGTAAGAGTGATCATCCTTATCTTGTATGTGATTTTAGAAGAAAAGCTTTTAAATTTTCACTATTGTGTATGATGGTATCTGTGATCTTGTCATATAGAACCTTATTATATTAAGGTACACTCCTAAACCAATTTGTTGAGCATTTTTATCAGCAAAGGCTATGGATTTTGTCAAATGCTTTTTAAGCATTTATTGATATGAGGTGTATCACATTTACTGATTTGCATAAATAGCCTTTCTTGCATCCCAGGGATAAATCCTGTTTGATCATGGTGTATGATTCTTTTCATGAACTCTTGAATTCAGTTTCCCAGCATTGTGTTGAGATTTTTTTCAACTGTATTCAACATATCCTTTTCTGGCTTTCGTATTCTGGTTTCAGGTAATGCTGGCCTCATAAAATGAGTTTGGAAGATTTCCTTCATCTTCAGTGTTCTAGAAAAATTTAATAAGTATTGTATTAATTCTTTTTTATATACTAGGTAGAATACACCAGTGACTCTATGTGGTCTCAAGGCTTTATTTCTAAGGAGATTTTTAAAATATTAATTAAAATTTAATTAAACACTCCAATTCAAATCAGATTAAAAATTGAGAAACAAAGATAAAGGGGACTGGGCTTGTGAGTAAGCATAAAACACTTTGAAATTATAGTTGACCTTTAAACAATAAATATTTGGAAATGTGTAGGTGCACTTACATGCATATTGTTTTCAGTAAGTATACATACAGTAATATAAATGTATTTTTGCCTCCTTGTGATTTTCATTTATCAAAAAATGGGCAGAAGATATGAAGAGACACTTCTCCAATGAAGACATACAAATGGCTATCAGACATATGAAAAAATGTTCATCTTCACTAGCCATCAAGGAGATTCAAATTAAAACCACATTGAGATACCGCCTTACACCAGTTAGAATGGCCAAAATTAGCAAGACAGGAAACAACATGTGTTGGAGAGGATGTGGAGAAAGGGGAACCCTCTGGCACTGTTGGTGGGAATGCAAGTTGGTGCAGCCACTTTGAAGAACAGTGTGGAGATTCCTCAAGAAATTAAAAATAGAGCTTCCCTAGGACACTGCAATTGCACTACTGGGTATTTACCCTAAATATACAGATGTAGTGAAAAGAAGGGCCATCTCTACCTCAATGTTTATAGCAGCAATGGCCACGGTCTCCAAACTGTGGAAAGAATCAAGATGTCCTTCAATGGATGAATGGATAAGGAAGATGTGGTCCATATACACGATGGAGTATTATGCCTCCATCAGAAAGGATGAATACCCAACTTTTGTAGCAACATGGATGGGACTGGAAAAGAGTTTGCTGAGTTAAATAAGTCAAGCAGAGAGAGTCAAGTATCATATGGTTTCACTTATTTGTGGAGCATAACAAAGAACATGGAGGACATGGGGAGATGGAGAGGAGAAGGGAGTTGAGGGAAATTGGAAGGGGAGATGAACGATGAGAGACTATGGACTCTGAAAAACAACCTGAGGGTTTTAAAGGGGAGGGGGGTGGGAGGTTGGGGGAACAAGGTTGTGGGTAATAGGGAGGGCACGTATTGCATGGAGCACTCGGTGTGGTGCAAAAATAATGAATACTGTTACACTGAAAAGAAATTAAAAAAATTTAAAACAATATTGAAAAAAAAGAATTATGTAGTGTCCTTCTGTATCTCTGACTACAGTCTTTAGTTTAAAATCTAATTTATCTGATATGAGAATCGCTACCCTGGCTTTCTTTTGAGGCCCATTGGCATGAAAGATGCTTCTCCATCGCTTCACTTTCAGTCTGAGTGTATCTTTAGGTTCAAAATGGGTCTCTTGTAGACAACATATCGATGGGTCCTGTCGTTTTATCCAATCTGCAACCCTGTGTCATTTTATGGGCGCATTTAGGCCATTCACATTGAGAGTGATTATTGATAGATACATTTTTATTGACATCGTGTTACCTTTGAAGTCCTTCTTTCTGTAGATTGTCTCTGTATTTCTGTTCAATGCTATTCTTAGCATTTTTTCTCTTTTATAGAACCCTCCTTAATATTTCCTGCAGTGTCAGTTTGGTGGTTGCATAGTCTTTTAAGCCTTGCTGGTCTTAGAAATTCTTTATCTCGCCATCCATTTTGAATGTCAGTCTTGCTGGATAAAGTATTCTTGGCTGCATGTTCTTCTCATTCAGTGCCCTGAATATATCTTGCCAGCCCTTTCTGGCTTGCCAGGTCTCTGTGTACAGGTCTGACGTTATTCTTATGGGCTTTCCTCTGTATATAAGGAGCTTCTTTGTCCTAGCTGCTTTCAATAGGGTCTGCCTACAGTGATAATTCTTCATTCGTACTATCAGGTGTCTCGAGGACTTTGAGAATCTATAATCTTGGTGGGAAACCGTTCTGCCTCTAGTACATGAACGCTGGTTCCATTTGTGAGATTGGGAAAATTTTCATAGACAACTTGTTCCACTATATCTTCTAGACTTCTTTCTTTCTCCTCCCCTTCAGGGATTCCAATAATTCTGACATTGGAACGTTTCATGGCATCATTTATTTCCCTGATTCTGTTTTCGTGGCTTCTGAGCTGTTTGTTCCAGGCTTCCTCCTGATCCTTTCTCTCCATCTGTTTGTCCTCCAGATCACTAATTCTATCTTCTGTCTCAGTTACCCTAGATTTTAGAGAATTTAGATTAGATGGGAACTCATTGAGAACATTTTGAACATCATCCCTGTTGGCTTTCAGTTCTGCCCTAACATTGTGAACATCATCCCTGGTGGCTTTCAGTTCTGCCCTAATCAATTCCGTTTGGTCATCCATGGCTTTCTCCAACCTAGCTATTGCCTGGATAATTGTTAGCCTGAATTCCCTTTCCGACATATTGTCTATGTTGATAGCCATTAGTTCTGTTGTAGAAGGCCCATCCTCTGTATTTTTCTTCTGTTGGGCATTTCTCCTCTTAGTCATTTTGGTGAGAGATGACTGCACGGATGTAGCTGGATGTATCGACCATGGTGCAGTCAAGGTGCACCCTGGAATGCTTCTGAGGAATCAGGATTCCCCACCCAAACGAAGGAAAGAAGAAAAGAAAAAGCAAAGAAAAAAAGAGAGAGAGAGACAGGAAAAAAAGGGAAGATAAAAGAGAAGGCTCAGCCCAAATGGACCCCAAGGTAAGATTTATGAAGTATACAAACAAAAACAGACAAACAAAAAGACCGATAAAAGTATATGACAAGAGGAAAGAAAAAATATATGTACATATATAAAAGCAAAAAAAAAAAAAAAGGCAGAACCTCGTCAAAAAGAACCCCAAGTATAAGATTTATATACTATTAGGACAAACACAAATACACAGAAACACTGGTGGAAGAAAAAGATGGGAGAGTGGTTATAAATTCTCAGTGTGGGTGAGGAAGGTTATTTTGATTCTTCCTGGATGTATCTTGATATCTTTGTTAAAGGACTCAACTTTCCTAAGATAAAGGGGGATTAAAAATTGGTTTACCTATAGGGGTAGCATTGATTGGGGAAAGGGGATTACCTTGAAGTTTAACTCTATATGAATATTAGAAAATAAAAATAAAGAAAGAATGAACTAGACTAACCTAAACTAAATTTTTTAAAAAAATTTTAAAAATAGAAAATCAAAAGAAAAAAACAGGCACATGTATCAAAAAGTTCAGGTTAGAAGGTTATTATGGAATTTGAGGTACTGGACATCTCACTGTGATGGTAAATAGGTTAAAAAATTATCTATATCAAAAAAATGAACCAGAATATTGGGAATGAGTTAAAAATAAACGTTGTGGCTATGAAGTAGTGGTGATTGTTTTCTTGCCGTCTTTTTTTTTTTTTTTCCTTTCCTGGTTGGTTTTCTGGAGGAGGGGCCTGCCACATGGGTTTTCAGTCAATGGTATTCCCTGAGATAAGTCATCCCGCCCCTCTCAAAAAGGGTGGGCTCTGAGGAAACCGGTTTTTTTCAGGCTTTTGTTCTCTGGAGGTTTTTATGTTTGTTCATCTGTTTTCTCTTGCCTTGACAGCTTTTGATGGTTTTTGGAGGTTTAGAGGAAAGCACACTGCATCCCGACCTCCCTCTCAGAGAGAAGCCCAGCCTGCTCCCCTGTGGGTGTTGGAGAGTGCATAAATTCCCCCTTGGCCGCTGGCAGAGTGCGTTCTGAGTCGCAATCCCTGGGGATGCAAGTTCTCCTGCTTGTACCAAAACCACAGCAGTGGTGGCTGTCTGGGCAGCTCCAGATTGCCAGAGAGTTCCAAGCAGTGATCGCACACTGAAATTTTCCCACAGGCCCAGGCTGGGAGTTCCTGGTCTTTCCGGGTCCGAGAGCTCCTGGCTGGCGCCTGGGTCTATAGTGGGTCTAAGAGCGAGCACTGGGCTGGTGCCTGCCCACACCTCTCTCAAAGGAGGGTGTGGGGTGCACGCGTCTCAGGCTCTGATGGCAGAGCCCTGCGTTCTGCCATCTGGCAAGGCTCCCAGACCTTCACAAGAGCTAGACCCCACGTGTTCCCGGGCACACTGGCAGCTCAGGGACCAAGACCTGGTTTCTCCGCTGCACTCTCTCTGTCTCAGCACCAGGGGAGGTTGTCCTGGGTCTGGACACTTAAGCCCCTGTCCCTAACCACCCCGATTCCCACAATTTCCCCCAGCGATCCTTTGTTCTTTTTGAGTGCTTTCAACCAGACTCCAAGTTAATGCTGGTCCCCAGTTGCAGGGCGCTCTTATATGGGGGTATTACTCTCTGATCAGTCGCCTCTGGTGGCTCCCTCCCCCTTTTGTTTATCTTCCAATATCAGTCCAATGTTCGCACTCTGCTTTACCTGCCCACTGGCATCTTCTGTCCCTGTAGAGATCCAGACGTGTATAATTCTGCTCTCAGGCTGATTTCATGGGTGATCGGAGTTCTTTGGTAGGTAATCAGCTCACTTTAGGGTACAAGTTGAAATGGCGCCTCCTCCTACTTCCCCGCCATCTTGTCTCCCCCCCAATTGACTTTTTTTTTAATTAATTTATTTTTTTCAGCGTAACAGTATTCATTGTTTTTGCACAACACTGAGTGCTCCATGCAATACGTGCCTCCCTATTACCCACCACCTGGTTCCCCCAACCTCCCACCCCCGCCCCTTCAAAACCCTCAGGTTGTTTTTCAGAGTCCATAGTCCCTTATGGTTCACCTCCCGTTCCAATTTCTCTCAACTTCCTTCTCCTCTCCATCTCCCAATGTCCTCCATGTCATTTGTTATGCTCCACAAATAAGTAAAACCATATGATACTTGACTCTCTCTGCTTGACTTATTTCACTCAGCAGTTAGAATTCTGTTTAATTTAATTTCCAGTTAGTTAACATACAGTGTAATATTAGTTACATCTGTACAATATAGTGATTCTACACTTCCTTACAACACCTGGTGCTCATCACAAATTTACTGTTCTCCTTTCCTGTTAATAGTCTTTTCAGATTTCTATTAGTTCATGAGTCATTCTAATATTCTACTATCAAGATAAAATTCTTGATAAGTTATATCTTACTAAGATTCTTCCATGTCTTCTCACTTATCTAACTTGTTGATGTATAATTGTTCATTGTAGTCTTTAATGATTTTTTGTATTACTGTGAAATAAGTGGAAATGTTTTCTTTGTCATTTGTAATTTTATTAATTTGAATATTTTTGTAATTAGTCTTGTTAAAGATTAGTAAATTTTATCCTTTGGAAAACCAATTTTGTAGTTTCATTGAACTTTATATTGTCCTTCCAGTGTCTGTTTCATTTATTTCTGCTCTTATGTTTATTGTTCCTCTCCCTTTGCTGACTTTGGGGTTAGTTTGTTCTTCTTTTTTCTAGTTTCTTGAGGGGAAAGGTAAGGTTATTGATTTTAAGTCTTCCTTTTATCATAATGTAGGAATTTATCACTACAAAATTATTTTAAATTCATCCCATAAGTTTCAGCAGTTGTTTTCATTTTCATTTATCCAAGATAATATTTTTAAAGATTTTTATTTATTTATTTGACAGACAGAGATCACAAGTAGGCAGAGAGGCAGACAGAGAGAGAGGAGGAAACAGGCTCCCCGCAGAGCAGAGAGCCTGATGCGGGGCTCGATCCCAGGACCCTGGGATCATGACCTGAGCCGAAGGCAGAGGCTTTAACCCACTGAGCCACCCAGGCGCCCCTCCAAGATATTTTTTTGATCTGTCTTTCAATTCCCCCCCCTTGGCTTATTGGTAATTAAGGAATATGTTAATTTATACCTACCTGTGTATTTTCCAGCTTTCATTCATTTATTGATTTGTGGTTTCATACCATTGTGCTCAGAAAACAGACTGGATATAATAATCTTCCTAAATTCTTTAAGATTTATTTTTGACATAAACTATGATTTATCTTTAAGAATGTCCCATTTGCCCTTGTAAACAATGTGTATCCTGCTGCTGTTGTATAAAATGATCTATATATGTCTTTTGGATCCATTTGGCCTAAAATGTAGTTCAAGTCCAATGTTTCCTTATTTATTTTCTGTCTTGATGATATATCCCTTATTGAAAGTAGTGTATTGAGGTTCTTCTCCATCATTGTACTGCTGTCTATTTTTCTCTTCAGATCTGTTTAATATATTTAGGTGCTCCTATATTTGATGCACATATATTAACAATTGGTTCATCCTCTTCATGAATTGACCCCTTTGTTGTTATGTAATGATCTCTTTTTTTAAATATTTTATTTATTTATTTGGCAGACAGAGATCACAAGCAGACAGAGAGACAGGCAGAGAGAGAAGAGAAAGCAGGCTCCCCACAGAGCAGAGAGCGTGATGCGGGGCTTGATACCAGGACCCTGAATTCATGACCTGAGCTGAAGGCAGAGGCTTTAACCCACTGAGCCACCCAGGCGCCCCTGTTATATAATGATCTCTATGCCTCTCATTCCAACTTTAGAGATAAAGTCCATTTTATATGCACAAGTATATGTGCCTCTTCTCTCTCCTTTAGTTTTCATTTTATTTTCCATTTCCATTCCTTCCACTTTCAGTCAATGAGTGTCCTTAAATC
Source organism: Meles meles (assembly GCF_922984935.1). NCBI lineage: Eukaryota > Metazoa > Chordata > Mammalia > Carnivora > Mustelidae > Meles > Meles meles. The sequence goes on from NC_060087.1 coordinate 72,617,021, forward strand.
TTATTTGAATCTCTTCTATACAGCATATAATTGGATCTTGCTTTTTTAGTTAGCCATTTTATGTCACTTAGTTGGAGAATTTAAACCATTTATACTTAAAGTAATTCTTGCTTGGTAAGGAATTTCTATTGTCATTTTGAAAATTTCTCTCTCATTGTTTTGTATTTCCTTTGTTCTTTTTTTTTAACTCTTGCTGGCTTTCTTTGTAAATTGATAAAAATTTTTGAAGTGGTATGCTTTGGTCTTTTTCTCATTATCATTTGCATATGTATTATGTTTTACCTTTGTGATTACTGTGAGGTTTTCATAGTATATATTACAGATAAAAGTCTTTTTTAGGATGAAAATAATTTAACTTTAATTGCATACAAAAGCTATATACTTTTGATTAACTCTTCCTAGATTTCTATGTTGTTGATGTCAAAATTTACAACTTTTTATACTGTATAACATTAACAAAATATTGTAGCTATACCTAATCTTAATACTTTTTTTCCTTTAAATTTATTTATTTTTTTCAGCATAACAGTATTCATTGTTTTTGCACAACACCCAGTACTCCATGCAATAGGTGCCCTCCCTATTACCCACCACCTGGTTCCCCCAACCTCGACCCCTACCCCTTCAAAACGCTCAGGTTGTTTTTCAGAGTCCATAGTCTCTTATGGTTCGCCTCCCCTTCCAATTTTTTTTTTTATAAACATATAATGTATTTTTATCCCTAGGGGTACAAGTCTGTGAATCGCCAGGTTTACACACTTAACAGCACTCACGATAGTACATACCCTCCCCAATGTCCATAACGCCCTCCCCCTCTCCCAACCCCACCTCCCCCCAGCAACCCCCAGTTTGTTTTGTGAGATTAAGAATCATTTATGGTTTCTCTCCCTCCCAATCCCATCTTGTTTCATTTATTCTTCTCCTATCCCCCTAACCCTCCATGTTGCATCTCCATGTCCTCATATCAGGGAGATCATATGATAGTTGTCTTTTTCTGATTGACTTATTTCACTAAGCATGGTACCCTCTAGTTCCATCCATGTCATCGTAAATGGCAAGATTTCATTTCTTTTGATGGCTGCATGGTATTCCATTGTGTATATATACCACACCTTCTTTATCCATTCATCTGTTGATGGACATCTAGGTTCTTTCCATAGTTTGACTATTATAGACATTGCTGCTATAAACATTCAGGTACACGTGCCCCTTCGGATCACTGCGTTTGTATCCTTAGGGTAAATACCCAGTAGCGCAATTGCTGGGTTACAGGGTAGTTCTATTTTCAACATTTTGAGGAACCTCCATGTTGTTTTCCAGAGTGGTTGCACCAGCTTGCATTCCACCAACAGTGTAGGAGGGTTCTCCTTTCTCCGCATCCTCGCCAGCATCTGTCATTTCTTGACTTGTTAATTTTAGCCATTCTGACTGGTGTGAGGTGATATCTCATTGTGGTTTTGATTTGTATTTCCCTGATGCCGAGTGACGTGGAGCACTTTTTCATGTGTCTGTTGGCCATCTGGATGTCTTCTTTGCAGAAATGTCTGTTTACGTCCTCTGCCCATTTCTTGATTGGATTGTTTGTTCTTTGGGTGTTGAGTTTGCTAAGTTCCTTATAGATTTTGGATACTAGCCCTTTATCTGATATGTCGTTTGCAAATATCTTCTCCCATTCTGTCAGTTGTCTTTGGTTTTGTTAACTGTTTCCTTTGCTGTGCAAAAGCTTTTGATCTTGATGAAGTCCCAATAGTACATTTTTGCCCTTGCTTCCATTGCCTTGCTGATGTTCCTAGGAAGATGTTGCTGCGGCTGAGGTTGAAGAGGTTGTTGCCTGCATTCTCCTCAAGGACTTTGATGGATTCCTTTCTCACATTGAGGTCCTTCATCCATTTTGAGTCTATTTTCATGTGTGGTGTAAGAAAGTGGTCCAATTTCATTTTTCTACATGTGACTCTCCAATTTTCCCAGCACCATTTATTGAAGAGGCTGTCTTTTTTCCATTGGACATTCTTTCCTGCTTTGTCAAAGATTAGTTGACCATAGAGTTGAGGGTCTATTTCTGGGCTCTCTATTCAGTTCCATTGATCTATGTGTCTGCTTTTGTGCCAGTACCATGCTGTCTTGATGACGACAGCTTTGTACTAGAGCTTGAAGTCCGGAATTGTGATGCCACCAACGTTGGCTTTCTTTTTCAATATTCCTTTGGCTATTTGAGGTCTTTTCTGGTTCCATATAAATTTTAGGATTATTTGTTCCATTTTTTGAAAAAAGTGGATGGTATTTTAATAGGGATTGCATTGAATGTGTAGATTGCTTTAGGTAGCATACACATTTTCACAATATTTATTCTTCCATTCCAGGATCATTTAACTTTTTTCCATTTCTTTGTGTCTTCCTCAATTTCTTTCATGAGTACTTTATAGTTTTCTGCGTATAGATTCTTAGCCTCTTTGGTTAGGTTTATTCCTAGGTATCTTATAATTTTGGGTGCAGTTGTAAATGGGATTGCCTCCTTAATTTCTCTTTCTTCTGTCTTGTTGTTGGTGTACACAAATGCAACTGATTTCTGTGCATTGATTATATATTATATATAATATATATTATATGTTATATATTTTATATATTAATATATTATTTATATATATTATATATTATATATTATATATATTTATAATATATTATTTATATATATTATATATTACATATTATATATTATATATATTTATATATTATATATAATATAATATATTATATTTATATAATACATATAATTTATATTTATATTTATATATAAATATAATTTATATGTATTATATATATTATATATATTTATTATATATATTATTATATATTATATATAATTTATATTTATATATATAATTTATATTTATATAATTATATAATTATATAAATTATATTTATATATAAATATCATTTATATTTATATTTGTATATAATATATTATAGATATTATATATAAAATATATATCATAATTTATTAATTATATTAATTAATATTAATTAATCAATAATATTAATTATATTATATTAATTAATAGTAGGTATTAATATTATTAATATTAATTAATTATATATTATTAATTAATTTGTTATTATAATTATATATTAGTTTATATATATTATATATGATATATATTTTATATATTTTTATATTTTTTATATTTTATATGTTATATATATTTGTATATATATTTTATATATATATTTTATATATATAAAATAAAACATAATTATAATATATTATATATATAATATATATATAATGTGTATACGTATATATAATATAATATATATAATTTAATTATGTTTTATTTTATAAATTTATAAATTTATAAATTTTATTATTTATAAATTTATAAATTTATAAATTTCATTTATTTTATTTATTTTTATATATTTTATATTATATATATTATATTATATTTTATATTTTATATTTTATATTTTATTTATATTTATTTATTTATTATTATAAATTTTATTTATAATAAATTTATAATTTTATGAATTTTATTTATTTTATTTATTTTTATATATTCTATATTATATATATTATAATATTATTTATAAATTTTATTTACAATAAATTTATAAATTTATAAATTTATTTATTTTATAATAAATTTTTAAAAATTTTTAAATTTTTTAAAATTTTAAAATTTAAAATTTAAAAAATATATTTTAAAAAATTTGTTTATTTTATTTATTTTTATATATTTTATTTTATATATATTTTATTTATTATTATAACTTTTATTTATATAATTATAATTATGTATATTATATATTATATATATATATAATATATAATATATAATTATATATATTATATATATAATATATATATATAAGGTCCTGGGAGAACCTTATCTGGGTAATAGCATCACCCAGAAACTTAATAACTGGAGGACCTTTAAACAAAGACTGGTAATAAATGGATTGATGTTAAACTTAGAGGTCTCTTGTAATGACATATTCCGAAAAGGTATGTAAATCAGATTCAGAGGTTGTACAAAACTTGGAAAGGAAGCTAAAATTAGGATTCATAAAGTTCTTTACAGGGTAAAAGTTGAGTGAGATTAAGCAAAGCATGCTTTCCTTCATTCATTCCTGTTGTCAAATATTTCTGGAATACCTAGTATATTAGGCACTAAGCTAGATGATGGGGAAAGAAAGACGAACAAGACATGGTTCCTCAAGGAACTCACAGTCTCAAGGGGAATGACAGATAAATCAATTTTATCAGTACAGTGTGATAAGTAACATCATAGATGTAATCTCAGAGTGCCATGGGAAGACAGAAAAGGCATTTAAGTAAGAAAGTTATTTATGAGGATGTGAAGTTTGGGTTGAATTTTAAAGAAGTTAAGCAGGACCTGAAGAAACAAAGATATTTTAGGTACAGACAAACAAAGGACTTTGAGACAATAAGACATACCTCAGGAAACCTAAGTGGCAAGGTATGACTTATAAGTAACGGTAGTTATTAAAGAGGGATACAGAAATGATATTGGACTGTAAGCTCATGGAAACTGAAATCAGGATGCACCAACCATGCTGGTGTAACCAGCAAATAGCATGGAATTTAGAATAGAATAGACCTCCAGGAAATATTTTTTGAAGGAATAAAAGAATGAACAACATGAGTTATATATTGAAGGGCATTAGATGTTAAACTTGAGAGTTTGACTTTATCCTGTTGATGATGGGGGGGGGCACTGAGGTCTTTTAAACAGAGTGATGTGCTCACATTTGTGCTTTAGAAGACCCACTCTGGCAGGAGTGGCATAAATGTATTATAGAGGAGACATTCTAAAATCAGGTGGACTAGTGTTATAATACAGATAATAAATTAGAGTGAACTAAATCATTAAAGAGGTGACAGAGGGATTGTACTGGTAGAACCAACAATAGTAACTGATTACTTGTGCAGATTCACTAGAGTGAGGAGTATGGATTGGGGAGGTTGAAAGAAGAGACAAAATTTTATAATGGGAGTAAAAACTGTTTAGAATGCATAGAAAAGATGCCTTGAATTATTTGGTGTCCAGCTAAAGTTGAAGACCATGATTATCTGGTAGTATCAATCAGTATGACCTGTGGGTTTTTTCTACAAGGTCCAGCAGCTCAGATATAGAAACAGTGTTTGAATAGTTTGATATCCTAAGATTTTATTTTATGGGTGTCTGTTAGTGGAAAGCACTGTAAGTGGAGAGGAATTATCTCATTTCTCTGCTCCCTTTTACAACAAAAATCCTTGAATAAATTTTCTACACTCAATATTTTCATTTCCTCTCCTTCATTTCTTCCTTAGAACCTCTCTAATAAGACTTTGTCTTTGTCCTTATTTACCCATTGAAGCTGCTCTTGTCAAAGTCACCATATTATTAAACCCAAATCAACTTTTAGTCTTCATTTTATCTAAAAATTAGCAGCATTTGATATATTTGTCTGCTCCTTCCTCCTTGAAGTATTTTCTTCACTTCGCTTCCAAGTTTATACCCTCTCCTGCTGTTCCTCTGATTTCTCTACCCAGTTATTTATGACCCTGGCTTCTAAATATTGCACAGTACCAGTTATTGAGTGATTTCTCTCTCTCTCTCTCTCCCTCCCTCTCTCTCTCTCTCTCTCTCTCTGTATATATATATATATATATATATATATATATATATATATATATAAATCCTTATGATTCTCAAATTTATACTTGTAGGCTGGACCTCTTCTTTGAACTCCAGACACAAATCCAGCTAACTACTAAATATTTCCACTTGGATGTGTTATAGGCATCTGAAACTTAACATATCTTAAAACAGCCCCAGATCCCACCAATACTTTACTTTTACCTTCCCTTAAATTCTTGCTACTTTTAAGCAGTCTTTCTCATCTCAGTTAATGGCAATTCTCTTCTCCCTATTGCAGAACAAAACCTCAGTATCATTTTTGATTACTCTTCAATTTCAAATTTATCCTCTCTCTTTCCCTCTCCCTCTCACAAAGTATGACAGTTGCCAGGAGCTGGAGGTCTAGAAAAATGGGGAGATGTTCAAAGAATACAAACTCTCAGTTATAAGATGAGTAAGTTCTGGTGATCTAATGTACAACATAGAGACCATAGTTAATAATAATGTATTGAATACTTGAAACTTGCTGAAAGAGTAAATGTTGTGTTCCTATCACACACTTAAAAAGGTAACCAAGAGAAGTGATGAATGTGTTAATCAACTTGACTGTGGCGATTATTTCACAATTGTACACATATATTAAATCATCACATCACACATCTTAAAAAAACATCATGTTGTACTACCTAAATATATACACTTTTTTTTGCCATTTTAATTTATTTATTTTTTCAGCATAACAGTACCTCAATAAAGCTGGAGAATACAATTTTTAAAAAATTTATTTTAAGATCTTTGAAATAATAAATATTTGTGACATTATCTTTCAAGTTTTCAAATGATTTCTATTGGGCAATTTTGAGTTAATGTTGTTTTCTCTTAATATTTTCTGTTATCAATCATTTGTATCAGGTAGAGATAATTTTTACATATAATTGAAACTTAGTTTTTATGATATATTGCTTCATAATAATAATAAACCATTTAAATATTATTATATTAGATTTTATTTTACAGCTATAAGAGAAAAATGATTTACTGTTATTATGAAAAATCATAAGTAGTTAAAAACATGCAAGTAAATGTCATGAAAAATGCTGAGTATCTTATGATTTCAGAAATTTCTGAGAATTTCCAAGAGTTCCTATTTATTGACCCTGGATTACAAAGATTATTACCTGTCAGGAATTTGAAATCACTACTCTTTCATTTCCTTTAAGTCATCCTCAAATATCACCTTACTACATTCCATATTAACCATCTCTGTTTGATCTTCTCCATAGCACTTATTTCCTGATATAATACATTTTCATGTGTCTTTTGTTTGTTTGTTTGTTTCCTTTCTCTCACTAGAGTGCAAGCTCTCTAACTGTGGGTTTTTACTGGCTGTATCCAAAGTTCTTAGAAAACAGCTTACCATACATTAGGCACCATTTAAATGTTTGCTTAATGAATGAATAAATGACATATTTATTCATTCATTCATTATTCATTCATAATGAATATTCATTCATTATGTCAATGAATGAATAAATTACATAATGAATGAATAAATGATGTATTAGACTAGATAGATATGGAAGTGTCTCTGGATGTGAACCTGATCACTGGGACCTAAGTCCTGGGAAAGGAAGGTCAGGTAGAAGCTTAGATGAGAAGATACCACACTGAGGAAAGTAGGGAGTCCAGAAACCTGGTTCAGAGGAGAAATGGATCACAGGTGCTACAGATGAGAGGGAGCCAAGAAAGGAGTGATAAAGGAGCACACAGGGGTACACACAAGCAGAACAATTTCCCAAAGCCATTGGCTTGGAAAATAAGAGGGACTGATTTTCATGAGTATTTGCAACCAGTGGGACTTGAAGACTGGAGTTTTAAAGGTCTGCATGCTTGTATGGGATAGAGCTCTAAGGCACATTCCTATTCCTGCAGAGAAGGCAGGCAAATAACCTAAGGAATATGGCATGGAGGCAAAGATTAGAAGAACATCTGGAGCACACAGGGAGAGAGTGTTCACTCTTGTGGGAGTGCGTCACTGAGAGGTGAAGATCATAAAACAACCTCTCTAGGGTCAAAGGAGCTGGTGAGTGCTGTCCCCCACACCCACCCTTCTGCATAACTGTAGAACCACCTGAGAAGGGCAATTCACCTGACACTGGCTATCTAGCTTGCTTGTTCCAATTCCCACACCCCTGCACTCTGGAGTGGCTGCCCTTCTTAGTCAAATTTCCCTCAGTCCCAGCATGGTGAGACCCTCACCAGGAAGACCATCCCAGACTCCTGCATGCATCATGTACCTAAATCCTGCAATTTTAATTCTGTGGGCTTGGCTGGGATTGATCCTGGAGGGCATGGTGATGTTCCTGGAGTAGAAAGTGGGCAGGTAACCTGGAGGCAGACTAATGTAGAAATGATGATGTGAAGAATACCTGGAACACACAGTGGGGAAACTGTTTTCTCTTCTCTGAGTGCTTACTTGGGAGCTACAAGAAGAGAGACCCCTCTATGGAGACAAAGGAGCTGCCTGACACCATTTCTTTTCCTGGCACCTCAACACAAGAGCCATCAAAGTACAGAAAAGAGCAATGTCAAAATTCACTGTTTAATCTACTTACACCAGATCCCACATCTCTGTGCTCTGCTGGTGCTGCCCTTCCTGATCAAGTTTGTCTCAGTCCCAGCATGTCAGGCCCCTCCCAGAAGACCACCCTAAACCCCTGCCCACACCACATCTCCTAACCAGAGAGCTTGCAAAGCTTCAATTCTAGTGGAAGTACTATCAGGTCTAATTTAACAAGCAAAACCACTTGCCCACTTAGCTAAAACTCACCACATTTTGGCCAAGGACAAAACATTGCCCACTGCAGGAAAGGAGAACCTCTGCAGATGAATGACCTAAGGGATAAAGCAGCCAAAACACAGCAGTTGAGTGAAAACTAGCACACACCAGAAACACTCCCTGAAGCACCAGGCCCTGGACACTATGTAACCTCTTCTTCCTAAAGCCATTACTCTCAGGAGTAACAACATAACAGGCTTTTCTAAAATACAGAAGAAAACAGAGATAGACAAAATGCTAGAGCAGAGGAATTCATCCCAAATGAAACAACAATATAAAGTCATAGCCCAAGATCTAAGCAAAATAGATATAAGTAATGGCTGATGGAGAACTTAAAGAAATAATCATAATGGAACATGCAGGGCTTGAAAAAAGAATGGGAAAACTGGAGGGAGTCCCTTACCATAGAGATAGGAGTTAAAAAAACAGTCAGAAATGAAAAATGCCATAATGGAGAGCTGAAATGGATTGGATGCAGTGAACACAAGAATGGAAGAAACAGTAGAATGGATAAGTAATATAGAAGAAAAGCTAATAGAAAATAACGAGACTGAAAAAAGAAAGAATTATGCAGGATGAGAATAGACGTAGGTAATTCAGTGACTCCAGCAAACATGATAACATTCGTATTATAGGAGTTCCAGAACAAGAAGAGAGAGAAAAGTAGCAAAAAATTTATTTGAGGGAATAATAGCTGAAAATTTCCTTAAACTGGAGAAGGAAACAGACATTCAAGTACAAGAGGCACAGAGAACTCCCACCAAAATCAACAATAGCAGTGCAACACCAAAACATATTGTAATCAAACTTGCAAAATATAACAATAGAAAAAAAAAAGGAAGAGCAGCAAAACAAAAGAAGTCCTTAACTTACCAGAGAAGATCAATAAGGTTGGCAGCAGATCACTCCACAGACTTGGCAAACAAGAAGGGAGTCGTATGTATTAAACATGCTGAGTGGGGGGGCGCCTGAGTGGCTCAGTGGGTTAAAGCCTCTACCTTCAGCTCAGGTCATGATTTCAGGGTCCTGGGATCGAGCCCTGCATCGGGCTCTCTGCTCAACAGGAAGCCTGATTCCTCCTCTCTCTCTGTCTGCCTCTCTGTCTACTTCTGACTTCTGTCTGTCAAATAAATAAATAAAATCTTTAAAAAAGAAAAAACATGCTGAGTGGGGAAAATCTACAGCTAGGAATATTCTATCCAACAAAGGTATTATTCAGAATAGAAGAAAAGATAAAGAGTTTTACAAATAGGGGGAGGGGGCGGGGCTGGGTGGCTCAGTGGGTTAAAGCCTCTGCTTTTGATTCAGATCATGACACCAGGGTCCTGGGATAGAGCCCTGCATCAGGCATTCCGCTTGGCTAGGAGACTGATTCTTCCTCTCACTCTCTCTGCCTGCCTCTCTGCCTACTTATGGTCTTTGTCAAATAACTAAATAAAATATTTTAAGCAAAAGAGTTTTAGGTAGGAGGAGTCAGGATGGCAGAGAAGTAGCAGGCTGAGACAACATCAGGTAGCAGGAGATCAGCTAGATAGCTTATCAAATGATTCTGAATACCTACAAATCCAACAGGAGTTCTAAGAGAAGAAGAGCAACAATTCTAGAAACAGAAAATTGACCACTTTCTGAAAGGTAGGACCTGCCGAGAAGTGAATCCAAAGTGACAGGAAGATAGACTGTGGGGGGAGGGGCCGGCTCTGGGCAAGCTGTGGAGCAACAGAGCACAAAATCAGAACTTTTAAAAGTCTGCTCCATGGAGCGCATGTATTGCATGGAGCGCACGTATTGCATGGAGCACTGGGTGTGGTGCATAAACAATGAATTATGTTATGCCGAAAAGAAATTTAAAAGAATAATAATAAAGTCTGCTCCATGAAGGAACATCAGTCCAGAGACTAAACCAGGGTGAAACCCACGCGGGGACAGTGTGGCCTCACTTTCCATGGGGTCAAAGAAGGATTGGGGGTGTCTGAGTGTCACAGAGCTTGCAGGTATTAGAGCAGGGAAGCCGGCTACAAGGAGTGAGCTTTCAACTTGGGGTTACCTTGAACCATAATCCGTGGAACAGCCCACTGCTCTGTGAGTGGGGTCCCCACAAGATCCGGAGAGACCCCCCTGGAAGAGGTCAGGGATCTGCAGGGTTTGGAGACTCCAGGCGGAGCTGTGTGCCAGAGACAGAGAAGCTTGGTCACAGGCTGGGTGAGCTCAGAGCACAGCCATATGCCAGGGAGATGGGAGTGATTGAGCGCTTTTCTCTGAGGGCGCACTGAGGAATAGGGTCCCGAGTTCTCCGCTCCTCCAGGCCAGAGATTGGGAGGCCACCATTTTCATTCCCATACTCCAGAACTCTATGGAAAGTGTTCAGGGAACAAAAGCTCCTGAAAGAGAACCCAAGCGGATTACTTGGCCTGGCCCCTGGTAAGGGTGGTGCAATCTGCCTCAGGCAAAGACAAGTGAGAATCACTACAACAGGTCCCTCCCCCAGAGGGTCAACAAGAAATCCAGCCAAGACCAACTTCACTTACGAAGGAGAACAGTGGAATTCCAGAGGACGAGAAAGCAAAGCATGGAATTCATGACTTTCTCCCCATGATTCTTTAGTCTTGCAAAGTTAATTAATTTTTTTAATTTTATCTTTTTTCTTCTCCTAATTTTTTAACTTTTACCCTTTCCTCTTTTAACATTTTTAACTAGTTTATCTTAACAATACCTTTCATTTAAAAAATCTTTTTTGAACTTTCATTCTTATAGTCATATTTTATCCTTCATTGTATCTAACTTTATTTTTTGTATACACATAGGGTTTTTTCTTCTAAAAAATTTGGGAAACACCTTCTTCTAATAGAGCAAAATACACCCTAAATCTAGCATCAGGCTTGTTCTAGTATCCAGCCTGAGCAAATTCTCACCACTTTCTTTTTATTATCCCAACAAACTTACCTTATCAACTTCCTTCTTTATAAATTAAAAATTTTTTTTCTTCTTTACAGTCATATTCCATCCCTTCATTGTGTTTACCCTTATATATGTTTTCATTCTTTAAAATTTGGGGAGGTAGTTTCTTCTAAGAGACCAAAATACTACCAAAATTAAGGGGGTGACCCTGTTCTAATCACCAGTCTAACATATATAATTTTTTTTCTTTTTTATATTGTTTCTGTATTTCTTTTCATTTTTTAACTCTTTTTTCTGAACTTCTTTTTATCCCCTTTCTTGCCCCCATGATTTGGGGTCTCTTCTGATTTGGTTAAAGCACATTGTACTGGGATCTTGGCCACCCTTTTAGTATTTTACTTGCTCCTTCATATATTCTTATCTGGACAAAATGACAAGGCGGAAAAGCTCACCACAAAAAAAAAAAAAAAAAGAACAAGAGGCAGTACCGAAGGCTAGGGACCTAATCAATATAGACACGGGTAATATGTAAGATCTAGAGTTCAGAATGATGATTCTCAAGGTTCTAGCCAGGCTTGGAAAAGGCATGAAAGATATTAGAGAAATCCTGTCCAGAGAAATGAAAGCCCTTTCTGGAGAAATAAAAGAACAAAAATCTAACTAAGTTGAAACCAAAAAATCTATTACTGAGGTGCAATAAAAAATGGAGTCTCTGACTGCTAGGATAAATCACACAGAGGAAAGAATTAGTGAAATAGAAGACCAAATGAGAGAGAATAAAGAAGCTGAGCCAAGAGAGACAAGCAACTACTGGACCATGAGGGGAGAATTCAAGAGATAAGTGATGCCATAAGACAAAACAACATTAGAGGGAGGAGTCAAGATGGCAGAGAAGTAGCAGGCTGAGACTACATCAGGTAGCAGGAGATCAGCTCGATAGCTTATCTAAACATTGCAAACACCTACAAATCCAACGGGAGATCGAAGAGAAGAACAGCAATTCTAGAAACAGAAAATCAACCACTTTCTGAAAGGTAGGACTGGCGGAGAAGTGAATCCAAAACGATGGGAAGATAGACTGCTGGGGGAGGGGCCAGCTCCAGGCAAGCGGAAGAGCAACGGAGCACAAAATCAGGACTTTTAAAAGTCTGTTCCACTGAGGGACATTGCTCCAGAGGCTAAACCGGGGTGAAGCCCACGCAGGGTCAACGTGGCCCCAGGTCCCACAGGGTCACAGAAGGATCGGGGGTGTCAGAGTGTCGCAGAACTTGCAGGTATTAGAACGGGGAAGCCGGCTACAGAGATAGAGCCAAGGACTGAGCTCTCAGCTTGGGGTTACCTTGAACCGGTCGCAGGCTGGGTGAGCTCAGAGCGCGGCTGGAGGCCGGGGATATGGGAGTGATTGGGCGCTATTCTCTGGGGGCGCACTGAGGAGTGGGGCCCCAGGCTCTTGGCTCCTCCAGGCTGGAGACTGGGAGGCCACCATTTTCATTCCCATCCTCTGGAACTCTACGGAAAGTGTTCAGGGAACAAAAGCTCCCCGAAGCGAACGCGAGTGGATTACTTAGTCTGGCCCCCGGTAAGGGCAGTGCAATTCTGCCTCGGGCAAAGACACTTGAGAGTCACTACAACAGGACCCTCCCCCAGAAGATCAACAAAAAATCCAGCCAGGACGAAGTTCATCAACCAACGAAAGCAGGTTCAATACCTAGGACAACAGCGGTATTCCAGAGGAGGAGAAAGCAAAGCGTGGAACCCATGGCTTTCTCCCCATGATTCTTTAGTCCTGTGGTTAATTTAATTTTTTTTCAATTTTTTTCTTTCTTTTCTCTTCTTCTACTAAATTTTTTAAAACTTTTACCCTTTTCTTTTTTTAAAAAATTTTAAATAGTTTATCTAATATATATATTTTTTCTTTTTTTATATTTTTTCTTTATTTGTTTTCTTTTTAAATTTTTTTTTCTTTTTTTTTCTGAACCACTTTTTATCCCCCCATGAATTGGGGTCTCTCTGATTTGGGTGAGGCACATTTTTGGAGGCTCTTTGCCACCCTTTTGGTATTTTACTTGCTCTTTCATACTCTTTTTTGGACACAATGACAAGGCGGAAAAATTCACCACAAACAAAAGAACAAGAGGCAGTACTGACGGCTAGGGACCTAATCAATACAGACACTGGTAATATGTCAGATCTAGAGTTCAGAATGACAATTCTGAAGGTTCTAGCTGGGCTCGAGAAAGGCATAGAAGATATTAGAGAAACCTCTCTGGAGATATAAAAGCCCTTTCTGGAGAAATTAAAGAACTAAAATCTAACCAAGTTGAAATAAAAAAAAAGCTATTAATGAGGTGCAATAAAAAATGGAGGCTCTCACTGCTAGGATAAATGAGGCAGAAGAAAGAATTAGTGATATAGAAGACCAAATGACAGAGAATAAAGAAGCTGAGCAAAAGAGGGACAAACAGCTACTGGACCATGAGGGGAGAATTTGAGAGATAAGTGATACCATCAGACATAACAACATTAGAATAATTGGGATTCCAGAAGAAGTAGAGAGAGGGGATCAGAAGGTATATTGGAGAGAATTATTGGAGAGAATTTCCCTAATATGGCAAAGGGAACAAGCATCAAAATACAGGCGGTGCAGAGAACCTGCCTCAAAATCAACAAGAATAGGTCCACACCCCGTCACCTAATAGTAAAATTTACAAGTCTCTGTGACAAAGAGAAAATCCTGAAAGCAGCCCGGGAAAAGAAGTCTGTAACATACAATGGTAAAAATATTAGATTGGCAGCAGACTTATCCAAAGAGACCTGGCAGGCCAGAAAGAATGGGCATGATATATTCAGACCACTAAATGAGAAAAACATGCAGCCAAGAATACTCTATCCAGCTAGGCTATAATTGAAAATAGAAGGAGAGATAAAAAGCTTCCAGGACAAACAAAAACTGAAAGAATTTGCAAACACCAAACCAGCTCTACTGGAAATATTGAAAGGGGTCCTCTAAGCAAAGAGAGACCCTAAAGTAGTAGATCAGAAAGGTAGAGACAATATACAGTGACAGTCATCTTTCAGGCAATATAATGTCAATAAATTCATATTTCTCAATAGTTACCCTGAATGTTAATGGGCTAAATGCACCAATCAAAAGACACAGGTATCAGAATGGATAAAAAAACAAAACCCATCTATATGTTGCCTACAAGAAACTCATTTTAGATGTGAAGACACCTCCAGATTTAAAGTGAGGGGTGGAAAACAATTTACCATGCTAATGGGAATCAGAAGAAAGCTGGGGCGGCAATCCTTATATCAGATCAATTATATTTTAAGCCAAAGACTATAATAAGAGATGAGGAAGGACACTATATCCTACTCAAAGGGTCTGTCCAACAAGAAGATCTAGCAAGTTTAAATATCTATGCCCCTAATGTGGGAGCAGCCAACTATATCAACCAATTAATAACAAAATCAAAGAAACACATCAATAATAATATAATAATAGTAGGGGACTTTAACACTCCCCTCACTGAAATGGACAGATCATCCAAGCAAAAGATCAACAAGGAAATAAAGGCCTTAAATGACACACTAGACCAGATGGACATCACAGATATATTCAGAACATTCATCCCAAAGCAACAGGATACACATTCTTCTCAAGTGCACATGGAACATTCTCCAGAATAGATCACATCCTGGGTCACAAATCAGGTCTCAACCAGTATCAAAAGATTGGGATCATTCCCAGCATATTTTCAGACCACAATGCTATGAAGCTAGAACTCAATCACAAGAGGAAATTTGGAAAGAACACAAATACATGGAGACTAAACAGCATCCTTCTAAAGAATGAATGGGTCAACCAGGAATTTAAAGAAAAATTGAAAAAAAATCATGGAAACAAATGATAATGAAAACACAACGATTCAAAATCTGTGGGATGCAACAAAGGCAGTCCTGAGAAGAAAATATATAGCAGTACAAGCCTTTCTCAAGAAACAAGAAAGGGGGGCGCCTGGGTGGTTCAGTGGGTTAAAACCTCTGCCTTTCGCTCAGGTCATGATCCCAGGGTCCGGGATCGAGCCCCGCATCGGGCTCCTTGGCTGGGAGCCTGCTTCCTCCTCTCTCTCTCTCTGCCTACCTCTCTACTTGTGATCTCTGTCAAATAAGTAAATAAAATCTTTAAAAAAAAAAAAAAAAGAAAAACAAACAAGAAAGGTCTCAAGTACACAACCTAACCCTACACCTAAAGGAGCTGGAGAAAGAACAAGAAAGAAACCCTAAACCCAGCAGGAGAAGAGAAATCATAAAGATCAGAGCAGAAATCAATGAAATAGAAACAAAAAAAAAAAAAAAACAATAGAACAGATCAATGAAACTAGGAGCTAGTTCTTTGAAAGAATCAATAAGATTGATAAACCCCTGGCCAGACTTATCAAAAAGAAAAGAGAAAGGACCCAAATAAATAAAATCATGAATGAAAGAGGAGAGATCACAACTAACACCAAAGAAATACAGACAATTATAAGAACATACTATGAGCAACTCTACACCAACAAATTTGACAATCTGGAAGAAATGGATGCATTCCTAGAGACATATAAACTACCACAACTGAACCAGGAAGAAATAGAAAACCTGAACAGACCCATAACCAGTAAGGAGATTGAAACAGTCATCAAAAATCTCCAAACAAACAAAAGCCCAGGGTCAGACGGCTTCCCAGGGGAATTCTACCAAACATTTAAAGAAGAACTAATTCCTATTCTCCTGGAAATGTTCCAAAAAATAGAAATGGAAGGAAAACTTCCAAACTCATTTTATGAGGCCAGCATCACATTGATCCCAAAACCAGACAAGGATCCCACCAAAAAAGAGAATTACAGACCAAGATCCTTGATGAACAGAGATGCAAAAATTATCACCAAAATACTAGCCAATAAGATTCAACAGTACATTAAAAGGATTATTCCTTTTAGTAAATCCCACGACCAAGTGGGATTTATTCCAGGGCTGCAAGGTTGGTTCAACATCCACAAATAAATCAATGTGATACAACACATTAATAAAAGAAAGAACAAGAACCATATGATACTCTCAATAGATGCTGAAAAAGCATTTGAAAAAGTACAGCATCCCTTCTGGATCAAAACTCTTCAAAGTGTAGGGATAGAGGGCACATACCTCAATCTTATCAAACCCATCTATGAAAAACCCACCACAAATATCATTCTCAATGGAGAAAAACTGAAAGCTTTTCTGCTAAGGTCAGGTACACGTCAGGAATGTCCATTATCACCACTGTTATTCAACATAGTACTAGAAGTCCTAGCCTCAGCAATCAGACAACAAAAAGAAATTAAAGGCATCCAAATCGGCAAAGAAGAAGTCAAACTATCACTCTTCGCAGATGATATGATACTATATGTGGAAAACCCAAAAGACTCCACTCCAAAACTGCTAGAACTTGTACAGGAATTCAGTAAAGTGTCAGGATATAAAATCAATGCACAGAAATCAGTTGCATTTCTCTACACCAACAACAAGACAGAAGAAAGAGAAATTAAGGAGTCAATCCCATTTACTATTGCATTCAAAACCATAAGATACCTAGGAATAAACCTAACCAAAGACGCAAAGAACCTCTACTGAGAAAACTATAAAGTACTCATGAAAGAAATTGAGGAAGACACAAAGAAATGGAAAAATGCTAAATGCTCCTGGATTGGAAGAATAAATATTGTGAAAATGTGTATGCTACCTAAAGCAATCTACACATTCAATGCAATCCGTACCAAAATACCATCCACTTTTTTCAAAGAAATGGAACAAATAATCCTAAAATTTATATGGAACCAGAAAAGACCTTGAATAGCCAAAGGAATATTGAAAAAGAAAGCCAACGTTGGTGGCATCACAATTCCGTACTTCAAGCTCTATTACAAAGCTGTCGTCATCAAGACAGCATTGTACTGGCACAAAAGCAGACACATAGATCAATGGAACAGAATAGAGTGCCCAGAAATAGACCCTCAACTCTATGGTCAACTAATCTTCGACAAAGCAGGAAAGAATGTCCCATGGAAAAAAGACAGACTTTTCAATAAATGGTTTTAGGAAAATTGGACAGCCACATGCAGAAAAATGAAATTGGACCACTTCCTTACACCACACACGAAAATAGACTCAAAATGGATGAAGGACTTCAATGTGAGAAAGGAGTCCATCAAAATCGTTGAGGAGAACACAGGCAGCAACCTCTTCGACCTCAGCCACAGCAACATCTTCCTAGGAACATCACCAAAGGCAAGGGAAGCAAGGGCAAAAATGAACTATTGGGATTTCATCAAGATAAAAATCTTTTGTACAGCAAAGGAAACAGTTAACAAAACCAAAAGACAACTGACAGAATGGGAGAAGATATTTGCAAGCGACATATCAGATAAAGGGCTAGTGTCCAAAATCTAAAAGGAACTTTGCAATCTCAACAGGCAAAGAGCAAACAATCCAATCAGGAAATGGGCAGAGGACATGAACAGACATTTCTGCAAAGAAGACATCCAGACGGCCAACAGACACATGAAAAAGTGCTCCACATCACTCGGCATCAGGGAAATACAAATCAAAACCACAATGAGATATCACCTCACACCAGTAAGAATGGCTAAAATTAACAAGTCAGAAAATGAAAGATGCTGGTGAGGATGCGGAGAATAGGGAACCCTCCTACACTGTTGGTGGGAATGCAAGCTGGTGCAACCACTCTGGAAAACAACATGGAGGTTCCTCAAAAAGTGGAAAATAGAACTACCCTATGACCCAGCAATTGCACTACTGGGTATTTACCCCCAAAGATACAAACGTAGTGATCCGAAGGGGCACATGCACCCGAATGTTTATAGCAGCAATGTCCACAATAGCCAAACTATGGAAAGAACCTAGATGTCCATCAACAGATGAATGGATAAAGAAGGTGTGGTATATATACACAATGGAATACTATGCAGCCATCAAAAAATGAAATCCTGCCATTTGCGACGACGTGGATGGAACTAGAGGGTATCATGCTTTGTGAAAGAAGTCAATCAGAGAAAGACAACTACCATATGATCTCCCTGATATAAGGACGTGGAGATGCAACGTGGGGGGTTAGATGGATAGGAGAAGAATAAATGAAACAAGATGGGATTGGGAGGGAGATAAAACATAAGTGACGCTTAATCTCACAAAACAAACTGAGGGTTGCTGGGGGGAGGGGGGTTGGGAGACGGGGAGAGGGGTTATGGACATTAGGGAAGTTATGTGCTATGGAGAGTTCTGTGAAGTGAGTAAACCTGGAGATTCACAGACCTGTACCCCTGGGGATAAAAATACATTATATGTTTATTAAAAAAAAAAAATAGAAGGGGAGACAAACCATAAGAGACTATGGACTCTGAAAAACAACCTGAGGGATTTGAAGGGGCGGGGGTGGGAGGTTGGGGGAACCAGGTGGTGGGTAATAGGGAGGGCACGTATTGCATGGAGCACTGGGTGTTGTGCAAAAACAATGAATACTGTTACGCTGAAAAAAATAAATAAATTTTTAAAAAAAGACAAAACAACATTAGAATAATTGGGATTCCAGAAGAAGAAGAAAGGGAGAGGGGAGCAGAAGGAATATTAGATAGAATTATTGTATAGAATTTCCTGAATATGGCAAAGGGAACAAGCATCAAAAGCCAGGAGGTACAGAGAACCCCCCTCAAAATCAACAAGAATAGGTCCATACCCCATCATCTAATAGTAAAATTTACAAGTCTTAGCGACAGAGAAAATCATGAAAGCAGCCTGGGACAGGAAGTCTGTAACATACAATGGTAAAAATATTAGATTGGCAGCAGACTTATCCACAGAGACCTGGCAGGCCAGAAAGAAATGGCATGATATATTAGGACCACTAAATGAGAAAAACATGCAGCCAAGAATACTATATACAGCTAGGCTATTATTTAAAATAGAAGGAGAGATAAGAAGCATCCAGGACAAACAGAAACTAAAAGAATTTGTAAATACCAATCGAGCTCTACAGGAGATATTGAAAATGGTCCTCCAAACAAAGACAGAGCCTTAAAGTAGTAGATCAGAAAGGAGCAGAGACAATATACAGTAACAGTCACCTTACAGGCAATACAATGGCACTAAATTCATATCTCTCAATAGTTACCCTGAATGTAAATGGGCTAAATGCCCCAATCAAAAGACACAGGGTATCAGAATGGGTAAAAAAACAAAACCCATCAATATGTTGCCTACAAGGAACTCATTTTAGACCCAAAGACACCTCCAGATTTAAAGTGAGAGGGTGGAAAATCATTTACCTTGCTAATGGACATCAAAAGAAGCTGGGGTGGCAGTCCTTACATCAGATCAATTAGACTTTAAGCCAAAGACTATAATAAGAGATGAGGAAGGACACCATATCATACTCAAAGGGTCTGGCCAACAAGAAGATCTAACAAGTTTAAACATCTAGGCCCCTAAAATGGAGCAGCCAACTATATATACCAATTAATAACAAAATCAAAGAAACACATTGACAATAATAAGATAGTAGTAGGGGACTTTAACACTCCCCTCACTGAAAGGGACAGATCATCCAAGCAAAAGATCAACAAGGAAATAAAGGCCTTAAATGACACACTGCGCCAGATGGACATCACAGAAATATTCAGAACATTCCATCCCAAAGCAACAGAATACACATTCTTCTCTAGTGCACATGGAACATTCTCCAGAATAGATCACATCCTGGGTCATAAATTAGGTTTCAACCAGTATCAAAAGATTGGGATCATTCCCTGCATATTTTCAGACCACAATGCTATGAAGCTAGAACTCAATCACAAGAGGAAATTTGGAAAGAACCCAAATACATGGAGATTAAAGACCATCCTTCTAATGAATGAATAGGTGAATTGGGAAATTAAAGAATAATTGAAAAAAATTCATGGAAACAAATGATAATGAAAACACAATGGTACAAAATCTGTGGGATGCTGCAAAATCAGTCCTGAGAGGAAAATATATAGCAATACATGCCTTTCTGGAGAAACAAGAACCTTCTCAAATACAAACCTAACCCTACACCTAAAGGAGCTGGAGAAAGAACAACAAAGAAAGCCTAAACCCAGCAGGAGAAGAGAAATCATCAAGATCAGAGCAGAAATCCATGAAATAGAAACCAAAAGATCAGCAGAACAGATCACTGAAACTAGGAGCTCGTTCTTTGAAAGAGTTAATAAGATTGATAAACCCCTGGACAGACTTATCAAAAAGAAAAGAGAAAGGACCCAAACACATGAAATCATGAATTAAAGTGGAGAGATCAACACCAACACGAAAGAAATACAAACAATTATAAGAACACATTTTGAGCAACTCTACACCAACAAATTTGACAATCTGGAAGAAATGGATGCATTCCTAAAGACAACTAAACTACCACAACTGAACCAGGAAGAAATAGAAAACCTGAACAGACCCATAACCAGTAAGGAGATTGAAACAGTCATCAAAAATCTCCAAACAAACAAAAGCCCAGGGCCAGATGGCTTCCCAAGGGAATTCTACCAAACATTTAAAGAAGAACTAATTCCTATTCTCCTGAAACTGTTCCAAAAAATAGAAATGGAAGGAAAACTTCCAAACTCATTTTATTAGGCCAGGATCACCTTGATCCCAAATCAGACAAGGATCCCACCCAAAAAGAGAATTACAGACCAATATCTTTGATGAACACAGATGAAAAATTATCACCTAAATACTAGCCAATAGGATTCAATAGTACATTAAAAGGATTATTCACCATGATGAAGTGAGATTAATTCCAGAGCTACAAGGTTGGTTCGACATCTAGAAATCAATCAATGTGATACAATACATCAATAAAAGAAAGAACAAGAACCATATGATATTCTCAATAGATGCTGAAAAAGCATTTGACAAAGTACAGCACCCCTTCCAGATCAAAACTCTTCAAAGTGTAGGGATAGATGGCACATACCTCAATATTATCAAATCAATCTGTGAAAAATCTACCACAAATATCATTTTCAATGGAGAAAAACTGAGAGCTTTTCCGTTAAGGTCAGGAACATGGCAGGGATGTCCATTATCACCCCTGCTACTCAACATAATACTAGAAGTCCTAGCCTCAGCAGTCAGACAACAAAAAGAAATTAAAGGCATCCAAATCAGCAAAGAAGAAGTCAAACTCTTACCCTTTGCAGATGATATGATACTATATGTGGAAAACCCAAAAGACTCCACTCCAAAACTGCTAGAACTTGTACAGGAATTCAGCAAATTGTCAAGATATAAAATCAATGCACAGAAATCAGTTGCATGTCTATACACCAATGACAAGAGAGAAGAAAGAGAAATCAAGGGGTCAATCCCATTTACAACTGCACCAAAAACCATAAGATACCTAGGAATAAACCTAACCAAAGAGGCAAAGGATCAGCCCTCAGAAAACTATAAAGTACTCCTGAAAGAAATTGAGGAAGACACAAAGAAATGGAAAAATGTCCCATGCTCCTGGATTGGAAGAACAAATATTGTTAAAATGTCTATGCTACCTAAAGTAATCTACACATTCAATGCAATCCCTATCAAAATCCCATCCAATTTTTCAAAGAAATTGAATAAATAATCCTACAATTTCTGTGGAACCAGAAAAGACCTCGAATAGCCAAAGGAATATTGAAAAAGAAAGCCAAAGTTGATGGCATCACAATTCCATACTTCAAGTTCAAAGTTGTCATCATCAAGACAGTATGGTAATGGCACAAAAACAAACACATAGATCAATGGAACAGAATAGAGAGCCCAGAAATAGGCCCTCAATTCTTTGTTCAACTAATCTTCGACAAAGCAGGAAAGATGTCCAATGGAAAAAAGACAGCCTCTTCAACAAATGGTTTTGGTAAAATTGGACATCCATATGCAGAAAAATGAAATTGGGCCATTTCCTTACACCACACACAAAAATAAACTCAAAATGGATGAAAGACCTCAATGTGAGAAAGTAATCCATCAAAATCCTCGAGTTGAACATAGGCAGCAAACTCTTCGACCTCAGTCGCAGCAACATCTTCCTAGGAACATTGCCAAAGGCAAGGGAAGCAAGGGCAAAAATGAACTGTTGGGACTTCATAAAGATCAAAAGCTTTGGCACAGCAAAGGAAACAGTTAACAAGACCAAAAGACAACTGACAGAATGGGAGAAGATATTTGCATATGACATATCAGATAAAGGGTTAGTATCCAAAATCTATAAAGATCTTAGCAAACTCAACACCCAATGAAATGGGCAGAGGACCTGAACAGACATTTCTGCAAAGAAGACATCCAGATGGCCAACAGACACATGAAAAAGTGCTCCACATCACTCGGCATCAGGGAAATACAAATCAAAACCACAATGAGATACCACCTCACACCAGTCAGAATGGCGAAAATTAAGTCAGGAAATGACAGATGCTGGTGAGGATGTGGAGAAAGGGGAACCTCCTCCACTGTTGGTGGGAATGCAAGCTGGTGCAACCACTCTGGAAAACAGCATGGAGGTTCCTCAAAATGTTGAAAATAGAACTACCCTATGACCCAGCAATTGCACTACTGGGTACTTACCCTAAACATACAAATGTAGTGATCCGAAAAGGCATGTGCACCCAAATGTTTATAGCAGCAATGTCCACAATAGCCAAACTATGGAAAGAACCTAGATGTCCATCAACAGATGAATGGATAAAGAAGAGGTGGTATATATATACAATGTAATACCATGCAGCCATCGAAAGAAATGAAATCTTGCCATTTGTGATGACGTGGATGAAACTACAGGGTATTATGCTTAGTGAAATAAGTCAATCAGGAAAGAAAACTATAATATGATCTCCCTGATATGAGGAAGTCGAGAAACAACTTGGGGGTTTTGGGGGGTAGGAAAAGAATAAATGAAGCAAGATGGGATGGCGAGGGAGACATACCATAAGAGACTCTTAATGTCACAAAAC
Source organism: Meles meles (assembly GCF_922984935.1). Taxonomy (NCBI): domain Eukaryota; kingdom Metazoa; phylum Chordata; class Mammalia; order Carnivora; family Mustelidae; genus Meles; species Meles meles. The sequence goes on from NC_060087.1 coordinate 72,640,468, forward strand.
AAAGTGAGGGTGGCTGGGGGGAGGGGGATAGGGAGAGGGTGGTGGGGTTATGGACATCACAGAGGGTATGTGCTTTGGTGAGTGCTGTGAAGTGTGTAAACCTGGTGATTCACAGACTTGTACCCCTGGGGCTAATAATACATTACTTGCTTATAAAAATAATAAAAAATAATTTTAAAAAAGAGTTTTACAAACAAAAGCTAAAGGATTTTGTGACCACTAACCCAGCCCTGCAAGAAATATTAAAGTGGACTCTTTAAAGAGAAAGGAACATTGAAAAGTGACAAAGACAAAAAAGGAACAGAGAAAATCTCAGACACAACAACAAAACAAGTCATAAAATGGCAATAAGTACATATCTACCAATAATTAATCTCAATATCAATGGACAAAATGCTGCAATCAAAAGACATAGGGTGTCAGAATAGGTTAAAAAAAACACACCCCACAAAAAACCCCCAAGGAAATAAAAAACAGGATCCATCTATATGCTGCCTACAAGAGATTCATTTTAGACCTAAAAACATCTTCAACCTGGACATGAGGAGATGGAGAAACATATATCATATTAATGGACATCAAAAGAAAGCTAGAGTAGCCATACTAGATTTTAAACCAAAGACTGTAAGAAGAAATGAAGAAGGGCACCATATCATAATAAAGCAGATTATCCAATAAGAAGATCTAACAATTGTAAATATTTATGCACCCAACATGGGAGCTCCAAATTCATAAAACAATGAATAATAAATATAAAGGAACTCATTGCTAATAATACAATAATAGTAGGGGACCTTAACACCCCAATTACATCAATGGAGAGATCATCAAGGCAGAAAGTCAACAAGGAAACAATGGTTTTGAATAACACACTGGACCAGGTGGACTTAACAGATATATATTCAAAACATTCCATCTTAAAGTATCAAAATATACATTCTTTTCAACTGTGTAAGGACATTCTCCAGAATAGATTACATAGTAGGTCACATAATAGGCCTCAACAAGTACAAAAGTATTGAGATCATACCATACATCTTTCAGACTACAATGTTATGAAACTTGAATTCAACCACAAGAAAACATTTGGAAAGTACACAAATACATGGCAGTTAAACAATGTTGTACTAAGCAATGAACGGGTCAATGATAAAATTAAAGTAGAAATTAAAACATACATGCAAACAAATGAAAATGAAAACACGGTGGTCCAAAACCTTTGGGATACAGCAAAAGTGGTCCTAAAAGGGAAGTATATAGCAGTACAGGCCTACCTCAAGAATCAAGAAAAGTCTCAAATAAACAACCTAACTTTAAACATAAAAGAATTAGAAAAATAACAATAAATGAAACATAAAGTTACCAGAGGAAGAAAATAATAAAGATTAGAACAGAAATAAATGATACAGAAACAAAGAACAACAAACACAGTAGAACAGATCAATGAAACCAGCAGCTGGTTCTTTGAAAAAATAAAATTGATAAACTCCAGCCAGATTTATCAAAAAGAAAAGATAACTGACTCAAATAAATGAAATCACAAATGAAAAAAGGAGAAATAACAACCAACAATACAGAAATACAATTGTAAGAGGAATATTATGAAAAACTATATGTCAAAAATTGGACAATCTGGAAGAAATGGATAAATTCTTAGAAACATATAAACTATCAAAACTCAAGCAGGAAGAAATAGAAAACTTAAACAGACCAATAACCAGTAAAGAAATTGAATCAGTAATCAAAAATCTCCCAACAAACAAAACTCTAGGGTCAGATGGATTCTTAGGGGAATTCTACCAAACATTTAAGGAAGAGTTAATACCTATTTTTCTCAAAATATCCCAAAAAAATAAAAATGGAAGGAAAACTTCCAAATTCATTCTATGAAGCTAGCATTATCTAAAACCAGACAAAGACTTCACTAACAAAGAGTACTACAGACTGACATTGTGTTGAACTTGGATACAAAAATTCTCAACCAAATACTAGCAAATTGAATCCAACAGTGCATTAAAGGAATCATTCCCTACAGTCAAGTGGGATTTATTCCTGGGCTACAAGTGTCATTCAATATTTGCAAATCAATCAACATGATACACCACATTAATAAAAGGTAAGAACCAATGATCATTTCAATAAATGTAGAAAGCATTTGAAAAAGTACAGCATTCATTCATGATAAAAGAAAAAAACTTTCAACAATGTAGGCTTAGAGGGAACATATTTAAACATAATAACGTCCATATATGAAAAGCCTACAGCAAATATCCTCAATAAAGAAAGACTGAGAACTTTTCCTCTATAGTCAGGAACAAGTCAGGATGTCCACTCCAACCATTGTTATTTAACATAGTACTGGAAGTCTTAGGCACAGCAATCAGAAAACACAAAGAAATAAAAGTCATCCAGATTGGTAGGGAATAAGTCAAACTTTCACTATTTGCAGATGTCATGATACTTTATATAGAAAACCCAAAGATTCCACCAAAAAAATTGCTAGAACTGAAACACAAATTCAGTTAAGTTGCAGGATACAGAATCAATGTACCAAAATCTGTTGCATTTCTATACACCAATAACGAAGCAGCAGAAAGAGAAATCAAGGAATCCCAATTACAACTGCAACAAAAACCATAAGATACTTAGGAATAAACATAACCAAAGTGGTAAAGGAAACATAATCTGAAAACTATAAAACACTAATAAAAGATATTGAAAAGGACACAAAGAAATGGAAAAACATCCCATGCTCATGGATTGGAGGAAAAAATGCTGTTAAAATATCTATATTACCCAAAGCAGTCTACTCATTTAATGCAATCCCTACCAAAATACCAAGAGCATTTTTCACAGAGCTAGATCAAACAATTCTAAAATTTCTATGGAGCCACAAAAGACCCCAAATAACCAAAGCAATCTCTTAAAAGGAAAGCAAAGCTGGAATACCACAACCAGGCTTCAAGTTATATTACAAATCTGTATTGAAGACACTAAGGCAGTGGTACAAAAATAGATGCATAGATCATTGGAACAGAGTAGAAAACCCAGAAATGAGCTCACAGCTATATGGTCAGTTAATCTTTGACAAACCGAGAATATTTATCCAATAGAAAAAAGTCTCTTCGACAAATGGTGTTGGCAAAACTAGACAACAACATGCAAAGGAGTGAAATTAGACCACTTTCTTACATCATATACAAAAATAAATTCAAAATGGACGGAAGACCTAAATGTGAAACCATTAAAATCCTGGAGAACACAGCTCATAGCAACTTCTTACCAGATGTGTCTCCTGAGGTAAGAGAAACAAAAGCAAAAATAAACTATTGGGGCTTCATGAAAGTAAATCTGCACAGCAAAGGAAACAATCAGTAAAACTAGAAGGCAACCTACAGAATGGGAGATGATATTTGCAAATGACCTACCCAATAAAGGGTTAGTATCCAAAATACATAAAGAATTTATAAAACTCAACCCCCCCCCAAAATAATACAGTTAAAAAATGGGTAGAAGATATGAATAGACAATTTTCCCAAGAAGACATACAGATAGCCAACAGACACATGAAAAGATGCTCAACATCACTCATTATCAAGACAATACAAATCAAAACTACATAAGATATCACTTTACAACTGTAAGACTAGCTAAAATTAACAACAGAGAAAAAAGTCAGTGTTGCCAAGGATGTGAAGAAAGGGGAACCCTACTGCACTGTTGGTGGGGATGCAAAGTGGTCCAGTCACTGTGGAAAATAGTATGGATGTTCCTCAAAATGTTAAAAATAAGACTACCTTAATATCCAGCATTTATACTACCAAGTATTTACCCAAAGGGTACAAAAATACTCCTCCAGAGGGATACATGCACCCTGATGTTTATAGCAGCATTATCAACAATAACCAAATTATGGAAAGAGCCCAAATGTCCGTTGACAGATTTTATTTTATATATATTTATATTATATATATATTTACTATATATATATACACATATATATATAATTTGGGGCAGCTTAAGACTATATATATATGACTATATATATGAAATATATGCTACTTATATGTGAAATATATGATACATATATATGAAATATATACATAAATATATCATAAATATATGATTTATATAATTATATGTATATATGTATAATATATATTATATTATATATTATATAATATTATATAATACACACACACACACACATATATATATATATATATTAGATCAACCTTATGATATAATAATAGTAAAGCTTGCAAATTTTACAGCCAAGGAAACAATCCTGAGAACAACCAGGAAGAAGAGTTTCCTTATATATGGGGGGAGGAACATCAGAATAACATCAGACCTGTCCACAGAAACCTGGCAAGCCAGAAAGGACTGGCAAGGCATATTGAGAGTACTAAATGAAAAGAACATGCAGCCAAGAATATTATATCCATCAAGGCTGTCATTCAGAATGGATGGAGAGATAAAGAGCTTTCAGGACAGGCAGAAACTGAAAGAATATGCAACCACCAAGCCAGCCCTGCAAGAAATATTAAGGGGGATTCTGTAAACAAAGAGACACCCCCAAGAGTCACATAGACCATAAAGAAACAGAAAATCTATAGAAACAGGGACTTTACAGTCAATATAATGCCATTAAATTCATACCTTTCAATAGTTACTCTAAATGTAAATGGGCTGAACGCTCCCATCAAAAGAAAGAGAGTTGCAGATTGGATAAAAAAAAAATAGGACCTATCCATATACTGTCCACAAGATACTCATTTTGAACCTAAAGTCACCTCCAGATTGAAAGTGAGGAGATGGAGACCGTCTACCACTCTAATGGACCTCAAAAGAAAATTCGGTTATTCCCTCCCTTCCCTTATGGTCTTCTGTGCTCTTCCTTATGTTCCACATGTGAGTGAAGCCATATGACAATTGTCTTTCTCTGCTTGACTTATTTCACTCCAGTTCCATCCATGTTGATGAGAATGGTGGGTATTTATGTTTTCTGATGGTTGAGTAATATTCCATCGTATATGTGGACCACATTTCATGAACAGAATATAATAAAAAATTAAATAAAAATCTTTGGACAAATAAAAAGAGCAGGGGGAGGGAGAAGCAGACTCCCCACTGAGCAAGGAGCCCAATGCAGGACTTGATCCCAGGACACTAGGATCATGACCCAAGCCAAAGGCAGAGGCTTAACTGACTGAGCCATGCAGGTGCCCCTATTTCATATATTTTCAACTTATTTTAATAAAAAGACCTAACCATCCTATTTTATAATATTAAAAAAAGAAATCTGGGGTAGCAATCCTCATATCAGACAAATTAGATTTTAAACCAAAAACCATAATAGGAGACATAGAAGGGTATTATACTTGAAAGGTCTATCCAACAAGAGGATCTAACAATTGTAAATATCTATGCTTCCAACATGGGAGCAGCCAATTACATAAGCCAATTGGTAACCAAAACAAGGAAACATATTGATAATATTTTAAAAGTAGGAGACAGCAATGGACTGGTCATCTAAGCAGATCAACAAAAAAACAAGAGCTTTGAAGGACACATTGGATCAGATAGACATTTCTCCAAAGACATACAAATGGCCAACAAACACGTGAAAAAATGCTCAACATCACTAGCCATCAAGGAAATATAAATCAAAACCACAATGAAATACCACTTTACATCAGTTCAAATGGAAAAAAATTAACAAAGCAGGAAACAAAAAATGTTGGAGAGGATGTGGAGAAAGGGGAACCCTCTAACACTGTTAGGGCAAGCTGGTACAGCCACTCTAGAAAACAATATGGAGGTTCCTCAAGATGTTAAAAATAGAGCAACCCTATGAGTCAACAATTGCATTACTAGGTATTTACCCCAAAGATACAGATGTGGTGAGAAGAAAGGACACATGCACCCCAATGTTATAGCAGCAATGTTCACAATAGCCAAACTGTGCAAGGAGACAAGATGCCCTTCAACAGATGAATGGATAAAGAAGATGTGGAATATACAATAAAATATCACTCAACCATCAGAAAGGATGAATACCCAGCATTTGCATTGACATAGATGGAACTGGAGGGGACTATGCTCAGTGAAATAAGTCAAGCAGAGAAAGATAATTATCATATGGTTTCACTTATATGTGGAACATAAGGAATAGCATGGAAGACATTAGAGGAAGGGAGGGAAAACTGAATGTAAGAAATAAGAGAGGGCAAAAAGTCATGAGAGACTCTGGACCCTGGGAAACAAACTGAGGGCTACAGAAGGGAGGATGATAAGGGGATGGGGTAACTAAGTGATAGGTACTAAGGAGAGTATGTATTGTGATGAGCACCGGGTGCTATAAGCAATTAATGAATGTTGAATACTACACCAAAAACTAATGATGTACTATATGTTGGCTAACTGACCATACTAAATATATATAAATATTTATTGGTCTCCTGCCCATGTTATATAGTAGTGTTGTAAAGGTTTTAGGGCATGATGACTTTTAAAAACAGGGAATTATCCATTGTTCCCTGCATTCTCATATATTTTCCCCTTCACATTCAAGCCTCATTAAATGGTAATTGTTTGTGCTCACAATCTTGACTCCTCTAACCTCTGGAACTAGTTCATTATGGTCTCTCCCTCTTCAACACCCCATGTCAGTGTACTTTGGAGCAGTCTTATCCTGCTGACACTTGGACCTCACAGCCCAATGTCCCAATTCCATTAGAACTCCATTTTGTTGAAGAAATGATAAATAATTTCAAATTAAGGCTTTGTTTAATGATAAAATACATGTTATCATGTATATGCTAGCAAGCATGTTTTATCAGCATCCAACAATGTTTCAACCCACAGGTTTCTTAGATCTGTGACCCCCTATATTTTGCCTCCTAGTTGGCTATTAACGTATAAGCTGGCCTGTGTTTAGATAGTAGCACTGGGGCATCTGGTACTAGAATGCAACAAAAAAGGTACTAACATCTAAAAAGAATCTGAAAACTTGTATTTTACATGAGACATAATCACAGTCAAGTTTCTTACATACAGGGGCGCCTGGGTGGCTCAGTGGATTAAGCCGCTGCCTTCGGCTCAGGTCATGATCTCAGGGTCCTGGGATCGGGCCCGCATCCGGCTCTCTGCTCCACAGGGAGCCTGCTTCCTCCTCTCTCTGCCTGCCTCTCTGCCTACTTGTGATCTCTCTCTCTGTCAAATAAATAAATAAAATCTTAAAAAAAATTTCTTACATACAGCCATTATTATCAATATCTTTTCTTTCAATAGCAGTTATAGACCAACCTACATGTGTCACTTCCCCCATCTCATTAAGACTTTGCTGCAACACTGCTTCCATAATTCAGTCTACTTCCACTTGGATATGATTAATCATAATGTCATCTTTGACCTTTCATAAAATTACAGAATGTGAGATCCTATAATGAACTTATAGATCACCTTCTTCCATTCCTATTTTTACAATTTGTAGAAACGTGGCCTAGAAAGAGGAATTAGCTTGTACCGGACTATGCAGCTATTAAGATAAGACCCAGAATCACAGTCTCCTGACTCTCATTCTTCTACTTTGTTACAGTGCTAAGGATAATCATCTAAAAACAAGTCCCAATAGGATGAATATTTAATTTCCCATTTTCTTTTTTTTTAAAGATTTTATTTATTTATTTGACAGAGAGAGATCACAAGTAGGCAGAGAGGCAGGCAGAGAGAGAGAGGAGGAAGCAGGCTCCCCGCGGAGCAGAGAGCCCGATGCGGGGCTCGATCCCAAGACCCTGAGATCATGACCTGAGCTGAAGGCAGCGGCTTAATCCACTGAGCCACCCAGGCGCCCCTAATTTCCCATTTTCAATAAGGTTTTTTTTTTTCCCCTAGTGATCCTCAAATGAAAGTATCTACCAAAGTTTAGTTACATTAGGTTTGATAGTATATAAAATTACATTTATCTTACCAGGCTTATAATCAGCTGAAATTGCTATAGAAAAAAAAAAAAGCTTAATCTTTATTGGCCATTTTCATTTGTAATGTCTCTATTGATTTCACTCCCCAAGGATGAAGCCATGAAGCACTCTAGAAAATCTGCATGTTTATTGCCCAAGGTTTACTCAGAGTGTAATTTTAAAGAGACACTGGGGAGATCAAAACCAACATGTAGACCCTGATATCTGATAGCCAGTCACCAGGCAGCAAAATATTAATATATAAATTGAGAAGTTGTTCGAGACCAGACACTTCCAGGAGATGGCAGTATAAGGCAGGTCTGAATATAGACAGAATTGAAATTGATAAAAGAAAAAAAAAGCTTTCATTGTCTAAGAATAGTTTTAAGATGAGATCATACCACTACCTAAAAACTGTATACAAGGAAAATGCACTGATTTACAAGATCATGTAGGTCACCAGTGTGAGATCTACCAGGCAATGGCCACAGAGCATTTTAAAGGAAACACTGAGAATAAATGCAACCCAAAAACTTTGTTCTAAATATGCCTAAGACCTCGTAAGTGTGTGGGGTTAGCAGGGAGATTACTTAAATTTTCAAAGGAAGGTTCTAATCTTATTATGTGTAAGAAGACTTACACAGGGTTGTAATATTCACCTTTTATTGTCTGATATATATCAAGCACTGTGTGCTGGACACTGTTACAAATTATTTCACTTAATCTCCATCCTGGAAAGTAACTACCATTATCCAAATTTTACATATAAGGAAACTGAGGTTTGAGAGTTTAAGTAACTTGCCCAGCAGACAATATTTAGGCATATAATCCCATATATCATTTATTTCTTTAATAATTTTAACTTTTCCCTTGATACTTTGGTCCTTGGTTCTTGATTACTTGAAAGTATGTTTACTTAAGAAAGTGTAATAGAGACAGCATAGAGTTTTGCAGCATTGCCAAAAGAAAGATGTCCTCTTTGTTCTCAGATGAAAGGAAAACAATTCTGAGCTACCCAACTCATCAGTTAACATTGCAATTTTTTTCTGAGTTTCAATCCAATTATGATTTACCTTTCTCTGATCTGGGCTCCTGTCCTTTCAACATTATTGTATGCTTCATTGGCAGATGTTAAAAAGCAAACACAAACTAGATGTGTAAACATACTGGATTTGCTTTTTGTCCAACACAAATAATTGGCTCCAAATGCAGTGTTTCTATTATTAATCTGTGCCAAACAATTTGCTAGTATTTGTTGAATTGAAGCCTGGGTTTCTCCTCATTTTATGTACATCTTGGTGAGCAGGATCACTGCATGCAATTTGTTCCACACATAGAAAGCAGCACTCAAATCTCTTTCATTCAATTGCCTCCCCCCACATTTTTCCATCTTCTACAGTTTGAAGTGCAAAAAAAAAAAAATTATGTCAGACCTTACCAGAAGCCTTTTGGTTGCCTAGAAACCTCAGCAGACATTTTGTATTGATAGTTATTACAGTACAGAGTCTGACAATCTGCCTTTCAAGACCAAATGTTCAATCCTCTGTATTTCTTTTTTAAAAACTTTCATTTTTCTTCATTTTTTAATTTAAATTCAATTCAGTTAACATACAGTGGATTGATTTCAGAGGTAGAATTTAGTTATTCATTCTGTAGGTATTTCTAAAGGTGCTTAGTCTCCAAAGAGCTGACTTAAACTCACCAACTTCACCGAAGACTGGCATCTAAACCAGAACACTGGGTCATCATGTAAAATGATAGTTATATTTGTCAAAGAGATCAAATTAATCATCTTCTGATCAGCCCATTCTCTCACAGTAGCTTATATAGGAAATCAAAACATAATCAGAAACTTATTTATTGAGCACAGATATAGAACAAGTGCAGTGAGCTACATGATTTGACTGGTTAATGACATCAATACCCGGCTCTTCTACTTCCTAGCTGTGGGACTTTGGGTAAGTTACTTAGCATCTCAGTACTTCAGTTCTCTCCTCTGTAAAATGGGGATAACAAATAATGCTTACTATCTTTGTGGGATTGCTGTTAGGAATGAATAAATGCAAAGTGCTTCAGAACAATGCCTGGCACATACTAAGTGCTCAAAAATGTTAACTATTGTTATTTTTATTATTTAATGTACCATCTACACAACAGAAATACCTTTAAATCTCTCCACTGGACCTCTCTGAATGGTCATTTGTGGACTCTTGTACATCTCTTTACCTTAGCACTTCCCAGGTTTTAAATAGCATCTGTGTGTGGATGACACCAAATCTATATCTCCATCATCAATAACTCTTCTGAGTTTCATACTTATATATTCAACAGCCATTTGGGTATCATCACCTAAACTGGTGCTTCCCAATTTTTTAATGGTATGACACACATAGAAAACAAATAATTATACAACACCTTGGGGTTAATGCATTGAGGTAGTGCACATCCTGAGGTGTGCAGCTCAGCCTGACCACTGTGGACTCTAGCTGCTCTACAAAAAGCCTAACCATGCTGAAGACTGAGAAGATCAGTGTTTCCATATCTTGTAAGCTATTTGGATCAGACAAAGCTTCAACCTCAATGTCTTCCCAGGCACCTCACAGTCAATATGTCAAACATAAAAGGATTATTTTTTCCTTAGAGCCAGATCATCCACCTATGCACCTCATCTACCCAGATATTCAAGGCAGAAACTGGAATATTTTCTAGAATCTCCCTCTTCTTAACCTCCAATATTCATCATTAAATTTTGCCAATTTTACCTATAAAATCTTTCTGGTCTCTGTAGCCTCCTTTCCATTCACCGTGATTAAACCCTAGTTTAACCCCTTATCTCCACTGCTGTAATAGCCTTCTAAGCTATTGTCCTACCCTGCTCTCCCGTCCCTGGTGAAATCTGTTCTTTACACAACTGCCATGGTAATCTAAAACACAGGTCTCACCTTGTCATACTTTTGCATAAAATCCTTCAATGTCTGCCCATATTTTAGAATTGTGGTCCCAAAACTTTTCCTCTGAAATATCATGCAAGAAATAAAACCCTTTACACAAACCCTAAAAGAGAGTAAGGGTGGAGGTTAATGACAAGGAAATTCTTTGAAGTCTTGTGTTTTATCTTTAACTTGTTCACTAGCAATTTTGAACTCCAAATGATAATATGTTTGTTTTCATACAAAAATAATGTTCTAAATTATATATCAAAAATAAAATGGGTGCCTTATAAAAACACACCATATTTGTCCTGTGCCTTGGCATATGTGTTAACTTGTCTTGAAAACTTCAAAACCCTCACTGCAAAAAATTGCCAAAAGATAAGATCCAAGCTTTATAACCTGGCCTCTAAGGTCTTCATGATTTAGCCTCTGCTTATCTCTCCTTCTCCCTCTTTTTGCTCCAGTGGAACTGACCTCGGTGTATTTCTATTCCTATACCATACTATTTCTGTACTCTCTACCTACCAAGAAACCTGCCATCTACTCCTATCATCACAACTTCCATTTAATTCCTCGAAAGTTCTAACTCCTCCTTTGAGATCCAGTGCACATGTCTGATCTCTCACATCCATCAAGGTATCTCCCATGTTATGTCCCAGGCTAGTTTATGTGCTATTCCTCTGTACTCCCTTAGTGCCGTGGGCTTATATTAACCAAAACACTTAACCCACTGCATTGATATTATCTTTTTTTAAATTTTACATTTTTTGATTCCTCACTAAAATATAAGCTCTTCAAGAACAGATTCTGTATATATCATTGACATACAAATATTAGTTTCAGGTTTTTAAAAATGTAACTGAGTCCTGATAATCTTAGGCTTCCATGTGGACCAATTCCCTCTTTGATTGATGAATTCTTTCCTTAGAATTTTAATATCATCAATCACTTTATAACAAAAAACTTTAAAACACAATTGCATTTCTCTAATCCATTATGTATTTCATACTGTACCTCTTGGAGAAAAACCCCTGAATATTTGGAAACACCTGGTATAGCCCACAAATATCATCCCCTTTTTGTTATACAGTGATTTTTTTTTTAAGTCAAAGCCACTTATCAATGATCTGGGTAAAAAAGTAAAAAAATAGAAATATCACAAGTAATTGAAATAAATACTAAATAAATACATATCAGATAATATCAGAGGAGAAAACTAAAGCTATAAATTTAAGAAAATCAAACTAATTCAGTTATGTCACGGAATGGGCTCATTGCTTATACACCACACATAATCTATGGGTGGTCGATCTAATTTGAATAACATTTCAGAAAGAAATACTTCTATCACATGTCAAACTGTATGAAGATTTATATACAAAGAGTAGATTGCTGTATTTGACCACCTATTATACTGTTAAGACTGGATTTATCTAAACCTAATATCTAAATAAAGAATGATGGGAATGATGTTTATGGATCAGGAACTCTAGAGCTGTTTCTTTATAATTTTATTTTTATTTTTTAAGGATTTTATTTATTTATTTTACAGAGAGAGTGAGTGCACGAGTTGGGGGAGGGGCAGAGGGAGAGAAAGAATCTCAGACTCCACACTGAACGCAGAACCTGGTGAGGAGCTCCATCAAAGATTGTGACCTGAGATGAAATCAAGAGTAGGACCCTTAACCAACTGAACCCCTCAGGTACCTCTCTGTAATTTTAAATTTCTCTCTGATATATATCTGTTTTATTTCATTCTTTAAATATTTGACACTTTTGTGCTATAGAATGGATTAAAACCATAGGGTCTCCAGCCTTTTTTATATCTTTGAAAGCTGATGTCACTCAAATGTAATTTATATGAAAGATACTTTGAAAATTAATCTCCACTGTGGTCTATAATGGACTAGTAATCTGTCATTTTTAGGCCATTTAAATCTAGAATTTTATCTAGAGAAGCAGGATTTTTTTTCCTATTTGTAATGGCAGATTGCAGAATGCCATTACACTTATTCTCGTGCCCTTACAGGTCATACTTGGGAGAAATGGTCCCAGCTCAGCAGAGCTACTCAACTTTTGAGGTATGTTACAAGCTACATTATTTTTTTTCAAATAATGTATTTTAGACTCAGAGAAACTCTGCTGTAATAGAAACTTTCCTGTACATGAATTTCACAGAGTCTGATGTATCTAAATTGAGAATATAATATAGCTGAAGCTTTACAAGCTACATTTTCAAAGCTGACTGGGTAATAAAATTTCTGGCATATTTGTTGAATTCTAAGTACAAATCCATGTACCATGTAAATAACATGGTCCTGAAACAGTAAATTATCTCTGTGAGTTGAAAATGCAGACATTAGGTAAATCATTTTTTAAAAGATTTTATTTATTTAGTTGAGAGAGAGTGAGAGAGAGCATGAGAGGGGAGAAGGTCAGAGGAAGAAGCAGACTACCCATGGAGCTGGGAGTCCAATGTGGGACTCGATCCAAGGACTCTGGGATCATAACCTGAGTTGAAGGCAGGTGCTTACCAACTGAGCCACCCAGGTGCCCAGGTAAATCATTTTTATTTGTGAAAACATTTAGATGGTATTTTGAGGACCCCATTTCAGAAGAAATACCATACATTTGCAAGTATTTTTATTGTTTAAAAACATAGTCCATATTTCCCTTATTTCAGATAGACCTTTTCATGTTTTCAAATGACACAGACTAAGATAATGCCTTTCCAAATTTCCACAGAAAATTTGTAACTAATATCCACAGACATTCTGCAGGAACTCCAGACCATCATTTTCTCCACAGATACTCTGAATTTCCTGTACAGGAGGAGAGGTGGGAAAAGTGGGTGATCTATCATGTATTCCACAAATTGGAACTTTTGATCACTCAGTGGCAGCTGCCATTAGCTTCCATATTAATTTAAAATATGTTCAGATGAAAGTTACAAATTAACTAATAGTTACTAAGTAACTAAATGGCAATTTTTCCACATAAAATCAAGTCTATATGCAACTAATTAATTTTTAATTACATCAAAAACTAGTGATTAACTAGGTATTGGCTATCTAAACATAACCAAAAAATTTAAAAAAAACAAACAAGTCTATATTGGGGCACCTGGGTGGCTCCGTTGGTTAAGCATCCAGCTTCTGGTTTCAGCTTAGGTTGTGATCTCAGTGTCATGAGATTAAGCCCCACATTGGGCTCCATGCTCAGCAGGAAATCTGCTTGAGATTCTCTCTCCCTCTCACTTTGCCCCTCCTTGCTCATGCTATTTCTAAAATAAATAAATAAATATTAAACAAAACAATAAACAATAAACAAAACAAAACCAATAAAAAGTCCAAATATTGGTCCTTGCTTGTGTTTGCTTAGTTATTCAACAATGCCATTTGGACCCAAGGTAAGTTCTATTTTTTTTTCTTACCCACTATAATACATGTAGACTTTTGTCTTCATGCTTGTTGTCCTATTGTAATAAGATGGCTGCTGAAGCTCCAAATGTCATGTTAACATTCAAGAAAGAGAGGGAACAAGAAAGAGTCAGTGTCAGCAGACTTCTGCTTGATGTCTCACTATTAGAAATGAGTCACATTGTTACTCCTACTTGCAAGTGACTATGGGAAATTGAGGGTTTTGTTTTCTAGTTTCTATAATGGAAATTATCAAGGGAAAAGTAAGTTAAAAATGGATTAAAGATAGCTAATTAACAAGATATCTCTCCTTCTTTGCCCTGATATAGTAATGTCTGTTGTTACCACTAGTGGCAGTGTTATTTGACAATGCTGTTAGTCTAATCAAGTAGATTGGTGGTCATTAGCTTATGCACTGAGAGTAGTCCCCTCACCCAGGGATTCAGGAGGAGTCTAAGGTTACTGGTCCAGAGGGTATTTAAAGTGACAGTCAATATGGTTCCAAGACAGTGTCTTCCTCTGATCTTACTTAATTGCCTTCAGTTGACTAAATCTTATTTTTTTAAGTTTTTATTTAAATTCTAGTTAGTTAACATATATAACAAAATTGGTTTCAGGTGTAGAATTTAATGATTCATCACTAACACACAAGATCCAGTCCTCATCACAACAAATGCCCACCTTAATACCTATCACTCATTTAGTCCATCCCCAACCTACATTCCTCCATCAATCCTGTTTGTTCTATATAGTTAAGAATCATTTTTTTGTTTGATTCCCTCTCTCTTTATTCCCCCTTTCTTCTATGTTCATCTATTTGGTTCCTTAATTCCACATATTTGTCTTTCTCTGACTGACTTATTTTGCTTAACATAGTACACTCTAGATCCACCCACATCATTGCAAATGGCAAGATTTCATTCTTTTTGATGGCTGAGTAATAGTCCATGTGTATATATATCCATTCATCAGTTGATGGACATTTGGGATATTTTCGTGGTTTGGCTATTGTTGATAATGCTGCTATAGACATCAGGATGGGGACACCTGTTATAACATCAAGACAGAGTCATTACATATCTGCCTTTGGCTCAGGTCATAATCCCAGGGCCGTGGGATTGAGTCCTGCATCAGGCTCCCTCCTCAGTGGGAAGTCAGCTTCTTCCTCTCCACTCCCCCTGCTTGTGTTCCTTCTCTTGCTGTGTCTCTCTCTGTCAAATAAATAAAATCTTGGAACACAACATCAAAAAACTAATGATGCATTGTATGGTGACTAACATAACACAATGAAAAAATTTAAAAATAAGCATAAAAATGCATGTGCCCCCTCAAATTAGTATTTTTATATCATTTAGGTAAATACCTAATAGTGCAATTGCCATGTCATAGGGTAGTTCTATTGTGAGCTTTTTGAGGAACCTCCATACTGTTTTCCAGAGGGGCTGCACCAGTTTGCACTTCCATGAACAGTGTAAAAATATTCCCTTTTCTCTGCATCCTCAGAACTTAGTAAACCTTAGTGGTATCTCCTCTTAGGATCAATTCTCATGTAAATATCATGTTTAATCAGTTCTAAGACACACTATTTGGCATATTTTCTCTCAGATAAATCTCTGAAATTAGGATTAACTTCCAACAAATTATGTATCTCCAAGATTTACTTACAACAATTGTGTTTTATAGCTAATGGTGGACAGGTAGATATTGTGATGTTGTTGTACATGGGAAACCTGGTCGTCACTGTTCATGATATAAACACATCAGTGAATTATATGCCTTGTTGGTATTACATGTGTTAATTTCCATTTAAAATGTCTTTAAAAAGATTACAGTGCAATTAAGCATCAGAACAAAATGTTATTCTGTAAGCAAAAAAATATGAAAATGGAACAGTGGGGTGAAATTTGATGTTAGTGAAACAAATATATACCACTGGAGGAATAAATGTCACCATTAAGACTTGAAGAATAAGTATCCATGGGTTGGAAGAAAACCTCAGAGACAACAGTGGATCTCCTCACCTTACTTTTCTGTGTGGTTTTTTTTAACTTTGTTTTTTTGTTGTTGCTGTTTTTAAATGATTCATCATCAATGCTCTTAATGATATGTGTGATTCTGTGTGAAAATACATGGACATAAATAATTCTGAGTCAGCTGGAAAAATAAAAAAAGGATGGCAGATGAATGAGAGACCTATTTCAACCGGTCCCCTGAATTAAGCTGGATATCTACCAAACCATTCTGAACACCAGTGAAATCAGCCTGAGATGTAAGAAGATATATCTGGATCTCTACAAACAAAACATCACTAGCAGCTGGTCTTGAGGTATAAAGTGGGGAACTGTGATTCAGCAGGCAGATATCAGAAGATAATCAGAAGGGGAAGGGAGCCTCCACAAACCTGAGCCAGGAGGGTGAGATAACACCAGAGTTCAAAAGCCTCCCACGCTGGGGACTGGCCATATTCACAGACTGGTAACAGTGGGTAAAGGACTTTAGGGCATCCCCAGACAGAAACCTAGAGCAACAGGTGCATCTCTTCAAACCAGGGGTGGCTTATGGTTTTAGAAACACAAAGGGCAGAGATGAGCTCAACCCTGAGAGTGACATCTGGGAGTGCTGCTGTGGGGTGCACAACCCAGGAGACTTTTTTAGCAACACAGACAACTTTTTTAGTGGTTTTAAGCAACACAGACAGAAATGGAGACAGTGTGGCCTGGAGAGCACATTGAAGAACAGACTGCAATCTCTCTGTTCTGAGACAGAGTTTTGGATAAAGTCACTTCTGCTCTAACTCTCAGAAGAGACATGGAAAGCCACCATTGAAATCGTCCAGAAAACAAAAGTGCCCCCAAAACAGTTTTTATTGAGTCCATAGCCGCAGCCCCCCACCCCCCGAGGGCAGGGCAACTCTGCCCAAACAGAGTTGCCTGAATAGCAGTGTTGCAGACCCCTCCTGCAGAAGACAGGCTGGGAGAACAAGAGGACACCAACCCTAAGGTCCCTATAAACAGGTGCATCTTGCGTAGGTCATGGTTAATACTTTGGACTCCATACATTCCCTCAACCACCTCTTGACAGAATGACTAAGAGGAGGAACCCCCAACAAAGAAAATAATCAGAGACTGTGGTCTCTGGCACAGACCTAATGGATATGGTTATAACCAAGATGCCAGAAATAAACTTCAGAGTAACAATTATGAAATTGGTATCTAGTCTTAAGAAAAATATTAACAACAATATAGAATCTCTAAGGGCAAAAATGAAATGTAATTGGGCCAAACTTAAAAATGTTATGAATGAAATGCAGTCTACACTAGATATTCTAAATGCCAGGGTAAACAAGGCAGAAGAATGAATTAGTGAGATAAAAGATAAGATAATAGAAAAGAAGGAAACTGAGGAGGCATGGGAAAATCAGATTAAAGTGAAGGGATCAAACTGAGAGAGATTAGTGACTTAGTGAACCATTCTAATATCAGAATTATTAGGATCCCTGAAGGGGTGGAAAGAGAGAGAGGTCTAAAATATGTATTTAAGTAAATCATAGCTGAGAACTTCCCTAATCTGGGGAAGGAAACAAACATTTGTGCCCAAGAGGCAGCAAGGACCTCTCCCCAGATCAATGGGAACAGACCGTCACCACAACACATACTAGTAAAATTTGCAAATCTCAGATCCAAGGAAACAACCTTGAAAGAAGTGAGGGGGACATATTTCTTAAATACAGAAGGAGGATCATCAGAATAATGTCAGACCTGTCCACAGAGACCTAACAAGCCAGAAAAGGCTGGCAAGACATATTCAAGGTACTAAATGAGGAGAACATGCAGCCAAGGATACTTTATCCAGCAAGACTGTCATTCAGAATGGATGGAGAGACAAGGAGCTTCCAAGACCAGCAGAAACTGAAAGAATATTAGAACACTAATAAACATTAACGGGGGGGTTCTACAAAAGACGAAAGACCCCAAGAGTGATACGGAACAGAAATTTATGGAGACAATCTGAAACAAGGACTTCACAGCAACATGATGACAATAAAATCTTGCCTTTCAATAATCACTCTCAACATGAATGGCCTAAATGCTCCCATAAAGCAGCACAGGGTTGCAGATTGAATAAAAAGACAGGACCCAACCATACATCATCTATAAGACTCATTTTGAACCTAAGGATTAATCCAGACTGAAAGTGAAGGGATGGAGAACCATCTTTCATGCCAACGGACCTCCAAAGAAAGCTGGGGTAGCAATTCTCATATCAGACAAATTAGATTTTAAGCTAAAAATTATAGTCAGAGATACATAAAGACACTATATCATTCTTAAAGGGTCTATCCAACATGAGGATCTAATAACTATAAATATCTATGCCCCTAACATGGGAGCAGGGAACTACATAAGCCAACTGTTAACCAAAATTTTTTTAAATTGATAATAATACATTAATAGCAGGAGACCTCAATACTCCACTCAGCAATAGACAGATCATCTAAGGAGAAAATCAACAAAGAAACAAGAGCTTTGCATGATACACTTGATCAGATAGACTTCATAGATATATATAGAATATTCCATCCTAAAACAACAGAATACTCATTCTTCTTAAATGCACATGGGACTTTCTCCAGAATAGACTACATACTGGGTCACAAATCAGGTCTCAACTGACACCAAAATATTGAAATTATTCCCTGCATATTCTCAGACCACAATGTTTTGAAACTGGAACTCATTCAAAGGAAAAAAAATTGGAAGAAATTCAAATACTTTAAAGCTAAAAATCATCCTACTTAAGAATGTTGGGGTCAACTAGGAAATCAAAGAAGAACTTAAAATAGTTCATGGAAACCAATGAGAATGAAAACACATTGGTTCAAAACCTATGGAATACTGCAAAGGTGGCCCTAAGGGGGAAATACATAGCCATCCAAGCCTCATTTGAAAAAAAAGGGGAAGAAAGAAAGAAAGGAAGGAAGAGAAAAAATCTGAATATACAAACTGACTTCACACCTTAAAGAACTGGAGAAAGAACAATAAATAAAGCCTAAGCCAAGCAGGAGAAAAATATAATTAAGATTAGAAGAGAGATTAATGAATTAGAAACCAGTGGGGCACCTGGGTGGCTCAGTTGGTTAAGTGTCTGCTTTCTGTTCAGGCCATGATACTGGGTTCCTGGGATTGAGCCCTGCATCAGGCTCTCTGATCAGTTTGGAAGCCTGTGTCTCCCTCTGCCTCTTCCTGCCTTTCTGCCTACTTGTCTCACTTTCCCTCTGTCTCATAAATAAGTAAAATTTTTAAAGGAAGGAAGGAAGGAAGAAAGAGAAGGAAAGAAAGAAAGAAGAAAAGAAACCAGAAATACAGTAGAGCAGATCAGCAAAACTAGAAGCTGGTTCTTTGAAAGAATTAATAAGATCGACAAACCACTGGCCAGACTTATCCAGAAGAAAAGAGGAAGGACACAAATTAATAAAATTATAAATGAAAGGGGAGAGATCACGACTGACACTAAGGAAACAGAGTCATCAGAAATTATCAACAACTATATGGCAATATGTTTAGCAACCTAGAAGAAATGGATGCATTCCTGGAAAACTTTAAACAACCAGGACTGAAACAGGAAGAAACTGATAACATGAATAGACAAATAACCAGTAATGAAATTGAAGTAGTGGTTGAAAACCTCCCAAAAAAACAAGTAGCCAGGCCTGATGAATTCTCAGAAGAATTCTACCATTTAATGAAGAAATAACACTTATCCTCCTAAAGCTGTTTCAAAAAATAGAATCAGAAGGAAAACCTCTGGACTCTTTCTATGAGGCCAACATTACCTTGATTCCAAAACCAGGCAGAGACCCCACCAAAAAAGAGAATTTCAGACCAATATCCTCAACAAGATCCTAGCTAATAGAAGCCAACAGTACATTAAAAGGATTATCCATCACAATCAGGTGGGATTAACTCCTAGAACGCAAAGATGGTTCAACATTCACAAATCAATCAGTCACAGAACATATTAATAAGAAACCAGAACCATATGGTCCCCTCAATTGAGGCAGAAAAAGCATTTGACAAAATACAGCATCCTTTCCTGATTAAAACTCTTTGGAGTGTGGGAATAGGGGGAATATTCCTCGATTTCATAAAAGCCATAAAAATATCATTCTCAATGGGGAAAAGCTGAGAGCCTTTCCCTTAAGATCAGGAACATGACAAGGATGCCCACTCTCACCACTATTTTTCAAATAGTACCAGAAGTCCTAGCAAGAAAAAGTCAAACTCTCTTCACAGATGACATTATTCTTTAGGGAGAAAACCAAAAGACTCAACCTCCAAATTACTAGAACTCATACAGCAATTCAGTAATGTGGCAGGATACAAAATCAATACACAGAAATCAGTTCCTTTCCTATATACTAACAATGTAACTGTAGAAAGAGCAATTAGGGGATACATTCCATTTATGATAGCACCAAAAACCATAAGATACTAGAAGCTGGTTCTTTGAAAGAATTAATAAACCTAATCAAAGAGGATTATATATCAAAGGAGTATATATCAAAGGATATATACTCAAGTAACTATGGAACACTCATGAAAGAAATTGTAGAAGACAAAAAGATGGAAAAACATTCCACGCTCATGGATCAGAAAAATAAACATTGTTAAAATGTCTATGCTGTCCAGAGTAATGTATACTTTCAATGTCATCCCAATCAAAATACCAACGACATTTTTCAAAGTGCAGGAACAATCTTAAAATTTACATGGAAACAGAAAAGACACTGAATCCCCAAGGGAATGTTGAAAAAGGAATACAAAGCTGAGGGCATCACATTGCCTGATTTCAAGCTATATTACAAAGCTGTGAACACCAAGACAGTATGGTACTGGCACAAAAACAGACACATAGATCAGTAGAACAGAAGAGAGAGCACAGATATGGACCCTCAACTCTATGGTCAACTGATCTTTGACAAAGCAGGAAAAAATAATCCAGTGGAAAAAGAAAGTCTCTTCAATAAATTGTGCTGGGAAAATTGGACAGCTATGTACAGAAGATTAAACTTGACCATTCTCTTATACTATACACAAAGATAAACTCAAAATGGATGAAATATCTCATTGTGAGATAGGAATCCAACAAAATCCTAGAGGAGAACAGGCAGTAACTCTTCAACATCAGCCACAACAACTTCTTTCAAGACACATCTCCAAAGACAAGGGAAACAACTGAAAATGAACTTTTGGGACTTCATCAAGATAAACAGCTTCTTCACAGCAAATGAAACAGCCAACAAAACAAAGCAGTTAACATAACACAATAATAAATAGATGATAGATAGATAGATGATAGATAGATAGACAAGTAAATAAATAAATAACAAAACAAACAAAAAACAAAGAGGCAACCCATGGATTGGGAGAAGATATTTGCAAATGACACTACAGATAAATGGCTGGTATCCAAGATCTATAAAGAACTTCTCAAGCACAACAACCAAAAAACAAATAATCCAGTCGAAAGTGATCAGAAGACATGAACAGACATGTCTCTGAAGAAGAAATATGAATGGCAAAGAGAGATGAAAAAATGTTCAACATCATTAGCCATCAGGGATAGTCAAATCAAAACCACATTGAGATATCACCTTATACCACTTAGAATGGGAAAAAAATTGACAAGGGAGGAAACAGCACATGTCGGAGAGGATGTGGAGAAAGGGGCACCCTCTAACACTGTTGGTGGGAATACAAGTTGGTACAGCCAACTTGGAAAACAGTGTGGAACTTCCTCAAAAAGTTAAAAATAGAGAT
This sequence comes from Meles meles, assembly GCF_922984935.1. Taxonomy (NCBI): domain Eukaryota; kingdom Metazoa; phylum Chordata; class Mammalia; order Carnivora; family Mustelidae; genus Meles; species Meles meles. The sequence goes on from NC_060087.1 coordinate 72,662,604, forward strand.
ACCCTATGATCCCAGCAATTCCATTACTGGGCATTTACCACAAAAGGCAGTCCCACCCTACCACAGGGGTTTGGGACCTGGTTTAAGCAAGCTAGTCAGCCAGTGTCACCATGGCAATGTTTCCTAGAGGTTACTCTGTGTTTATGCTGAGGGGCCAAAGAGAGAGATGGCCCTGGCCAGCTCCTTTGTCCTGAAATAGGTATCTCTGTGAACGTTGACTCTCAAGGACATGCTCCAAGGGGAATGAATAATCTCTCCTCTGTGTCTCCCAGATGTTCTTTAAATTGCTGTCACCATCATCTTCCCCTGCATTGTTTGCCTACCTTCTCTCCAGGAACAGGGCAGTGCCCTCAGGGTTCTATCCCAGCCAGGCCTGGTGAGGTTGAAAAGTACAGGATTTAAGGCCCATTGCATGAACACATGAAAATCAGCCTCTTCCCCATTTTTCAGAGTGAATGGCTTGGGAAAATGTTCTCCTTTTGCATTCTCCTGTGTTCTCTTCTGTCTCGCCCTTCTCCACAACCATGGCTCCCTCCCACACACAACACCTGTAATCCATTTCTTCCCTAAACCATATCTCCACACATCATACCTTCTTCAATGTGTCTTCTTCCTCCCTTTAGTTGTGGAATTTGTTATTTCAGTCCTCTGGTTTATTTCTGGGCCATTTAGAATGATTTGAAAGTTATCTTGTTGTGTTAATAGGAGATATATGCCTAAGGTCTTCCTTCTCTGTTAATATGTTCTACCAGGTCCCTCAAATCTATCTCTCCATATTTAAAAAGACCCTACTGAAATTGTATATTTTTTAAAGATTTTATTTATATATTTGACAGAGAGAGATCACAAGTAGGCAGAGAGGCAGGCAGAGAGAGAGAGGGGGGAGCAGGCTCCCTGCTGAGCAGAGAGCCCGATGTGAGACTCCATCCCAGGACCCTGGGATCATGACCTGAGCCAAAGGCAGTGGCTTAACACACTGAGTCACCCACGCACCCTGTATAATTGTTTTTAATGCCCCGTAGTGTATCAGGGATTCCCATCAAGTGAGTACAGGGCAACATTAACTGTAATTCATCCAGGGAAACTTGTTAAAGGAAGTAGGAATGTTGATCTTAGTTCTGTCACTTCAAACCAGAGTTATGCATGGACTGATCTTGCCCTCACAGCACTCAAAAAAAAAAAAGTGGCAAACAGATGTTAAATAATTCTTCAGCACCCTCCTAGTTTGAACTGGGCCTGCCTCTACTTTTTCTCATTCTCTCTTGCCAGATTCTTGGCTTTGTCTTTACTTCATGTTCAAAGCAATTTCTGACCCCTCTGGAATGTGGTACACTTCTTTATTCTCTTCCTGACTATTTGCACTGTAGATTTCATGCCTGCCAGGTTTTAGACTTAGCATGTCCTCTGACCCTAGCATCATCCATTATTTTGGCTGTGCCCTTCCACCCCAGAGCTTCTTTCAATTCCCACTACTGATTCTATCCTAACTAAATGGTCTGAAGAACTGGCCCCAGGCTATCTGCAAAGGCGATAAAAGACCATATATTTAAATTTAGCTGCTTCTCACATTTTTCTGGGTTTATTTGTTAAAATAATGGGACTTCCTACCAGAAGAACATTTGCAGAGGAACCCAGGCATCTTTTAGGTAACTTTGCATAGAGGAAGAGAAAAAAGGCATAATTTCTGGACCAAGAATGAGTCCTTAATCCTTGGAAGGGGAGACTTATTCTGAGTACAATATTGTGCTACTAATTCCAATCTATCTATTCACTTGCCCCTTAAAAAACTAGTCAGGTATAGGGCCTATGGACAATGAGAGAAATGTATATAAAACTGCAAAAATTCTATTTCACTATACACACTCTACAAGACAACTGGGGCTAAAACAACACTGCCTCTTCCTTTTGAAAGTATAACACCAAAAAGGACAAAGGCAATCTTGACCTCATAACCAACTTTTGTAGAGCTTTGACACTGACTTTTTTTTAAGTGATGGTGTCTAGGGGAAGCTGTAGTGCCTTGTAGAGTTAGCAGTTGCAACTAGTGGGGACCACATGGCCCAGTCTAGAATATAATCTCAGCATCAAACCAGTGGACTTCTTGATTGGTGACAGTGCTGCAAGAGAGCATATGTGTTTTTGAGCACCATGTGAAACATACTTAGACACTTCTAGAAATGGTTGGAAGAGGAAGTGATGGTGTCACTTTAGAGGGGATTAAGGCCATGCATTAGTGTGATGAGGAAACAGAAGGCTAGATGAGGACAAAGAAGTTGGCACCCTACACCCCCCACCTTGTGACCTGTGTGACATTCCTCAGGCATTCCTGGCTGCCTTAAAGGAAAAACAAATAGTTAACTTACAGAGATCACAATCCTGCAAGACCTGAGTCTCCTTCAACTTACAGACATCCTAGTAATTTACAAGGAAGAGGCTTTCTTATCAATAGCCTAACCTCCAAAGACCCATAACTCAGTTCCTGAAGCCCCAACATCATCTTTCCCTCCATAAAATTGAGAGAGGCTGAGGCTGAGGGAAATGTAAAGTTAAATTTCTTCTAAACCTAAAGTTTATTGATAAGGACATGTGATAGCAGGAGTGTAACATTCCTCCAGGAAGCTTCCAACTATTTTATTGTTAACGCCTTACTTAAAAGGAAAAACTTAAAAGGAAAAAAAGGAAAAAAAAAGTTAAGGTTTTAACTTGACAATGGCAAGACCTCTGTTATCTTGTAGGTCCGCTGTAGCATATGAAAGTTCTTTTGAAACCTCCCTTTTTCCTTACCTCCCCCAACCCCATAGTATATAATCAGCCACGCCTCACAACCCCAGTGCAGCATCTCCTTTTGCCCATGGGTCCTGTCCCCATGATTCAATAAACCACCATTTTTCACCAAAGACGTCTCAAGAATCCTTTCTTGGTCATCAGCTCTGGACTCCACTCCATTGAACCTCACTTATATTCTAAAACTTCATCAAGTATTTGGGAACAAAAGCCACTAAAGTTCAAGCATTATTGTTAATATACATCACTTTTATACATAATTGATGGAGGTTTGCATAAATTCAAGTTACATTGGAAACTTCTTTCTCTCTGACCTTAATTCCTAGTCTGTCTAATTCTTTTCACTCATTCTGGATCTGATATTTGTCCTCATCACGGACTTATTTTCAATAACCCCTCATCAGTCTCAAAAAAATTCTGGCTTTATAATCTTGGAAAAGTAGGACAAAACTAGAGGTATCACAGTCCCAGATTTTAAGATATATTACAAATTGTAGTAATCAAAACATCATGATACTGAAACAAAAATAGACACACAGTTCAACAGAACAGAATAAGGATCCCAGGAATAAACCCACACTTAAATGGTTAATTAATCTTCAACAAAAGAGGCAAGAATATACAATGGGGAAAAGACCATTTCTTCAACAAATGGTGCTGGGAAAACTGGACAACATGAAAAAGAATGAAGCTGGACCACTTTCTTATACCATATACAAAAATAAACTCAAAATGGATTAAAGAGGTAAATGTGAGACCTGGAACCAATAATATTTCTAGAAGAAAACATAAGCAGTACTGTCATTGACATCAGTCATCAAAACATTGTTCTAGATATGTCTCCTTTGGCAATGGAAAAAAATTAAACTATTGGGACTACACCAAAATAAAAATCTTCAGCACAGCTGAGGAAAATATGAAGAAAACAAAAAGACAACCCACTAAATGGGAGAAGATATTTGTAAACGATATAGCCAATAAAGAGTTAATATCTAAAATACATAATTAACTTATACAACTCAATGCAAAAAATAAAATAATCTAATTAAAAATGGTCAGAAGATGTGAATAGACATTTTTCCAAAAAAGAGATGGTCAACAGACGCATGAAAAGATGCTCAACATCACTAATAATCAGGGAAATGAAAATCAAAACCACTGAGATATCACCTCACATCGGTCAAAATGGCTAAAACCAAAACACGAGAAACAACAAGTGTTGACAAGTATATGAAGAAAAAGGAACATTTGTGCACTGTTAGGGGAATGCAGACTTGTGCAGCCACTGTGGAAAACAGCATGGAGTTTCATAAGAAAAAACTTTGAAAAATAGAATTACTCTATGATCCAGTAATTCCGTGACTGGGTATATAGAAATGGAAACACTACTTCAAAAAGATATGTGCGTCCTTATGTGTATTGCAGCATTATTTACAATAGCCAAGATATGGAAGCAACATAAATGTCTATGCATAAATGATGGATAAAGAAGATGTATTTATACAGAAAGGAATATTACTCGGCCATAAAATGTAATCTTGCCATTTGTAGCAACATGGATGGATCTAGATCACTCATATGTGGAATTTAAGAAAAAAAAAGAAATGAACAAAATAAAAAAGAGACAGATGTAAAAGCAGACTCTTACTATAGAAAACAGACTCTTTTCGTGTGTGGTGTAAGGAAGTGGTCCAATTTAATTTTTCTGCATGTGGCTGTCCAATTTTCCCAGCACCATTTATTGAAGAGACTTTCTTTTTTCCATTGGACATTCTTTCCTGCTTTGTCGAAGATTAGTTGACCATAGAGTTGAGGGTCGATTTCTGGGCTCTCTATTCTGTTCCACTGATCTATGTGTCTGTTTTTGTGCCAGTACCATGCTGTCTTGATGATGACAGCTTTGTAATAGAGCTTGAAGTCCGGAATTGTGATGCCACCAACTTTGGCTTTGTTCTTCAATATTCCTTTGGCTATTCGAGGTCTTTTCTGGTTCCATATAAATTTTAGGATTATTTGTTCCATTTCTTTGAAAAAAATGGAAGGTATTTTGATAGGGAATGCATTAAATGTGTAGATTGCTTTAGGTAGCATGGACATTTTCACAATATTTATTCTTCCAATCCAGGAGCATGGAACATTTTTCCATTTCTTTGTGTCTTCCTCAATTTCTTTCATGAGTACTTTATAATTTTCTGTGTATAGATTCTTAGCCTCTTTGGTTAGGTTTATTCCTAGGTATCTTATAGTTTTGGGTACCTCAATGTGAGAAAGGAATCCATCAAAATCCTTGAGGAGAATGCAGGCAGCAACCTCTTCAACCTCAGCCGTAGCAACATCTTCCTAGGAACAATGGCAAAGGCAAGGGAAGCAAGGGCAAAAATGAACTATTGGGATTTCATCAAGATCAAAAGCTTTTGCACAGCAAAGGAAACAGTTAACAAAACCAAAAGACAACTGACAGAATGGGAGAAGATATTTGCAAACGACATATCAGATAAAGGGCTAGTATCCAAAATCTATAAGGAACTTAGCAAACTCAACACCCAAAGAACAAACAATCCAATCAAGAAATGGGCAGAGGACATGAACAGACATTTCTGCAAAGAAGACATCCAGATGGCCAACAGACACATGAAAAAGTACTCCACGTCACTCGGCATCAGGGAAATACAAATCAAAACCACAATGAGATATCACCTCACACCAGTCAGAATGGCTAAAATCAACATGTCAGGAAATGACAGATGCTGGCGAGGATGCGGAGAAAGGGGAACCCTCCTCCACTGTTGGTGGGAATGCAAGCTGGTGCAACCCCTCTGGAAAACAGCATGGAGGTTCCTCAAAATGTTGAAAATAGAACTACCCTATGACCCAGCAATTGCACTACTGGGTATTTACCCTAAAGATACAAACGCAGTGATCCGAAGGGGCACGTGCACCTGAATGTTTATAGCAGCAATGTCTACAATAGCCAAACTATGGAAAGAACCTAGATGTCCATCAACAGATGAATGGATAAAGAAAGTGTGGTATATATACACAATGGAATACTATGCAGCCATCAAAAGAAATGAAATCTCGCCATTTGTGATGACATGGATGGAACTAGAGAGTATCATGCTTAGTGAAATAAGTCAATCGGAGAAAGACAACTATCATATGATCTCCCTGATATAAGGACATGGAGAAGCAACATGGGGGGGTAGGGGGATAGGAGAAGAATAAATGAAACAAGATGGGATTGGGAGGGAGACAAAACATAAATGACTCTTAATCTCACAAAACAAACTGGGGGTTGCTGGGGGGAGGTGGGATTGGAAGAGGGGGAGGGGGTTATAGACATTGGGGAGGGTATGTGCTATCGTGAGTGCTGTGAAGTGTGTAAACCTGGCGATTCACAGACCTGTACCCCTGGGGATAAAAATACATCATATGTTTATTTAAAAAAAAAAACAATTTGGAAGGGGAGGCGAACCATAAGAGACTATGGACTCTGAAAAACAACCTGAGGGTTTTGAAGAGTCAGGGGTGGGAGGTTGGGGGAACAGGTGGTGGGTAATAGGGAAGGCACGTTTTGCATGGAGCCCTGGGTGTTGTGCAAAAACAATGAATACTGTTACACTGAAAAAATAAATAAAATGGAAAAAAAAAACAGACTCTTAAATATAGTTGCCAGAGGGCAGCTGGTTGGGGACTGGGTAAAATAAGTGAAGGAGGTTAAAGTACACTTATCATAATAAACACTGAGTAATGTACAGAACTGTTTTGTCATTGTATTGTACACCTGAAACTAACGTAACACTGTTAATTACACTTGAACCTAAAAACTAAATACATAAAAAAGAAAAGAATAATAATAATTCTGGTGTTTTTTAAAAATATTTTATTTATTTATTTGACAGAGAGAGAGGTCACAAGTAGGCAGAGAGGCAGGCAGAGAGAGAGGAGGAAGCAGGCCCCTCACTGAGCAGAGAGCCTGATGCAGGGCTCGATCCCAGGACCCTGAGATCATGACCTGAGCTGAAGGCAGAGGCTTAAACCACTGAGCCACCCAGGTGCCCCAATAATTCTGGTTTTAATTGTTTTCCAATCCAATATGGATCCCACTATCATCATTAAGTATAATAATGACAATAATAATAGTAGGAATAAAGGCATCAAAAACAAAGGCTACCACTTATTAATTACCATATCCCAAGGACATTTCATATATTTTCTCATTTAATCTTCACTATGCCACCAATGATAAGAGGAACTACCACTTACGGAGTACTCACTAAGTATCAAACACAGTGTTAGGTATTTTATATGCATTGTTGCATTTAATTATCTAAACACTATGAGTTATGTACTAACATTATTTTCATTTTAAAGATTAAGGAATTTAGATTTGGAAAGATAAAGTAATTCTATACTGCCTCATTATTATTGTCACTTCTGCTATAGCAGCATCTTTAAATTTTGGTTCACTAACTTTCTAGTGTATAAACGTGTTTGTTGTGACAGAGAGCCAAAATAATAACAACTTATAAGAGATAGACGTTACTTTCACCTCTATGTAAAAATGTAAGCTAGTATGTCTTTTTTCTGTTTTATTTTATTTTTTAAAAGATTTTTTAAAATTTTTTTGTCAGAGAGAGAGCACAAGCAGGGGGAATGAGAGGCAGAGGAAAAGGCAGGCTCCCCAATGAGCGAGGAGGCCAATGCAGGACTCAATCCTAGGACCCTGGGATCATGACCTGAGCTGAAGGCAGACACTTGACTGACTGAGCCACTAATGTGTCCCTTTTCTCAGTTTTTTTGAGAAATAATTGATATATATTCCATATAAGCTTAAGGCATATGGCATGATGGTTTGATTTATATATATTGTAAAATGATTACTACAATAAGTTTAGGTAGCACTCATAATCTCATAAAGATACAATAAGAAGAAAAGAATAGAGAAAAGAAAAAGGAAAAAAATCACCTGTGTGTAAACTCTTGGGATTTACTTTCTTACAAACATTCTGTATATCATATGGCACTGTTACCTATATTCATCTGGCTGTACATTACATCCCTGGCACTTATTTAGATCTTCTGACCACCTTCCTCCAATACCACCTTTCCTCACCCTCCACCTCTGGTAACAGACAACGAGTCTGATCTCTTCTTCTGTAATTTTGTTTTTAGGTTTCCAAATATAAATGAGAGTATACAATACTTGTCTTTCTCTATCTGACTTACTTCACTTAGCATGACACCTTTAAGTTACATCACCAGTGTTGTCATAAATGGCAGGATTTCTTCATTTTATGGATGAATGATATTCATATATATGTATATATGTGTATATATACATATGAATGATATTCATATATATTCATATATATATGAATGATATTCATATATATGTATATATACATATGAATGATATTCATTCATATGATATATGTACATATATATATCATATATATACATATATATCATATATCATATATATGATATATATGTATATATACATAAGAATATATATTCATATATATATTCTTATGTATATATACATATGAATGATATTCATATATATTCATATATATCTGAATACATATGTATTCAGATATATGAATATGTATCATATATGTATGATATATGTATATGATATATATGTATATGTGTATCATATATACATATATATGAATATCATTCATATGTATATATACACATATATATGAATAATATTCATATATATTCTTACATATTCATATATATATGAATGATATTCATATATATGTGTATATATACATATGAATGATATTCATTCATATGAATGAATATCCTTTATATACGTACATATATCATATATCATATATATGTGTATATATATATATATATATGAATATCATTCACCCATAAAATGAAGAAATCCTGCCATTTATGACAACACTGGTGATGTAACTTAAAGGTGTCATATACATATATATACATATACATATATATATTTTTTAAAGTGATATATACTTGGGATATATATTCCAAGTGTCTATCAATGGATACATAGATTTTAAAAATGTGTTTATATATATAATCAGTGCCTTGGCTTTGTAAATACTACTGCTATGGACATGGGGGTGCATATATCTCCTGGAGTTAGTATTTTTTTCCTTTGTACATATCCACAGAAGAGTTATTGATAGATTATAGCATAACCAATTTTTAATTTTCTGAGGAACTTCCATAATGTTTTCCATAGTAGCCGTACTAATTTACAATCCCACCAACAGGGCACAAATGTTCCCTTCTTTCCACAACCATGCCAGTGTTTATCTCTTGTTTTTTTGATGATGGCTACTCTAAGAGCTATGAGGTATTATCTCATTGTGGTTTTAATTTTCATTTCCTGATATCTAGTGATACTGACCATCTTTCTTGCACCTGTTGGCCATTCCTAAGTCTTCTTTAGAAAATTGTCTATTCAGGGCTTGCCCATTTTTAACTGGACTATTATTACTGTTACTATTGCTATTGAGTTGTATGAGTTCTTTATATATTTTGGATATTCACTCTTTATTGGTATGTCATTTGTAACTATTTTCTCCCATTCAGTAGTTTGTCTTTTAGTTTTGTTGATAGTTTTGTTTGCTGTGCAGAAGCTTTTTTATTTGATATAGTCACAATATTTTATTTTTGCTTTTGATTCCCATGCCTCAGGAGACATATCTAGAAAGAAATTGCTATGGCCAATGTCGAACAGGTCACTGTCTATGTTCTCCTTTAGGATTTCAATGCTTTCCTCTCTCACATTTAGGTCTTTCATCCATTTTGAAATTATTTTTTATATATGATGTAAGGAAGGGTCCAGTTTTATTTTTTAGCATGTTGCTGTCCAGGGATTTTGCATATATGTACTTTCTTATGTTGAGTTATGCTCCCTCTAAATCTACTTTGTAGAGGGTTTTTACCATGAATGGATTTTGTACTTTGCTGGGATGCCTGGGTGGCTCAGTCAGTTAAGCATCTGTCTTTGGCTCAGGTCATGATCCCAGGGTCCTGGGAACAAGTCCCCCATTAGATTCCTTGCTCAGTGGGGAGCTTCATCCTCCCTCTGCCTGATGCTCCCCTGTTTGTGTGCTCTCTCTCTCTCTCTCTGACAGATAAATAAGTAAAGTCTTTAATAGAACACATGATCTGATGAGCACTGGGTGTTATATACAACTAATGAATCATTAAACACTATATCAACTAATGATGTACTGTATGCTGTCTAATTCAACTTAATAATAAAAAAGGATAGATTTTGAACTCTATTAAATGCTTTTTCTGCATCTTGAAATGATTATATAGTTCTTATTTTTTCTCTTCTTATTGTGATGTTTCATATTGATTGATTTGCAAATATTGAACCACCCTTGCAACCCTGGAATAAATACTTCTTGATCATGGGTAATGTTATTTTTAATGTATTGTTGAATTCAGTTTTCTCATAATTTGTTGAGGAATTTGCATTTATGTTCATCAAGGATATCAGCCTTTATTTCTCTTATTTGTGGTGTTTTATTTGGTTTTGTTATCTGTGTAATGCGGGACTCATAGGATGAATTTGGAGTTTTCCTTCCTTTTCTATTTCTTGGAAAAGAATGGGAAGAATAGATATCAATTCTTTAAATGTTTGGCAGAATTCCCTTTTGAATCCATCTGGCCCTAGATTTTTGCTTATTGTGAATTTTTTGATTACTAATTCAATTTATTTTCTGTTAATCTGTCTGTTCACATTTTCTATTTTTTCCTGTTTCAGTTTTGGTAATTTTATATGTTTCTAGAAATTTATCTATTTTAGCAGTACAGTTTGCTGGTATATATTTTTTTCTTAATATTCTCTTAGGATTGTTTGTATTTCTGTGGTATTGGCTGTTATTCCTTCTCTCTCATTGTGATTTTATTTGCTTGAGTACTTTCTCTTTTTTTCTTTATAGGTTTCCTAAAAACCAGCTCCTGGTTTTATTTTGATTATTACTTTGTTTGTTTGTTTCTGTATAATTTATTTCTGCTTGATCCTTATTATTTTCTTTATTCTACTGGTTTTGGTTTTGTTTTTATTTGACAGACAGAGTTCACAAGTAGACAGAGAGGCAGGCAGAGAGAGAGAGGGGAAAGCAAGCTCCCTGCTGAGCAGAGAGCCCAATGTGGGGCTCGATCCCAGGACCCTGGGATCATGACCTGATCCGAAAGCAGAGGCTTAACCCACTGAGACACCCAGGTGACCCTGGTTTTGTTTTTTTTTTTTTTTTTTTTTTTTTTGTTATTCTTTTCTAGCTCTTTAAAGTACAAGGTCAGGTTCTTTACTTGAGATTTTTCTTGCTTCTGAGGTAAGCCTGTATTGCTCTATCCTTCCCTCTTAGGATTGCTTTTGTTGCATCTCAGAAATCTGGGAATGTTGTGTTTTCATTTTCATTTTTTTCCATCAGCTTTTATTATTTAATTTTTATTATTTGATTTCCTAGCTGACCCATTTATTTTTTTAGTAGGCCCGTTCATTTTTAACCTCTACCTATTTGGAGTTTTCCCAGATTTTCTTCTTTTGCTTGACATTTAGTTTCACAGAACTGTGGCTAGTAAAGGGGCATGGTATGATGTCAATCTTCAATTTCTTGAGGTTTGTTTTGTGGGCTACTATGTGATCTATTCTGGAGAATATTCCATGTGCACTTGAAAAGAATGTATAACTTGCTCTTTTAGGATGGAATGTTCTTAATATATCTGTCAAATCTATCTATTCCAATGTGTCATTCAATGCCATTGTTTTCTTGTTAATTTTCTGTTTATCTATCCTTGATTTAACTGGAGGGGTTAACATCCACTATTATTTTTGTGTTATTATCAATTACTGTCATTATGTTTTTTATTAACTGTTTTATGTATTTGGGTGCTGTTATGTTGGTTACATAAAGATTTGCAATTCTTATACTTTCCTGTTGAATTGTCCCCTTAATTATTATATGGTGACCTTCTTTGTTTCTTGTTACAGTCTTTGTCTAAAAGTCTATTTTGTCCTATACAAGAAGTGCTGGAGGAGGAGTTAAGGGGGCAAAGGAATAGGGGGAACATAGGCTTGTCTTTTCCCTCAAACACAGATAGATAAATATCAAATCATTTTGAACATCCAAGTAATTGATCTGAGGACTGAGCGAACACAACTGCACATCTACAAGTAGAAAAATTACCACTTCATGGAAGGTTGGGGCTGCTGAGAGTTGATTTGGGGGACAAAAGAATTGTAGGTGTTGCAGAGGGGAGAGAGACCTGAGATTGTGGAGAGGAAAGGGAGACCTGAGATTGTGGAGAAAGAAGTGTCTCTGTGTGTGTGTGAGAGAGAGAGAAGTGTATAGGTGCTTGCCCAAGAAAAACTGTTCCCAAAACCACTGGGTAAGAAAAGAAGATGGACTGACAACCATAAATTATTATAAGCAGTGGAGCACAAACTCTAAAGTTTTAGAAGTCCACTCCATCACTGGGATTGTGCTTGGTGGGCTCAGTGGTGCTGCTGTGGGAAAGGAAAACAGAGACCTGCTTAGGGAGTGAGCAGAATAGTCTTAGAATTCCCTGGGTTGCCCTGGCAGAGACATTTCCCTTTCTTGGAGTGCATTGGGAGTGGTACAGCCTCGCTGGGGACAGAAGGACTGCTGGTGCCAACATATTGCCCCATTACCTAGCATAAGAAAAAAGACAACTGGTGAGGGAAGCAAGCCTTGGTGCCAGCTATTTGTTGCACTTTACCATAGGTGTCAAACTTCTCTCTGGTCATGTGACTGATTTTCTGGGACAAACCAGCAAGTGACAAAAGCATCGAATCAGCATTGACCAGCATCACAGAGCAACACAGCACCTCCCAGTGGAGACTATAGCCAGTTATAACAAGCTATGCCTTCCTATGCCCTACAGGTGCAACTGTAATAGAGAAGTCCACCTGAGAGTCAGTGGAGCAGACCCATCCCCCAGAAGATCAGCATTAAACCCTCTTCCACACCAATCTACTGATCATAGAGTGTTGCTTCAGCTCTAGAGGAAATAGAATCTTGACACCAAGATACATCTAATTAAAATTTGCCACACAGTGCACAAGGTGAAACACCCTAACTAACCTAAGGGTAGGAAGGAGCAGCCAAAACACAAAGCAGAGTACTTATAGGACACCTGTTTTATGGCCCTCCTCTTAATATAGCTAATACACTCAGAAACAGGAATAAAACAGGCTTTCCTAACACACACACACAGTGACCTAGACAAAATGACAACATGGGGGAATTCACCCCAAAAGGAAGATCAGGAAGAATAATGGCCAGAGATTTAATCAATACAGATATAATTAAGATGTGTGAAACAGATTTGAAAAAAAAAAAAAAAAAAAACAACAACAATTATAAAGATACTACCTGGGTTTGAAAAAAGCATAGATGACAATAGAGAATCCCTTACTGCAGAGATGAATGTAATAAAAACTATTCAGGTTGAAATTTAAAATGCTACAACTGAATTGCAAACCCAACTGGATGGCATGATAATGAAGATGGATGAAGCAGAGGAAAGAATCAGAGATGTAGAAGATAAAATTATGGAAAATTAAGAAGCTGAGAAGAAGAGAAAAGAAAGTTGTTGGATCACGAACATAGGCCTAGGAAACTCAAAGATTACTTAAAATATAATAAAACTTGTATCATAGGAGTCCCAGAAGAAGAGAGAGAAAAGACAGAAGTTTTATTTGAGCAAATTATAGCTGAAAACTTCCCTAATCTGGGGAAGGAAACAGACATCAAAACCCAACATGTACAGAGACCACCCATTAAATTTAATAAAAGCTGTCCATCAGTAAAATGTATCATACTCAAATTTACAAAACACACAGCCAAGGAAAGAATCCTGAAAGCAGTGAAGGAAAAAAGTACTTTACCTATGAGAAAAGACTAACCTGCTTTCAGTAAATCTGTCCACAGAAACTTGGCAGGGCAGAAGAATGTGGCATGATACATTCAACTGCTAAACAGGAAAAATATGCAGTGGGGAATACTTTATACCACAAGGTTGGTTATTCAGAATAGAATGAGAGATAAAGTTTCCCAGACAAACAAAAACTAAAGGAGTTCATGATCACTAAACAAACCCTGCAAGAAATATTAAAGGGGACCCTTTGCGTAGGGAAAAAATACCAAAAGCTAGAAAAACATAAAAGGAACAGAGAATAACACCAGAAACCAACTTTACAAGTAACACGATGGCACTAAATTCATATTTATCAAAAATCACTCTGAATGCAAATGGGCTAAATACTCCATTTAAAATACATAGGGTATCAGAATGGATTAAAAAACAAGACCATGTATATAATGCCTATAAGTGACTCATTTTAGACCTAAAGACAACTGCACATGGAAGGTGAGAAGATGAATAACCACCATGCTAATAGACATCAAAAGAAAGTCAGAGTACCATACTTATGACAGACAAACTAAGTTGTTTTTTTTTAAAAGATTTTATTTTATTTATTTGACAGAGAGAGAGAGAGATCACAAGTAGGCAGAGAGGCAGGCAGAGAGAGAGGAGGAAGCAGGCTCCCTGCGGAGCAGAGAGCCCGATGCGGGGCTCGATCCCAGGGCCCTGAGATCATGACCTGAGCCGAAGGCAGCGGCTTAATCCACAGTGATAACTGATGAGAAAGAGAATTATATCATAATTAAGGGGTCTATACATTAAGATCTAACAGTTGTAAATACATATGGCTCCAATTAGGGAACACAGAAATTTTTTAAGATTTTATTTGAATTTATTTGATAAACAGAGATCACAAGTAGGCAGAGAGGCAGGCAGAGAGAGAGAGGGGGAAGCAGACTCCCTGCTGAGCAGAGTCCAATGTAGGTCTCAATCCCAGGACCCTGAGATCATGACCTGAGCTAAAAGCAGAGGCTTAAACCACTGAGCCACCAAGGCGCCCCAGAAATATCTAAAATAATTAAAAACAAACATAAATAAATTTATTGATAATAATACAATAACATCAGGGGACTTTAACATCCTACTCACAGCAATGAACAGATAGATCATCTAAGCAGAAAATCAACAAACAATGGCTTTGAATGACACACTGGACCAGATGGACTTAACAGATATATTCAGAACATTTCATCCTAAAGCAGCAGAATACACATTCTTTTCAAGTGCATATGGGACATTCTTCAGATTAGATCACATGCTGGACCACAAATCAGCTCTGAACAAGGACAAAAAGATTGAGATCATATTATCAGACCATACTCTATGCATATTATCAGACCATAACTCTATGAAACTTGTAGGAAACCACATGAAAAATATTGGAAAGACCACAAATACATGGAGGTTAAAGAATATCCTACTAAATAATTAATGGGTCAACAAGAAAATTTAGGAAGGAATTTTAAAAATACATGGAAACAAATAAAATGAAAACACAATAGCCCAAAACCCTTGGGATGCAGCAAAGGTTGATCTAAGAGGAAAGTATATTGTAATACATGTCTACCTCAAGAATCAAGAAAGGTCTCAAATATACAACCTCATCTTACAACTAAAGGGGCTAGAAAAGGAACATGAAATAAAGCCTAAAGCCAGCAAAAGAGGAATAATAAAGATTAGCACAGCAATAAATGATATAGAAGCAAACAAACGAAAAATAGTAGAACAGATCAAGGAAACTAATAGCTGCTTCTCTGAAAGAATAAAATTGATAACCCCCTAGCCAGACTTATCGAAAAGAAAACAGAAATAACCCAAATAAATAAAATAAAAAATGAAAGAGGAGAAATTACAACCAACACCACAGAAATGCAAACAATTATAAAAGAATATTATGGAAAATTATATGTCAACAAATTGGGAAATCTGGAAGAAATGGAAAATATTTAGAAACATAAACAAAATTGAAACAGAAAGAACAGAGAATTTGAAGAGATCCATAACAAGCAAACAAATTTAATCAATAATCAAAAATCTCCCAGCAAACAGAAGTCCAGGGTCCGATGGCTTCAAAGAAGAATTCTACCAGCTATTTAAAAATGAGTCAAAACCTACTTCTCAAATGGTATAAACAATAAAAATAGAAGGAAAACTTCCAAAATCATTCTACAAGGCCAGCATTATCTTGATTCTAAAGCCAGACAAAGACCCCCTAAAAGGGAGAATTAGAGACCAATATTCCTGATAAACAAGGATGCAAAATTTTTCAACAAGATACTAGAAAATTGAATCTAATAATATGTTAAAGAATTATTCACCACAATTAAGTGGAGTTTATTCCTGGGATGCAGGCATTGCTCAATATCAGCAAATCAATCAATGTGATAAACCACATTAATAAATGAATGGAACCTCATGATCCTCTCAATAGATGGAAAGAAAGCATTTGACAAAATAAAGCATCAATTCTTGATTAAAAACTTCAACACAGTAGGTATAGATGGTACATACCTTAACATCATAAAGGTCATATAGGAAAGAACTACGGCTGACAACATTCTCAATGGAAAAAAGCCGAGGCATTTCCCTCTATGGTCAGAAACAAGACAAGGACATCCATTCTCACCATTACTATTTAACATAGTACTGGAAGTCTTGGCCTCAGCAATCAGAGAACAAAAAGAAATAAAATGCACCCAAATAGGCAAGAAGGAGGTCAAACTTTCACTATTTGTAAAAACAAACAAACAACAACAAAAAAATAAAATAAAAAATTTGATACTATATGTAGAAAACCCAAAAAACTCCACCACAAAATTTCTAGACCTAATACATGAATTCAGCAAAGTTGCATAATATAAAGTCAATGTGTGGAAATCTGTTGCACTTCTATACATCAATAATGATGCAGCAGAAAGAGAAATCAAGGAATCAGTCCCATTTACAATTGCACCAAAAACATTAAGATACCTAGGAATAAACCTAAGGAAAAAGGTAAAAGATCTGTACTCTGAAAACTATAGGAAATTTATGAATGAAATTGATTATGACACAAATAATTGGAAAAATCTACAATCCTTATAGTTTAGAAGAGAAAAATACTGTTAAAACTTCTGTACTACCAAAAACAATGTACACATTTAATGCAATTCATATCAAATTACCAGAAACATTTTTCACACAGCTAGAACAAACAACCTTAAAATTTGTATGGAACAACAAAAGACCCTGAATCACATCTGGAGGCATCACAATTGTGGGCTTCAAGACAATATGGTACTGGCATAAAAACAGACACATAGATTAATGGAATAGAATAGAAAACCCAGACAAGACACACAAGTATATGGTCAAGTAATCTTTGACTAAGGAGGAAAGAATGTCCAATGGAAAAAATGGCAGCCTCTTCAACAAATGATGTTGGAAGACCTGGACAGCAATATACAGAAGAATGAAACTGGACCACTTTCTTACATCATAAACAAAAATAAATTCAAAACAGATGAAAAACCTAAATGTGAGATAGGAATCTATCAAAATCAGAGGAGAACACAAGCACCAACCTCTTTGGCCTCATAGCAACTTCTTACTAGACCTGTCACCAGAGTCATGGGAAATAAAAACAAAAATTAACTATTGGGACTTTATCAAGATGAAAAGCTTCTGCACAGCAAAGGAAACAACAAAGCTGAAAAGAAGCCTATGGCATGGGAGAAGATATTTGCAAATGACATATCTGATAAAAGGTTAGTATCCAAAATCTACAAAGAACTCATAAAACTCAACACCCAAGAAATAAATAATCCAATTTAAAAATGGCAGAAGATATAAATAGACATTTTTCCAAAGACATTCAGCTGGTTAACGGACACATGAAAAGATGTTCAACATCACTCATCATCAGGAAAATCCAAATCAAAACTACAATGAGATATTACCTCACACCTGTCAGAATACCTAAAATCAACAATTCAGAAAACAACAGATGTTGACAAAGATGCAGAGAAAGGGGAACCCTCTTACACTGTTGGAGAGAGTTCCAACTGATGCAACCACTCTGAAAAACAGTATGGAGGTTCCTCAAAAAGATAAAAATAGAACTACACTATAATCTAGCAATTGGGCTAGTAGGTATTTACCCAAATAATACAAATTGCAGATTCAATGGGGGTACATTCACTCCAATGTTTATAGCAGCATTATCAACAATAGCAAAACTGCAGAAAGAGCCCAAGTGTTGACTGACTAATGAATGGTTAAAGGAGAAGTGGTTATATCTATAAAATGGAATATTACTCAGCCATCAAAAAAATCGTGCTATTTGCAATGACATGAATGAACTAGAGTGTATTATGCTAAGTGAAATAAATAAGAGAAAGACAAATACATTATTATTTCACTCATGTGGAATATAAGAAACAAAACAGATGAGCATATGGGAAGGGAGAAAAAAGAGAGAGAGAAATGGAAGCAAAGCATAAGAGAATCAAGGATAGATAACAAAATGAGTGTTGTGGGAGTGAATTAGGTGGGAGATTGGTTAAAATGGTGATGGGCATTGATGAGGACACTTGTGATAAAGAGCACTATCACGTATAAATCATGTATCAGTGATCAATCACTAAATTCTACTTTTGTAATCTATCAAACTATATGTTAACTAACTAGAATTTAAGTAAAAATTTGGAAAAAAATAGTGCTACTACAGCTTTTTTGATAACCATTTGTATGATGACTAGTTCTCCATCTCCTCAATTTGAATCTGTAGGTGTTGTTAGGTCTAAAATGACCCTCTTGTGGGCAGCATATATTCCGGTCTTATTTTTTTATCCATTCTGACACCCTATGTCTTCTTTTTGGAAATTTTATTTATTCGTCATATTAAGGGGGGAGGACAGAGGAAGACAAGAGAGAATCTCAAGCAGACACCCCACTGAGCATGGAGCCCAATGTGGGGCTCCATCCCAGGACCCTGAGATCATGACCTGAGTCAAAATAAAAAATCAGACACTTCACCAAAAGAGATACCCAGGTGCCCCAGACACCCTGTATCTTTTGATTGGAGCATTATTCCATTTACATTCAGTGTAATTATTAATGGATATGTGTTTTTGCCATTTCATTACTTGTTCTGTGGTTATTTCTGGAGATATTCTCTGATCCTTTCTTGTTTTTATCTATGTTTTGCTGCCTTTCTGTAGAGATGTATTTCTATTTCTAGCTCTATTCTTTCCCCATTTATTAGAGGTTTTTGACATATGGTTGCAATTAGGTTTGTATATTACTTCTTCTGTGTATAATGGTCTACATTAAATCGAGTGTCATTGAAGTTTGAACCCATTCTTTACCCTTCTCCCCCTTCCACATTTTAGGTATGTGTTATTACATTTTATATAATTTTATTTTGTTACTTTCTTGAGTTATTTTTTTACCAAAATATTCATTTTTATTACTTTTGTGTTTCCTACCTGAATACTGTCAATTTTGTTCTATCCTTTTCACTCAAAATTTCTTACAGGGCTGATTTAGTGGTTATGAACTCCTTTAATTTTTCTTTGTCTATGAAATCTTTATTTCTCCTTCTATTCTGAATGGTAGACTTGCTGGATAGAGTATTCTTGGGTGCAGATTTCTCCCATTTAGCATTTTGAATATATCATGTCACTCCTTTCTGGCTAGCAAAGGTTCTGTTGAAAAAACCTCCTGCCAGCTGCATGGCTTTTTCTTGTAAATTACTGACTTTTTTGTCTTGCTGCTTAAGTTTTTTTCTTTATCACTATATTTTGGAATTTCAATTACAATATGTCTTGTTGTGGATCTGTTTTTGTGGATTTTCATGGGAGTTCTCTATGCCTTCCGAATCTGGATATCTGTTTCCTTCTTCAGATTAGGGAAATTTTCAGCTATTATTTCCTCAAATAAATTTTCTGCCCCCTTTTTTTCTTTTATTCTTCTGGGACTTCTATAGTATGACTGTTTTTATTTCTGATAAAGTCACTGATTTCTCTATGTATATTCTCATTTTACATAATTCTTTTTTCTCTTTTATTCAGCTTGATTGCTTTCCATTACTCTATCTTCTAAGTCACTCATTCATTCCTGTTTCTTCTAGTCTGCTGTTCATTGCATCAAGCATGTTTCTCATTTCATTTAATGAGCTTTTATCTCTGCTATGGTATTCCTGATCTCTGGGCTCATGCTCCTACTGTCTTTCTTTTCTCAAGTCCAGTAAGTATCCTTATGATCATTACTTTAAATACTCTATCAGGTATACTACTCATATCTCTTTCTCTTAGATCACTGGCTATGGTCTTGTCTTCTTCCTTCATTTGTGATAAATTTCTCTGTCTCCTCATTTTGTCTGCCTCTCTGTGTCTGTTTCTCTATGTTAAGAAAGTCACCTATATCTTGTGTTCTTGAAAGTAGTGACTTTATGAAAAGTATGCCTGGACTGATCTATAGAACTGTGTCTCCTGTTCACCAGAATCTGGCAATTCGGGAGAATTCCATGTGAGTTGCTTATACCCTGATGTGTCTGAGTCACTTTTCCTTTCCTTTCCTTTGTACTGTCTCTCTGCCTTTTGTTATCTGCACTGGTTCTCTGTGGTGTTAGTGAAACCCAGGAAGGACAGCTCAGGAAGGAGAGTTCCCACCATGGAACTTGGGGGTGGGGTAGTGATGTCAGCAAACTTTGCACTGTACCAGTAATAGGATGCTAGATCCCCCAAAGTGCTGCTGCAGCTGGGGCTGAACACAGGGGTGGCTGGGGACATGAGGCTGATTGTGGCATAGAACAGTGGCTGACAGCATACAGTTGGGCACTGTGTTGTGGCTGGGTGGGGCACACAGCAGCAGCTGTGCACCTGGTGGCTAGGCAAGGCTGGAACACCCCTTTAACAAAATCTGCTCTGAGCCTTGGACCAAGGCTATAAGTGACTGTGTGCCCTGCTTCCCACAGGGAGCCCTGTGTTTATGCTAGAACATCTCTCTTATTTTCAAAGTCACCCAACATGCTTTGAAATCAGTATGAACAGATCTGTCTCCCATTTGCTCCCACTATTGTGTAAACTGCCATTTATATGTTGCCCTTCCATGCAGGCTGGAGTCTCTTTAAGGGAAGCAACTCAGCTATCTCTTTCCCTCCCTGCTTATCCAGTGCTGCATCAACTGAATTTTAAAGCTACAGGATCATGGGGCATCTGGGTGGCTCAGTGGGTTAAAGCCTTTGCCTTCCGCTCAGGTCATGATTCCAGGGTCCTGGGATCGAGTCCCTCATCGGGCTCTCTGCTCAGCAGGGGGCCTGTTTCTCTCTCTCTCTCTCTCTCTCTCTCTCTCTCTGCCTCTCTGCCTACTTGTGATCTCTGCCTGTCAAATAAATAAATAAATAAAAATCTTAAAAAAAAAAAAAAAGGCTACAGGCTCCAAGTCCCACTGGTTTTACAAACTCAAAATTTGGCCCCTTTGGATTTAAAGCCAAATGTTATGGTAGTTAATCCTTCCCACCTGACCTCCCTGATGGAAAAGCCCATTTCTCTGCCCTCTCCATGCATTCAGCTCCCTTACTCCTGAAGACAGCCTCCTTCTGCCTTTCTGACCTTCCACAACTTTCAGATGACGTTCTTACTCTGTATTTAGTTGTGGAGTTTGTCCTGCCAGTCTTTGGATCACTCTCCAGTTTATTGACTTGAATGTGTATGATATCTAGTTGTAAATGAGGGATGGATGTGAGCTCAGGGTCCCCCTACTCCACTATCATTCCATGTTCTCTCTTGCTTCTTAATGTAGCTGTTTATTGCTATGAATTTCCCTCTTAGAACTGCTTTTACTGTGTCCCATAATTTCTGATCTGTTATGTATCCATTTTCATTTGGCTCAGGAATGTTTCTTTGTGTACCCTTTAGTTTCTTCTTTGATTCATTTGTTGTTCAGAAGAGTGTTATTCATTTCCATGTATTTGCAAATTTTAATTTACCTCTTATTATTTATATCTAGATTGATGTCATTAGAGAAGATACTTAATATGATTTCAATCTTCTTGAATTTGCTAAAACTTGTTTTGTGGCTTAATATATGGTCTATTTTAGACCATATAGACAAATGTCCCATTTGTGCTTGAGAAGAATGTGTATTCTCATGTTGTTGGATAGAATGTTCTGTATATGTCTGTTAGGTCCATTTGGCCTATAATTTTTTTCAAATACACTGTTTCCTTATAGATTCTGTTTGGGTGATCTATCCATTGGTGAAAGTGGGATATAACAGTCCTCAGTTATGACCATATTACTGTTTATTTCTCCTTTAATCCTGTTCATTTTTGCTTTATATATTTGGGTTCTCTAATGTTGGTTGTATAAATATTAACAATTGTTACCTCTTCTTGCTGGATTGACCTCTTTATTAATATTCAATGACCATCTTTGTCTCTTTTTATCCTTTTTAGTTACAAGTCTATTTTGTCTGATGTAAGTATAGTGACTCCTGTTCCCCCCACACCTTGGCTACCATTTGCTTGTAATAAATTTTTCCATCCCTTCATTCTCAATCTACGTATATCTTTAAGGATAATGTAAGTCTCCTATAGGCAGCATACTGTTGGATTTTTTAGCCTATTCACCCGTTCTATTTCTTTTGATTGGAAAATTTAATCTGTTTATACTTAAATACTTATTGATAAGTAAAGACTAAAATATTACCTTTTTGTTAATTGTTTTATGGTTCACTTTTTTGATGTGTTGTTCCTTGTTTCTTATCCTGCTGGTTTTTTTTTTTTTTGTATGTTGTAATGTCTTTTGGTATCACTATGCTGTGACTTCTTAATCATATTCTTTTGTGTAACTGCCACAGGTTTTTTCCTTGTGGTTACCATGAAAATTACATTAACTATCTTAAAATCATAACACTTTATTTTAAACTGGTAACAACTAAAACCTAATGTGAAAAGAATTCCTAAACTTTACACTTTAGTTCTCCTCTCCATCATAATTTGGGTTATTGTGGCTACAGTTTACATGTGTTTTATATTGTATAACTAATAACAGATTATTATAATAGTTATGGTTAATTTTACTATATTCATTTAAAAAAATTTTAAACTAGAGTTGTAAGTGAATTATGTGCCATAACCAAATTATAAAATCTAACTATATGTACTTAACATTACCAGTGAGTTTTACACTACTTTTTGTGTTTTCATGACATTAATTAGCATCTTTCTTCAGTTCATTTTTTTCTGTGGCAGGTATTGTGGTAATGAATTTCCTCAACCTTTTGTTTGGGAAAGTCTTTATACCTCCTTTATTTCTGAAGGACAGCTTCTCCAGGTATAATACATTTGATTGGCAGGGTTTTTTTTTGTTTGTTTGTTTGTTATTTTGTTGTTGTTGTTGGGGTTTTTTTGTTTTTGTTTTTGTTTTTTAATTTTCATAGTTCAAATAGGTCATGCTTTCTCTTCTGGCCTAAAATATTTCTGTTGAGAAATCCACCCATAGAGATGAAGGTACACTTGTATCTCCCTTTTCATACTGCTTTGAGAATGCTTCCTTAGTCTTTGACTTTTAATAATTTAATTATAATGTTTTCTGGTGTATCCCTATTTGGAGGTCTTTGGGCCTCGTGGACCTGGATGTTCATTTCTTTCTCAAGGTTCAGGAACGTTTCAGCCATTATTGTTTTTTTTTTTTCTCTTTTTTAAAAATTTAAATTTAATTAGCCAACATATAGTATATCATTAGTTTCAGATGTAGAGTTCAATAACTTGTCAGTTTTATTTAACACCCAGTGCTCATTACTTCAAGTGCCTCCTAAATGCCCACCACCCAATTATTCCCCCCACTCACCTCCCATCCAGCAACCTTCAGTTTATTTCTTGTAGTTAAGTCTCTCATGGTTTGTCTCCCTCTCTGATTAATTCTTATTCAGTTTTCCCTCTCTTACCTTATGATCCTCTGCATTGTTTCTTATATTCAACATAAGAGTGAAACCATATTATCATTGTCTTTTCTCTGATTGACTTATATCGATCAGTGTAATACCCTCTGATTACATCCATGTTGATGTAAAGGGTAAGGATTCATCCTTTCTGATGGCTGAGTAATAGTCCATTGCATATGTATATCACATATTCTTTATCCATTCATCTGTTGATGGACATCTGGGCTCTTTCCAAAGTTTGGTTATTGTGGACATTGGGGTGCATATTCCCCTTTATAGCATTACACCTCTATCCATGGGGTAAATACCTAATAATGTAATTCCTTGGTTGTAGAGTAGGTCCAGTCATCATTTTTTGAGGAATCTCAGTACTGTTTTTCTGAGTGGCTGGACCAGCTTGCATTCTCACCAACAGTGTAAGAGGGTTTTCCTTTTTCCACATCCTTGCCGACATTTGTTGGTTCCTGTCTTGTTAATTTTGTCCATTCTGACTGGTGTGAGGTGGTATCTCATTGTGGTTTTGATTTGTATTTCCCTGATGCCAAGAGATGTGGAGCTTTTTTCCATGTTTCTGTTGGCATTTGTATGTTTTCTTTGGAGAAATGTCTGTCCATGTCATCTGATCATTTCTTGATGGATTATTTGTTTTTTAGGTGTTGAGTTTGATAAGTTCTTTATAGATCTTGGATACTATCCCCTTATCTGATATGTCATTTGCAAATATCTTCTCCCATTCCATAGTTTGTCTTTTAGTTTTGTTAACTATTTCCTTTGCTGTGCAGAAATTTTTATCTTGATGAAGTCCCAAAAGTTTATTTTTGCTTTTGTTTCCTTTGCCTTTGGAGACATGTCTAGCAAGAAGTTGCTGCAGACAAGATTGAAGAGATTGCTGCCTGTGTTCTCCTCTCGGATACTGATGGATTCCTGTCTCACATTTAGGTCTTATGTCCATTTGGAGTTTATCTTTGTATATGGTTAATAATCTTGTTTCATTCTACTACATGCAGCTGTCCAATTTTCTCAACACCATTTGTTAAAGAGACTGTCCTTTTTCCATTGACTATTCTTTCCTGCTTTGTTGAAGATTGGTTGACCATAGAATTTAGGGTTCAGTGGTGCCTGGGTGCCTCAGTCAGTTAAGTCTATGCCTTTGGCTCAGGTCGTGATCTTGGGATCCTAGGATTGAGCCCGGTATCAGACTGCCATCTCAGTGGGGAGCCTGCTTCTCACCTCTCCCTTTGCCCATCCTTTCCACTCATGCTCTCTCTCTCAATATATATCTCAAATTAATAAGTAACATCTTTTTAAAAAAAAAGTGAGGGTCCACTGCTGGGTTTGCTATTCTATATCATTTTGTTCCAGTACCATAATTTCTTGATGATTATAGCTTTGCAATATAGTTTGAAGTCTGTCATTGTGATATCACCAGCTTTGATTTTCCTTTTCAACATTCCTTTGGCTATTTAGGGTATTTTCCGGTTCCATACAAATTTTAGGATTATTTGTTCCAACTCTGTGAAAAATGTGATGGTATTTTGATCTGAATTTTACTAAATGTACTAAATTGTTGTGGATAGCATAGACTTTTTTTTTTTTTTAGTTTCATTCAGGTTTTTATTTATTTCTTTTTATTTGTTTATTTACAGTATAACAGTGTTCATTGTTTTGGCATCACACCCAGTACTCCATGCAGTACGTGCCCTCCCTATTACCCACCACCTGGTTCCTCAACCTCCCACCCCACCTCCCCACCCCCCCCCGCTACCCCTTCATAACCCTCTAGTTGTTTTTCAGAGTCCATAGTCTCTCATGGTTCATCTCCCCTTCCAGTTTCCCTCAACTCCCTCTCCTCTCCATCTCCCCATGTCCTCCATGTTATTTGTTATGCTCCACAAATAAGTGAGACCATATGATACTTGACTCTCTCTGCTTGACTTATTTCGCTCAGCATAATTTCTTCCAGTCCCATCCATGTTGCTACAAAAGTTGGGTATTCGTCCTTTCTGATGGAGGCATAATACTCCATTGTGTATACGGACCACATCTTCCTTATCCATTCATCCGTTGAAGGGCATCTTGGTTCTTTCCACAGTTTGGCGACTGTAGCCATTGCTGCAATAAACATTGGGGTACAGATGGCCCTTCTTTTCACTACATCTGTATCTTTGGGGTAAATACCCAGCAGTGCAATTGCAGGGTCATAGGGAAGCTCTATTTTTAATTTCTTGAGGGATCTCCACACTGTTCTCCAAAGTGGCTGCACTAACTTGCATTCCCACCAACAGTGTAAGAGGGTTCCCCTTTCTCCACATCCTCTCCAACACACGTTGTTTCCTGTCTTGCTAATTTTGGCCATTCTAACTGGTGTTAGGTGGTATCTCAATGTTGTTTTAATTTGAATCTCCCTGATGGCTAGTGATGATGAACATTTTTTCATGTGTCTGATAGCCATTTGTATGTCTTCGTTGGAGAAGTGTCTGTTCATATCTTCTGCCCATTTTTTGATATGATTATCTGTTTTGTGTGTGTTGAGTTTGAGAAGTTCTTTATAGATCCTGGATATCAACCTTTTGTCTGTACTGTCATTTGCAAATATCTTCTCCCATTCCGTGGGTTGCCTCTTTGTTTTGTTGACTGTTTCCTTTGCTGTGCAGAAGCTTTTGATCTTGATGAAGTCCCAAAAGTTCATTTTTGCTTTTGTTTCCTTGGCCTTTGGAGACATATCTTGAAAGAAGTTGTTGTGGCTGATATCGAAGAGGTTACTGCCTATGTTCTCCTCTAGGATTCTGATAGATTCCTGTCTCACGTTGAGGTCTTTTATCCATTTCGAGTTTATCTTTGTGTACGGTGTAAGAGAATGGTCGAGTTTCATTCTTCTACATATTGCTGTCCAGTTTACCCAGCACCATTTATTGAAGAGACTGTCTTTTTTCCATTGAATTTTTTTTCCTGTTTTGTCGAAGATTATTTGACCATAGAGTTGAGGGTCCATATCTGGGCTCTCCACTCTGTTCCACTGGTCTATGTGTCTGTTTTTATGCCAGTACCACGCTGTCTTGATGATCACAGCTTTGTAGTAAAGCTTGAAATCGGGTAACGTGATGCCGCCAGTTTTGTTTTTGTTTTTCAACATTTCCTTAGCAATTCGGGGTCTCTTCTGATTCCATACAAATTTTAGGATTATTTGCTCCAGCTCTTTGAAAAATATCGGTGGAATTTTTATCGGAATGGCATTAAAAGTATAGATTGCTCTAGGCAGTATAGACATTTTAACAATGTTTATTCTTCCAATCCAAGAGCATGGAACAGTCTTCCATCTTTTTGTGTCTTCTTCAATTTCTTTCATGAGTGTTCTGTAGTTCCTCGAGTACAGGTCCTTTACTTCTTTGGTTAGGTTTATGCCCAGGTATCTTATGGTTCTTGGTGCTATAGTAAATGGAATCGATTCTCTAATTTCCCTTTCTGTATTTTCATTGTTAGTGTATAAGAAAGCCACTGATTTCTGTACATTGACTTTGTATCCTGCCACGTTACTGAATTGCTGTATGAGTTCTAGTAGTTTGTGGGTGGAGTCTTTGGGGTTTTCCATATAAAGAATCATGTCATCTGCGAAGAGAGAGAGTTTGACTTCTTCCTTGCCAATTTGGATACCTTTTATTTCTCTTTGTTGTCTGATTGCCATTGCTAGAACTTCTAATACTATGTTGAACAAGAGTGGTGAGAGTGGGCATCCTTGTCGTGTTCCTGATCTCAACGGGAAGGCTGCAAGCTTTTTCCCATTGTGGATGATATTTGCTGTGGGTCTTTCATAGATAGATTTTATGAAGTTCAGGAATGTTCCCTCTATCCCTATACTTTGAAGCGTTTTCATCAGGAACGGATGCTGGATTTTGTCAGATGCTTTTTCTGCATCAATTGAGAGGACCATGTGGTTCTTCTCTCTTCTCTTATTTTGTTCTATCACATTGATTGATTTGTGAATGTTGAACCAACCTTGCAACACAGGGATGGATCCCACCTGGTCATGGTGGATAATCTTTTGAATGTGCTGCTGGATCCTGTTTGCTAGGATCTTGTTGAGAATCTTTGCATCCATATTCATCAGTGATATTGGTCTGAAATTCTCCTTTTTGGTAGGGTCTTTGCCTGGTTTGGGGATCAGGGTAATGCTGGCTTCATAAAAAGAGTCTGGAAGTTTTCCTTCTGCTTCAATTTTTTGGAACAGCTTCAGGAGAATTGGTGTTATTTCTTCTTTGAAAGTTTGGTAGAATTCCCCAGGGAATCCATCAGGTCCTGGGCTCTTGTTTTTTGGGAGTTTTTTGATCACTGCTTCAATCTCATTACTAGATATTGGTCTATTCAGGTTGTCAATTTCTTCCTGGTTCAATTTTGGGAGTTTGTAGCTTTCCAGGAATGCATCCATTTCATCTAGGTTAGTATAGACATTTTAACAATAGTTGTTCTTCTAATCCATGAGCATGGAATGTTTCTCCATTTCTTTGTGGCTTCCTCAAATTCTTTCATAAGTGTTCTGTAGTTTTTCGAGTACAGATATTTTTCTTCTTTGGTTAAGTTTATTCCAAGGTCTCTTATGGTTTTTGTGCAATTGTAAATGGGATCAATTCTCCAATTTCTCTCTCTTCTGTCTCATTGTTGGTGTATAGAAATGCAAATTATTTCTGTGCATTGATTGTATATCCTGCCATGTTGCTGAATTCCTTCATGAGTTCTAGCAGTTTTTGGTTTTTGTGGAGTCTTTTGGGTTTTCCACATAAAGTATCATGTCAACTATGAAGAGTGAGAGTTTGACTTCTTTGCCAGTTTGAAAGTCTTTTATTTCATTTTGTTGTCTGATTGCTGAGGCTAGGGCTTCTAGTACTATGTTTAACAAAGCTGATGAGAGTGGGCATCCTTGCTATGTTCCTGACCTTTGGGAAATGCTCTCACTATTTCCCTTTGAGAACGATATTCACTGTGGGATTATTATAGATGGCTTTTGTGATATTGAGATATGTTTCCTCTATCTATCCCTACACTCTGTAGAATTTTAAGCAAGAAAGTGTGCTGTATTTTGCCAATGCTTTTTATGCACTAATTGATGGATCATATACTTCTTATCATTTCTTTTATTAATCTGATGTATCACATTTATTGTTTTGTGGATGTTGAGTCACCTTTGTAACCCAGGAATAAATCCCACTTGGTTGTGGTGAATTTTTTTTTTAATATACTGTTGGATCCTCTTGGCTAATATCTTGGTGAGAATTTTGGTATTCGTGTTCATCATGGATATTGATCTGTAATTCTCCTTTTTGGTGGGGTCTTTATCTGGTTTGGGAATTGAGGTAATGCTGGCCTCAAAGACTGAGTTTGGAAGTTCTTCTTTCATTTCTATTTTTTGAAACAGCTTCAGAAGAATAGTTATAATTTCTTCTTTAAATGTTTGTTAGAACTTCCCTGGAAAAACATAGAGCCCTGGACTCTCGTTTGTTATGAGATTTTTTATTGATTTCTCAATTTCCTTGGTGTTTTAGGTCTCTTTGGTTTTCTATTTCTTCCTATTTCAGTTTTGGTAGTTTATAAGTTTCTGGGAATGCACCCATTTCTCCAGGTTGCCTAAACTGTTGGCATATAGTTCGTCCTCATATGTTCTCAGTATTGTCTGTATTTCCTTGGTGTTGGTCGTGATCTCTCCTCTTTCATTCAGATTTTATTAATTTGGATTCTTTTTCTTTTCTTTTTGATAAGTCTGGCTAGGGATTTATCAGTCTTATTAATTCTTTTTTTTTTTTAAGATTTATTTATTTGACAGAGAGAAATCACAAGAGAGGCAGGCAGAGAGAGAGGAAGGGAAGCAGGCTCTCTACGGAGCAGAGAGCCCAATGTGGGACTCGATCCCAGGACCCCGAGATCATGACCTGAGCTGAAGGCAGCGGCTTAACCCACTGAGCCACCCAGTCTTATTAATTCTTTCAAAAAACCAACTTCTAGTTTTATTGATCTGTTCTACTGTTCTTTTGGTTTCTATTTCATTGGTTTCTGCTCTAATCTTTATAATTTTTCTTTCCCTGATTGGTTTAGTCTTTATAATTTTTCTTTCCCTGATTGGTTTAGGCTTTATTTGCTGTACTTTCTCCAGATCCTTTAGGTGAAGGGTTAGCTTGTGTATCTGAGACTTTTCTAATTTCATGAGAAAGTCTTATATTATGTACTTCCTTCTTAAAACCACCATTTCTACATCCCACGGGTTTTGAACAGTTGTGTTTTCATTTTCATTTGTTTCTATGATTTTTTAATTCTTTAATTTCCTGATTAGCCCATTCATTCTTCAGTTTGATGCTCTTTCACCTCCAAGTATTTGACTTTTTTCCAAACTTCCTCTTGTGATTGAGGTCAAGATTCCCTGAAAATATGCAAGGAATAATCCCAATCTTTTGGTTGTGGTGGAGACTTGATTTGTGACCCAGCATGTGATGTCTTCTGGAGAGTGTTCCATGTGTACTCAACAAAAATGTGTATTCTGTTGTTTTAGGTTGGAATGCTCTCTATATAACTTTGAAGTCCATTTGGTCCAGTGTGTCATTCAAAGCCTGGTTTCCTTGTTGATCTTAGATGATCTGTACATTGCTGTCAGCGGGTTGTCAAAGCCCCCTGCTATAATAGTATTATCAATGTGTTTATTCAATTTTGTTTTTAATTAGTTCACATAATTGGCTGCTTGCAAGTTAGGGACATAAATATTTTTTTCCCATTTTATTTATTTTTTCAGTGTAACAGTATTCATTCTTTTTGCACAACACCCAGTGCTCCATGCAAAACGTGCCCTCCCCATTACCCACCACCTGTTCCCCCAACTTCCCACCCCTGACCCTTCAAAACCCTCAGGTTGTTTTTCAGGGTCCATAGTCTCTTATGGTTCGCCTCCCCTTCCAAATTTTTTTTTTAATAAACATATAATGTATTTTTAACTCCAGGGGTACAGGTCTGTGAATCGCCAGGTTTACACACTTCACAGCACACACGATAGCACTTACCCTCCCCAATGTCCATAGCCCCCTCCCCCTCTCCCAATCCCACCTCCCCCCAGCAACCCCCAGTTTGTTTTGTGAGATTAAGAGTCATTTATGGTTTGTCTCCCTCCCAATCCCATCTTGTTTCATTTATTCTTCATAAATATTATAATTGTTAGTCTTCTTCTTGGATAGACACTTCAAGTATGATATAGTGTCCCTCTTCATCTCTTACTACAAACTTTGGTTTAAAATCTAATTTGTCTGATATAAGGATTGCTATCTCCAGATTTCTTTTAATGTCCATTAGTATGACAGATAGTTCTTCACCCCTTTACTTTCAATCTAGATGTGACTTTGTGCCTAAAATGAGTCACTTGTAGACCGCATATGGATGGATCTTGCTTTTTTAGCCAATGTGATACCTTATGTCTTTTGATTAGAGCATTTAGCCCATTTACATTCAGAGTAACTATTGAAAGATATGAACTTAGTGCCATTGTATTACCTGTAAAATTAGTGCTCCTGTGTATTGCCTTTGTTCCTTTCTGGTCTATGTTACTTTTGGGCTCTCTCTTTGTTTACAGGATCCCCTTTAATATTTCTTGCAGGGCTTGTTTAGTGATCACAAATTTAGTTTTTATTCATCCTGGAAGCTCTTTATCTCTCCTTCTGTTCTTAATGACAGCATTGATGGATAAAGTATTCGTGGCTGCATGTTTTTCTCATTAATACCCTGAATATATCATGCCAGCCCTTTCTAACCTGCTGTGTCTCTGTGGATAGGTCTACTGCCAGTTTAATGTTCCTTTCTTTGTAGGTCAGGGACCATTTGTCTTGAACTGCTTTCAGGATTTACTCTTTATTTCTGAAATTTGCAAGATCCACTATTATATGTCAGAGTGTTGATGTATTTTTACTGATTTTGATGGGAGTTCTCTGTGCTTCCTGGACTTGAATGCCTATTTCCTTCCCCAGATTAGGAAATTTCTAAGCTATAATTTGCTCAAATATACCTTCTTTCCCCCTCTCTTTCTTCTTCCTCTGCAACCCCAATCATTTTAATATTGCTTTGCTTTTTGGTATTGCTGATCAATCGAATCATCCCCTCATGGTCCAGTAATTGCTTATCTCTTTTGCTCCATTCTTTATTCTCCATAATTTTATCTTCTCTATCACTTATTCTCACTTCCGCCTCATTTATCCCAACAGTAAGGTTGCCTTATTGATTGCCTCTCAACATACCTTTTTTTAATTTCAAACTGATTCGATCTTAATTCTTTTATTTCTCAAGAAAGTGATTCTCTAGTGTCTTCTATGCTTTTTTTCAAATCCAGCTAATATCTTTATAATTTTTTTTCTGAATTCTAGCTCTGACATTTTACCAATATCCATATTTATTAAGTTTCTGGCAGTGATTACTACCTCTTGTCCTTTTTTCTGGAAATTTTTCCTTCTGGTCCTTTTGTCCAGAGAAGAATAGATGAACAAGAGAACAAAAAAGAAATAAAAAATGACTCTTAATCTCACAAAACAAACTGGGGGTTGCTGGGGGGGAGGTGGGTTTGGGAGAGGGGGAGGGGGTTATGGACATTGGGGAGGGTATGTGCTATCGTGAGTGCTGTGAAGTGTGTAAACCTGGCGATTCACAGACCTGTACCCCTGGGGATAAAAATACATGATATGTTTATAAAAAAAAATTGGAATGGGAGGTGAATCATAAGAGACTATGGACTCTGAAAAACAACCTGAGGGTTTTGAAGGGGCGGGGGTGGGAGGTTGGGGGAACAGGTGGTGGGTAATAGGGAGGGCACGTATTGCATGGAGCACTGGGTGTTGTGCAAAAACAATGAATACTGTTACGCTGAAAAAAATAAATAAATTTTAAAAAATGAAAATATCAACCACTACCCCAGCAAAATAAACACTAGGCAAATAAGAAAAGATCAGAAACCAAAAAACAAACAAACAAACAAAGAGGGGACAGGGGAGACTATAATGGAACAGGTGTACAGAACAGGATGATACACATGGTCCTGGGTGTATTTTGGTCTTTTTGTCAGAAGACAATTGATCCCAAAAGAGTAAAGAAAAACTAATTTATACACAAAAATACAATTGAACATAATGAAAGGAAGCCAAAAATAAAGAATATATCTGTAAAATGTAAATGTAAAAATGAGAATTAAAAAAGAGACTTTAAAAAAGAGTTGATAAAATAAAGAGCTAGTTGAAAAGAAAAAGAGAAAGAGAAAGAAAATTTTAAACTGGAAGACTAAAGGAGCATGAGAAAAAAACCTCAAATTCTAGATACTATTTTCCCCTAGGACACGAATTTTTTCAGTTCTGTGTGATCAATAGATTTGGTATCAGCCTGATGTTCCTGTTAATCTTCTGTGGGAGGGGCCCGTTACACTGATTCTCAGATTTCTTTGCCTGCATGGAGTTGCATCACCCCTTTCCAGGGGGCGGGCTCCAGCGTAAGCTGATTGGGGTTTCTCTATCTGGATTTTGTTCCCTGAAAGTTTTTTGTGTTGCTTTAGAAGATAAAGAAAAAAAATGGATGTGCCTCCATCTCCAGCCCTGGAACCAACTGATCACAGCCTGCCCTCTTCAATGTACCCTCAGGAAAAATCAGTCAAACACTTTTTGGGCACCAATCTCTGTAGACTCCTGCAGCACATACCACACTGATCTTCCAAGTGAAGAGAGTGGGGCCTTACCATGGCCAGCTGTTTCCTGTGTCCTTGCTCTGGGACCCTTTGCCTGATCCTGTGCACACCTGAGCTTCTCCTCTGATGGGAGAGAGGGCGTTCTCACAGAGGTTTTGCCACTTGCTGGGCCCTGTTTGGAGAGCTGTGGCCTGATCATGCCATGGTTTGTGGTTTATGGCAACACCTAGCTGAGATGCCAATCCTGCACTCACTGATTGCCATCTTCCCCATTCTGATGCCTGGGAACTCTGCTGCACTCAGTCACCCTCATTCTTTTTGTGACCCTGAGGATCCTGAGACCACCCTGTTTCACCTAGAATTCTGCCCCACTTTGCCACCTGAGCACCTTTCAGGCAGGGACATCCCTCACAGGAACTGTGGAATTCCAATTTTGCACTCCATTGCTATATCACCTTTTGGTAGCCAACTTCCAGAGGCTCCCTCTCCCTGTGGCTTATCTTCTGATATATCCCTTCAGATTCATTTCTTCAAACCTTCTACCTTGCAAAAAGTGGTAGATTTTCTATTTGTAGAATTACATCAATTATTTTCTTAGGTCTCAGGTTGAATTCACAGGTGTTCAGAACAATCTGATAAATAGCTAACTCAATTCAAGGGGCCAGATGATAGGAGGGTCCCCTACTCTTCCACCATCTTCCTTCCTTCTCTGCCATCATTGTCCCTTTCTCTGTATTTTTTCTTCTGGAAGTCCCATAATGCAAATATTCCTTCTTTTCAGTGTGCTCCATAAGTCTCATATGCTTTCTTCACTTTTTCATTCTTTTTTTTTCTTTTTGGTCTTCAGCCAGGTAATTTCTAATGGCCTGTTTTCCAGGTCACCGATTCTCATTTATGCATGGTCCAAATATACTTTTGAATTTTTAAAAAATTCTTCAGTTCAGTTATTGCATGTTTTTAAACCTAAGGTTTGTTTTTGATGGTTTCTATTGTATTGTTGAACTAATTTTGTTCATGCAGTTTTCCTAATTCCATTTAGTTGTTCGTATTCTTGTAGTTCCCTAAACTTCTTTAAGAGGATTTTGAATTCTTTGTGTCAGTCATATTTCTTCATTTCTTTAGGATCAGTTATTAAAGCTTTGTTATTTTCCTTTGGTGGTTTATATTTACCTGGTTCTTCATGATGCTTTATTCCATACTGTAGTCTGTGCATTTGAGTAATTGAACTCCTCTTAAGGACTTTACAGGTTTATTTTGGTAGATAGAGATCTTCACCAGTCAGTTCAATTTGTATTTCTTGGTATGTCTGCTGGTAATATCTTTGTGCACATGGGGCCTACTATTAGGGTCTGTATTTGGG
The DNA here is from genome assembly GCF_922984935.1 of Meles meles. Classification (NCBI taxonomy): domain Eukaryota; kingdom Metazoa; phylum Chordata; class Mammalia; order Carnivora; family Mustelidae; genus Meles; species Meles meles. The sequence continues at coordinate 72,697,322 of NC_060087.1, forward strand.
TGAGGCCACTGTTTAAACTCTGAGGTCAGGGGGGCGCCTGGGTGGCTCAGTGGGTTAAAGCCTCTGCCTTCAGCTCAGGTCATGATCCCAGGGTCCTGGGATCAAGCCCTGCATCCGGGCTCTCTGCTCAGCAGGGAGCCTGCTTCCTCCTCTCTCTCTCTCTGCCTGCCTCTCCCCCTACTTGTGATCTCTATCTGTCAAATAAATAAATAAAATCTTTTAAAAATAATAAAATAAAATAAAATAAACTCTGAGGTCAGGGATGGCGGCATGTGTCACTTGCTGAGAATAGTTAGATAAAACTGCTGGCTGGGTTCCCAACCCAAGTGAGTCTGTATGATCATCTCCATGGTATCCTGGATTTTCTGCTCAGGCTTAATGGATGGTCAGACCTAGATATTATAATCATTAGTAAATGGGGCTATTAATTCCCTTCCATAGCAGGGAAGCAGGATGCAGGGCTTTTATGGCTCATTGTTTGGGGACCTGGATCTGGCAAGAGTGTGCAGTGAATTCCCTGGTGAAGTGAGGCCATCATACTTGTTGAGCAGATGGGGAAAGACTTGTCTGTGCTCTGATCAAGTGCTACTGAAAGCATACTCTTGGATATGTTATGTGCTTCTCATGTGTTCTAAGTTCCCTGGTTGAACAGCCTGCAGGCTGCATTCAGCAATAAGTATTGTTATGAATTAGTTTCTTTGCTTGAGTGCAGTGGGAGAAGCAGCACTAAAGCCGGTAAAACACTTTTTTTTTTTTTTGCCTTAATGTAAGTTGACCCATGTCCCAAGTTCCCCAACCAAACAGGTCCACTGCCTTTCTATGTAAACTCTCAATTCTGCTTGCCCTACTCTTGGATTGATTGCTACTGGGACACACAGTTTCTAAGTGTTCTTTCCAGCCCTTCTTGTCAGATGGGACTGGGAGTCATTGCCAGTGGGATTATGTCTCAACTCTCTTGTTTGGGCAGGAAAGGAGGGGTCACTCTAGGTAGTTCTCAATTAACCAAAAACTAACTCTTGTTGGGAGGGTCCAGGAGCTACCTTCAGCTCTGGCTATGAATTAATCTCCCTGCCCCTGCATAGCAGGAGATCTCTCCATGTTCAGTACTGGCTTTGCTCTGGAGGTGATAAATTCTCTCCACCCACCTCTTGGTCTCAGCATTGCTGGTCTGCACAGCTTCCAAGTATTCTCACCAACCCCTTTGTTTAGATGTAGCTGGAAGACACTCTACAACAGGTGGGGCTGTGAATTAGCCCCATGTCTGAGCTTGTGCAAACCAGGCTCTAGGGTCAATGAAGCTCCTCATTTGAGGATCCAAATCAAGCAGAACTACACTGTGCCAAGTTCCCTGATCACAGTGCATCACTGACAGGAACTGCAAATATGAAGTTTGCCAAGATCCATATGCTGGTTTTTGCAAGCCCCTATCCTGCTTCTCCATCACAGTCAGATTTCTAGTTGTTGAACCCTGTAGATACTCTTGCAATCTCTATGGGGAAGGAGCAGAGTAGGCACTCCCACAAAGCAACCTAAACTGCTGGGGAGCACTGGTTGTCCACCTTCAGGTTCTTTTTTTGTTTAAATAAAAGAACCAGAGGTTCAGGGGAGATCTGTCTTCATGGTGCTGTGCTCACATGGAAGAAGAGCAATGCAGTCAACATGTAGCTGCTCCTCTTACCCCCTAATGCAGTCTGTTTTGTTGTCAATGCTGCATGGGAAGAGCTTTAGCCTCACTCCTGTGTTCTAGGATTCTCTCAATGGTTTATTGTTCTGGAATAGTTGTCAGTTCTTGTGGGAATGGGATAGAGTCATGAGCAACCATTGCTACCATCTTGGTGACATTACTCCCCTTAAGTTAGTATGTCTTGCTCTGTGAAATCATGAGGGGTTCATTTACTTTTATTTTTATGTTCTGTCATCTTTAAGATGTTCTCTTCATCCATATAGTCCAAAATGACCCACCCTACATCAACATTCCATCCAGGACTTGTTTGAAAGAGGTAAAAAGTAAGGCAAAGTCATACCTTCCCTTTAAAGATGCAACTTGAAATTTGTGTACATCACCTCTGTTCACATCTCAGGCAGAACAGTCATGTAACCATACTTAATTGGAAAGAAAACTAGGAACTGTTGTTTTATTCTGAGGATCTATGTATCAAGTTAAAATTATGAGTCCTATTGCTGTAGAAAAGGGGGAGCGTGGATATTGGGAGTACACCAGCACCCTCTGCCACACTAATTTCAAGTTGTGGATGACATTTACCATTCACTTTTACTTCTTAGGTGCAGGGCTTTGGTGAAAAAGCTGCTAAACCATGATGATATTGTGATTTGACCTCAACTAGGTTTGCTGCTGATTACCAGTCCTTTAAGTATCTTTAATAACTCTTTATGGTCTTCTCCACTGTAATTTTTCCAAAATTTCTTAATTTTCTTCAATGTTCAACCTTAGCCATATTCTTTTCTTGTCTATGAAATCTCTCTCAATATGCACTCTATCCATCCTAAAAATTATTCTGCATCCCTTATTTTTTATTCTGTCTTTAATAAGATGTACCTTTTTTACCAAAGCTACAACTCTACTTATCCATCCCTACCTGCATCCTCTATACCTTACTCCAACAATGAGTTATTGATTCTGAAATATGACATTTAATCCTTTTTTTCCCTTGAAAACATTCTCAGGTTTCTCCCTATCCCAAAACATACTTCCTGGACCAACTAATTCTGTAAAGTTACTATCATCCTCTATCTTTTACTTAATGTCAATTTTTGAAAGCACATTTTTTGCCCGCACATTAAGCCATTTTATTTAACTAAAAATTTCCTTTCTTCTTTACATATAGGATTCTTGCTTTCTTACTTTTTTTTTGTTTGTTTGAGTACAGTTGATACACAATGTTCCATTACTTTCAAGGTTATAATGTAGTGATTCAACAAGTTTACACATTCTATTGTGTTCACTACAATGTACCTACCATCTGTCTCCACACTTTGCTATGACAATATCATTGATTATATTCCTTATGCTGTCCCTTTTATTCCTGTAATTTATTCATTCCATAAGAAGTCTGTATCTCCCACTCCCCTACACTCATTTTGTCCACCATTCCAGCCACCTTCCCTCTGACATAGTTATCAGTTTTTTCACTCTATTTATAGGCCTGATTCTGTTTTTTGTTTCTTTGTTCATTTGTTTTTATTTTAGATTCCACATATGAGTGAGATAATACGGTATTTGTCTTTCTCAGTCTGACTTATTTCATTTAGCATTATACCCTCTAGTTTCAACCATGTTGTCTCAGATGGCACAACTTCAACTTTTTATGTCTGCATAATATCCCATTAAATATATATATCACATCTTTCTTATTCACTTGTCTATTGATGATTACAAGTTTCTTTTATATCTTGGCTATTGCGAATAATGCTGTAATAAACATAGGGGTGTATATTTCTTTTCAAAATACTGTGTATTTTTTTCCTTTGGGTAAATACCCAATAGTGAAGTTATTGGGTCATATGTTATTTCTATTTTTAATTTTTGCAAGAACATTTTTATTGTTTTCCCCATTGCCTATACCAGTTTACATTCCCGCCAACAGTGTATCAGGGCTCCTTTTTCTCCACACCTTCACAAATGCTTGTTATTTCTCATGCTTTCAATTTTGATTTTAGCCATTTACAGGTGTAAATTTATCATCTTTTTTTTTTATTTGACAGAGAGAAATCACAACTAGGCAGAGAGGCAGTCAGAGAGAGAGGAGGAAGCAGGATCCCTGCGGAGCAGAGAGCCTGATGCGGGGCTCAATCCCAGGACTCTGGGATCATGACCTGAGCTGAAGGCAGAGGCTTTAACCCACTGAGCCACCCAGGCGCCCCTAAAGTTATCATCTTATTCTGGTTTTGCTTTTCCCTGATGATGAGCAACATTGAAGCATATTTTCATGTTTCTGTTGGCCATTTCTGTCTTCTTTGGAAAGATATCTATTCTGTTCTTCTGCCCATTTTTAATCAGATTATTTGGGTTTTGTTGTTGTTGAGTCATAATAGTTCTTTATATATTTTGGATATTAATCTCTTATGAGATACATCATTTGCAAATATCTTCTCCCATTCGTAGGTTGTCTTTTTGTTGTTGTTGATGGTTTCTTTTGCTATAAAAAGCTTTTTAGTTTGATGTAGTCCCAACAGTTTGTTTTTACTTTTGTTTCCCTTGTCTTATCTACAAAAGTGTCAGTACAACCAATATCAGAGAAATTCTTGTAACATTGTTATGGCTTCAGGTCTCACATTTAGGTCTTTAATCTATTCTGAGTTTATTTCTGTGTACAGTGTTAAAAAGTGGTGCAATTTCAAGTAGCTGTATAATTTTTCAGTACCATTTACTGAAGACTGTCTTTTCCCCATTGTATATTCTTTCCTCCTTTGACATAGGTTAATGGACCATGTAACTGTCAGTTTATTTTTAGGCTCTTTATTCTGTTCTATTGATCTATGTGTCTATTTTTGCACCAGTACCATACTGTTTGATGATTACAGCTTTGTAGTAATAAATCTTGACATCTGGAATTGTGATATCTCCAGCATTGTTTTCATTTCTCAAGATCGCTTTGGCTATTCAGAGTCTCTTTTGATTCTCTACAAATTTTAGTATTATTTGTTCTAGTTTTGTAAAAATGAAAATTCTCCTGGTATTTTAATAAGGATTGCATTGGATCTGTATATTGGTTTGGCTAACATGGGCATTTTTTTAAAAAGACTTTATTTATTTGACAGAGAAAAAAATTACAAGTAGGCAGAGAAACAGGCAGAGGGGAGGGGGAAGCAGGATCCCTGCTGAGCAGAGAGCCCAATATGGGGCTCAATCCATGATCATGATCTGAGCCGAAGGCAGAGGCTTAACCCCTGAGACACCCTGGCACCCCTAACATGGGCATTTTAAAAATATTAATTCTTCCTATCCATGAGCATGGAATATCTTTCCATTTGTTTGTGACTTCTTCAGTTTCTTTCATCAGTGTTTTATAGTTTTTATAGTACAGATCTTTCACCTCTTTCCTTAGTTAAAGTCACATTTCTTTGCAACTGACTTTCCTAAATATATTCTGTTTTTGTCATCTCTTTGGCCATTACCCCATGCTCACTTGTGAAAATCTTGCCTTTTCCTCATATTCTCTCAAATGTTACCTTCCTTATCTCTACAACTAAATAAAATTATTTCTCTTCTGACCTATTACCCATATGACAGAAACAGCTATTATCAAAAGTTTATATCTGACGGGGACTTCTCGTTCATTATTCATATAATCTTCACAATGACCCTAGGAAAAAATTATTATTCCCTCAGTAAAATAACTTTCATTCATGCTACAAAAGTGAAAATCATAAGCAAGCATTATCCATAGCTTTGAGAAAATCACTATAGTATTTTGATGTTTGTTCTAGTTTTTAAAGACATTATTAATTATAAAACCATGAGAGAAGGTGGACTCTGAGAAACAAACTGAGGGTTTTGGATGGGAGGGGGTAAGGGAATAGGTGAGTCTGATGGTGGGTATTAAGGAGGGTATGTATTGCATGGAGCACTGAGTGAGATACATAAAAAATGAATCTTGGAACACAGAAAAATTAAAATAAAATTAAAAAAAACAAAATTAATGTATGATTGTGGCATGTATCAAAAATATAAACAATAAAGAATAATTTCCCCCAACTCCTCTCCACGTGCACTTCACTGAAATAACTAATATCTTCAGTCTTATATTTTCTTTTCCACACCCTTGTCTTACAAACATGGGATAATGCTATACACATTGTTCTTTAAATTGCATTTGCAATTAAGAAAATATCTCAGATACCCATCTAGGTCAAGATTTAAAGATATAAGGTATTCCTTTTACCAGGAAAAAAATCTGCAATTTTTTTTACACCATGATATACTCTCCTATTGATGATTATTCAGGTCACTTCCAACTTTTGTACTATTAGAAGTCATGCTGCATATAACATCCTGATACATGCTTATGTAGTAGTACTCTTTGTACTAACAACTTAGTAATTTTCAAGTTAATTGAGTTCCAATCATAAGCTAAATGTGAATATCCTTAGTATTGAACTAAATTAGTTTTAAAATTCATATGAAAGAGAAGGTATTTCAGAATAACCACAGTTTTCTTATCTGTAAACTGAGTGTAATAAGGATAAATGATATTCTGACCTCATAAGGCTATCAGGAAAAGTAAATGTTATATTAATATAGTCATATTTACTGATCACTTGCTTTCTATAATAAAATATATTAACACAATAAAAAATAAAATAATAAAATAAAATATATTAAATAGTCCCTTCCTTTTAAGAATTTTCAACAAACGTTATATTTCTTATATTATCATAGTTCTTTGCTTGTTTTCTCTTCATATCATGTTCCATGCTAGTCTAAAGTACAGCTATTTTGGAAGAGTATCACTAGTAAGAAAATGGAACTTTATAAAAGATTATTACCTAAAAAGATGATAGAGCACTGGAAGCAAGAAGAAATCAGATTGGTTTATTTGGAATTGAGGGAAAAAGATACAGAAAGCATTCTATATATAATAAAAAATTTCTGTTAAATTACATTAATTTGGGATAATTTGGGATAACAAGTTTAGTCAAGTAGCAAAGTGCCTAAATAATATATAATTTATTTAACTTTTTAAATTTGTTGATATATAATCAACTTATTGTTGGCATGATTATGTCCTGAAATTTTTGTTTCTGAATTTATTCATACCTTGAAAAATCTCACTTCATAGTAATCTTTAAATGATATGACCAGCCCAGGTTGCATTGAAATAATGTATTTGTTCTTGCTTTAAAAAAGTGTCCAAATTAAAGAAAGAGTTGACACATTTTTACAGAAATCATATATGGCATAAAATGAATCATTCTTGAATAACTTTTTTGTCCAAAGTAATCAAATACATAAATTTTCTAAAGCATGTCATGACACAGTTAAAATTTGTACTTGAAAATCAAAAGAAGGATGAATTTACTACAAATACCTACACTTTCATGTATTTACACTGGAGATTATTTAGGGTCTTTTTAACAGTTATCCTGTTAAGTTTGAGAGAGTTATCTCCTAATCTGTTCAAACTAATACCCGTATATGAGTATCAATTATATTGATGCTTTCTAAGGAGATTGTCTTTCCAAAGCAGTTGATTAAAGATTGAACATTTTTATGCATTTTGGTATGAATTTAAACAGAAACATAGAGTGTGGTTTTATGTCGGTGTGATCTATGAAATGAACACATGTTCCTGCCATTCTCTAGCTACTTAAAATAGTGCCTTTCTTTTGAAAGGACACAACACAGCAGTTATAATACGTTGAATGAAAGTGAAGTCCTAAACCCAACTTTTTGAACTGGTTCCTAGTATGTGACCCTGGAGAGACTGACTGATATGGACTCTTAACACTGAAAATATATGATTCATTCTGAGACACCAACTCACTGGTATATTATTTGTCTGCAGCCAAGTGATTCACTGAGGGAGACAAAAAGTTGCACTTTTCAGGATTAATTTAATTTCCAGGACAGGAGATGAGGGACCTAATTTTTCATTGTTAGCGTAGGATTTTATTAGTCCCTCCTACAGTGACATAGTAAAGAACAAGTAAATTAATTCTGATTCCCCCTAGGGTGTGCAAACTTTGGAACTTAAAAATCCTTGTCACCAAACACCATGAAGCTAATGGACATCCTCTAAAACCTGGTGATTCTCATGTCAATGTCTTTTCAGTTCACTTTGCTAGAGTCCAAATTGATTGATAGCCTCCAAAACCACCAAAGACCATTTGAACCTTGAACAGTTGGGATCTGGGAGACTTACACTTAAGAAAGCCCTTCAGGACATGAGCAGACATTTCTGGAAAGAAGACATCCAGATGGCCAACAGACACATGAAAAAGTGTTCCACATCACTCAGCATCAGGGAAATACAAATCAAAACCACAATGAGATATCACCTCACACCCGTCAGAATGACTAAAATTAACAAGTCAGGAAATGACAAATGCTGGTGAGGATGCGGAGAAAGGGGGAACCTCCTACACTGTTGGTGGGAATGCAAGCTGGTGCAACCACTCTGGAAAACAGCATGGAGGTTCCTCAAATAGTTGAAAATAGAACTACCCTATGACCCAGCAATAGCACTACTGGGTATTTACCCCCAAAGATACAAATGTAGTGATCCTAAAGGGCATGTGCACCTGAATGTTTATAGCAGCAATGTCTACAATAGCCAAACTATGGAAAGAACCTAGATGTCCATCAACAGATGAATGGATAAAGAAAGTGTGGTATATATACACAATGGAATACTATGCAGCCATCAAAGAAATGAAATCTTGCCATTTGAGATGACATGGATGGAACTAGAGGGTATCATGCTTAGTGAAATAAGTCAGAGAAAGACAACTATCATATGATCTCCCTGATATGAGGAAGTGGAGACGCAACATGGGGGGCTGGGGGAGTAGGAGAAGAATAAATGAAACAAGATGGGATCAGGAGGGAGACAAACCATAAGTGACTCTTAATCTCACAAAACAAACTGAGGGTTGCTGGGGGGAGGGGGGAAGGGAGAGGGGGGTGGGGATATGGACATTGGGGAGGGTATGTGCTATGGTGAGTGCTGTGAAGTGTGTAAACCTGGTGATTCACAGACCTGTACCCCTGGGGATATAAATACATTATATGTTTATTTAAAAAAAAATTAAAAAATAAAGAAAGGAAAGCCCTTCAGGGACCAGTCAGAGATTCTAAAGAAATGCCAAAATGTCTGCTTGATTTTTTTTTTGTAAACACTTGAAACCCCAGGACTCCCATTTTATAATGAACTACATGACCTCTACCACTTCCAGTGTCAAAGAAACCATCACTATATGACCTTACACTCATAATATCTGTAATAACTAATAGTTATATAATGCACTCATCATTTCTAACAAAAGGGGACATCAAAACAGAAGGCCTCTTTGAGGCAATTATTAACCTTGCCAGGAGATTTTTCTCCTCACAACATTCAGGCTGCTCCTAGAAATCTTCACCAAGTCTAATGACAAACAGCCTAATTGTACATTTTTAAATCATAAAAGCATATATAGAGGTATCACAAATTACTTAAGTATTTTTATAGATTTTTTTATTTACATTCTAAAAAATAAATATCTGGTGTAATATTGTCTTCAAGAGTGAAATTTAGTGATTCATCACTAAATATATAATATAATATATATATTCATCACTAAGTATATAAGATATACAAATATATTAATACATTATATGTAATATATATATATAATTCATCAGTAAATATGTAATGAATATCATTTTATATATTATATATAATGCCCAGTACTTTTCACAAGTTTCCTCTTTAACACCCATCACCCATTTGCTGATATCCCTTCCATCAACCTTCAGTTTGTTCTCTATACTTATGGCTTGTCTCCCTTTATTTTTTTCTAACCCCTATGTTCAGCTGTTTTGTTTCCTAAATTCCACATATGAGTGAAATCATATGATATTTGTCTTTCTCTGACTGACTTATTTCGCTTAGCATAAGACACTCTAGTTCCATCCACACTGTTGCAAACAGCAAGATTAAAATCTTTTCTTTAAAATTTATTTATTTGACAGAGATCACAAGTAGACAAAGGCAGGCAGATAGAGAGAGACAGAGGAGGAAGCAGGCTCCCCGCTGAGCAGAGAGCCCGATGTGGGGCTCGATCCCAGGACCCTGGGATCATGACCTGAGCTGAAGGCAGAGGCTTTAACCCACTGAGCTACCCAGGTGCCCAAGATTAAAATCTTTTTGATGGCTGAGTAATATTCCACTGCTTATATATATCACTTCTTCTTCATCCATTCATTGGTCAAGGGACATTTGGGTTCTTTCCATAATTAGACTACTATTGGTAATGCTGCTATAAACATCAGGATGCATGTGCCTCCTTGAATCAGTATGTTTGTATTCTTTGGCTAAATATCTAGTAATGCAAACTGGATCATGGGTAGTTCTATTTTTAATGTTTTGAGGAACCTCCATACTGTTTCCCAGAGTGGCAGCACCAATTTGCATTCCCACCAACAGTGTAAGAGGGGTTCCTTTCTTTGCATCCTGGCCAACACCCGTGGTTTCCTGCACTGTTCATTTTAGCCATTCTGACTGCTATGAGGTGGTATCTCATCATGGTTTTGATTTGTATTCTCCTGATAATGAGTGATGTTGAGCATATTTTCATGTGTCTGTTAGCCATCTGTATGTCTTCTTTGAAAAAATATTTCTATTCATGTCTTATGCCCATTTCTTAACTGAATTACTTGTTTGGGGGTGTTGGGTTTGGTGTTTTATAGATTTTAGGTACTAACCCTTTATCAGATATGTCACTGCAACTATTTTCTCCCATTCTGAAGGTTGCCTTTTAATTTTATTGTTTCCTTCACTATGCACAAGCTTTTATCTTGATAGTTCATTTCTACTTTTGCTTCCCTTGCCTCCAGAGATAAGCCAGTAAGAAGTTGCTATGGCTAATTTCAAAGAGGTTGCTGCCTGTGTTTTCCTCTACAATTTTGATGGTTTCCTGTCTCACGTTTAGATTTTTCATCCATTTTTAATTTATTGCTGTGTATGGTATAAGACTGTGGTCCAGTACCATGCTTTTGCATGTTGCTGTCCAGTTTTCCCAACACCGTTTGTTGAAGAGACTGTCTTTCTTCCAATCCATGAACATGGAATGTTTTTCCATTTCCTTGTGTCATCACCAGTTTCTTTCATGGGTTCTATAGTTTTCATAGTACAGATCTTTTACCTTTTTGGTTAGGTTTATTCCTAGGTATCTTATGGTTTTGGGTGCAATTGTAAATGGGATTGATTCCTTGATTTCTCTTTCTGCTTCTTCATTATTGCTGTATAGAAATGCAAACATTTCAGTACATTGATTATACATCCTGTGACTTTGTTGAATTTGTGGATCAGTTCTAGCTATTTTCTGGTGGAGTTTTTCAGGTTTTCTACACAGAGTATCATGGTGTCTGTGAATGGTGAAAGTTTGACTTCTTCCTTGTCTATTTGGATGCCTTTTATTTCTTTTTGTTTTCTGATTACTGAGACTAAGACTTCCAGTAATATGTTAAATAACGGTGGTGAGAGTGGACATCCTTGTACCATTCCTGACCTTAGAGAAAAAGGCTTCACTGTTTCCCCAATGAGGATGATATTAGCTGTGGGTCTTTTGTATATTGCCTTTATGATGTTGAGGGATGTTTCTCCAATCCCTACTTTGTTGAGGACTTTTTATCAAGAATGGATGCTGTACTCTGTCAGATGATTTTCCTGCATCTATTGAAAGGAGCATATGGTTCTTATCCTTTCTTTTACTAATGTGTTTTATCACATTGATTGATTTGTGAGTGTTGAACCACTCTTGTAACCCAGGAATGAATCTTACTTGATTGTGAATAATTCTTTTAATGTACTGTTGGATTTGATTTTCTAGATTCTCCTTGAGAATTTTTGCATCCATGTTTATCAGGGATATTGGCTTCTAATTCTCCTTTTTAGGGGATCTTTGTCTGGTTTTGTAATCAATGTAATGCTGGCCTCATAGAATTAGTGTGGAAATTTTCCTTCCATTTCTATTTTTTAGAACAGTTTGAGAAGAATAGATATTAACTCTTCTTCAACTGTTTGGTAGAATACTGGGTCACAAATCAGGCCTGATTTGTGACGCAGTATGTGATCTATTCTGGAGACTGCCATGTGTACTCAAAAAAAATGTGTACTCATCTGCTTTAGGATGAAATATTATGAATATATCTGTTAAGTCCTTCTGGTACAGAGGGTCATTTGAAGCCATCGTTTCCTTGTTGGTTTTCTGCTTAGATGATCCATTGCTGTAAGTAGGGAGTTAAAGTCCCCTGATATTATTGTATTATTATCAATGAATTTATTTATGTTTGTATTAATTGTTTTATATATTTGAGTGTTCCTGAGTTGGGGGCATAAACATTTACAACTGTTTAATCTTCTTGTTAGATAGACCCATTTATTATAATATAGTGCCTTTCCTCACCTCGTGTTACAGTCTTTGGTTTAAAACCCAGTTTGAGGGGCACCTGGGTGGCTCTGTGGGTTAAGCCTCTGCCTTCGGCTCAGGTCATGATCTCAGGGTCTTGGGATCAAGTCCCATATTGGGCTCTCTGCTTGGTGGGGGGCCTGCTTCCTCCTCTCTCTCTCTCTCTCTGCCTGCCTCTCTACCTACTGGTAATCTCTCTCTCTGTCAAATAAATAAATAAAATATTTTTAAAAAAGAAAGTGAGGGGATAGAGAACCATATATCATGCTAATGGACATCAAAAGAAAGCCAGAGTAGCCATAGTGATATCAAACTCACTTTCAATTAGCAGGTGTCTTTAGGTCTAAATGAGTCTCTTGTAGACAGCATACACATGGGTCTTGTTTTTGTTGTTATTGTTGTTTTGCTGTTAATCCATTCTGATACCCTATGTATTTTCTTTGGAACATTTAGTCCATTTACACCCAGAGTAATTTTTGATAGATATGAATTTAGTGTCATTGTATCACCTGCATAATCAGTATTTCTGGAGTTTGTCTCTGTTCCTTTCTAGTCTTTGTTGCTTTTTGTTTTTGTTTCCCACTCAAAGAGTCTTTAGTATTTTTTACAGGGCTCATTTAGTGGTCATCACCTCCTTTAGTTTTTGCTTTTCTGGGAAGCTCTTCACCTCTCTTATTGTGAATGACAGCCTTGTTGGATAGGGTATTCTTGGCTGCATATTTTTCCCATTGCACATGTTGAATATATACCATTCCCTTTTGGCCTGTCATGTGTCTGTGGACAGATCTGCTGCTAACCTATTTTGTGTTCCCTTTTAAATTTAGGGATTTCTTTTCCAAAGTTGTTTACAGGATTCTTTCCTTATCTCTGTATTCGGCAAATTTTGGTTTTGGCCTGCTTTTGTTGATTTTGTTGGGAGTTCTCAGTCCCTCTTATATTTGGATGTCTGTTTCCTTCCCCAGAATAAGGATGCTTTCAGCTATAATTCGCTCAAATAATCCTTTTATCCCTTTAAGCCTCTTTTCTTATTCTGAGAATCCTGTGATATGAATGTTACTGTGTTTTATGAGGTCACTTAGTTCCCTAAGTCTACATTTGTGATCCAATATTTTTCTTTCCCCCTTCTTTTCAGCTTTATTATATTACATAATTTGTTCTTCTATATCACTTATTTAATCCTCTGTTTTTTTCCATCCTTGTGGTCCCTACATCCAGTCCATTTGCATCTCAGTTATAACCTTTTTTTTTATTTTGGACTGACTAGCTTGAAGTCCCTAATGTTTTCTATGTTTTTTGTCCTCAAGTTCAGCTATTATCTTTATGATTGTCCTTTGATAATCTGGTTCAGACATACATTTATATCTTTTTAAATTAGATCCCTGGCCATGACTGCTTCTTATTCTTTCTTTCTGGGTGAATTCCTCCATCTTATAATTTTTTCTATGCATCTGCCTTCTGTCCATTAGGAAAGCCTGTTATATTTCCAGTTTCTGAACGTAATGCTTATATTAAGAAAAGGTGTTATACTCTTCAGGGCCTGGTGCTTTAGGATGTGTTTCTGCTGTATGCTGTGTGTACTCTACTGTTTTGTTTTGGCTGGTCTTTCCCTCAGATCAGTCCTATGTTGAGTTTCACATTGACTGAAATGGGGGCTATTTGGAACTTGTCTTCTGTGTGGCAAGTTTTAACTAGGTGTGTTTTGGTCTGCTTGTTAAAAGATGCTAGATTCTATTTCCCCTAGAGCTGAAGCTTTGCAGCATTTTATGGTCAATAGACTTGGTACATGAGGGGGGTTTGTACTGGTCTTCTGAGGGAAGAGTCTGCTGCTTTGACTCTCAGCATACTTGTCCTGCTTCAGAAGCACCTACAAAGCAGGCAGGGCAGGGCAGGGCTGGTATAAACTGCTCGAGACTCCACTGTGCTGGTCATTGATAGGCAGGTGTAAAAATGCCATCAGCTGATTTTCTTGGTCCCAAAGAGGGGAGTAGTTTTTGCCTACTGCTATTCAGGAAGCCCTCAAATAAGAGGAAACAATCTGTCTTCCTTTGTTCCAGGAATACTTCAGGTCCCTGCTTTCATCCTGTCTGTGCCCACTCTCCAGGACCGTGCTCCTGTGTTTTATTTCAGGCACACTAGATGAGTTTCACTCCAACTTTTAGGGACTGGGAACAGCACAGACCACACTGAACTTCTCGGGGAGGGTCTCACTACACTGTGGCTAGTGCTCTTTTTCCCAGAAGGGCAGTTGTATGAACATACAGGGGCTTGGAGATTTAGGTAAAGTGCAGCAAAAAACCAGCATCCAGGTTAGGTGTCCTCAGCAGGCATCCCTGCTTGTTTGTTAATTACTGAGGCAGCTCAATGGTGCCTGTCTGCTCTTTGATCCCTGGAGAGAAAATGCCACCTCTCCCAATTGCACTCAAAGAGAGGGAACCATTACTCGCAGTGTCACCCATGGGATCATCAGCCCACACTGTCTGTTCCTGGGCTTCTGCCCTCTTTCTCCACAGGAAAATCTTTATGCCCGCCAGGCTCTACCTGGTTATGGTGTGGACTTCTAAAACTTCAGACTTTGAGCTCCACTCCTTCTAAAACTTGCAACAATCAGCCCCTCTTGTTTTCCCCATCAGTGATTTTGGGGAAGTATTTATCTTGTACAATGCCCTGCACTCTGTTCTCTCTCTCTTGTTCTTTCTCCTCTGCCCCAGATCCCTCCCCTCTGCAGCATCAGTGACTCTTTTCTTCCATATATCACACCTCCACACCTATTACCTTCCATCATGTGCCCCCTTTTCTCCTTTTAATTCTGAAATTTGTTCTCTCAGTCCTCAAAAAGATTTCCTGGGTGTTCAGAATAATATGATATTTATTTAGCTGTTTCCAAGGGACAAGGCAAGGGTAGGGTCCTCCTACTACTCCACCATCTTAATTCCTCCCCTTCATTCATCAATGTTTTATAGTTTTTAGAATACAAATCTTTCACCCCTTTGGTTAGGTTTATTCCTAGGTATCTTAGGGTTTTTCATGAAATTATAAATAAGATTGATTCCTTAATTCATTTTTCTACTACATCATTATTAGTGTTAGAAAAACAATAGATATCTGTATGTTGATTTTGTATCCTGCAACTTTACTGAATTCATGTGTCAGTTCCAGCAAATTTTTGGTGGAGTCTATTGGGTGTTCTATAGAGAGTATTATGTCATCTGTAAATAGTGAAAGTTTGACTTCTCTCTTGCTGATTTGGATTCCTCCTATTTCTTTTTGTTGTCTGATTATTGTGGCTAGAAACTCCAGTACTATGTTAAATAGCAGTGGTGACAGTAGACATCCCTGTCTTGTTCTTGGGGATAAAGAAAAAGCTCTCAGTTTTTCCCTTTTGAAGATGATATTAGCTGTCTTTTTTTTTCTATACCCTTTATGATATTGAGGTATATTCCCCTCAGACCTTAATTTGTAGAGGGTTTTTTATCAAGAATGGATGTTGTATTTTGTCATATGCTTTTTCTTCATCTATTGCAAAGGTCATATGGCTTTTATCCTTTCTGTTATTAATGTGGTGTATCATGTTGATTGATTTACAGATATTGAACAACACTTGGAGCCCAAGAATAAATCCTACTTGATTGTGCTGAATGATTCTTTTAATGTACTGTGGGATTCAATTTGCTAGAATCTCTTTGAGAATTTTTGCATCCGTGTTCATAAAGGATATTTTCCTATAGCTTTCTTTTTTTAGTGGAGTCTTTATCTGGATTTTAGTATGAGGATATCACTAACTTCATAGAAAGAATTTGTAAGTTTTCCTTCATTTTTTATTTTTTGGAATAGTTTGAGAATAGGTATTAACTCTTCTTTAAATGTTCGGTAGAAATCACCTCTGAAGCCATCTGGTCCTGGACTTTTGTTTGTTGGGAGATTTTTTTATTCCCAATTCAATTTCTTTGCTATTTATCAGTCTGTTAAAATTTTCTATTTCTTCCTGTTTCAGTTTTGCTGTTTATATGTTTCTAGGAATTTATGCATTTCTTCCAGGCTTTCCAATTTGTTGGCATATAAATTTTCAAAATATTATCTCATAATTGTTTGTGTTTCTGTGGTGTTGGTTATTTCCCCTTCTTCATTTTTAAATTTTATTTATTTTGGTCTTCTTTCTTTTTGATTAGTCTGGCTAGGGATTTATCAACTTTATTAATTTATCAGGAAACCAGCTCCTGGTTCCATCGATCTGTTCTATTGTTTTTAAGGTTTCTGTATCATTTATTTCTGCTCTAATCTTTATCTTCTTCTTTCTGCTAGCTTTAGGCTTCATTTGTTGTTCTTTTATAGCTCCTTTGTTGTAAGGTTGGGTTAGTTGTTTGACATATTTCTTGTTTCTTAAGGTAGGTCTGTAATATTATATATTTTCCTCTTTAGATCATTTTTCTGCATCCCAAAGGTTTTAGATCACTATTTCATTTTCATTTGTTTCCATGTATTTTTTTAATTTCTTCTTTGATTTCCTGGTTGATCCATTCATTGTTTAATAGCATGTTGCTTAATCTCAATTTATTTGCATTATTTCCAGGTTTTTTTCTTGTGGTTGTCATTGAGTTTCACAATACTATGGTCAGAAAAGGTGTATAATGTGACTTCAATCTTTTTTTTCTATTTTTTGATACCTGATTTGTGACCCAGTATGTCTTCTATTCTGGAGAATGTGCCATGTGCTCTCAAATAAAGTGTATATTCAGGTGCTTTAGGATGAAATGTTCTGAATATATCTGCTAAGTCCATCTGGTCCAGTATGTCATTCAAAACCATTGTTGCCTTATTGATTTTCTGTTTAGATGATCTGTCTATTGAGGTAAGTGGGATGTTAGAGTCATATACTATTATTGTATTGCTATCAATTAGTTCCTTTACCTTTACCATTAACTGTGCTATGTTTTGGGTGTTCCCATGTTGGGGACAGAAATATTTACAATTGTTAGGTCTCTTTCTTGTGTTGTCCCTTTTGTTATTGTATAATGCCCCTCTATGTCCCTTGTTAATCTTTGTTTTAAGTCTAGTTTGCCCAATATGTGTAATGCTACTCAGTTTTAAAGTCTAGTTTGCCCAATGTGTGTAATGCTACTCAGCTTTTATTGATATTCATTTGCCTGATAAATGTTTCTCTTTCCACTCACTTTCAACCTGACGTTTTCCTTAATTCTAAAATGTGACTCTTGTCACATATAGATGGGTCTCTTTTTTTTAAGATTTTATTTATATATTTATTTATTTATTTATTTAAGTGTGGATTGGGACAGGAGAAAAAGGAGAGGGAGAGACAGAATCTCAAGTAGACTTTGTGCTGAGTGTGGAGCCCAACTATGACCACAGGATCATGAACTGAGCCAAAATCAGGAGTCAGATGTATAACCAACTGAGCTACCCAGGTGTCCCATATCTTGCTTTTTTTTTCTTTTTAATCCATTCTGACACCCTGTATCTTTTTATTATTTATTTTATCTATTTATTATTAGTGTATTTAGTGCATTTATATTAATAATAATTATTGATAGATATAAATTTATTGCCAAGTCACTACTTATTTTGTTGTTCTTTCTGGAGGTTTTCTCTGATATTTTCTTGTCTTTGTAACTTTTGGTCTGTCCCTTCCATTCATAGTGCCCCCTTTAATATTTCTTTCAGGGCTGGATTAGTAGTCATAGAGTCCTTTCATTTCTGTCTGCTGGGAAATTCTCTCTCTCCTTCTATTCTGAATAATACCCTTGCTGAATAGAGTAATATTGGATGCAGATTTTTCCCATTCAGCACATTGAATATATCATACCACTTGCTTGTGGTTGCCAGATTTCACTTGTGATAAACACTGGGTGTTATATGTACTGATGAATCACTAAATTTTACTCCTGAACCTAATATTACACTGTATATTAACTAACTGGAAATTAAATAAAAACGTGAAACTAAAAAGAATAAATTCATTAACAATTTTCTCTATTTAAAGAAAGAAAGAAAGAAAAATCTCCAGCTAAACTTATGGGTTTTCCCTTGTAATTTAAGGACATCCTTTGTGTTGCTACATTTGAGATTTTTTTTATCATTATATTTTGTGAATTTAATTATATCTTGGTATTGGCCTGCTTTAGTTCATTTTGATGAGATTTCTTTAAGCCTCCTTTATCTGGAGTCTCTGTTCATTTCCCCAAATCAAGGAAATTTTGAGCTATTTCTTCAAATAACGTTTTGCCCCTTTTCTCTCTTCTTCTTCTAGGACTCCTATAATGCATATGGTATTACATTTGATGGAGTCACTGAGTTTCCTACATCTATTCCTGTGTTCCATAATTCTTCTTTCTCTCTTTTGTTCAGCTTTATTGTTTTCAATTACTTTGTCTTCTAGGTCACTAAATTCATTCCTCTGTTGTTGTTGTTTTTTTTCCCCAGCCTGCTCTTTATTGCATCAAGCCTGTTTCTAATCTCGTTTGTTGCAATCATGATCTCTGATTGCATCTTTTTACTCTTTCATCTCTGTGGTGAGAGTTTCACTGATGTCTTCTGTTCCTTTCTCAAGCACAGTGAAAATCTTTATGACTCTTGCTTCAAATTCTCCATAGGGCATGCTACTTCTATTCACTTCACTTAGATCTCTGGTCATGGCTTTATCTCATTTTTTTTTTCACTAGAGATAAATTACTCTGTCATTGCATTTTCTCCACATCCTTGCATTCTTCTCTGCATTGGGAAAGCTAGTTATGTCTCTTGCTCCCATCTGAAAAGGTCATATAGTGCTCAGGGCTTTGTGATTCAAGAAGTGTCTTGAGTGCATGCTATATGTGGTCTGCTATTGTGTTTTGGCTGCTCAATTCCTCTGGCCTGTTATATATAGAGGCTCTACTTGCCTTCTGTGGGCAGTGTTTGGTCCCTGACCTGAATGTGCTGATTTTCAAGTAGGTGTGCTCTTATCTGCTTGTGAAATCTGTCACCACTGCCACCAGAAAGAGGACCCTGCAGAAATCTCTGGTTGGGAAATGTGCTGTGACAAGAGTTTGTGCTGGTCTTTTGCAGGAGGACTTCACTTTGCTGGGACTGCATCATTTATGACTAGAAGGGTAGGTCCACTGTAGCACAGGGTGGTGGGATTTGGTGTAACCAAGTTAGTCAGTGAGTGTTGGCACTGCACTACTTCCAGCAGGTGACTATATTTCTATGTTGAGAGGCAGAGGAGTGCAAATGATGCTGGCCAGCTCCTTTGCTCCCAGAGAGGTGGCTCCACTAATGCTTGCCTCTGGGCGGATGCACTCAGAAAGATCAAATAATCTCTCCACTGTTTGTCCCAGGCATTCTTCAGATGGCTGTTTTCATGTTCTCTGTCTCTGGATTGTTTGCCTACCTTCTCTCCAAGACAGTGCCCTCCAGGACCTAGCCTAGCCAAACCCACTGACCTTTAAAACCCCAGGCTTTATGCCCTGTTGATTGGTTGTAAGAACTCTTAATTTTCTAACTCTTAAGTTTTGTGTGAATGTTCTCCTTTTGTGCTCCTGTGTGCTCCTGTCTCTCTTGATTTTCTCTGAGTCAATGCCTTCCTCCTCTCTGCAGCACCCATGATCCATTTCTCCCCTGAACCTTGTCTCTGCACTTCCTACCTCTTTGATGTGGCCTTTTCTCTCTCTTTAATTGTGGAGCTTGTTCTGTCAGTTTTCAGGTCTTTTTCTGGGGTGTTTGGAATAATCTGATCATTATCTAGTTTTGTTTGTGTAATGAGGCAGTTTAGGGTCCTCCTGCTCCGCTGCCATCTTCCTCTACTACCTTATAGGCTAATTCTAACAAATATTTAACTAAGAGTTAATGTCTATACTTCACAAACCATTCCAAAACACAGGAAAGAAGGAAAAACTCCCAATTGATTCTATGAGACTAACACTACCCTAATACCAAAACCAGATAAAGACACCCCCAAAAAGAGAACTACTGGTCAATATCCGTGATGAATATAGATTCAGATATCCTCAAAAAATACCAACAAACTGAATTCAACAATACATCATGAATATTCCCCACGATCAAGTGGGATTTATTCCTCCATTGCAAGTGTGGTTCAATATTTTCAAATCAGTGTGATACATCACACCAATAAGAAAAAGAATAAGAATAATACTGTCCCTTCAGTAGGTAAAGAAAAAGCTTTTGCCAAAGTATATGTCCACAAAATGAACATCTATTCATTTTAACACCCTCAACAAAGTAGGTTTAGGGGAACATACCTCAACATATTAAATGATTATATGAAAAGCCCACAGCTAACAACCTCCTCAATGGGGGAAAAAAAGCTTTTTTCCCTGAGGTGAGGAACATGACAGGCATGTCCATCTTACCAATTTTATTCAACATAGTTCTGGAATTCCTAGCCAAAAAATAAGATTCCACCAAAAATCTGTTAGGATTGATAGACAAATTAAGTAAATTTGCGGGATACAAAATCATTGTGTAGCAATCTATGGCATTTCTATATATGAATAATGATGCAGTAGAAAAAGAAATTCAGAAAATAATTCCATTTACAATTGCATCCCAAATAAGATACCTAGGATTATAAGTAACCAAAGATGTGAATACTTGTGCTCCAAAAGCTATAAAACACTGATGAAAGATATTCAAGATTATGCAAAAAAAAAAAGAAAAAATATTGTCGAAATGTTTATACTACCCAAAGCAATCTGCACAATCAATGCAATCCCTGTCAACATACCAAAATTTCTTGCAGAAGGGAACTAACAATCCTAAAATTTATATGAACCACAAAAGACCTCAAATAGCCAAAGCAATCTTGAAAAAGAAGAACAAAACTATGGGTATCACAATTGTAGATTTTAAGTTATATTGCAAAGCAGTAGTAATTAAAACAGTATTGTATTGGCATAAAAATAGACACATAAGTCAGTAGAATATAACAGGAAACCCAGAAAGAAACCTACAATTATATAGTCAGTTCATCTTCAACAAAGCAGAAAAGAATATCCAATGGGGAAAAAGACAGTCTCTTCAACAAATGGTGTTGAGAAAACTGGACCATCAAATGCAGAAGAAAGAACATGGGCCACTTTCTTTCACCACACACAAAAATAAACTCAAAATGGATTAAAGACATAAATGTGAGACATGAAACCATAAAAGTCCTTGAAGAGAGCACAGGCAGTAATCCCTCTGATCAGCCATAGCAACATTTTTCTAGATATGTCTCCTGAGACAAGGGAAATAAGAGCAAAAATAAACTATTGGGACTATTTCAAAATAACAATTGTCTGCACAGCAAAGGAAACAATCAACAAAACTGAAAGGAAATCTACAGAATGGGAGAAGATATTTGCAAATGAAATATTATATCCAAAATATATAAAGATTTGATACAACTCAATATCCTTAAACCAAACAACCCAATTAAAAATAGTCAGAATACGTGAAGGGATATTTCTCCAAGGAAGACCCACAGATGACCAAGAGAAACACAAAAGGATGCTCAACATCACTGATCATCAGGGAAATGCATTTCAAAACTACAATTAGATATGCACTTTACACCTCTCAGAATGGCTAAAATCAACAACAAAAGAAACGACAGGTGTCAGTGAGGATGTGGAGAAAAAGGAACCCTCTTGCACCACTGGAAATGCAAACTGGTGTAGTCACCCTGGAAAAGAGTATGGAGATTCCTCAAAAGTTAAAAAAATGAACTACACTATTATCTAGGAATTGCAGCACTGCATATTTACCTAAAAAATACAAAAACACCGGGGCGCCTGTGTGGCTCAGTGGATTGAGCCGCTGCCTTCGGCTCGGGTCATGATCTCAGGGTCCTGGGATCAAGTCCCGCATCGGGCTCTCTGCTCAGCAGCGAGCCTGCTTTCCTCTCTCTCTCTCTGCCTGCCTCTCTGTCTACTTTTGATCTCTCTCTGTCAAATAAATAAATAAAATCTTTAAAAAAAAATACAAAAACACTCATTTAAAGGGATACATGCACCCCTACATTATTACAATAGCCAAGATATGGGAGCAGCCCAAGTGTCCATAAGTTGATGAATGGGTAAAGAAGATATGGTGTATATATATTCAATGGAATATTATCCAGCCATAGAAAACAATGAAATCTTGCTATTTGCAAAGACATGGATAGAGCTTGAGAGTGTAATGCAAAGTGAAATAACTCAGTCAGGGAAAGACAAATACCATATGATTTCACTCATAGGTGATACTTAAGAAACAAAAGAAATGAGCAAAGGGGAAAAAAGTGAGTGTGAAAGAGAGGAAGAAACAAGATTAAAACTAAAATTAAGGCTCCACCAAGATTACAGTTTTATTATCCCTACCTATCCTAATGTTGCCTTTTCCTAATGTAACTTCTACAATCTGCAAATTAGAGGTCTGGGTTTTGTGGGGAGGAGCTGTTGTCAAAATTTCCTGTACCTCCATAATGACTTCATGGAATAATAAAATTTCTTTTAAATTTTTCATTTTAATTGGGGTAAAAATAGAACATAAATTTAACTATCAATCATTTTTAACTGTATACTTCAGTAATGTTAAGTATATTCACATTGTTTTGAAACAAATCTCCATATTTTTTCTATCTCACAAAACTGAAAGTCTGTACCCATTAAAAAAAGAACTCCTCACTTCCTACTCCCCACAGCCTCTGGAAACAACCAGGGACTTTTGTGTACTCATTTCTGTGAATTTACTACTTTAGATGTCCCACATAAGTGATATCATACAGTATTTTTCTTTTCATGACTGGATCATTACACTTAGCATAATGTCTTCAAGGTTCATCCATATTGTAATATGACAAGATTTCTATTTTCTTAAAAGAGTGGATGATATTCCATTGCACGTGTAATACATCTTTCTTTCTTTCTCTCTTTGGTTCTTTCTTCTTTCTTTCTTTCTTATGTTAGTCTCCATACAATGCATCATTAGTTTTGGATATAGTGTTCCAAGATTAATTGTTTATGTGTAATACCCAGTGCTCCATGTAATATGTGCCTCCTTAATATTTATCTGCCAGTTGACATTTGGGAGGCTTCCACCTCTTAGCTGTAACACCACAAGGATCATGATGTCCAAATACTTCTTTGAGATCCTGCTTTCAATTATTTTGGTTAAATGCCCAAACACGTGATTGATGGATTATATGGTAGTTTTATTTTTTATTACATATTTTATTAATTTTGTTGTATTATATGGCAGTTTCAATTTTTTAAGATTTTATTTATTTGAGAAAGGGAGAACACAAACAGGGGGAAGGGCAGAGGGAGAGGATGAAGCAGAATCCCCACTGAGCAGGGAGCCTGACTCAGAGCTTGATCCCAGAATCCTGAGATCATGACCTGAGCTGAAAGCAGATGCTTAACCAACTGAGCCACCCAGGCCTCCCTGAAGTTTTAATTTTATTTTTAATAGTAGCTGCACCATTTTCTATTCCCTTCAATAGCCCACAAGTGTTCCAATTTCTGTACATCCTTGCCAACATTTTTTATTTTTTATTTGTTGGGTTAGTTTTGGTAGTGATGATGCTAATGAGATGATATCTCATTGTGGTTTTAATTTGCATTTTCTATGATTACTGATGTTGAACATCTTTTAATATGCTTACTGAACATTTGAATATCTTTAGAGAAATGTGTATTCAGGTGTTCTGCCTGTATTTTAATGGGATTGCTTATTGTTGAGTCACAGGAACTCTAGATAGTACTAACTAGTACTATTGTAAGTACTAACCCTTTATCAGACACATGATTTGCAAATATGTTCTCCCATTCCACAGCCTGCCTTTTCACTCTGTTTCCTTTAATAAGCAGCTTTTAAGTTTCATGTAGTCCCATTTGTCTGTTTTTTTTTTCTTTTGTGACTCATGATTTTGGTGTCATATCCAATAAATAATTCCCATATCCAATCATGAAGTTTACCCTTATGTTTTTTTATAGGAGTTTTATATTTTTAGGTCTTGTGTTTAGTTTTTTAAATGATTGTGAGTTAACTTCTTTTGTATAATGCAAGGTAAGCATTCAGCTTCATTCTTTTGCATGTGGATATTCAGTTTCCTAACACCATTTATTGAAGACATTGTACTTTCCCCATTGTATCTTGACACCCTTGTCAAACACCATTTGATCATGTATAAGAGTTAATTTTTGAGCTCTCTATTCTGTTTCATTGGTGTGTCTGTCTGTCTTTGTGCCAATACAACATTGTTTTGATTACTGTAGTTTTGTAGTATGTTCTGAAATCAAGAATTATGAGTCCTCCAACTTTCTTCTTTTTTCAAATTGTTTTGGCCATCTTGGATCCATTGAAATTCCATATGTATCTTAGTAGTTTTTCTATAAATAAAATGTCATTGAGATATTGGTAGGGATGACATCAAATTTATAGATTGATTTGGGTAGTGTGAGGGTTATTACTATGTGTCAACTTCACTGGGCCACAGGTGCTCAGATATTTTATTTTTACCCATTATTCTGGGTTCATCTGTGAGGATGTTTGGGGATGAGATTAACATTTAGATTGGTAGACTGAGTAGAGCAGATTGCCCTCCCTAATGTGGGAGGGCCTCACCTAATTTGTTGAAGACCTGAATAGAACAAGAAGAAGCCTGGGTAAGAAAGAACTCCTCCTCCTCAACTCCTTTTAAGCTAAGGCTTTTCTTTTCCCCCCTCTGCCTTCAGACTTGAACTAAAATATTGGTTCTTTGGGGGTCTAGAATCTGTTGGACTTAGGTTTCCAGCTTGCTGACTATAAATTTTGGGACTTGTCAGTCTCTAACCACATAAGCCAATTTCTTATAATGATTCTCTTAGTTATTTATCCTCTATCTATTTATCATCTATATCTATCTACATAGATACAGATAGGCAAATACGGAGATGAAAAATGATAGATACATATATACATCTTATTGGTTCTGTTTTCCCAGAGAACCCTGGCTAATATAGGTAATATGGACAGTTCAACAATACAAAGTCTTCCAATCCATGAACACAAGATATCTTCCCATTTGTTTGTGTTTTCTTTACATTTTCTCAGCATTTTTTTGTTTGCTTGTTTTATAACACACAAGTCTTATGTCTTCTTGGCTATCTTTATTTCTAAATAGTTTATTCTTTTTATGCTATTGTAAACGGGATTTTTTAAATGTCTTTTTTGAATGTGTGTTTTAGTGAATAGAAATGCAACTGATTTTTATGTGTCAATTTTGTATACTGAAACTTTGCTGAATTCATTAATTAGTTCAAACAAGGTTTTTTTAGTGGCATCTTTAGGGTTATCTATAGTATAAATTTCTTTTGAACTTCTATTACCTACTATTTGGGGGATAAGTGGAGTTGCCCTTGGTGTTCAAACCATCCAACAACAAAGTAGAAGTATTAAAGCCAATGAAGATTATCCAAATCTATTAAAATCATTCAATAAATGAAAGAAAAATTAATGTAGTCAACAATGTTTACTAGGGTATTTAAAGAAATGTCATAGTCTCTACTGACTTATTTTCTTGGTTATCTCATTTAACCTGAGGTGATCTGACTAGAAATTGATTTCAAGGTTTATTCATATTAACTATAATATATTTGTTATCAGGCTCTTATAATTCATTATTGATTAAATTCAATTAAATATAACAACATTTAAGTCATCAGTTAACCAACACAGGTGAAATTTGAGAAATTAGAAGACTGCAACTTAGATATTTGACCAATGACCACTTTCTCATTTCTGTCTTTTCCTTTCCCATTTTCCCCCACATCTTGGCAGTCTGATAAGCATGCCCACTCTCTCTGTACCTTAGCACCAGCAGAAATTTCAAACCTGGTCCCTCTACTGCAGTCTCAACCCCAACCACAATAAAAATCCAAAGATACCTGTTTCACTCCTTGCTTTTTTTCATTCCACATTGAACCTGAACCCTTCTCTTTGCTGTTTCCCATGTAAGTAATAACCATTTCAAATTCATAGGTGCCTATGTGTCATTTGTCCTGTCATATGTAATTCCTGGACAGGGGATAACCAGAATCCAGGAGTAGATGGTAGACACCAAAATATTATTAAGAGATTCAGACTTCCTATATAGTAATAAAGCCTCCTTAGAGTCCTCTGAGAGAATAGATTTACATCTCTTCAGATTCTTCAGACTATCCTTAGAGTAAAACATTCTTTCTCTAATATTAATCATGTTTCAAGCTTAATTTTTTGTGTCCATTTTATACATTCATTATTTACTTGTTGATGAGTATGGGGAATAGTTAAATAAATAGAGGAAACAGAATCCTATTGTAATACCCAAGAAGACCATCCTGTGGATCTCTTGGGAAATAGTTTTGCTGGTCTTTCTTCCCAGAGGCAATTAATATCACTATGTAACATAGAGAACATGATCTATATTTCTGTGGGAACTTTCTTTTTCTGGAGGGTTATCCTTCTCTGAATTTTGTGGGGTATTAAGGGAGTGGATATCAACTTAAAAGCATGGGACATAGGAATAGGTGGGTATGAAATCTATATTTGGGAGAGGCATTTATTCACAGTAAAGTGCTAATACCTGAGCCAATTTGATGACAATGAGAACTAAAAGCATGAATTGAGAGTTAAAGACACTGAAGGTAAAGATCTTCACAAAGGAAGATCGCCAGAATGTGTATTCTGAGTTTGCGGTTTAAAGAAGAGTCAAAGATGACATTGTTGAAGCTCATAAACCCAGGAGTAGTTCAGAAGAATAAGCAGGCTTCAGCAGGAAGATGAGTTCATTTTTAGATTTACTGAGTATGAGGTATCTGAGTAACATTTAAATGGAGACACACAGCAGGTATGTGGAAATGCTGTAAGACCTGAAAGCAGGTTAGGAAATGTTAGTTCACAAGATAGGTATCCATAACTCCTACCATGTAAGACTTGCTTTCTTTTATGCCAATTCCTAAGGCAGATCCTAGCTGAGATATGGTCGCTTAATTAATGTTCCAAGGAATAAAATGATGAGGGTAAATATTTGCTGTCCTGAACAAAGATTTATTATGGAGATTAATACAGAATTTATCTTTCATATGAACCTGCAGAGAGCCAGTTACTAGATTTCCATGATTATTCAGGACCTCTGTAGTGGGTGCTATGTCACAGTCTGATATCTTAGCTACTGCTAAAGTTATTTCTTAGATTTAGTTTTCACATCGTATAATTTCTTAGATTTGAAGTTGTTCTAAGAGATATTGCTGTCTCTCATAGGTCAAAGGCAGATGCTGGTACTGGGAGAAATAACACTATCAAATGTTGCAAGATTTTTTTCTATGAATTTCATCATGCATTGTTTTACACACAAAAAGTCCTGAACCAAAAAAGGGGAAATTAATAGTGAAAATATTCTCATCCAGATGGCAATAGTCTTTTTTGATTGAATCAAGAACTCTACTATATAGCTACATTTATCCCTTGAAATTTTCATTTTCTGTGAATGACACTGCACTCCTCCCCAAGATTAGAGAGGGCTGGCTGCAGCCAGAGCATACATCAGTGTGCATGCAACTTTCAAACATTCCCTTTTTCATTGCTTTCTGAATAGCCTGGCTGTTCTCTTCCAAGACAGAGAAAAATGATTCCTTAGAAATGGAACCTCCTCATCTCTATGTGGCAAAGAGCTCATATTCATCTTCTCACCTTCTTATAGCTTCAGAAAAGATAGTTATTATTAGCATGGACTATTCTTGGAGCCAAAACTGCTATGGTTACGGCATTTTATCAACCAAATCACAGTTGTTCTGCTTTGCCATAAGTGATGCACTGTCATCCTCACCTTCTATTAGATTGCCCCAGAAAAAAAGGGTTGCTGTAACTAAATGGTTTCATATAGAATCTTTACTTGTCTAGGGCTTTGGCTTGTAACATGTCTCTCTCTTCCAGTATGGTGATGCAAAATACACCTGAAGCCCCAGGCAGTACCACAAAACAAACAGGGTATGTATGTATGTATGTTTCTAAGAGCTGCACTAAAAATATTTTATAAACACTGAAAATTTCCCTCTTCCTGCAAAGACATGAATGGAGGTAGAAAGTATAATGCTATGTGAAATAAGCCCATCAGAGAAAGACAAACACATGATTTCACTCATATGTGGAATTAAAAAAATGAGAAAAGAAAGTGAGAGAGAGAGAAGCCAAGAAACAGACTCTTAACTATTGAGAACAAAATGAAGGTTACCAGAGGGAAGGGGATGGGTGGATGCATTAAATAGGTGATGGGAATTAAGGAATACACTTGTGATAAGCACTGGCTGGTGTATGGAACTGTTGAATCATTATATTGTACACCTGAAACTAATATAACACTGTACTGTAATTATACTGGAACTGAAAAAACTAATGTGTTCAGTTTCCTGCTCATACAGAGGTGTGTTTTTTTTTTTTTTCAAGTGACACATAGTCCAGTGTTCTGTATCTCCTTTAAATGATTAAGGGCATAAAGTTTATATTTCTAATGAGTTTAATAGACCTCCTGTCTGAGACATTCTTAATAGCCAGCTTAAATGTGTCTTACAAAAAAAAAAAAAAAGACATAGTAAGTTTGAATAAGTGTAGCTATTTCTTTGTCAGTCATAATAAATTTTATTTTTAAAATTTACATGAGTCTTTCTAGCACTGTGTAAGAGCTATACATAATGAAGCAGGTCTAGTTAAAATTTTATTTTGCCACTTACCAGTTCTGAAACCATGGACAAATCTCTTAACTTCACCCAAGCCTGATTTTGTCAATTATAAGTAGAAACAACTGCCACAATAACAAAACATTACATCTTTTAAATAGGCTCATTTTGAGAATTAAATGAGAAAAGAGAGTAAGTTCCAGTACAGCACCTGGCATATGCTAAATAAGCAGTATTTATTTTTATGGCAGTGTAAAATTTTCTGATAACTAAAGTTTTTCTTTTCTGTATTTTTCTGCTTCTGTGAGACTCTCCACCTACTGAATTGTTTGCTTTGGATAAATCTCTAGACATTTTTCTTCCAAAGGAATGAAGACAGAAGGGAATCCTCCAAAAACAGTCATTTGAGGGTCTAAATAATTTTTTGAAGATTTTATTATTTATTAGAGAGGGAGAGCACACAAGAGAGAGAAAGGGAGTGAACGGGGCAGAGGGAGAAGCAGACTTCCTGTTGAGCAGATATGGGGTCCAATCCCAGGACCCTGGGATTATGACCTGAGCCAAAGGCAGATGCTTAACTGACTGAGCTGCCCAGGCACCCTTGAGTTTGTAAGTAATAAAAAAAAAAAAAAAACTTAACAGCAGAGCACCTGGCTGGCTCAGTTGGAAGTGTGCGCAACTCTTGATCTCACTGTCATGAGTTTGAGCCCCATGTTGGGTGTAGATGTTACTTAAATAAATAAAACTAAACAAACAAATAAACAAAACAAAAACCCTAGCAGAGATTATAGCTTTGAAACTCAAGGTATTTTTTGAATTGCAAAAGCTAAGTTTCCTGATGAAGAAGGGTTTTCTTATTTTGTTTGTTTTACTCTCAAAAGCTTGATTTTTAATCAAGAAGCTAAGGACTTTTCCAGTCTAAAGGACTCCTGTGAAAGTCTATCCTAAAGTGTAAGTGTTTATAAAATAATATACTGTAGATTACAGCCATGGTTCTCAGAATGCCCTGGACCATCAGTATCAACAACATCACCTAGGGGCTTGTTAGAAGTATAAAACCTTGGGCCCCATTGCAGACCTACTGAATCAGAAATTCTGGGGTGCAAACAAGCATTGTGTTTTTTTTAAGATTTTATTTATTATTTATTTGACATTTAACAGACAGAGATCACAAGTAGGCAGAGAGGCAGGCAGAGAGAGAGGAAGGGAAGCGTGCTCCCTGCTGAGCAGAGAGCCCAATGTGGGGCTCGATCCCAGGACCCTGGGATCATGACCTGAGCTGAAGGCAGAAGCTTTAACCCACTGAGCCACCCAAGCACCCCACAAGCACTGCGTTTTAAGAAGCCATCCAAGTAATTCTGATGCATGGTCAAGTTTGAGATACTGGCATATAGTATTATTATAGATTAGAGAAGTTTACATGATGAAGACAGAAGTAGTTTTCCATGCAAAATAAACTAAAGCCAATTGACAAAGAACAGAAAGAGAATTGGGTTGCCATAACAAAATATCAGACTGTGGCTTACAGAATAGAAAGTTATTTTCTCAAAATTCTAGAGGCTGGAAAGTGTAAGATAAGGTTCCAGCAGGGTTTTATTTCTGGTGAGAACCCTTCCTGGATATTGGAAAGAATTCCCCATCCAGGAGATCTGTTGAAACCTTGTTCAATTTCATGCTCTTGATCCTTTAAAGTGAGCAATATAGAACTCTGGACTATGCATCACTTGGGGGGAAAAAAGTTCCATATGTGTGGAAAATTGAGCTCATCAGTTTTTTTTTTTAAATTCCAGTGTAATTAACATACAGTGTGATATTAGTTCCAGGTGTACAATACGATTTATACATTACTCAGTGCTCATCGCAGTAAGTGTACTCTTAATCCCCTTCACCTATTTCACCCATCTACCAACCCACCTCCTCTCTGGCAACCATTGGTTTGTTATCTATATTTAAGAGTCTGTTTTTTGTTTTCTTCTTTGTTCATTTGCTTTGTTTCTCAAATTCCAAATACGAGCTAAACCATATATTTAACTGTCTATGAATGACTTATTTCAATTAGTATTATGCCCTCTAGATCTATCTATGCTGTTGTAAATGGCAAAATTTCATTCTTTTCCATGCCTGAGTAATGCACTGTTTACATATACACCACATCTTAATAATCCATTCATCTATCAATAAACATTGGTTTGCTTCCACATTTTGGCTATTATAAATAATGCTGCAATAAATGCAGGGGTACACATATCTTGTTGAATTAGAGTTTTTGTTTTCTTTGGATAAATACCCAGTAGTAGAATTACTGAATCATATGGTAATTCCATTTTTTTAAGATTTTTATTTATTTTATTTGACAGACAGAGATCACAAGTAGGCAGAGAGGCAGGCAGAGAGAGAGAGGAGGAAGCAGGCTCCCTGCTGAGCAGAGAGATGGATGTGGGGATTGATCTCAGCACTCTGGGATCATGATCTGAGCTGAAGGCAGAGGCTTTAACACACTGGGCCATCCAGGCAGCCAGGTAATTCCATTCTAAATTATTTTTTTAATTTTATTTTAATTCCAGTATGGTTAACATACAGTGCTATATTAGTTTCATTTATACAATATACTGATTCCACAATTCAATATATTACACAGTACTCATCAAGTAGGTGTACTCTTAATCTTTTTCACCTATTTCACTCCTCCTCCCCCCACCTCCCTTCTGATTACTGTCTGTTTGTTAGTCAAGTCTATTTGGGGGTTTGTCTTTTTTTTCTTTGTTCATTTATTTCTTAAATTCCACATATGAGTGAAATCATAAAGTATTTGTCTTTCTCTGACTTATTTAGCTTAGCATTATAATCCATTCATGTTTGTTACAAGTGGCAAGATTTCATTCTTTTTATGACTGAATAATATTTTTATATTGTAATATAATATTAATATATTTAAATTATATATATATTTTTTCATCCATTCACCTATCAAGGTACATTTGGCCTGCTTCCATAATTACTATTGTAAATAATGCTGCAATAAGCTTAAGGGTGCACATATCTTTTAAAATTTATTCTTTATATTCTATGGGTAAATACCCAGTAGTAAAATTACTGGATCATATATGACAGTTCTATCTTTAATTGTTTGAGGAACCTCCATACTGTTTTATACTGTGGCTTCACCACTTTGCATTCCCACCAAAAGTGCATGAGGGTTCATCTTTCTCCACATGCTCACTAGCACTTGTTATTTCTTGCCTTTTTGATTTTAGACATTCTGACAGGTGAGAGGTGATATGTCAACGTGGATTTGACTTGCATTTCCTTGATGATTAGAGAGGTTGAACACATTTTCATGTATGCCCTGGCCATCTGTATGTCTTTGGAAAAATGTCTATTTGGGTCCTCTAACCATTTTTAATTGGATTTCTTATTGATGTTGAGTTGTATAAGTTCTTTATATATTTTGGGTATTAACACCTTATCAGACATATAGATATAGATATAGATAGATATATAGATACATACAGATATATATATATATATATATATATATATATATATATTTGCAAATGTCTTCTACCATAAGCACATTGGCATTTTGTTTTGTTGATGATTTCCTTTTCTGGGAAAAGCTTTTTAGTTTGGTGTGGCTCCAATAGTTTAAATTTTGTTTTTGTTTCCATTGAGAATGGAGATATATCTTTAAAAAATGTTTTCATGGCTGATATCAAGGAGATTACTTCCTATAATATTTCCTGGGAATTTTATGTATTCAGGTCTCACATTTAGGTCTTTAATCCATTTTGAATTTATTTTTGTGTATAGTGTCTCACATTTAGGTTTTTTTTTTAAATTTCAGTGCAACAGTATTCATTGTTTTTGCACCACACCCAGTGCTCCATGCAATACATGCCCTCCTTAATACCCATCACCTTGTTCCCCCAACCTCCCAACCCCCCACACCTTCAAGACCGTCAGGTTGTTTTTCAGAGTCCATAGTCTCTCATGGTTCACCGCCTCTTCCAATTTCCCTCAACTCCCTTCTCCTCTCCATCTCCCCATGCCCTCCATGTTATTTGTTATGCTCCACAAATAAGTGAACCCATATGATAATTGACTCTCTCTGCTTGACTTATTTTACTCAGCATAATTTCTTCCAGTCCCGTCCATGTTGCTACAAAAGTTGGTATTCATCCTTTCTGATAGAGGCATAATACTCCATTGTGTATATGGACCACATCTTCCTTATCCATTCATCCGCTGGAGGGCATCTTGATTCTTTCCACAGTTTGGCGACTGTGGCCATTGTTGCAATAAACATTGGGGTACAGATGGCCCTTCTTTTCACTCCATCTGTATCTTTGGGGTAAATACCCAGTAGTGCAATTGCAGGGTCATAGGGAAGCTCCATTTTTAATTTCTTGAGGAATCTCAACATTGTTCTCCAAAGTGGCTGTTTGTTCCAGGCTTCCTCCTGATCCTTTCTCTCTATCTGTTTGTCCTCCAGATCACTAATTCTATCTTCTGTCTCAGTTACCCTAGCTTTTAGAGAATTTAGATTAGATTGGAACTCATTGAGAGCATTTTGAACATCATCTCTGGTGGCTTTCACTTCTGCCCTAACATTGTGAACATCATCCCTGGTGGCTTTCAGTTCTGCTGTAATCAATTCCATTTGGTCATCCATGGCTTTCTCCAACATAACTATTGCCTGGATAATTGTTAGCCTGAATTCCCTTTCCGACATATTGTCTATGTCGATAGCCATTAGCTCTGTTGCATAAGTCCCATCCTCTGTATTTTTCTTCTGTTGGGCATTCCTCCTCCTAGTCATTTTGGTGAGAGATGACTGAACAGATGTAGCTGGATGTATCGACCGTGGTGGTCAAGGTGCACCCTGGAATGCTTCTGAGCAATCAGGATTCCCCACCCAAATGAGAGAAAAAAGAAAAGTAAAAGAAAAAAAAAGAGAGAGAGAGACAGGAAAAAAAGGGAAGATAAAAGAGAAAGCTCAGCCCAAATGGGCCCCAAGGTAAGATTTATGAAGTATACAAACAAAAACAGACAAAGAAAAAGACTGATAAAAATATATGACAGGAGGAAAAATATATATATATATAAGCAAAAAAAGGAAGAACCTCATCAAAAAGAACCCCAAGTATAAGATTTATATACTGTCAGGAAAAACACAAATACACAGAAACACTGGTGGAAGAAAAAGATGGGAGAGTGGTTATAAATTCTCAGTGTGGGCGAGGAAGTTTATCTTGATTCTTCCTGAATGTATCTTGATATCTTTGTTAAATGATTCAACTTTCCTAAGATAAAGGGGGATTAAAAATTGGTTTACCTATAGGGGTAGCATTGATTGGGGAAAGGGGGTTACCTTGAAGTTTAACTCTATATGAATATTAGAAAATAAAAATAAAAAAAGAATAAACTAGACTAAAATTTAAAAATAAATTAAAAAATAGAAAAGAAAAAGAAAAACACAGTGTATGTATCAAAAATTTCAGGTTAGAAGGTTATTATGAAATTTGATGTACTGGACATCGCACTGTGATGGTAAATAGGTTAAAAAATATCTATATAAAAAATAATTTAAAAATGAACCAGAATAGTGGGAACGAGTTAAAAATAAAAGTTGTATCTATGAAGTAGTTGTGGATGTTCTCTTGTTGTCTTTTTTTTTTTTCTTTCCTGGTTGGTTTTCTGGGGGAGGGGCCTGTCACGTGGGTTTTCAGTCAAAGACGTTCCCTGAGTTAAGTCCTCCCACCCCGTTTTTATGTTTGTTTGTTCATTGTTTTTTGGTTTTTGTTTTTGTTTTCTCTCACCTTGACAGCTTTTGATGGTTTTTGGAGGTTTAGAGGAAAACAAACTGCACCCTGACCTCCCTCTCAGAGAGAAGCCTCAGTCTGCTCCCCTGTGGGTGCTGCAGAGCTGCTGGCAGAGCAGGTTCCCAGTCTTGGTCCCTAGCGATGCAGGATCTCCTGCTTCTATCCAAAACCAAGGCAGCGGCGGCTGTCTGGGCAGCTCCAGACCGCCAGAGAGGTTCCAAGCAGTGATCGCACACTGAGATTTTCCCGCTGACCTGGGCTGGGAGGGCCTGGTCTTTCTGGGTCTGAGAGCAATGGGCTGGCACCTGCGTGCACCTCTCAGAGGGGAGGGTGTGGGGTGCGCGTGTCTCAGGCTCTGATAGCACGGTGCAGCGTTCTGCTCTCTGGCGAGGCTCCCAGCCCCTCACAGGAGCCGGACACCACACATTCTCTGGCGCATTGGTGGCTCAGGGACCAAGTCCTGGTTTCTCCACTGCACTCTCTCTGGCTCAGAGCCAGGGGAGGCTGTCCTGGGTCCGGGGACTTAAGCTCCTGTCCCTAACTGCCCCGATTCCCACAATTTCCCCCCGTGATCCTTTGCTCTTTTTGAGTGCTTTCAACCAGACTCCAAGTTAATGCTTGTCCCCAGACTCAGGGCACTCTCGTATTGGGGTATTACTTTCCAATGGGTCCCCTCTGGTAGATCCCTCCCCCTTTTGTTTCTCTTCCGATATCAGCCCAACGTTCCCACTCCGCTTTACCTGCCCACTGGTGTCTTCTGCCCCTATAGAGATCCAGATGTGTATAATTCTGATCTCAGGCTGATTTCGTGGGTGATCGGAGTTCTTTGGTAGGTAATCAGCTCACTTTAGGGTACAGGTTGAAATGGCGCCTCCTCCTACTTCCCCGCCATCTTGTCTCATCCTCATTCTCTCTTCTTCTTTTTTTTTTTTAAAGATTTTATTTATTTGTCAGAGAGAGGGAGAGGAGTGAGAGTGAGCACAAGCAGACAGAGTGGCAGGCAGAGGCAGAGGGAGAAGCAGGCTCCCTGCTGAGCAAGGAGCCCTATGTGGGACTCTATCCCAGGACGCTGGGATCATGACCTTAGCCGAAGGCAACTGCTTAACCAACTGAGCCACCCAGGTGTCCCCTCATTCTCACTTCTTATAAAAATAACTTGACTTATTTTCCTTTGGGAAACTAACCTCCCACTCTTAGTCCCTGTTCCATGTTCAGGTAAGTCTGTAGCCAGGCTTTGCAGTTAGCGCATTCCATTCCTCTTCCCAAAATGATTGGTTACACATTTAGGTCTTTAATCCATTTTGAGTTTGTTTTTGTGTATAGTGTAAGAAAATGGTCAATTATTTTGCATGAAGCTGTCCAGTTTTCCCAATACCATTTGTTGAAAAGATTGTCTTTTTCCATTTCATATTCTTGCTTCCTTTGTCATAGATTAACTGATCATAAGAGCATGGGTTTATTTCTGCTATCTCTATTCTGCTCTATTGATATATGTGTGTATTTTTGTGCTAGTACCATGCTGTTTGGACCTTATAGCTTTGCATTTTATTTTTGGAATCTGGGACTCTGATACCTCCAGATTTGTTCTTCTTTCTCAAGATTGCTTTGGCTCTTCAGGGTATTTGTGGTTACATACAAATTTTAGGTTATTTGTTCTAGTTCTGTTGAAAATGCTATCAGTGTTTTGATGGGGATTGCATTAAATCTATAGATTTATTTGGGTAGTATGGACATTTTATTTGCTTTTTCCAATCCATGAGCATAGATTACTTTCTATATGTGTCATCTTCAATTTCTTTCATCAGTTTTATATTTTTCAGAGTACAGGTCTTTAACCTCTTTGGTTAAGTTTATTCTTAAGTATTTTACTCTTTTTGGTACAATTGTAAATAGGATTGTTTTTGTAATTCATTTTGTGCTACTTCATTATTAGTGTATAAAATGCAACAGATTTATGTACATTAATTTTTTATCCTATGACTTTGTTGAATTCATTTATCAGTTCTACTAGGTTTTTTTGTGGAGTTATTAGGGGTTTCTATATATGGTAACATGTCATCTGCAAATGGTAACAGTTTCACTTCTTCCTTACTAATGTGGATGCCTTTTATTTCTTTTTCTTGCTTAATTGCTGTGGCTAAGACTACCAAAAGTAAGGTGAAACAAAGTGGGGAGAGTGGATATCCTTTGTCTTGTTCCTGATGATAGAGGGAAAGCTGTCATTTTTCTCCATTGAGTATGTTGTTAGCTGTGGGTTTTTCATATATGGCCTTTATTATGTTGAGTTATGTTTCCTCTAAACCTACTTTGTTGGGAGTTTATATTATGAATGGATGTTGTATTTTGTAAAGTGCTTTTTGTGCATCTATTGAGATGATCATGTTTTGCATCCTTTTACTGTGATATATCAAGTGATTGACTTACAAATACCAAACCATACTATATCTCTGGGAAAAATCCCATGTGATGGTTGTGAGTTTTTTTTTTTTATTTCAGTTCAATTTAATTAACATATTCTGTATTATTAGTTTCAGAGGTAGAATTCAGTAATTCATTAGCTGCATATGACACCCAGTGCTCATTACTTCAAGTGCCCTCCTTAACACCCATCACCCAGATACACCATCCCCCCCGTGAATGACTTTTTAAATGTATTATTGGATTTGGTTTGTTAATATTTTGTTGAGGATTTTTGCATATATGTTCATCAGAGATATTGGCCTATAGTTATCTTTTTTTGTAGTGTCTTTATCTATTTTTATTATCAGTGTGATATTGGACTTGCAGAATGAGTTTGGAAGTTTTCCTTTATCTTCTGATTTTTGGAATAGTTTGAAAAGAATAGGTATTGACTCTTCTTTAAATATTTGGTCTATTCATTTGAGAAGCCAGGTGGTCCTGGACTTTTGTTCATTGGGAGTTTTTTGATTACTGATTCAAATTCTTTACTAGTAATCAGTCTGTTCAGATTTTCTATTTCTTCCTGGTTATGTCTGGGCAGGTTATGCATTTCTAGAAACAAATCCATTTCCTTGAGGTTGTCCAGTTTGTTGGCAT
Organism: Meles meles; assembly: GCF_922984935.1. Classification (NCBI taxonomy): domain Eukaryota; kingdom Metazoa; phylum Chordata; class Mammalia; order Carnivora; family Mustelidae; genus Meles; species Meles meles. The sequence continues at coordinate 72,735,000 of NC_060087.1, forward strand.
ATAATTTTTCATGATATTCTCTTATCATCTTTTGTATTTCTATGGTTCCAGTTGTTATTTTTCCCCTTTGATTTCTGATTTTATTTATTTGAGTCCTCTCTCCTTTTTTTTAATCATTCCAGCTAAAGGTTTATCAATTTTGGTGATATTTTTAAAGAATTAACTCCTGGTTTTGTTTATTTGTCCTATTGTTATTTTAGATTATTTCATATACTTTTTCTCTTTTTCTAAAGAGTTTGAGGGGCAAAGGGCGAGAGAGACTCTTAAGCAGGCTCCATGCTCAGCTGGAGGGCTTAGTGCAGGGTTCAATCTCAACTTCATGACCTGAGGTCATGATCTGAGCCCAAATCAAAAGTCAGACACTTAACTAACTGTACCACCTAGGAGTCTCTCATGTATTTCTTTTCTAACTCTTATTATTTCCTTCCTTCCACTGTCTTTGGGTTTTGATTCTTCCTTTTTTTCAAATTCCTTTAAGGTAATATTTGAGATTATTCTAGTGCTTGTTTTTGAGGTAGGCCTGTATTGCTACAAACTCTTCTCTTAGAATAGTTTTTGCTTCATCCCCAAAATTTTGGATCATGTTTTCATGTCCATATGTCTCCATCTGTTTTTTTGTTGTTGTTGTTTCCTTTTTTATCTTTTAATCACTTTTTTATTTTTTAGTAGTATGTTATTTAATGTCCATATATTTTTGTACTTTCTAGATTTTTTCTTATAATTTATTTATTTTTTTAAGATTTTAATTATTTATTTGACAGAGAGAGAGAGATCACAAGTAGGCAGAAAAGCAGGCAGGGGGGGGGGAAGCAAGCTCCCTGCTGAGCAGAGAGCCCAAAGCAGGGTTTGATCCCAGAACTCTGAGATCATGACCTAAGCCAAAGGCAGAGGCTTAACCCATTGAGCCACCAAGGCACCACTTACAATTGATTTCTAATTTTATACCATCATGGTCAGAAAAGATGCATGATGCAATTTCAATCTTTTTGAATTTTTTCAGACTTGTTTTGTGGCCTAACAAGTGATTTATTCTGGAGAATGTTCTATGTGCACTTGAAAAGAATATGTATTCTGGTGTTTGGGGATGGAATGTTCTCTATATATCTGTTAGGTCTATCTCTTGTAATGTTTTGCTCAAAACCACTGTTTCCTTGTTGACCTTCTGTCTGGATGACTTATCCATTGATTTAATTGGGGTGTTAATGTCCCCTACTATTATTGTATTACTATAAATTTCTTTCTTTATGTCTCTTAATAGTTGCTTTATGTATATGGGTGCCCTCCTACTGAGTGAATAAAATTCTTGCAGCTTCTTGTTGGATTGTTCCCTTTATCATTATATAGTATCCCTCGTTGTCTCTTGTTACAGTCCTTGCTTTAAAGACTTTTTTGTCCAGCGTAAGTATTACTACACCAGGTGTCTTCTCACTTTTATTTGCATGATACATGTTTTTCCATCCCTTTGCTTTCAGTCTGCAATTGTCTTTAGGTCTGAAATGAGCTTCTTGAGGCAGCATATAGATTAGTCTTTTGTTTTTATCCAATCACCCTATGTTTGTTTTTTTTTAATATAAATAAATTTTATTTTAAAAATAAATACTACCCTATGTTTTTTGATTGGAGCATTTAGTTCTTTCAATGTAATTATTGGATAGGTATGTACATTCCGCTACTTTTTAGTTGTTTTGCCATTGTTTTTGTCGTTCTTCTCTCTTTTTTTCTCTTTTGCTCTCTTCCCTTATGGTTTGATGGCTTTCTTTAGTGATGTTTGGATTTCTTTTTCTTTATTTTTGCATATCTATTATAGTTTTTTGATTTGCGATTTCCATTATGTTTATATATAACATACTATGCATGTAGCAAATTACATTAGCACCTACAGCAGGTGATGGTTTCTTAAGTTTGAACCCATTCAAAAAGCACTAAATTTTTACTTCACCCCCCCCCCCCATGTTTTAGGTGCATAATGTTATACTTTATATACTTTTATTTTGTTAATACCTTGACTGATTTTTATAGGTATAATTGGTTTTACTGCTTTTGGGCTTTAGCCTCCCTACTTGTTTTATAAGTGATTAATCTACTATTTTATTATGCTTATATTTACTTGTGAATTTTTCCCTTTCCTAATTGTCTTACTTCTGATTATTGCTTTCTCTTTCCATTCAAAGAATTGTCTTCAATTTTTTTTTTCATGGCTGGTTTAATCATGATGAACTCCTTTAACTTTAGTTTGATGGAAAACTCTGTCACTGTTTATTCTAAATGACAGCCTTGCTTGGTAGAGTATTGTTGGTTTGAGGGTTTGTTTTTTTTTTTTTTTCTTTTCAGCCTTTTGAATATATCATGCCACTCCTTTTCCACCTGCATGTTTTTTAAATCTTTTTTTTTTATTTTAATTCCATTCAGTAAACATAGTGTTGTATTAGTTTGAGGTACATAGTATAGTAATTCAACACTTCCATACATCACCTTGTACTCATAAGACAAGATCTACTGTTTATGCTGAAAAAAAATCAGCTGATATCATTTTGGAGTTTCCCTTGTATGCACCTTTTTTTCTTTTCTTGTGCTTCTTTTAAAATTCTCCCTTTATCACTACTTTTTGCCATTTTCATTATGTATTTTGGTTTGGACCACCTTGGGTCAATTTTGTTGGGGGCTCTCTGTGCCTGCTGGCTGTTGGTTTCCTTCCCCAGATTAGAGAAATGTTCAACTATTATTTCTTTAAAAACATTGTCTGCCCCCTTTTCTCTCTGTTCTTTTCCTGGGATCCCTTTAATGTGAATACTATTGCGCTTGAAGATATCACTGTATTCCCTTAACTTATTCCCATTTTTTTATTTTTATTTTTTCTTTTTTCTGTTCAGCTTGGTGGATTACCATTATTTTGTCTTCCAGCTCGCTGATCCATTCTTTTGCTTCCTCTAATCCACTACTTATCCCCATGTATTTAATTTTAGTTACTGAGTTCTTCATCTCTGATTGCTTCTTTTTTTATATTTTCTACCTCTTTGTTGAATGTCTTGTCAAAATCCTCCACTCTTTTCTCAAGTCCAGTAGGTAACTTTATGACTGTTACTTTGAGTTCTTTATCAAGCATATTACTTACCTCCATTTCATTTGACTCTTTTGCTGTGATTTTGTTTCATTCTTTCACTTGGGACATAGTCCTCTCTCTTTCTTCATTTTACTTAACTGTCTGTGTTGGCATCTATATTAGGAAAGTGAGGCACATTCCCTCATCTTGAAAGTGTGGCCCTATGAAGAAGAGATCCTGTAATGCCCTGTTGCATAATGTCCGCTGTTCACCAGAACCAGGTACTTCAGGGGTATTTCCTATGTGTGTTGTGTGTGCCCTACTATTGTGGTTGAGCCATGTTTGACTTCAGTCCATTAGCTGCAATAGTTCTGTTTGCCTGTTGTATACAGGGTTTGCTTCCTGTGTTGTTAAATGGTTAGTTTGGGGCCACCTGGTCTTGTAGTTGTGTCAGCTTAGATGTGTCTCCTCAGCCCATTTGTTAGGACTTTGACAGCACTGGAATACAGGACACTGTCTCTGCATTGTCCCCTGGGAGCATTTCATTGCAACCTGGGCCTACACTCAGACCAAATGTCTCCCCCCATTCTGTCTGTTAGGGTTGAAGTGAGCCAGAACTACAGGGATCTATCTCTTCTTGTGTTGCTCCTTGTGAAACGTTTTTGGTAGGTAGGGCCATCAGTTAGATCAGATGTCTTCCCCCAGCCCATTACTTGGGCTGCAATTGAACTGTGTTTGCTGTTTTCTTCCCCTGTCCCCAGAGCAATAATCACTTTGGAGTGGTGTTGGTCATTTTTGGGACTGCTTGCAGAATGAGATATGTCAGACACTGCTTTGGAAGGACTCCTGCTGGGTGGAATGGGTTGGATAGGGTAGTCCACAGAAGAATGTGGGGATAGGGTGCAGGGTTCTTGCAGGTGTCTGGGTATCTAGGCTGGGAGTGGAAGGGAAATGGTGCCTACCAGCTCTTTTATTCCTGGAGACCTCTCCTAAAGATGCCAGCCCAGTCAGTGTCAATTCTGAGATTAGTAAGTAAATCTCTTTCATGTACACCCCAGGCATTTTTCAAACTACTGTTCTATGCTCTGTCCTGCTGGGGTTGTTTGTAATGCTGGCTCTTTAAAGGCAGTGATTCAGTTTCCTGTTGCCTTCCAGTTCTCCCAGAGAGAAGTCCACTAATTTTTAAGGTTCCTGGTATTAAGCCCTGCTGATTTTACAAACTCCCAAAATTAAACTTCTCTGATTCTCAAAACCAAACGTCCTGAGGACTCATCTTCCCACTTCAGGTCTCCTGTGTCTGGGGTGTCTTGGTGTGGGGTCTATTCCTCTCCATTGTCCATGTCATCATATCCTTGGCATTTGTGGTTAGTCTCACCAGTTAATTTGGTTCTGGACTGAATCTCTGCCCTTCCTACCATTTTTAATGTGTCCTCCTCTTTACATTTAACTGTGCAGAGTCTGGCCTGCCAGTCTTCAGTTCATCTTCTGAGTTAGTTGTCCTAATGTGGCTTTTATCTAGCTGTATTTTGGGGTCAAAATGAACTTAGGATGTTGCTACTCAGCCATCTTCACAGGCTCCCTCTGAATTCATCAGTTTTTTAAAGTTTTTTAAAATTTTAACAATGTACCTTGAAGTCTAATCCTCATGTTTTTTTAATCAAGTTGCTCATTTATTTGTTCACTGCCTAGTGTTTTTTCAATGGGGGAAAAGATGCTTATTTCTGTTTGACCCATTATTCATGGAAAATTCACACTAGTAAATGGGGTTATCTGAGCACCACCCAGATGCCAATATTATGTAGCTGTGTGTCTTTCCCATTCTCCTTGATAAACACTATGCACGCAACATAGCCATCTGGCAGTGGGCATACAAACAGTGTAAAAATGAGATATGTATGTGTAAATTAAATATTGATGAATAAAACTCTGAGAGCTGAGATAAAAGTGAAGCAGAACAGGTAAATCATTCTGATACTTGTGTTAGTGCTGAAATTATGTTCTTCACTTTCTATTTTTTTCTGCTGACAGCAGTGCAGGTGACAAAAAATACTTTCAATTTTGCTGCTGACACAGTTCTGAAGCACAAGAGGCAGTTTCTGTTTTGTTGCTGAGAAAGCAAACTGCCCTCCATTGAAAGGAAAAGGTATAGTATTACTGGTCTATTTATGGTGTTATATCTAATTTATGCACAAAACTAGAGTAAGGTGCTCTGAAAAACAATTGGATAAAAATGCAATTAGTAAAATGTGGGTAACATGAACTTTGTTCCATTCTTTTGTTGATTTTTCTATCCCTGACCACCAGGCTCACCTATCCCCCAATCCCCTCCCCTCCAAAACTCTCAGTTTGTTTCTCATAGGCCACAGTAGCTTATTTAAAGAAATGTCTGAGAACTATCCAAATATGGGGAGATATTTGGGCATTCAAGTTCATGAAGATAACAAGTCACACCAAAATTTCAAACAAAAGAGATTTTACCCAAGCCACATAATAAAGCTGTCTAAAATCAAAGACAAAAGCTTTTATGAACAAAAAGAGAAAAAAGATGAATCACAGCTTTTGGCAGATTTCTTAGCAGAATCCTTGTGGGCCAGGAGAAATTGGAATGATATATATTGAAAGTGCTAAAAAGAAAAAAGTATGAACCAAAAATATTATATTGGGCGAAGATGTCCATCAGAAATCAAGGCAAAATAAATACTTTCCTACACAAATAAAAGCTGAGAGAATTCATCACCACTAGACTACTTTGCAGGGAAAGTTGAAAAGAGCTTTTCAAGTTGAAACAAACATTTACTAGTTAATAACAGGAAGACATGTTAAAATAAACACACTGGTAGCAGTAAGTATACAATCAAATTCAGAATACTTTAATCCTGGAATATAGTAGTGTGTTAAACACAAAACCAATACAATGATTAAAGAAAAAATGTATTAAAAATAACTATAGCTATAATACCTTGTTAACGAGTACACAATATAAAAAGAGGCATATAATGACATCAAAGACATAAAAAGGAAGGGGAGTAAAATGGCTTGCAGTTTATGTGTAATAGAAGTGAAGTTTTAATCAGTGTAAAATTGCTGTATCTAAAAGATGCTTTATATAAGCTACCTGATAAACAGCAAAAAACTATGGTAGATAGACAAAAGATAAAGAGAAGGAAATTAAAGCATACAACTATGAAAAGTTATCATTCACAGAGGAAGCCAGAAAGATAAGAAGGATAAGGGAACAAAAGAGCCAGATAACAATAAGATGGCTTTAGTAACACCTTTCTGATCAATAATTACTTTAAGTGTAAATGGGCTGAAATCTCCAATCAAAAGACATAGAGTGACTAAATGGATTTTTAATAACAAGACCCAACTATTCGCTGCCTCCAAGAGACTCTCTTCAGCATTAAGCACACATAAAAACTCAAATTGAAGAGCTATGAAAAGGTATTCCATGCAAGTGGAAACCAGAAGAGAACAGAGAACAGACAAAATAGACTTTAAGCTAAAAATGATAACAAGAGACAAAGAAGGTTTTTATATAATAATAAAGGGGTGAATACTTCAAAAAATATAGCAACTGTTAAGTATATATACCCCCAACTTTAGAGAGGCTAAATATATTAACCAAATACTAAGAGATCTGAAGGGAGAAACAGACAGCAATACAAGAATAATTGGGGACCTCAAAACCGACTTTCAACAATAGAAACATCATCTAGACAGAAAATTAATTAAGAAACACTAGACTTGAGCTATACCTTAGGCTGAATGAACCTAACAGAAACACTCAAAAATTGCATCCAACAGTAGCATCATACATACTCATCTCAAGAGCACAGAATATTTACCAGGATAGATATTACCATTTAAGTCACCAAAAAAGGCTTAAAAAATTGAAGAGACTTGAATCAATATCAAATATCTTTTCTGACCACAATGATAGGAAACTAGAAATCAATAATAAGAGGAAAGCTGGAGCAAAGACAAGATGGCAGGGAAGTAGGAGGAGGCGCCATTTCAACCTGTACCCTAAAATGAGCTGATTACCTACCAAAGAACTCCAATCACCCATGAAATCAGCCTGAGATTAGAAGTATACACGTCTGGGTCTCTACAGGGGCAGAAGACACCAGTGGGCAGGTAAAGTGGAGTGGGAACATCGGACTGATATCGGAAGAGAAACAAAAGGGGGAGGGAGCCACCAGAGGCGACCCATTGGAAAGTAATACCCCAATACGAGAGTGCCCTGCGACTGGGGACAAGCATTAACTTGGAGTCCGATTGAAAGCACTCAAAAAGAGCAAAGGATCATGGAGGGAAATTGTGGGAATTGGGGTGGTTAGAGACAGGGTTTTAAGTCCCCAGACCAAGGACAGCCACCCCTGATGCTGAGCCAGAAAGAGTGTTGTGAAGAAACCAGGTCTTGGTCCCTGAGCCGTGAGCGTGTATAAGAGCACGTGGGGTGTGGCTCCCATGAGGGGCTGGGAGCCTCACCAGCCCCCCGAAGCACAACCGTTTTGCATTCCCCATGCACGTGCCATGCCGCGCTAACAGAGCCTGAGTCACACCCCACACCTTCCCCTGAGAGAGGTGCATGCAGGCACCAGCCCTGCACTCTTGGACCTGGAAAATCTAGGCACTCCCAGCCCGGGCCAAAAGGAAAATCTCAGTGTATGATTGCTGCTTGAAACTTCTCTGGTGGTCTGGATCTGCCCAGACAGCCACCGCTGTCGTGGTTTTGGGCACAAGCAGGAGTTCCTGTGTCCACAGGGACCGTGACTTGGAACCTGCTCTACCAGCAGACAAGGGGGAACTTATGTGCCCTGTGGCACCCAGAGAGGAACAGACTGAGGTTTCTCTCTGAAAGGGAGGTCTGGGTGCAGTTTGCTTTCCTCTAAACCTCCAAAAACCATCAAAAGCTGTCAAGGCAAAAGAAATCAAACCAACAAACAAACATAAAAACCTCCAGAGAACAAAAGCCTGAAAAACCGGTTTCTTCAGAACCCAACCCCTTGCAGGGGCTGGAGGACTTAACTCAGGCAACACTGCCTGAAAACCCACGTGGCAGGCCCCTCCCTCAGAAAGCCAACCGAGAAAAAAAAAAGACAACTAGAGAACAACCACCACTACTTAATAGATACAACTTTTATTTTTAATTTGTTCCCACTATTCTGGTTCATTTTTTTATTACTTATTATATAGATAATTTTTAACTTATTTCCCATCACAGTGAGATGTCTAGTACATCAAATTCAATAAAAACCTTTTAACCTGAACTTTTTGATACATGTGATCATGTTTTTCTTTTGCTTTTCTATTTTTTAATTTTTTAAATTTTATTTAGTTTAGTTTATTCATTTTTATTCTTATTTTTTAATATTCACATAGAGTTAAAATTCAAGATAATCCCTTTTCCCCAATCAATGCTAGCCCTATAGGTAAACCAATTTTTAACCCCCCTTTATCTTAGGAAAGCTGAGTACTTTAACAAAGATATCAAGATACATCCAGGAAGAATCAAAATAACCTTCCTCACCCACACTGAGAATTTATAACCACTCTCCCATCTTTTTCTTCTGCCAGTGTTTCTGTGTATTTGTATTTCTCCTGATAGTATATAAATCTAATACTTGGGGTTCTTTATGATGAGATTCTTTTTTTTTCTTTTGTATATATATTTTTTTCCTTGTCATATGCTTTTATCACTCTTTTTGTTTGGCTGGTTTTGTTTATATACTTCATAAATCTTACCTTTGGGCCCATTTGGGCTGAGCCTTCTCTTTTATCATTCTTTTTCTTTTCCTGTCTCTCTCTCTCTCTCTCCTTTTTTTTTCTTTTTTCTCTCTTTCTTTTTCTTTTGTTTGGGTGGGTAATCTTGATTCTCAAAAATGTTCCAGGGTGCACCTTGCCTGCACCACGGTCGATACATTTAGCTACATCTGTTCAGCCATCTCTCACCAAAATTAGTAGGAGGAGGAATGCTCAACACAAGAAAAACTCAGAGGCTGGGCCTTCTGCAACAGAGCTAATAGCTATCAACATAGACAATATGTTAGAAATGGAATTCAGGTTAACAATTATCCAAGCAATAGCTACATTGAAGAAAGCCATGGATGACAAAGCAGAATTGATTACTGCAGAACTGAAAGCCACCAGGGATGATGTTCAAAATGCACTCAATGAGTTCCAATCTAATATAAATTCTTTAAAAGCTAGGGTAACTGAGACAGAAGATAGAATTAGTGATTTGGAGGACAAACAGATAGAGAGAAAGGATCAGGAGAAAGCCTGGAACAGACAACTTAGGAGGCACAAAAACAGAATTAGGGAAATAAATGATGCCATGAAATGTTCCAATGTCAGAATTATTGGAATCCCTGAAGGGGAGGAGAAAGAAAGAAGTCTAGAAGATATAGTGGAACAAGTTGTCCATGAAAATTTTCCCAATCTCGTGAAAGGAACCAGCGTTCCTGTACTAGAGGCAGAATGGTCTCCCCTCAAGATTACAGATGCTTGAAAGTCCTCGAGACACCTGATGGTAAGAATGAGGCATTATAATTATAGACAGGCCCTTTTGAAGGCAGCTAGGACAAAGAATCTCCTTATATACAGAAGAAAGCTCATCAGGATAATGTCAAACCTGTCGACAGAGACCTGGAAAGCCAGAAAGGGCTGGCAAGATATAATCAGGGCACTTAATGAGAACGACATGCAACCAAGAATACTTTATCCAGCAAGACTGACATTCAAAATGGATGGAGAGATAACAAGATGCCAAGACTGGCAAGGCTTAAAAGAGTATGTGACAACCAAGTCGACACTGCAGGAACTATTAAGGGGGGTTCTATAAAAGAGAAAAAATCCTAAAAATATCATTTAACAGAAATATAGAGACAATCTACAGAAAGAAAGACTTCAAAGATAACACGATGTCAATAAAAATGTATTTATCAATAATAACTCTCAATGTGAGTTGCTTAAATGCACCCATAAAATGACACAGGGTTGCAGATTGGATAAAACGACAGGACCCATCCATATGTTGTCTACAAGAGACCCATTTTGAACCTGAGGATACACCCAGACTGAAAGTGAAGGGATGGAGAAGAATCTTTCATGCCAAAAGGCATCAAAAGAAGGCTGGGGTAGCGATTCTCATACCAGATAAATTAGATTTTAAGCTAAAAACTGTAGTCAGAGATAAAGAAGGACACTACATCAATCTAAAAAGGATTATCCACCAAGATGATCTAACAATTGTAAATATCTATGCCCCCAATATGGGAGCAGCCAATTACATAAGAAAACTATTAATCAAGATAAAGAGTCATATTGATATGAATACATTAATAGGAGGAGAACTTAACACACCTCTATCAGTAATAGACAGATCATCCAAGCAGAAAATCAATAAAGAAAGAAGAGCATTGAATGACACATTGGACCAGAAGGACCTTAGAGATATATAAAGAGCATTACACCCTAAAACAACAGAATACTCATTCTTCTCAAGTGCACATGGAACCTTCTCCAGAATAGACCACATACTGGGTCACAAAGCAGGACTCAACCGATACCAAAAGACTGACATTATTCCCTGCATATTCTCAGATCACAATGCTTTGAAACTGGAACTCAATCACAAGGAAATTTTGGAAGGAACTCAAACACCGGGAAGCTAAAGACCACGTTGCTTAAGAATGCTTGGGTCAACCAGGAGATCAAAGAAGAACTTAAACAATTCATGGAAACCAATGAGAATGAAGACACTTTGGTCCAAAACCTATGGGATACAGCAAAGTCTGTCCTAAGGGGGAAATACATAGCCATCCAAACCTCCCTCAAAAAAATTGAAAAATCCAGAATACACCAGCTGTCTCTATACCTTAAAGAGCTAGAGAATCAACAACAAATCAAACCAACTCCACACATAAGAAGGGAAATAATCAAGATTAGATCAGAGATCAATGAGGTCGAAATCAGAGATACAGTAGAATGTATCAAGGAAACTAGAAGCTAGTTTTCTGAAAGAATCAATAAGACTGATAAACCACGGGCTACACTAATCCAAAAGAAAAGAGAGAAAGCCCAAATCAATAAAATTCTGAATGAAAAGGGAGAGATCACAACTAACACCAAGGAAGTAGAAACAATCATCAGAAGTTATTATCAACAGTTATATGCAAATAAGTTAAGCAATCTAGATGAAATGGATGCATTCCTGGAAAACTATAAACTCCCAAAATTGAACCAGGAAGAAACTGACAACCTGAATAGACCGATATCTAGTAACGAGATTGAAGCAGTGATCAAAAACCTCCCAAAAAACAAGAGCCCAGGACCTGACGGATTCCCTGGAGAATTCTACTAAACTTTCAAAGAAGAAATAACACCTATTCTCCTGAAGCTGTTTCAAAAAATTGAAGCAGAAGGAAAACTTCCAGACTCCTTTTATGAAGCCAGCATTACCCTGATGCCAAAACCAGGCAAAGACCTCACCAAAAAGGAGAATTTCAGACCAATATCACTGATGAATATGGATGCAAAGATTCTCAACAAGATCCTAGCAAACAGGATGCAAAAGCGCATTACAAAGATTACCCACCATGTCCAGGCTGGATTCACCGCTGTGTTACAAGAATGGTTCAACATTTGCAAATCAATCAATGTGATAGAACAAATCAACAAGAGAAGAGAGAAGAACCACATGGTCCTCTCAGTTGATGCAAAAAGCATTTGACAAAATCCACCATCAGTTCCTGATTAAAACGTGCCAAAGTATAGGGATAGAGGGAACGTTCCTGAACTTCATAAATCTATCTATGAAGGACCCACAGAAAATATCATCCTCAGTGTGAAAAAGCTTGAAGCCTTCCTGTTGAGATCAGGAACATGACAAGGATGCCCACTCTCACAACTCTTGTTAGAAAAGTATTAGAAATCCTAGGAACAGCAATCAGACAACAAAGAGAAATAAAAGGTATGAAGAAGTCAAACTCTCTCTCTTCGCAGATGACATGATTCTTTATATGGAAAACTCCAAAGACTCCACCCCAAAACTACTAGAACTCATACAGCAATTCAGTAACATGGCAAGATACAAAGTCAAGGTACGGAAATCAGTGGCTTTCTTAGCCACTAACAATGAAAATACAGAAAGGGAAATTAGAGAATCAATTCCATTTACTATAGCACCAAGGAACATAAGATACCTGGGAATAAACCTAACCAAAGAGGTAAAGGATCTGCACTCGAGGATCTACAGAACACTCATGAAAGAAATTGAAGAAGACACAAAAAGATGAAAGACTGTTCCATGCTCTTGGATCGGAAGAATAAACATTGTTGAAATGTCTACACTGCCTAGAGCAATCTATGCTTTTAATGCCATTCCGATCAAAATTCCACCGGTATTTTTCGAAGAGCTGAAGTAAATAATCCAACAATTTTTATGGAATCAGAAGAGACCCCGAATTGCCACAGAAATGTTGAAAAAGAAAAAACTGGGGGTATCACGTTACCTGATTTCAAACATTACTACAAAGCTGTGATCACCAAAACAGCATGGTACTAGCATAAAAACAGACATATAGACAAGTGGAACAGAGTAGAGAGCCCAGATATGGACCCTCAGCTCTATGGTCAAATAATCTTTGACAAAACAGGAAAAAATATACAGTGGAAAAAAGTCAGTCTGTTCAATAAATGGTGCTGAGAAAACTGGACAGCTATATGTAGAAGAATGAAACTCGACCATTCTCTTGCACCATACACAAAGATAAACTCGAAATGGATAAAAGACCTCAATGTGAGACAGGAATCCATCAGAATCCTAGAGGAGAACATAGGCAGTAACCTCTTCGATATCAGCCACAGCAACTTCTTTCTAGATATGTCTCCAAAGGCAAAGGAAACAAAAGCAAGAATGAACTTTGGGGACTTCATCAAGATCAAAAGCTTCTGCACAGCAAAGAAAACAGTCAACAACACAAGGAGGCAACCCACGGAATGGGAGAAGATATTTGCAAATGACAGTAGAGATAAAAGGTTGATATCCAGGATCTATAAAGAACTTCTCAAACTCAACACACACAAAACAAATAATCATATCAAAAAATGGGCAGAAGATATGAAGAGACACTTCTCCAATGAAGACATACAAATGGCTATCAGACACATGAAAAAATGTTCTTCATCACTAGCCATTAGGGAGATTCCAGTTAAAAACACATTGAGATATCACCTTACACCAGTTAGAATGGCCAAAATTAGCAAGACAGGAAACAACGTGTGTTGAAGAGGATGTGGAGAAAGGGGAACCCTCTTACACTGTTGTTGGGAATGCACGTTGATGCAGCCTCTTTTGAGAACAGTGTGGAAATTCCTTAAGAAATTAAAACTAGAGCTTCCCTATGACCCTGCAATTGCACTACTGGGTATTTACCCCAAAGATACAGATGTAGTGAAAAGAAGGGCCATCTCTACCCCAATGTTTATAGCAGCAATGGCCACGGTCACCAAACTGGGGAAAGAACCAAGATGCCTTTCAATGGACAAATGGATAAGGAAGATGTGGTCCCTATACAGGATGGAATATTATGCCTCCATCAGAAAGGATGAATACCCAACTTCGTATCTACATGGATGGGATTGGAAGAGATTATGCTGAGTGAAATAAGTCAAGCAGAGAAAGTCAACTATCATATGGTTTCACTTATTTGTGGAGCATAAGAAATAACACGGATGACATGGGGAGATGGAGAGGAGAAGGGAGTTGAGGAAAATTGGATGGGGATACAAACCATGAGAGACTGTGGACTCTGAAAAACAATCTGAGGGTTTTGAAGGGATGGTGGGTGGGAGGTTGGGGGAGCCAGGGCGTGGGTATTAAGGAGGGTACGTATTGCATGGAGCACTGGGTGTGGTGCAAAAACAATGAATTCTGCTATGCTGAAAATAAATAAATAAATAAATAAACAAACAAACAAATAATTTTTTTAAAAAGTAAATAAATGAATGAAAAAAAAGAGGAAAGCTGGAAAATGCACAAAAATGTGAAAGTAAAGAACATACTCCTGAACATGGAACATGGGTCAAAGAAGAAACTAAAAGGCAAACCAAGAATATCTTAAGTCAAATGAAAATGAAAATATGGCATACCAAACCTTATGCGATGGAGCAAAATGTTTTAAGAGAAGGATGTTAATAATGATGAATGCCTGTATTTAACAAAAAAAAAAAGGCATCTCTCTTATGAACAATTTAACTTTACATCTCACAGAAGTAGAAGAAAGAAAACAAGCTAAACCCAGAGTTAGCAAAAGGAGGAAATAACTAAGATCAGAACCGAAAAAAATAAACTAGAGACCAGGAAATCTATAGTACAGATGGTGAAGCTAAAATCTGATTATTTTAAGAAGATAAATAAAATTTACAAAACTTTAGGTAGACTAATTAGGAAAAAATAGAAAAGACTCAAGTAAATTAAATCAAAATGAAAAAGAGCCATTACAACTATTACTGAAGAAATACAAAATATCATAAGATTATCATGAACAATTATACACTAGCAATTTGGATAATTTAATGGAAATGAGAAAATACCTTAAAAGACACAACCGACCAAGAATGAAGAATTAAGAAACAAAAAATCTGAAGAGAGCAATAATGAATAAGAAAACTTCATCATTTATCAAAATGCCCAACACAGAAGAGCCTAGAACAAGATGTTTTAATTGGTGGATCCTACCAAACATTTATGAATTAGTACCAATGATCTTCAAATTCTTCCAAAAAATTAAAGAGGAATACTCCCAAACTTATCAACAAAACCCTGATACTAAAACCAAATAAGAACACCACAAGGAAAAAAAAAAAAAACTACAGGCACTATCCCTAATAAATACAGATGCAAAATTTTTCCAACATTAATATACAAACTGAACTCAACAGTATATTGAAAGGATCATACACAATGGCCAAGTGGAATTTATTCTTAGGATGCTAGAATGGCTCAACATATGCAAGTCAACAAATGTGATAAACCACATTAATAGAATGAAGCATTTAAAATATGGTTATCTAAATAAATTATGAAAAAGCATTTAACAAAATACAAGTCTTTTATGATAAAATTGTGTATTGAAGAAATCTACCTGAATATAATAAAGACCATGTGATAAGGCCACAGCTAACATGATACTCAATAGCCAAAAATTGAAAAATTTTCCTCCAAGGTTAACAACAAGGCAAGTATGCCCTTATCACCACTCCTATTCAACATAGTCCTGGACCTCATAGCCAGAGTAATTAGGCAAGACAAAGAAATAAAAGGTATCAAAATCAGAAAGGAAAAATGGAGCAGATAGGTGGTACAGTCGGTTAAGCATCTGACTCTTTGTTTCAGCTCAGTTCATGATATCAAGACCTGATCCAGGGTCTGGGGTTGGACTCTGTACTTGGTGTGGAATCTACTTGGGACTGTCTCTACCTTTCCCTCTACCCTTCCTTCTCTGTGTGTGTGTGTCCAAAAAAATAAAATAAAACAATAAATAAATAAAAAGGAAAAAGTAACATTGCCTGTTTCCAGATGATGTGATTATATATAAATAACATCACAGAAATACAAGAAAAACAGATAGATATTATGAAAAACTATGCACCCACAAATTGGACAACCTGGAAGAAATGGATAAATTCAAAACTAAGGTAGGAATAAATAAAAAAACTTGAATAGACCAATAATCAGCAAAGACATTTAATCAGGATCCAAAAAACACCCAACAAACAAAACACTGGGCCAGATAAATTCACAGGCGAATTCTACCAAACATTTAAAGAAGAAAAATGCAATTCATTCTATGAGATCAGCATTACCCTGATACTGAAACCAGATAAAGTCTCCATTTGAAAAAAGAGAGTGAAATACAGGCCAGAGAACACCTTGGTGGTTCAGTTGGTTAAGGGTCTGACTCTTGATTTTGGCTAAGGCCATGATCTCAGGGTCTTGGGACTGACCCCCACATTGAGTTCTGAGTCTGCTTGAGCATCTCTCCCACTAACCCCTGCCCCCCCACTCTCTCTGTCTCCCAAATAAATAAATAAATATTTCAAAAAGAGAGAACAATAGGTCAATATCCCTGATGAAATGGAAACAATAATTCTCAATAAAATACTAGTAAATGGAATCCAACAATACATTTAAAAAATCATTCACCATGATCAAGTGGGATTTGTTCCTAGCTTTCTAGGGTAGTTAAACATTTGCAACTCAATTGATGTGATATACCACATTAATAAAAGAAAGAACCTTATGATCATTTAAATACATGCAGGAAAAACATTTGACAAAGTACAACATCCATTCATAATAAAAGCCTTCAATAAAGTAGATTTAGAGGGATACATACCTCAACATATCAAAGACCATATAAATAACACACAGCTAATATCATCCTTAATGGGAAAAATTGAGAGGTTTCCTCTAGTCCAAGAATAAGATAGGAATGTCCACTCTCATCACTGTTATTTCACATAGTACTGGAAGACTTAGCCACAGCAATCCCACAATACAAAGATATAAAAGGCATGCATATCATCAAGGAATGAGTAAAATTTCCACTATTTCCAGATGACATGATACACTATAGAAAAAAGTGCAAAAGACTCTACCAAAAAATTGCTAGAGCTGATACATGAATTCAGTAATGTTGCAAGATACAGAATCAACAATAAACAATTCTATTGCATTTCTATAAAACAGTGAAGCAGAAGAAAGAGAAATTAAGAAATATATCCCATTTCCATTTGCACCAAAAACAATAAGATACATAGGAAGAAACCCAACCAAAGAGGTGAAAGAACTGTACTCAAAAATAAAAAAAAAAGATGAAAGAAATTGAAGATGACACACGAAATAATGGAAGACATTCCATGCTCATGGATGAGAAGAATGAATATTTTTAAATGTCTATACTACACAGTGATCTACACATTTAATACAACCCCTATCACAATACAAATAGCACTTTTCACAGTCAAAGAACAAACAATCCTAAAATTTGTATGGAACCACAAAAGACCCTGAATACCCAAAGAAACACTGAAAGAGAAAAGCAAAGCTGAAGGCATCACATTTCCAGACTTCAAGTATTATTATAAAGCCATAGTGATCAAAAGAGCATGGTATTGGCACAGAAACAGACACATAGGTCAATAGAACAGAATGGAAGACCCAGAAATAAGGCCACAGGTATATAATCAATTAATCTTCAAAAAAGTAGGAAGGAATATCCAGTGGGAAAATGTATCTTCAAAGCTAGACAACAACATGCAAGAGAATGATACTGGGCTGGAATGCCTGGGTGGCTCAGTTGGTTAAGCATCTGACTTCAGCTCGGGTCATGATTCCAGGGTCCTGGGATCAAGTTCTGGATCAGGCTCCTTGCTCAGTGAGGAACCTGCTTCTCCTTCTCCCTGCTGCTCCCCTGCTTGTGCGCTCTCTCTTTTGGACAAATAGGTCAAATGTATTTTTTTAAATGATAGTGGACCACATTCTTACACCATACACAAAAATAAATTCAAAATGTTTGAAAAACCTGAGTGTGAAATAGGAAACCATCAAAATCCTGGAAGAAAACTCAGACAGTAAGCTCTTTGACATCAGCCATAGAAACTTCTTTCTAGATATCTCTTGAGGCAAGGGAAACAAAGCAAAGATAAACCATTGGGACTTTATCAAAATAAGACCCCTCTGCACCATAAAGGAAACAATGACCAAAACTAAAAGACAGTCTACAGAAGCAGAAAGGATATTTGCAAATAGCATGTCTGATAAAGGATTAGTATAAAAATCTATAAATAACACATAAAACTAAACACACACAAAAAATGAATAATACAATTTAAAAATGGGCAAGAGACATAACAGACATTTTTCCAAAGAAGACAACAGATGGTCAACAGAAACATGAAAAGTTGCTTAACATTATGCATCATCAGGGAAATACAAATCAAAACTACAATGAGATATCGTCTCACATGTATCACAATGACTAAAATCAACAACACAAGAAAGAGAGGTGTTGTCACAGGTGTGCAGGAAGGGGAAACCTCTTTGACTCTTGGTGGGAATGCAAACTGTTGCAGCCACTCTGGAAAACAGTTTGAAGCTCCCTCAAATAGTTAAAATTAGAGCTACCTACAACCCCGCAATTGCAATAATAGGTATTGACCCAAAGAATACAAAAATGCTAATTCAAAGAGATGCATGCACCCTGATGTTTATAGCAGCATTATCTAAAATAGCCAAACTGTGGAAACAGCTCAAGTGTCCACTGACTGATGAATAGATAAAGATTTGGTGTAGCCATAAAAAAAGAATGAAATCTTGCTATTTGCAATGGCATGGATGGAGCTAGAGAATATTATGCAAAGTGAAATAAGTCAGTCAGAGAAAATCAAATACCATATGATTTCACTCATATGTGGAATTTAAGAAACAAAACAAACAACAGGGGGAAAAAGAGAGAGGCCAGCCATTAAACACAATCTTAGCTATAGAGAACAAGATGATGGTTACCAGAGAGCAGATGATGGAGGGCTGGATTAAATAGGTGATGGGGATTAAGGCATGCACTTGTGATGAGCACTGGGTGTTGTATGAAAAGTTTGAATCATTATTGTACATCTAAAACTAATATATTACACTGGATGTTAAGAAACTGGAATTTAAATAAAAACTTAAAGCAATAAAAGCATATGTGTATACCAAATAAAATATCATCTGAATGGGTGCATGAAAAGCATTTGACCAAGTACAATATCCATTCATGATAGAAAACAAAACAAAATTGGGTAGTTATCTAAAGGGTCAGATACACCCCAATGTTTATAGCAGCAATGTCTACAAAAGCCAAGCTAAGAAAAAAGATGAAATGTCCATCAACAGATGAATAAAGATATGATATAGATAGATGATAGATTAGATAGATGATAGATAGATAGATAGATAGATAGATAGATGATAGATACACAGATATAATGGAGAATTATTCAGCCATCAGAAAGGATGAATCCTTGCTATTTATATCAACATGGATGACCTGGAGGATATTATGCTGAGTGAAATAAGTCAATCAGAATAACAATTATATTGTTTCACTCATATGTAGAATATAAAAAACAGTGCAGAGAGAGGTAAGATGGTAGAGGAGTAGCAGACTGAAATGAAATCAGGTTGCATGAGTTCAGCTAGATATCAAACCATTCTGAACACCCACAAACACAACAGGAGGTTAAAGAGAAGAAGAGCAGAAATTCTAGAAACAGAAAATCTACCACTTTCTGAAAGGTAGGACATGTGGAGAAGTGAATCCGAAGCAAGGACAAGATAGACCACAGGGGGAGGGGCCAGATCCCAGCAAGCAGTGGAGCAATGGAGCACAAAATCAGAACTTTTAGAAGTCTGGTACACTGAGGGACATCACTACAGAGGCTAAGAGGGGATGGAGCCCTCACAGGGGCACTGTGGTTTCAGGACCTGTGGGGTCCCTGAAAGATTGGGGCTGAGATTGGCAGAGCTCCCAGGTATTGGTGTGGGGAAGTCAACCACAGAAACAGAGCTGAGGAGTGAACTTTCAGCTTGGGGTTACCTTAAACTAATCCACGGCACAGTTAGGCCACTACTCTTTGAGCAGGGACACCGCAAGTGGCAGATCCATGGAGACTCATCTTCCTCCTCTGGAAAGACGAATCTGCTGGGTTTGGAGACTCCAACTGGGGCTGTGCGCCAGAGACAGAAATGCTCAGTCACAGGCCAGGTGAGCCCAGAGTGCAGCTGGAGACCAGGGAGACAGGAGTGATTGACACCTTTTCTCTGAGGTGCACTGAGGAGTGAGGCCCCAATCTCTCAGCTCCTAGGGGCTGGAGATTGGGAGGCAACCATTTTCATTCCTGTCCTCCAGAGATCTACAGAAAGCATTCAGGGAACAAAAACCCCCAAGAGAGAACTTGAGCAGATTACTTAGCTTGGCCCCTGGCAAGGGTAGTGCAACTCTGCCCTGGGCAAAGACATTTGAGAATCACTACAACTGGCCCCTCCCCCAGAATATCAGCAAGAACATCCAGCCAAGACCAAGCTTACTGATCAAGGAGAACAATGGAACTCCAGAGCTAGGGGAAAGCAATGCATGGAGTTCATGACTTTCTCCCCATGATCCTTTAGTCTTGCCAAAGTAATTAAATTTTTTTATTATATTTTTTCTTATTATATTTTTTTAACTTTTCCTATTTAATCTTTTAATGTTTTTAACTAGTTTATTTTAACAATACCTTTCTAAGAAAATCTTTTTAAACCTTCATTATTATAGTTATATTTCATCCTTCATTGCATTTAACCTTATTTTTTGTATACATGTAGGGCTTTTATTTTCTTTCTAAAAAATTCTGGGATACAATTTCTTCTAATAGATCAAAATATACCCTAAATCTAGCACAGGGTTTTATTCTAGTCTCAAGCCTGAGCATATTCTATCCTCTATTTTTTTCTTCCTTCTTTTTCCAAACAACTTGTTTTATCAATTCCTTTCTTAGAATTTATTTAAATTTTCATCTTTACAATTACATTCCATCCCTTCATCATGTTTACCTTTATTTTGTATATATATAAGTTTTGCTTTCTTTAAACTTTTGGGAGGTAGTTTCTTCTAAGAGACCAAAATACACCCAAAATCAAGTGGGTGGCTCTGTTATATTTACCAGTAATTTTATATATATATATAATGGAGAATAAAGAGGCTGAGCAAAAGAGAGACAAACAACTACTAGACCACAAGGGGAGAAATCAAGAGATAGGTGATACCATAAGACAAAACAATATTAAAATAATTGGGATTCCAGAAGAAGAAGAAAAAGAGAGGGGGGCAGCAGGTATATTGGAAAGAATTATAATAGAGAATTTCCCTAATATGACAAAGGGAACAAGCATCAAAATCCAGGAGGCACAGAGAATCCTCAAAATCAGTAAAAATAGGTCCACACCCCGTCATCTAATAGTAAAATTTACAAGTGTTAGTGACAAAGAGAAAATCCTGAAAGCAACCTGGGGCAAGAAGCCTGTAACATACAATGGTAGAAATATTAGATTGTCAGCAGACTTATCCAGAGACCTGGCAGGGCTGAAAGAACTTACATATATTCAGAGCACTAAATGAGAAAAAATATGGAGCCCAGAATACTATATCCAGCTAAGCTGTCAATAAAAATAGAAGGAGAGATAAAAAGATTCCAGGCCAAACAAAAATTAAAGAATTTGTAAACACCAAATCAGCCCTACAGGCAATATTGAAAAGGATCCTCTAAGCAAAGAGAGAGCCTAAAATTAGTAGATCAGAAAGGAACAGAGTCAATATACAGTAATAGTCACCTTACAGGCAATACAATGGCACTAAATTCATATCTTTCAATAGTTACCCTGAATGTAAATGGACTAAATGCCCTAGTCAAAAGACACAGAGTATCAGAATGGATAAAAAATCAAAATCCATCAATACAAGGTCTACAAGAAACTCATTTGAGAACCAAAGACACCTCTATATTTAAAGTGAGAGGGTGGAAAACAATTTACCATGCTAATGGACATTAAAAGAAAGCTGGGGTGGCAATCCTTATAACAGATAAATTAGATTTTAAGGCAAAGACTATAATAAGAAATGAGAAAGGACACTATATCATACTTAAAGGGTCTTTCCAACAAGATCTAACAATTTTAAATATCTATGCCCGCAGCCAACTATATAAATCAATTAATAACAAAATCAAAGAAACACATCAACAATACTACAATTATGTAGGGGACTTTGGCACCCTCCTCACTGAAATGGACAGATCATCCAAGCAAAAGATCAACAAGGAAATAAAGGCCTTAAATTACACTGGACCAGATGGACATCACAGATATATTCAGAACATTCCATTCCAAAGCAACAGAATGCACATTCTTCTCTAGTACACATGGAAAATTCTCCAGAATAGATCACATCCTGGGTCCCAAATCAGGTCTCAACCGGTATCAAAAGATTGGGATCATTCCTTGCATATCTTCAGACCACAATACTCTGAAGCTCTAACTCAATCACAAGAGGAATGTTGGAAAGAACTCAGATAGATGGAGGTTAAAGAGCATCCTACTAAAGAATGAATGGGTCAACCAGGAAATTAAAGAAGAATTGAAAAAATTAATGGAAACAAATGATAATGAAAACACAACTGTTCAAAATATGTGAGATGCAGCAATGGTGTCCCGAGAGAAAGTATATAGCGATACAAGCCTTTCTCAAGAAACAAGAAAGGTCTCAAGTACACAAACAAACCCTATACCTAAAGGAGCTGGAGAAAGAACAGCAAAGAAAGCCTAAACCCAACAGGTAAGAGAAATTAAAAAGATCAGAGCAGAAATCAATGAAATAGAAATCAAAAGAACAGCAGAATAAATCAACAAAATTAGGAGCTAGTTCTTTGAAGAATTAATAGGATTGATAAACACCTGGCCAGACTTATCAAAAAGAAGAGAAAGGACTCAAATAAATAATAAATGGAAGAGGAGAGATCACAACCAACACCAAAGAAATATAATTATAAGAACATATTGTAAGCAACTATACACCAGCAAATTTGACAATCTGGAAGAAATGGATGCATTCCTAGGGACATATAAACTACCAAAACTGAACCAGGAAGAAATAGAAAACCTGAACAGACCCATAACCAGTAAGGAGATTCAAGCAGTAATCAAAAATATCCCAAAAATAAGAGCCCAGGGCCAAAAGGCTTCCCAGGGGAATTCTACCAAACATTTAAAGAAAATTAATACCTGTTCTCCTGAAACTGTTCCAAAAAATAGAAAGGAAAGGAAAACTTCCAACTCATTTTATGAGGCCAGCATTCCCTTGATCCCAAAACCAGACAGAGACTGCATCAAAAAAGAGAATACAGACCAATATCCTTGATGAACACAGATTTGAAAATTCTCGCCAAAATACTAGTCAATAGGTTCCAACAGTACATTAAAAGGATTATTCACCACGACCAAGTGGGATTTATTACAGGACTGCAAGGTTGGTTCAACATCCACAAATCAATCAATGTGATACAATACATTAATAAAAGAAAGAACAAGAAGCATATGATGCTCTCAATAGATGCTGAGAAAGCATTTGACAAAGTACAGCATCCTTTCTTGATCAAAACTCTTCAAAGTGTAGGGATGGGGGTACATACCTAAATATTATCAAAGCCAACTATGAAAAACCCATGGTGAATATTATTCTCAATGGGGAAAAACTGAGAGATATTCCCCTAAGGTCAGAAACATGGCAGGGATGTCCACTATCATTACTGCTATTCAACATAGTGCTTGAAGTCCTAGCCTCAGCAATCAGACAACAAAAGGAATTAAAGGCAGCTGAATCAGCAAGGAAGAAGTTAAACTCTCATGCTTTGCAGATGATACTATACTTTATATGGAAAACCCAAAATTCCACTCCAAATGTGCTAGAACTCATACAGGAATTAAAAAAAAGTGTCAAGATATAAAATCAATGCACAGAAATCCTTTGCATTGCAAACATTCATGAAAGAAATTTAGGAAGACACCAAGAAATGGAAAAGCATTCCATGCTCATGGATTGGAAGAACAAATACTGTAAAAATGTCTATGATACCTAAAGTAATCTACATGTTTAATGCAATCCCTATCAAAATACCATCAATTCTTTTCAAAGAAATGGAACAAATAATCTTAAAATTTATATGGAACCAGAAAAGCCCCAGAACAGCCAGAGGAATGTTGAAAAAGGAAGCCAAAGTTGGTGGCATCACAATTACAGACTTCAAGCTCTATTACAAAGCTGTCATCATCAAGACAGTATGGTACTGGTACAAAAACAGACACATAGATCAATGGAACAGAATAGAGAGCCTAGAAATAGACTTCTGCTGTATTGTCATCTAATCTTCCACAAAGCAGGAAAGAAAATCCAATGGAAAAAAAGACAGTCTCTTCAACAAATGGTGGGCTGGGGTGCCTGGGTGGCTCAGTGGGTTAAAGCCTCTGCCTTTGGCTCAGGTCATTATCCCAGGGTCCCATGATCGAGCCCCACATCAGGCTTTCTGCTCAGTGGGGAGCCTGCTTCCTCCTCCTCTCTCTCTCTCTCTCTGCCTACTTGTGATCTCTGTCTGTCAAATAAATAAATAAAATCTTTTAAAAAAATGGTGTTGGGAAACTTGAACAGCCACATGCAGAAAAAATGAAACTGGACAATTTCCTTACACCATACACAAAAATAGACTCCAAAGGGATGAAAGACCTCCATGTGAGACAGGAACCCATCAAAATCCTTGAGGAGAACACAGGATGCAAACTCTTCCACCTCAGCTGCAGCAACTTCTTCCTAGAAACATCACCAAAGGCAAGGGAAGCAAGGACAAAAAAGGAACAATTGGGACTTCATCAAGATCAAAAGCTTTTGCACAGCAAAGGAAACAGTCAACAAAACCAAAAGACAACTGACAGAATGGGAGAAGATATTTGCAAATGACATATCAGATAAAGGACTAGTATCCAAGATCTATAAATAACTTATCAAACTCAACACCCAAAGAACAAACAATCCAATCAAGAAATGGGCAGAGGACATGAACAGACATTTCTGTAAGGCAGATGTCCAGATGGCCAACTGACACATGAAAAAATGCTCAACAACACTCGGCATCAGGGAAATAGAAATCACAACCACAATGAGATACCACCTCACACCAGTCAGAACAACTAAAATTAACAAGTCAGAAAACAGCAGATGTTGGTGAGGATGCAGAGAAAGGCGAACCCTCCTACACCATTGGTGGGAATGCAAGCTGGTGCAGCCAGTCTGGAAAACACCATGGACATTCCTCAAGAAGTTGAAAAAAGAGCTAACCTATGACCCAGCAATCGCACTACTGGGTATTTACCCTAAAGATACGAATGTATAGATCTGAAGGGGCACATGCACCCGAATGTTTACAGTAGCAATATCCACAATAGTCAAACTGTGGAAAGAACCTAGATGTCCATCAGTAGATGAATCGATAAAGAAGATGTTGTATATATATACAATGGATTACTTTGCAGCCATCAAAAGAAATAAAATCTTGCCATTTGCAATGACATGGATGGAACTAGAGGGTATTATACTGAGCGAAATAAATTAGAGAAAGGCAATTATCATATGATTTCCCTGATATGAGGAATTGGAGCAGAGTGGGGGGTTTGGTGGGTTGGGAAGGAAAAAATGAAACAAGATGGGATAGGGAGTGAGACAAACCACAAGAGACTCTTAATCTCACAAAAGAAACTGAGGGTTGCTGGGGGAATGGGGGGTATGGAGAGGTTGGTTGGATTATGGACATTGGGGAGGGTATGTGATAGGATGAGTGCTGTGAAGTGTTTAAGCTTGCCTCTTCACAGACCTGTACCCCTGGAGCAAATAATACATTATATGTTAATAAAAATGCTTAATAAAAAATGAAACAGTGCAGAGGTTCATAGGGGAAGGGAGGGAAAACTGTACAGAAAGTAATCAGAGAGGGAGACAAGCCATGAGAGACTCTTAACTGTAGGAAACAAACTGAGGGTTGCTGAAGGGGAGGTGGGTGGGGGAATGGGGTAACTGGTTGGTGGGCATTAAGGAGGGCACGTGATGTGATGAACATTGGGTGTTAAATGCAGCTAATGAATTATTGAACTCTATATCTGACACTAATGATGTACTATATGCAGGCTAATTGAATTTAAATTTAAAAAAAAATAAAAATATGCTTATGTACACTGAAGAAACTATCAACAAGCTAAAAGAGTTTTAACAATATAATCTGTTGAAGATCCTGTCTTTTCCCCACTGGATATTCTTTCTAACTTTGTCAAAGATTAATTGGCCATATAATTGTGGGTTTATTTATGGGTATTCTATTTTGTTTCATTGATCTACGTGTCTATTTTTGTGCCAGTATCATACTGGCTTTTCTTTCAAATTTTTATTTAAATTCTAGTTAGTTAATATATGGTATAATATTGTTTTCAGGAGTAGAATTTATGGATTCATCACTTATGTAAAACACCCACTTCTCAATACAAGTGGTCCTTAAAACCCATCACCCAAGGGTGTCTGGGTGGCTCAGTCAGTTAATCATCTACTTTCAGCTCAGGTCATGATCCTGAGATCCTGGGATAGAACCCCATATCAAGCTCCCTCTCACTCACCACCCTCTGTGTGCTGTCTCTCAGTATCTCTCACTGTCTTTCTCAAATAAATAAATAAAATCTTTTTAAAAATCCCATCACCAATTTAGCCCATCTATCACCCACCTACTGTCCAGCAACCCTCAGTTTGTTCTCTGTAGTTAAGAGTCTCTTATGGTCTGCTTCCCTCTCTTTCCCCCCATTCCTCTATGTTCATATCTTTTGTTTCTGATATTCTACATGACTGGCATTTGTCTTTCTCTGATTTATTTCACTTAGCATAATACTCTCTAGCTCTATGCATGTCCTTGCAAATACCAAAATTTCATTCTTTTTGATGGTTGAATAATATTCTATTATATATATTATTTATTTCATTATATATTATATATTCCATTATATAATTAACATTAGATTATTGATTCATTAATAATATTGATTTATATTCTAATTTATTGTTATATGAGATATGTTAATATCACATATGTATAAATATATGTATATGTATATCTTTAACCATTCGTTAGTTAGTAGACATTTGGGCTCTTTCCATAATTTGGCTATTGTTGATAATGCTACTGTAAACATCAGGGGGATGTGCCCCTTTCAAGTCTGTATTTTTATATCCTTTGGGCAAATACCTAGCACTGCAATTACTCAGTCATAGAGTACTTCTATTTTTAACTATTTGAGGAAACTGAATTCCTTTCCAAAGTGGCTGCAACAGTTTGCATTTCTACCAACAGTGCAGGAATATTCCCCTTTCTCCACACCCTCACCAACACAGAAACACTTGTGTTTCTTTTGTTGTTGATTTTAGTCATTCTGACACATGTGAGGTGAAACTTAATCATGGTTTTAATTTGTTTTTCCTGGTGATGAGTGATGTTGAGCAACTTTTCATGGGTCTGTTGACTATTTACATGTCTTTGGAAAAATGTCTTTTCATGTCTCCTGCCCATTTCTTAACTGCATTATTTGTCTTTTGGGTGTTGAGTTTGAAAAGTTCTTAATATATTTTGGATACTACCCTTTATCACATATGCCATTTACAAATTTCTCTCATTCAGTAGGTTGCCTTTTCATTTGTTGATTATTTCCTTTGCTGTGAGGAAGTTTCTAACTTGGTGAAGTCCCAGTAGTTCATTTTGTTTTTGTTTCCATTTTCTCCAGTGACATGTCTGATAGGTTGTTATGGCTGAGGTCAAAAAGAATCTGTCTGTATTTTCCTCTCTGATTTTGATGGTTTCCTGTCTCACATTTAGCTATTTCATCCATTTTGAATTTATTTTTGTGTATGGTGTAAGAAAGGGGTCCATTTTCACTCCTTTTCATGTAGCTGTCCAATTTTCCCACCATCATTTGTTGAAGAGACTGACTTTTTTCTTTATTTTTTTTAATATTTTATTTATTTGACAGAGAGAAATCACAACTAGGCAGAGAGGCAGGCAGAGAGAGAGGAGGAAGCAGGCTCCATGTGGAGCAGAGAGCCTGATGTGGGGCTTGATCCCAGGACCCTGAGATCATGACATGAGCTGAAGGCAAAGGCTTTAACCCACTGAGCCACCCAGGTGCCCTAGAGACTGACTTTTTTCCATTGAATATTCTTTCTTGCTTTGTTGATTAGCTGACCATATAGTTGTGTGTGCATTTCTGGGTTTTCTATTCTGTTCCATTGTTCTATGTGTCTATTTTTCTGCCAGTACCATACTGCCTCAATGACCAGCTTTGTAATATAGCTTCAAGTCTGGATACGTGATGCCTCCAGCTTACAAAATTACTTTGGCTCTTCAGGGTCTTTTGTGGGTCCATAGAAATTTTAGGATTCTTTGTTCTTGCCCTGTGAGAAATGCTGGTGATATTTTGATAAGGATTGCATTAAATGCATGGATTGCTTTGGGTATTAGAAACATTTTAACAATTGTTCTTCCAATTTATGAGCATGGAATGTTTTTCCATTTCTTTGTGTCTTCCTAAATTTCTTTCATACATGTTGTATACATTTCAGAGTAAATGAAATGTAACCTCTTTGGTTAGGTTTATTCCTAGTTATATTATGGGGTTTTTTGCTATTGTAAATAGGATCAGTTCCTCCATTTCTCTTCTGCTTCTTCATTATTCATGTGTAGAAATACAACAGATTTCTGTGTGTTGATTTTACCTCTTGTGACTTTGCTGAATTTGTGAATCAATTTTACCATTTTTTAGTGGACTCTTTTGGGTTTTCTACATAAAGCATCGTGTCGTCTGTGAATAATGGACATTTGACTTCTTCTTTGCTGATTTGGGTGCTTCTTATTTTTTTTTGTTGTTATTGTCTAATTGCTAAGAGAAGGACTTACAATAGAGAGAAGGACTTCCAATACTTTGTTAAATAGCAATGGTGAGAGTGGACATCCCTGTCTTGTTCCTGACTGTAAATGAAAAGCTCTAAGTTTTTCCCCATTACGGATGGTAATAGCTGTAGGTCTTTTGTATATGACCTTTATGATGTTGCGGTATGTTCCCTCTATCTCAAGTTTGCTGAGGGTTTTTTATCAAGAATGTATGTTGTGTTCCATCAAATGCTTTTTCTACCTCTATTGAAAGGATTATATGGTTCTCACTCTTTCTTTTATCAATACAAGGTATCATGTTGATTGATTTGTAAATATTGAGCCACCCCTGCAGTGCAGAAACTAATTCCACTTGATTATGGTGAGAAGTTCCTTAGTATACTGTTGGATTTTATTTCCTAGTATTTTGTCAAAAATTTGACAAAATTGGGCGCCTGGGTGGCTCAGTGGGTTAAGCCGCTGCCTTCAGCTCAGGTCATGATCTCAGGGTCCTGGGATGGAGTCCCGCATCGGGCTCTCTGCTCAGCAGGGAGCCTGCTTCCCTCTCTCTCCCTCTGCCTGCCTCTCTGTCTACTTGTGATCTCCCTCTGTCAAATAAATAAATAAAATCTTAAAAAAAATTTGACAAAATCATCAGGGATATCATCAGGGATATTTCCCTGTAATTCTTCTTTTTAGTAGGGTCTTTATCTGGTCTTGTAATCAAGGAAATGCTGGCCTTGTGGACTGCATTTGTAAGTTTTCCTTCCATTTCTGTTTTTTGGAACAGTTTAAGAAGAATATATTAATTTTTCTTTAAATGTCTGATAGAATTTCCTTGGAATGCCATCTGGCCTTGGAGTTTTGTTTGCTGGGAGATTTTTTTTTATTACTTATTCAATTTCTTTGCTGGCTATGGGTCTCTTCAAATATTCTACTTCTTTATTTCAGTTTTGGTAGTTTGTATGGTTCTAAGAATTGTGGAATTTTTTTCCAAATTGCCCAGTTTGTTGACATATAATTTTTTTCTAATAGCCTTTTATAATTTTTGTATTTCTGTGGTGTTGGTTGTGATCTCTCCTCTTTTGTTTGTGTTGTTATTTATTAGGGTCTTGTCTCTTTTCTTTTGATAGGTCCAGTTAGGGGATTATCAGTTTCATTAATTCTTTCAAAGAACAAGATCTTACTTTCCTTGATCTGTTCTATATTTTCTGTTGGTCTTTTTTTCTGTTTCTGTATCATGTATTTCTGTTCTAATCTTTATTATTTCCCTTCTTCTTCTGGCTTTAATCTTTATTTGATGTTCAATTTCTAGCCCCTTTAGGGGTAAGTTTAGGTTGTGAATTTGAGATTTTTCTTGCTTCTTGAGGTAGACCTGTATTACAGTACTTCCCTCTTAGTATCAGCTTTGCTGTATCCCAAAGGTTTGGGACCACGATGTTTTCATCTTCATTTGTTTCCATATATTTGGGTTTTTTTTTGTTTGTTTTTCCTCTTATCAAGGGGGTCAGAGGGAGCGGGTTAGAGAATCTCAAGGAAGCTTCATGAGCAACATGGAGCCTGATTTGGGCCTCAAACTCACAACACTGAGATCATGACCTGAAATGAAATCGAGTCAGACTGCTTAAATGACTGAGCCACTCAGGTGTCCCTGTTTTTCCTCTTTAATTTCATGGTTAGCCCATTCATTCTTTAGTAGGATGTTCTTTAACCTCCATGTATTTGTGGTTTTTACAAATTTGTCTTGTGATTGACTTTAAGTTTCACAGCACTGTGGTCTGAAATATGCATGGTATGATCTCAATCTTTTCCTACTTGTTGAGGCATGATTTATGACCCAGTGTGTGATCTATTTTGGAGAGTGTTCCATGTGTACTCAAAAAGAATGTGTATTCTGTTTTCAGGCTGAAATTTTCTGAATATATCTCTTAAGTCCATCTGGTCCAGTGTGTCATTCAAAGCCATTGTTTCCTTACTCATTTTTTCTCTCTTTTTTTTTAAGATTGATTTTATTTATTTATTTGAGAAAGAGTGATCAAGAGAGAGACAGAGACAGAGAGAGAACAGGATATGGGGGAGGAGCAGAGGGAGAGGGAGAAGCAGACTTCCCGGTGAGTGAGGAACCCAACATGTGCCTCCATCCCTGGACTTTGGGATCATGACCTGAGTTGAAGGCAGATGCTTAACTGACTGAGCCACCCAAGGCCCCTCCTTACTGATTTTCTGATAGATGATGTGTCCATGCTGTAAGTGGGGGGCTAATGTCCCCTGCTATTATTGTATTATTATCAATGATTTTCTTTATGTTTGCTATTGATTTGTACATTTGGTTCTTGTGAGTTGGGGGTCACAAATGTTTATAATTGTTCAATTTTTGCGATAGACCCCTTAATTATGATATAGTGCCCTTCTTCATCTCTTATTACATTTTTTGGGTTAAAACCTAGCTTGTCTGAAATAAGTATGTCTACTCTGGCTTTCCTTTGCTGTCCATCAGCATGACAGATTGTTCTCCATCCCCTCATTTTCAGCCTGCTAATATCTTTAGTTCCAAAATTAGTCTCTTTTAGGCAACATATGCATAGGTCTTGGGGTTTTTTTCCCTTTCATCCATTCTGATACCCTATATCTTTTGATTGGAGCATTTATCCCAATTATATTCAAAGTGATTGTTGAGAGATTTGAATTTAGTTGCATTGTGTTACTTGTAAAGTTGCTGTTTTTTGGTTATGTTGCCTGTTCCTTTCTAGTTTTGTTGTTTTTGGTCTTTCTTTCCCACTTAAATAGTATTTCTTAATATTTCTTGCAGAGCTAGTTTAGTGGTCATGAATTCCTTTAGTTTTTCTTTGGGAAACTATTTCTCCTTTTATTCTGAATGACAGCCTTACTGGATAAAGTATCTTGGCTGCATATTTCCCCCATCCAGCACATTGTATAGATCATGCCACTGTGTTCTGGCCTGCAAAATCTCTATGGACAGACTGACTGGTAACCTGATTCGTCTTCTCTTTTAACTTAGAGATTTATTTTCCCTGGTTGCCTTCAGGATTCTTTCCTTTTCTTTCTATTTTATTTCATCACAGCATTTTTCACCACTTGATACTTTGTTGTTTATTTTTACATAAGTTTATTTCCAATGAAAGTTTCACAAGAGTAGGACCTTGTCTATTTTTAACACTTTTTCTCTACACATGAAACTATCTAACACATATAATATGCTTAGTTCTTTTTTAAATTTTTTGAAGATTTTATTTATTTATTTATTTATTTATTTTTTATTTGACAGAGAGAGAGAGAAATCACAAGTATGTAGGGCAGCAGGCGGGGGGTTGGAGGGGCGGGGAAGCAGGCTCCCTGCTGAGCAGACAGCCCAAAGCAGGGCTTGATCCCAGGACCCTGAGATCATGACATGAGCCAAAGGCAGAGGCTTAACCCACTGAGCTATCCAGGTATCCTCAGTTTTTTTATTATTGTTGACAAAAGGACTGACTTACTACCATATAAATGTATGAATGAATATTTCACATAGATAAAAAGGTTTTGCTGGCAGAGTAATCCTACTCTTATCAATTGCAGGTTTTCTGGGCTATATATTTCTGAGTGTACTTCCAAATTCTGGAAAACATCCACTTAACATGTAGTAGAAATGTTCTGGAAAAGATTCTTATGTCTTATATTGTGTTGGCTTATATTAGAGTGTTTGGGGAAGAGTCAACAAAAAGTAGCTCTTCCCCTTCCCACAGGTGTTCTAAATCTATTGAGGCATAAGTCAGAAGATGGGAATCTAAAGTATTGCCTGCACCACTGATAAACTGATACTGAAATATGTGACATATCTTTGAACAAGTGGGCTTCTTAATATTCACCCTAGAAAGAAAATTAGCAGTCCATTCACTAACAACAAACATGAGGAAGACTTTCTCTAATAGAGGAAACTGTAAATTTTAGAGAATGATATTGTATGGCAGGACAGGGTGGTTCTCAAAATGTACTTTCCTACCCCTTCACATGAGCAAAAGAATCATCAGGAAACCTTGAAAATCTGTTACAAATGCTAATTCTCAGACCCCCCACTCCAAAATCAATCAATCAGAAACTCTGGGGCTGGGGTCCATCAATCTATTTCAACAACTCCTCCTATGATTCTGATGCACATGTAAGTTGAGAATCACTGGCCTAAGACTTAGGGGAAAGGAAGATTTCTTTTCTCTTAGAGCTAAGCTTACCTCATGGTCAATTCCAGGCCCAGCATGAGGATGAAGCAGGCATAGCGCCTGGGTCACAAAATTTTAAAAAGCAGTTATTCTCATGGTGTTCAAATACTCCAATCTTTTTGCTTGATGAATGTGTAGACTACATTGTTTCATCTAATAAAGTATTGTTAATTTCAATTTAATTAATTGCAAATGCATTGATAATATAAAACTTTTGATGTATTTTAAATGTGGTTTTATTGAAATATGTTTAAATGAATACAAAATTGAAAAAAATCAAACAACTGGGATTGTGACTGGCTTAATATTATTTTGTTTATTTACAGCATAACAGTGTTCATTGTTTTGGCATCACACCCAGTGCTCCATGCAGTACGTGCCCTCCCTATTACCCACCACCTGGTTCCTGAACCTCCCACCCCCCCCGCCCCTTCAAAACCCTGTGGTTGTTTTTCAGACTCCACAGTCTCTCATGGTTCATCTCCCCTTCCAGTTTCCCTCAACTCCCTCTCCTCTCCATCTTCCCATGTCCTCCATGTTATTTGTTATGCTCAACAAATAAGTGAGACCATATGATACTTGACTCTCTCTGCTTGACTTATTTCGCTCAGCATAATCTCTTCCAGTCCCGTCCATGTTGCTACAAAAGGTGGGTATTCATCCTTTCTGATGGAGGCATAATACTCCATTGTGTATATGGACCACATCTTCCTTATCCATTCATCCGTTGAAGGGCATCTTGGTTCTTTCCACAGTTTGGTGACCGTGGCCATTGCTGCAATAAACATTGGGGTACAGATGGCCCTTCTTTTCACTACATCTGTATCTTTGGGGTAAATAGGTGACTGACTTAATATTTTATGCTAAAATCTCTTTTACAACTGTAGTATCTCTATGATGGAATTAAGATTCAAGACAATGTTAGAACAGGATTGTACTTTAGAGATCATCTAATCAACAGCTAGCCTTTGAAGGCAGAGTTAACAATAAA
Organism: Meles meles; assembly: GCF_922984935.1. NCBI lineage: Eukaryota > Metazoa > Chordata > Mammalia > Carnivora > Mustelidae > Meles > Meles meles. The sequence continues at coordinate 72,768,835 of NC_060087.1, forward strand.
CAGAATAGTTTGTCTAATGACATTTAAAATATGTTGAGAAGGTGACCATTAGGGTACTTTGTATCTATCCCACATTGCCTGATTTATTTATAGTAATTTGTCATTTAAATCCCTGGAGATTCATCTCTGAATTTTGAAATCTTCTTTTAAATGTAATTCATTTAGAGGATTAAAAGATGATGTATTATTGATCATTTACACATTAATGTGATTTAGTTAGACTGTTTTCTTTCTGAAACACAATAACTAATATAAGAAATCTGAAATAAACCAAAATTTTGGAGTACATTGTGATAGATGCTATACTATAAATGGTAATTGTGAAATCAGGAGGAAACAGATATTCCTATCAATTAAGGGAAGGAATTGCTGGATTTGGGGCAACCAGAGAGGAGCAAGAAGGCACTGAATACCTTAGGGTCCAAGAAGAGGGAGGCAGAAAAGTAAAGTCTCAATGGTACTATATGACTTCTTTGAATAAAGCTTAGTTATTTATCATTAAGGGGAATGGTTAAATAAATTTGTGATAGTTCCATACAATGAAATATCATGTAACCATCAAAAAATTGAAGCCCCTCTCTACCAATATTGAACGACCCTCATGGTAGTTTAAGGTAAATAAGTGAAGCATTATATTACCTTGTAACTTGTATGAAAAAAATTAAATATGCATAGAACATGTGGGGAAATATATTCAAGAGAGGAGGAGTTAAGATGTTAGAGAATTAGGGGGACCTTCTGCTGCCTCATCCTTAGAACATAGTTAGATATTTATCAAATAATTCTAAACATCCAGGAAACTGACCTGAGGACTGAGAGAACAAACTACACAACTACGGGGAGAAAAGAAGTCACATCATGGAAGGTAGGAAGTGCAGAGACATGATTTGAAAGAAAAGAATTGCAGGTGCTGCACAGGTGAGGAAGCCCTGATCACAGAGGGAGGGGAGAGAGAGAGAGAGAGAGAGAGATAAAGCAACATGCAAAGGATTGCATAAGAAAAACACTGCCCTAAAACCATGGACTGGGAAAATGAGAGGGGCTGATTATGGCAAGTTTTTATAAGGAGCAGAGCTGAAAGTCAGGTTTTAGACGTCTGTGCCATCACCCAGGTACAGCATGGTGGACATACCAGTGCTCCCATGGAGGATGGCAGAGGCCTGGGAGCAGATAGCACGTTCTGGTATCCCCCGAGTCATGCTGGGAGAGACAGTTCCCCTTCTTGGAGTACATTTGGGAGAGGTGGCACTGCCTCTCAGGGGACAAAAGAGACAGTGGGTGACACTGAGCTTCCCTGTTCATTAGCATAGAAGCAGAGAAGCTTGCTGAGGGCAGCTAACATGGATGCCAGCTTTTTGCTAAGATTTACCATAAACTCCAAGTCTTAAATGTTCATGTGACTGCTTTTATGGGACAAACCAGTACTAGCCACAGTAAAATGAGACCTTCCCCCAGAGGATCAGTGTGGGTCTGTGACATACTAGGTATCTAAAATTTGAAGTTTCGAACCCAGTTGTACACCTGAGATAAAATACAAGAGCACTGTACTGTAAGGCAGGCAGACAGGCTAGACACAGACAGGGTGAAGGCAGGGATCTGATGGAAGCTGAAAACACAAAAGGGGAGATTTGTTTTTGTCCTTTTATGAGGGCTTCTTGAACAGCAGTGGGCATAAACTCCCCTCTCTGGGGAAGAGAGCAGGGAAGTGCCATTTTTCAGTCCCCATCAGCACAGACCAAATTCAGCCAATGGCACAGCACTCCGCAGTGGGCTTGATCTGCTTACACAAAGCCTTGCCCCCTGCACTCTAAAGGCTTCTTTTTTTCCAATTTGGTCAAGTGTGATTGAGAGCCAGAGCAGTAGCAGGCTCCTCCTCCAGAAGACCAGCACAAACACCCCATATGCACCAAGTATCGTGATTATAAAGTGCTGCAAAGGATCATCTCTAGTGGAAATAGGACCAGGCACAGGCTTTTTAAAAAAGATTTTATTTATTTATTTGACAGACAGAGATCACAAGTAGGTAGAAAGGCAGACATAGAGAGAGGGGGAAACAGGCTCCCCATCAAGCAGGGAGCCTGATGTGGGACTTGATCCCAGGACCCCAAGATCATGACCTGAGCTGAAGGCAGAGCTTACCCACTGAGTCACCCAGGTAAGGCACAGGCTTTCTGAACACACAAAAGACACAGTCCTAGATAAAATGCCAAGCCAGTGGAAATTCATCCCAAAAGAAAGAAGAAGAGGTCATGGCCAAGGAGATAATCAAAATATACGGAAATAATATGGCTGAACCAGAATTTAAAGCAACAATCACAAGAATACTAGCTGGGCTTGAGAAAAGCTTAGAAGATACCAGGAAGTCCCTAAGCACAGAGATAAAAGACTTATAAACTAGTCATCCTGAAATTTAAAAATCCTATAATTGAAAGGAAAAACTGACTGGTGTAATGAGTACAAGGATGGAAAAAGAAGAATAATGAATAAGTGATATAGAAGATAAAATTATAGAGAAAAAATGCAGTTAAAAGAAAAGGGAAAGAAAAAGACTGGATCATAAATGTAGATTTAGGCAACTCAGCAACTCCATAAAGCATAACACTTCTATCATAGGAATCCCGGAAGAAGGAGGGGAAAAAAGATACAGAAGGTCCATTTGAGCAATTTATAGGTGAAAACTTCAATAATCTAGGAAAGGAAACATCCATCCAAATCTAAGAGGCCCAGAAAACTCCCATCAAAATCAACAAAAGCAAGCCAATAACAAGACACATTGCAGGAAAATTTGCAAAATACAGAAATAAGGAAAAAATCCTGAACACAATCAGGGAAAAGAATCCCTGACATACAAGGGAAGAAGAATCAGGTTGGCAGCAGATCTGTCCACAGAAACTTGGCAGGCCAGAAGAAAGGGGCATGATCTATTCAACCTGCTAAATAGGAGAAATATGCAGCCAAGATTATGTTATCCAGCAAGTCAGTCATTCAGAATAGGATAGATAGTTTCCCAGACAAGGAAAAACTAAAAGAGTTCATGACCACTAAACCAGTCCTTCAAGAAATATTAAGGGTACTATTTGAGTGAGGGGGAAAAAAAAGACTAAAGGCAGCAAAGACTAGAGAGGAACAGAGAAAACCTCCAGAAACAATCACTTTATAGGTAATAGAATGCCACTAAATTCATATCTATCAGTAATCACCTGAAAGATCCCAAATGTCCATTGACTGATGAATGCTTAAAGAATCTGTGGTTTATATATGTATACATATATAAACCACAGAAATATATATATATGTATATATATATATACATATATATATAACTCAGTCTTCAAAAGGAATGAAATCTTGCCATTTGTAATGATGTTGATGGAGCTGCAGTGTATTATGCTAAGTGAAACAAGTCAGTCAGAGAAAGACAAATATGATTTCATATGATTTCACTCATTTGTGGAATTCAAGAAATAAAATAGATGAACATAGTGGAAGGGGGGAAAGAGAGGGAAGTAAACCATAGGAGACTCTTAACTATAGAGAACAAACTAAGGATTGATGCAGGGGAGGTGGGCAGAGGATGGGCTAAATGGGTGGTGTTTATTAAGGAGGGCACTTGTGATGAGCCATGGGTCTTATATGTAAGTGATGAGTCACTGAATTCTACTCCTGAAACCAACACTACACTATATGTTAACTAGAATTGAAAGACTTCAAAGGTAACACGATGTCAATAAAAACCTATCTCTCAATAATTACTCTCAATGTGAACGGCCTAAATGCGCCCATAAAATGACACAGGGTTGCAGATTGGATAAAACGACAGGGCCCATCCATATGTTGTCTACAAGAGACCCATTTTGAACCTAAGGATACACCCAGACTGAAAGTGAAGGGATGGAGAAGCATCTTTCATGCCAAAAGGCCTCAAAAGAAGGCCGGGGTAGCGAATCTCATATCAGATAAACTAGATTTTCAACTAAAGACTATAGTCAGAGATACAGAAGGACACTACATAATTCTTAAAGGGACTATCCACCAAGATGATCTAACAATTATAAATATCCATGCCCCAATATGGGAGCACCCAATTACATAAGAAAACTATTAATCAAGATAAAGAGTCATATTGATATGAATACAATAATAGCAGGAGATCTTAATATGCCTCTCTCAGAAATAGATCATCGAGCAGAAAATTAATAGAGAAATAAGAGCATTGAATGAAACATTGGACCAGATGGACCTCAGAGACATATACAGAACATTCCACCCTCAAACAACAGAATACTCATTCTTCTCAAGTGCACATGGAACTTTCTCCAGAATAGACCACATACTGGGTGACAAAGCAGGAATCAACCGATACCAAAAGACTGACATTATTCCCTGCATATTCTCAGATCACAATGCTTTGAAACTGGAACTCATTCACAAGGAAAAGTTCAGAAGGAACTCAAACACCTGGAAGCTAAAGACCACCTTGCTTAAGAATGCTTGGATCAACCAGGAGATCAAAGATGAATTTAAACAATTCACGGAAACCAATGAGAATGAAGACACTCTGGTCCAAAACCTATGGGATACAGCAAAGGTGGTTCTAAGGGGGAAATACATAGCCATCCAAAGTTCCCTCAAAAAACTGGAAAAATACAGAATACACCAGCTGTCTCTACACCTTAAAGAACTGGAGAATCAACAACAAATCAAACCAACTCCACATGCAAGAAGGGAAATAATCAAGATTAGAGCAGAGATCAATGAGGTAGAAACCAGAGATGCAATAGAACGTATCAATGAAACTAGAAGCTGGTTTTTTGAAAGAATCAATAAGATTGATAAACCATTGGCCACACTAATCCAAAAGAAACCAAAAAAAAACAAAACCAAAACAAAAATCTATGGAATAGCTATGTGGTCTCAACGCAAACTGAGGAATGGTTACTTTTTTCCATTTAGTTTGCAAGCCATGATGTGTTTTTTTTTTTTTTTTTTTATAATCATGAGGTAATTAAAAGCTCAACTTTTTAGTCTCAAGTAGTGGACTCAACTCTCTAAGTTTTCTTCCTTCAGCTCTTATACAAATAATTTTTTACTGATTCAGATAAAATAAAGTTTTGGCAATATCTGAAACATGAATTAATTTAAAAATATATCCTAGTTAGTGGGCACATTGGTGGCTCAGTCGATTAAGCATCCAACTCTTGGTTTGGACCCAGGTCATGATCTCAGGGCATTGGGATCAAGCCCCAGGTTGGGCTCTGCCCTCAGTGGGGAATCTGCTTGAGGATTCTCTCCCTCTCCCTTTTCCCCTTCCCCACTCACACTCACTCTATCTCAAATAAAGAAGTAAATATTTTTTAAGGTATCCTAGTTAATAATACTGTATCATATATATGAAATTTGTTAAGAGAGTAGATCTCAAGAATTTTTATTTAAGAAAAGTAACTATGTGAGATGATGGATTGAAATGATGGATGTATTAATTAACTTAATTATAAGAATTCTTTCATAATGTATACACATATCAAATAATCAGATAGTATACTTTAAGTATATTGCAAATTTATTTATCACTTATATCTCAAGTTGGGGGGAAAATGATCATAGTATAGGTCTTATTGTTAGATTAGAAATAAGATATTATGGGGGCACCTGGGTGGCTCAGTGGGTTAAGCTGCTGCCTTCGGCTCAGGTCATGATCTCAGGGTCCTGGGATCGAGTCCCGCATCTGGCTCTCTGCTCAGCAGCGAGCCTGCTTCCTCTCTCTCTCTCTGCCTGCCTCTCTGTCTACTTGTGATCTCTCTCTGTCAAATAAATAAATAAATAAAATCTTTAAAAAAATAAATAAGATATTATTGACTCTCTGTGAGTAGGCCTTCATTTGAACTATCTTTTTTCATTAATGAAGTTGTACTTGAATAGAAGGATGAGCTTGTTGTTACACTTGTCATCCCATTGATCAGTAGTAGAATCAATCTAGTAAACCCATTTCTCTCAGCCTTTTCTTCTCTTAAGTTGCTTTCAGTCAAAAAGGATGATTTTTCCAGAGAGGAGAACTATCAAAGGTATCAAAATCATTGATGTAGCTTCTGGCTAGAACTTTCAAATAAGACCACCTAGAGAATTTGATATTTATCGTCTTTATCTCAATTTGAAAGGCAATTAGAGAATGTGCAATCAGTAAGAGATCAAAATAAAATAAAAGTGAGGAGGGAAAATATGGTGTAGGGTGAATGAATTATCAGGGTGTTACAAAAAAATTACAAAGCCATCGCGTATTGTATGAAAAACATGAATGATTTTAGGAATCCAGAGCTAATTGGAGCTCAATTAAAAGTATTTTCCACAATTCTTGGCTGTGCTACACCCAGCCTCTCAGATGCTATTCAATAGCACTCCAGGATGCCAGGGCCTTTGTTTATAAAGATTCTGGAATTATAGGCCTAACAAGAAAGTTTTATTACAACAGAACCAGAAGTAAGGGGAAAAAAAGAGGCAATCATTGACATTTATGTTGTAATATGGACTTTGAAAATCAAGGCAGATGTGAATAATTTATTATAAAAAAATTTCAGGGATTTGAAAACCTAGAACTCAGGGCATAAGACTTATGTCATCATACACAATAATTTCAGAAGACTACAAGATAAGTTAAAGCTATCATGTCCTATTTTAGAGGACTTATGGAGTCCCTTGGCTGTGGAAAAAACAAGATTCAGAAAGAAGAAGGGAGTTAGAAACTGGTATGTCTTTGAGAAGGCGCCCTGTGTCCTGAACCCTTGTCCAAGTCCTGAGGAGTAGGGATAATAAGATGTCCACATAAGTTTGGGTGATTTAAGTCCTGTGCCATTTTTCCAAGAGAGTATTTCCTCATTCTCTGGTATTGCATAGGAGGCATCCTAGAGGATTTTTTCAGAGATGAGACCATCATAATAGAGTCACTCTGCACCTAGCATGGTACAGAAGCAGTTGAGTGGAAATGGCTTGTGATGTGTTTTGGCAGAGAGTCCCAGAGAGTCACAGCACAGCCCGTATGCTACCAAGACACAGTAGCAGAAAAAAATTCTGGTATATCCCAGAGGGCTGCAAAACTACCTGAAGGAAAGCCAGACCTAAAAATGATTTTTTTAAATGAAGCAAGGAAAAAAGCAGCATGATCTGTGGGGATTGACAACCAAGAATAAGATAGAACAATAAACATCTCAGTGGATAGAGCATGAATAGATGATAATGACTCAAGCCATATTTCCCTTCACTCTGTGCCTTGGCCTGCCATGATTTAGAAATGACTTTGGGAAAGGGCATGGGAAAAGTGTGCTGGTACCTGTATATAACTTGAATTTACTCTGGTCCAGAATCCAGCTTTCAAGTTCAGAGACTAAATATTCAAAGATAACTAGGATCTTGAAGAATATTTCACATTTCCCAAATTCATAAACATACCAAAAAAACCCAAATCTGAGATACAAAACAAATACTGAGTTACCAATTTACTCTTAAAATATAACTATTACATAGGCTAGAATATTTAGATTCAGTCATTGGATTCTTTATAGGAAAGTTTATATGAGATTATAATCAGATCATAATCAAAGGTGATTAAATAAACCAGAAAATAGAGCAAGGGGACTGAGCTGGATGGTTTTCATGCAATTGTCATTTACTTGGATTAGTAATGCATGCATCTTCACTGGAGGAAGACCTCAGTAGAGCTACTGAGCAAATATTTATGTCACTTCACTGACATTCCTCCTGGATTGTGTCTCTATATTAGCCTTCTCTGATACTGTTCTTTCAAAATTGACCACTTTCCTTTTATTATCAGAATATTTAGCCTTTTAAATATCATTGACTAGGCTGTAGTCTAGTACACTCTTTCACCTTTGGGCCCAAAAAACACTCTTGTTTCCTGATGTTTGAATATATCTAAACTCATCCATCATGTGTTGCCTTTATTAGTTTAATGCAGAATTGTGAAGTGGTCTCACTGATGCCTCTCAGAGCACTTGCATTACAGTATCTGTGGTGGCTTATACCTAAAAATGTATACATTTTAAATATATGAATGTATACTTCAATAAGGACTTGTTGTATGCCTGGCACTGTGCTGAGCACTTCATATGTATTATATCACACCAAACTATGTGGCAAGCAGTTATTTATTCCATTTATCATAGATGAGGAAACAGAAGCACAACAAGTTAATAAACCTTCTGAAGTTTGCATACGGGTAAACTGATATCTTTCTGACTCTAAACACTGCAATATCATTTCTCTTTGCATTCATACATATTATGTATATGCCTTAACACATTACACAGCCTTTGATACAAGAGTCTTACTTTACTAATTTTTCTGAAGGAAATGATACAAGATGGATAGAAAGATTTACTTAGGAAACTGTTCACCACAGTGCTGTTTTTGACAGCAAAAAATAAAAATCAACTAAACGTACAACAATGAGGTTAAATTATGGTAGTTTCATTCAATAGAGTACTATTATACTTTAAAAGTAATAATGTAATCATGTATCTGTTAACATGGGTATGTATTCAAGATTTTGTGTCAGGCGAAAATTTCAATTTTATGTATGTTTAGGTATTTATTTACTTTCATTTCATTATAATTAACATACAGTGCTATATTAGTTTCAGATGTACAATATAAATGATTCAACAATTCTATATGTTACTCAGTGTTCATCGCAGTAAGTGTACTCTTAATCCCCTTCACATATATCTCCCATTTACCCACTCACCCACCTCCCCTCTGGCAACTGCGAGTTTGTTTTCTGTATTTAAGAGTTTGTTTTTTCATTTGCTTCTTTTTCCTTTGTTCATTTATTTCATTTCTCAAATTCAACATATGTGTGAAATCATGTGGTATTTATATTTTTCTGCTTTATTTCACTTACCATTATATCCTCTAGGTCCATCCATGTTGTTGGAAATGACAAGATTTCATTTCTTATATTGCTGAGTAACATCCCATTTTGTGTGTGTATACATATATATATATATATGTACATATATACATACATATATATAAATAATCTTCTTTATCCATTTATCAATAAGCAATTAGGTTGCTTCCACATCTTGTATATCGTAAATAATATATTTGGGAATGTATATATTTTTTGCATTAGATTTTTGTTTTCTTTGGATAAATGACCAGTAGTAGAATTACTGGATCACTGGTAATTCTATTTTCATTTTTTTTCCATTTTATTTATTTTTTCAGCGTAACAGTATTCATTCTTTTTGCACAACACCCAGTGCTCCATGCAAAACGTGCCCTCCCCATTACCCACCACCTGTTCCCCCAACCTCCCACCCCTGACCCTTCAAAACCCTCAGGTTGTTTTTCAGAGTCCATAGTCTCTTATGGTTCGCCTCCCCTTCCAAATTTTTTTTTAATAAACATATAATGTATTTTTATCCCCAGGGGTACAGGTCTGTGAATCGCCAGGTTTACACACTTCACAGCACTCACGATAGCACATACCCTCCCCAATGTCCATAGCCCCCTCCCCCTCTCCCAATCCCACCTCCCCCCAGCAACCCCCAGTTTGTTTTGTGAGATTAAGAGTCATTTATGGTTTGTCTCCCTCCCAATCCCATCTTGTTTCATTTATTATTTTCAGTTTTTTGAGGAACCTCCATACTGTGTTCCACAGTGACTGCATCAGCTTGCATTCCTACCAACAGCGCATGATGGTTCTACTTTCTCCACATGCTTGACAACACTTGTTACTTCTTCTCTTTTTGATTTTAGTCATTCTGACAGGTGTGATGAGGTGATATCTCATTCTGGTTCTGATTTGTATTTCCCTGATGATTAGTGACATTGAGCATCTTTTCATGTGTCTATTGGTCATCTGTATGTTTTCTTTGGAAAAATGTCTATTCAGGTCCTCTGCCCGTTTTATAATCAAATTGTTTGGGGTTTTTGGTGTTGAGTTGTGAAACTTATTTTCTATATTTTGGATACTAACATTTTATCAGATACATCATTTGCAGAGGAGTTAAGATGTTGGAGTAGTAGTGGGACCCTGAACTTGCCTGGTCCTTTTGATGTGGGAAACAAAGGCAGAAGAAAAATGATTAAATTTCCTTACTACCTACAGCCCATTGACAAGCCCTTGAAACAGGCAGAGTGATATTCCTCTAAGGGCTGAACTACCTCTATGATAATACTTTGCTAAGGGCAAAAGGCAATTCTAGCCTGAACCCCACCCCCACCCCAGGATGCTTTAAGTCCACTTTAACATATAAAAATTCCTTTGGAAACTTTCTTTATCTTTAAACCCCCTAAGATACATGTTGGTAATCATCCCTCAAGCATATGGGCCACTGATATACATCTGAAGGGTCTCATGACTAAGGTTTTATTGAATAGTAATAAATGACCTTTTGCCAACAATAGCTTGCCACCTCAAGGTCCTGGAAACCTTGCTTCTAAAATTCCACGGAGACTTACACTATCCCTAACCCTCTCCAAACTTAAAATTATATAATGGGCCACTCCTCATGTATGCATTGTAGCTCTTTCTGACCACAGGTCCTGTCCCCATGCTTAATAATGCCACCTTTTTTTACCAAACACATTTTGAGAACTCTTTCCTGTCCATCAGCTTCAAATCCTAATGTCTTTCCTACATCGTTTTGAGTACAGCTAGATCTACAGTCAACTATTTTGATCAACTAGGAAGAAGATCTGAGGATTAAGAAAAATCTGCACAGGTAGAGGGAGAGAACCTGGCAGATTCGAGGTTCAGAGCCATGAATAGGGGGAAAGGAAAGCCATGTGGCCACAAAAAACATGGAACCCTTTTTGCTGAAATCCCCTACACTAAACCCTACTCCACCACACCTGGCAGGAGATTGTTTACAAGGGCAAGGCAACTTGTAAGCCAGCCCAGCAGGCCTCCCCTCAGAAGACCAACACACGTACCTGCATCTGCAAAATCTATTGATTAAAAAAAGCTCAAAAACATCAACTTCCAGAGGAAATAAGAAAGGCTTGTTTCTTTTTTTTTCTCTTAGTTTTTAAATTTATTTTAATTTTTCTATTTATTTGTTATTCTTTATCTTTTATTTTATATGTATTTTTTCTTTTTTCTCTTTATCTTTTTTGTATCAAGCTTATTATAATCTTCTGTTCATTTGTTGGTTCATTTGTTTCCTTCTCTTATTTTTTGGATCAGTCTTCTTTTTTAAAATTTTTTTATTAACATGTAATGTATTATTAGCAGCAGGGGTATGTGAATTGTCAGGCTTACACACTTCCCAGCATTTATCATAGCACATACACTCCCGAATGTCCATAACCCAACCAACCTCTCCCTACCCACCTTCCCCAGCAATCCTCAGTTTGTTTTGTGAGATTAAGAGTCTCTTATATGGGGCACCCGGGTGACTCAGTGGGTTAAGCTGCTGCCTTCAGCTCATGTCATGATCTCAGGGTCCTGGGATCGAGCCCCACATCAGGCTCTCTGCTCAGCGGGGAGCCTTCTTCCTCCTCTCTCTCTGCCTGCCTCTCTGCTTACTCGTGATCTCTCTCTGTCAAATAAATAAATAAATAAATAAAGTGTCTCTTATACTTTGTCTCCCTCCTGAACCCATCTTGTTTCATTTATTTCTTTCTTATCCCCAAAACCCCCTACTTTTCCTCTCAAGTTCTTCATATCAAGGACAGCATATGATAATTGTCTTTCTCTGATTGACTTATTTCACTCAGCTTAATACCCTCTAGTTCCATCCATGTTGTTGCAAATGGCATGATTTCATTTCTTTTGATGGCTGCATAGTATTCCATTGTATATATACATACCACTTCTTTTTTATCCATTCATCTGTTGATGGACAGCTAGGTTCTTTCCATAGTTTGGCTATTGTGGACATTGCTGCTATAAACATTCAGGTGCACATGCCCCTTCAGATCACTACATTTCTATCTTTAGGGTAAATACCCAGTAGTGCAATTGCTGGGTCATAGGGTAGCTCTATTTTCAACTTTTTGAGGAACCTCCATGTTGTTTTCCAGAGTTGTTGCACCAGCTTGCATTCCCACCCACAGTGTAGGAGGTTTTGCCTTTCTCCACATGCTTGCCAGCGTCTGTCATTTCCTGACTTAATTTTAGCTATTCTAAATGGTGTGAGGTAGTATCTCATTGTGGTTTTGATTTGTATTTCCCTGATGCCGAGTGATGTGGAGCACTCATTCATGTGTCTGTTGGTCATCTGGAGTCTTCTTTGCAGAAATGTCTGTTCATATCCTCTGCCCAATTCTTGATTGGATTATTTGCTCTTTGGGTTTTGAGTTTGATAAGTTATTTATAGATCTTGGATACTAGTCCTTTATGTGATATGTCATTTGCAAATCTCTTCTCCCATTCTGTCAGTTGTCTTTTGGTTTTGGTGACTGTTTCCTTTGCTGTGCAAAAGATTTTGATCTTGATGAAGTTCCAATAGTTCCTTTTTTGCCCTTGCTTCCCTTGCCTTTGGTGATGTTTCTAGGAAGAAGTTACTGCAGCTGAGGTCGAAGAGTTTGCATCCTGTGTTCTCCTCAAGTATTTTGATGGATTCCTGTCTCACATGGAGGTCTTTCATCCCTTTTGAGTCTATTTTTGTGTATGGTGTAAGGAAATGGTCCAGTTTCATTTTTCTGCATGTAGCTGTCCAATTTTCCCAACACCATTTGTTGAAGAGACTCTTTTTTCCATTGGATTTTCTTTCCTGCTTTGTGGAAAATTAGATGACAATACAGTTGAGGGTCTATTTCTGGGCTCTCTATTCTGTTCCATTGATCTATATGTCTGTTTTTGTGCTGATACCATACTTGATGGTATCATCTTGATGATGACAGCTTTGTAATAGAGCTTGATGTCTGGAATTGTGATGCCACCAACTTTGGCTTTCTTTTTCAACATTCCTCTGGGTATTTGAGGTCTTTTCTGGTTCCATATAAATTTTAGGATTATTTGTTCCATTTCTTTGAAAAAATGGA